>NC_089493.1:181002639-181701389 GCF_036850765.1 Saccopteryx bilineata | reverse complement strand
TTGAATATAATATAATGTATGTAACCATCCCCTATTACTAGATATTTAGTCTATTTCTCATCTTTTGCTTTTAGAATAATGTTTTAATAAATGACTTCATGCTTTATAATACCATTTCAATTCATAATCATTTTATTTATCTTATTGATTGAGAGAGAGAAAGGAAGGGAGAAAGAATGAGGGTAGAAAGGAGAGAGAGAGGGAGAGGGGGGAAGGAAAGAGAAAGGGAGTGAGAAAAAGAAATATTGTTTTATTGTTCTTTTTACTTATACATTCATTGGTTGATTCTTGTATGTGCCCTGAACAGGGATGTAACCCACAACCTTGGCATATCAGGATGACATTCTAATCAACTGAGCTACCCGGCCAGGGTCCAATTCATAATCCATTTAAAAGTCAGTAAGATATTATTTCTAACAATCCATGTTGTTTCTATCATGGATCCCCATCTACCAAAAAACAGGACTATACTCTACAGCAGCTACCAAACTGAGGCCCAAAGCAGAGGTCTAAATTGATAGCCATGGGCTAAAAGTAATACATCGACATGTGTCTGGTCCACATCATTATTTTTCAAAATGAAATAAACTTTCAGCACTAAAATTGTCAGAATTTTGGCGTGATTTAGAGAAATCCCATCAAAATCAAGATGTGGGTATCTTCTGAATAGCTAAATACTTACAATGCTGGGCTCACGCTCTTGCCCATCAGTGTTCAGCTGGAGCCAAGTAAAAGCTGGTCAGGTCAGACGCAGCCTGGACTTCCTCTCACCCCCATGACCACGACGAGGACCCAGATGAGAACAAAGACTGCTCCACATCGCTGAGGGAGTGTCAGTTGTCATTTACCACCGCACATTCTCTACTTTCCCCTCTTTAGCAGGGTTGAGGAAAAAAAAGTGAAACACATTTGTACTCAAATGTCCCATAAAGGTAAGAAAAAAGAATAGCATATAGTCGCCACCACTCCCTACTGCCTTACAACCGTATGCTTCTTCACTCACTATGTAACTTGCCTGGCATCTCAAAGTATTCGAGAATCCCTTGAGAAAGAAGAGTGTACCTGAATATGACCTCAGCCTAGCCCTAGACGATGCCAGTGGAGAGCCAGGCATGTGTACCCTTACATCACCACATACCATAGTTTTTGCTCCATTAGACTCACCTGACCGTAAGACACACCTAGGGTTTTTTGTTTTTTTGTTTTTTTTTTTCATTTTTCTGAAGCTGGAAACAGGGAGAGACAGTCAGACAGACTCCCGCATGCGCCCGACCGGGATCCACCCGGCACACCCACCAGGGGCGATGCTCTGCCCACCAGGGCGATGCTCTGCCCATCCTGGGCGTCGCCATGTTGCGACCAGAGCCACTCTAGCGCCTGAGGCAGAGGCCACAGAGCCATCCCCAGCGCCCAGGCCATCTTTGCTCCAATGGAGCCTTGGCTGCGGGAGGGAAAGAGAGAGACAGAGAGGAAAGCGCGGCGGAGGGGTGGAGAAGCAAATGGGCGCTTCTCCTGTGTGCACTGGCCGGGAATCGAACCCGGGTCCTCCGCACGCTAATCCGACGCTCTACCGCTGAGTCAACCAACCGGCCAGGGCACACCTAGGGTTTTAAGGGGGTAAAATAATAAGAAAAAAAAAATCTGAACCAAATGGTGTGTTAAAATATTTAATAAAATATCATATTTTTCACTCCATAAGATGCACGAGCATTTCCCCCTCCACTTTTGGGGGGAAAATGTGTGTCTTATGGAGCGAAAAATACGGTATTCTAGGAAGCAGTAGCCAAGACAAAAGATTCTTATGACTATGGTCATAAGAAGGAGGTCTGGGAGCAGGAGGCCAGCCATACAGGAGGGAGCGGTCAGCTCAGACGCCGGGCAGTCAGGGAGCCACACGTCCTGCCAAGGTCAAGCACGTTTTCAGAAACAGTCCAATAGAGGCTCTTACCTCTCTCTTCTCTTTATTGAAACACTCCTTCCACGTGTCACCTTTTTTTGTCTGGTTTGACCTGAAAAGGATTATTTATTTTTTAATTCCACATCTAAAAAGAAATAACAATCTCCTTAGCCTGCCCAGTGAACTCTGCACTAAAGTGGCCAATTCATTGATTCTGGAGGAAGAAGAGCAGCCGGCCGAGCTAATCAATGGTGGGCATTTGCATATTTTCCCTCTTTCCCGGCTCCCCCGGCGCTGGGAAATTGGTTTTCTGTGCTGGAAGGAGAGCATGGAGAGCAGCTGCTGCTCCTGGCCCAGCGCACAGTGGAGGAGGGAGCGTGGAGCAGAATTCATCTACCGAATATCCCCACAGGTTAACCAGGGCTGGAGCGAGGGAGTCACAGCTCCTGCTTTTGAAGGTTCTTTGTACTGAGTCCAGAAATGATTCTGTGTTTCTGGGAATAAGACTGTCCCTCTTCAAATTCCCTCTCTCTCTGTATACTCCAGGCAGCAAGATGATGCTTCTTAGACTTGATGATCCCCTATTGATGAGATGTTAACAAAAAAAACTATATATATATATATATATATATATATATATACACACACACACACACACACACACACACACACACACCTGAAAAAAATAAGCATATGCATGCCCCTGAAATCAGGCAGCAATGTAATGCTCACTACAAATGGCTGAGTGCTATCTGCCAGGCATTGTGCTCAGTGCTATACAAGCATTATCTCATTTAATTGTCTCAATACTGAGAGGCATGTGCTATTGTTACCCTGTTTTATAGATGGAGAATCTGAAGGTCAGAAAAGCATAGTGGTTTTCACAAGGGCTCTAGGCTTGTAAATGACAGTGCTGATATATTCATCTAGGTCTTTCCGACTCCCTTGCAGCCTTAGCTAAATTCCTGGGAAGCTTCTCAATAGGACATGCATTCCACAAGGAGGTGGGTGTTGGACTTTTAATGAGGACCAGAGTGTATTTATTCCCTTTGGAATCTACAATGCGGACGAAAATCACTCAGGAGGGACCCTTTTCATCTTGTTATGGTAGTTTTTCTTCCATATCTTTTTCACAAGAAGCAACTTATTGTTGGGCCCGTTCTCCTCAAACACTTCACAACTGAAGTAGCTGTCCCATGACCTCACTTCTGCACTGAAAGAATATTTCTTTTATTGGCCCCTTTCTCTTCCTGACACTCTGAAGCTCTCCTTGATGTCCTAAAAAGTTTAGTCACTATTCACCAGCTCTTACTGCTGGTGGCATACTAGTCACTGCAAGTTCATGGTCAGAGAGCCACATTCTAATGCATGTCACCTGTTCTATAATCCACGAAGCTTCACACTTTATGGCCCATCTCTCTCCAAACAAATCTTTAGGGATTTTTTTAAATAATTACTCTCAGTTTTCATACAATAAAAATACACTGTGTGCTATATACTTCTATGAGTTTAAAAATTAAAAAAAGTATGCAGTTTATAACTATGCCACGATCAAGAAAGTGTGTCTATCCTCTCCCCCGCAATTCCCTCATGCCACCCCTAACGCGACCACGGATTCTTGTCTGTCTCTGTTAATCTGACTTTTCCCCTAATGCCACGGAACAGTCATACAGTGCACTTCCCTTTGAGTCTGGTTTCTTTCATTCAGTAGAATGCATCCGAATTCATCCTGGTTTTGTGTGTATCAACAGCCCACTTTTTTACTGATGAGTAGTAGTCCATTGTAGAACTATCCCGTGGACTGTTAATCCATTTGCCAGTGGAGGGACATCAGTATTGTTTCCAGTTTTTGATGGCTGTGAATAAAGCTGCTATAACCTATTGAGTATAGGATTTTTGTAAACATAGATGTTTATTTCATTTACGTAAATACCTGGGAATTGAATGGGCGGGTCATATGTATTAAATTTATGTTTCACTTTATGAGAAACTGCTGAACTATTTTCCAAAGTGACTGTAAGTAACCATTTTGCATTTCTGCCAGCAACCTATGAGAGTTCCAGTGGGTCCACAATTTTGTCTGCACTTGATAGGTTTTGTTTGTTTTAAGCTATTCTAATAGGTATGTAGAGGCATCTCATTATGCTTTTAATGCAATTCTCTAATGAGTAATGTTGAGCACCTCCTCAGACACTTTTTATACTATTTATATAGCTTCTCTGGTGAAGTGTCTCTCAAATATTTTGCACATTTCAAAAATTAGGTTATGTATTTTGGGTGATATTCTTATAATTTAGAGATGCATTCATTTTAAGTTGACCCCCTTTGAAAAATTTAAATATCCCAGAATGGCAACACATCACTAATATCTCAGTATAAATTACTTTTATGTTTTTTATCAAAAAAACATAAGCACCTACCATTTATAGCTCTTTGTACTAGGGACTGTGAATACAGAAGAAAGTAAACACAGCCAGCTTTCAAAGAGTCTGGTTTAATCAGATTGCTATCCACATAGCTAAATAAAGCCAACAATGAGGCAGAGGGAATTTTCTAAAACAGATGAGATGAGCATGGCCATTCTAGAGCAGGGATTCTTGCAGTAAGCTCGCTGAACCAACAGCAATTTCAAAGAAACCTACTGAATCAGGAAGTCTGGGGCAGGACCTAGGAGTGTGTGCGTTAGCCAGCTCTCTGGGTCATCCTGAAATCCATTTAAGACAGTTTGAGGACCACCGCTTTAGAGCATGGGGACCTGCCCAAGCTCTCCCGAGGAGGAACCAAGTGCAGCCAAGTTCTGCTTGTGGCTTAAGTTTCATACCCATGTACTAGTGAGCAGTTCTCTTTTTTCTGACTTTTATCCCATTGCATTTAGACTTTAAAATCTGGTGGGTCCCCTAGACACTTCAGGTAGCATCATATTCATCAGAGAGTTACTTGGCCCCGGATGTTCATTCCAAAGGTAGACAGCTGGTCACTCTCAGAGAGTCCCCCCATCCTCTTTCATTTCTAGCAGCAATCAATCACAGCAAGAGGAAAGAACGATAGTATGTTCTAAGTCAGGGGTCCCCAAACTTTTTACACAAGGGGCCAGTTCACTGTCCCTCAGACCGTTGGAGGGCCGGATTATAAAAAAAAACTATGAACAAATCCCTATGTACACTGCATATATCTTATTTTAAAGTAAAAAAACAAAATGGGAACAAATACAATATTTAAAATAAAGAACAAGTAAATTTAAATCAACAAACTGACCAGTATTTCAATGGGAACTATGCTCCTCTCACTGACCACCAATGAAAGAAGTGCTCCTTCTGGAAGTGCGGCAGGGCCGGATAAATGGCCTCAGGGGGCCGCATGCGGCCCGCGGGTCGTAGTTTGGGGACCCCTGTTCTAAGTGAACAGATTCATAGCAATAGGTCCAAGACAATTTTAATAGATTAGTAATCTTGCCACAGCACTGCTCTCCCGATTCCAAGACTTTTCTTCCTTTATATATTTTTTGTTGATATTGTTTCTCCTCCAGAAAGTTTCTGAGGACTAGGAAGCTCTTCGAGGAATTGGTCATTCATTCTTGCCTTGGACATGCTTTTATAGAAAGGGTTCAAGGAAATGAAAGCTCATAAGAAACGAGAAGTCAGAGACAACTTACCTTTTGAAACATCTAATCTAATTCTAGTTCTAGTCTTTCTCTACAATGTGATTTTGCCATTTCCAGAAGCTAAGCATCCACTCAACCTGTGCCATAGGCGAAACGTTCGCTGCGGACTCTGACCAGAAACTGGAGGTGGCTTGCCTGAACAAGCACACCAGGAGCTACAGTAAGAGGCAGAATTTGGCAAGTGCTCTGTGAGATGTACAAACTGTTAGAGAGAGTCCCGGGTGAGAGGGATGATATCTGGTTGGACATTTGGCCTTGACTGATGGATATTATTTTGAAAAATAGAGATATGGAGATAGCATTCCAGCCCTAGACATTTATCCAAAAAACGACAACTATGTCAACCAAAATCAGTCTATGAATGTTCACAGCAGCATTATACAAATAGCCAAAAAGTAGGATCACCAAATGACAAATGGATAAACAAAAGGCAGCATGTCCATACAATGAGATGTCATTTGGCCTAGAACCTCAGTCAGGAAACTGCAGCTCGCGAGCCACATGCAGCTCTTTGGCCCCTTGAGTGCGGCTCTTCCACAAAATACCAAGTGCGGGCGCTAACTTGATAAGGAATGTACCTACCTATATAGTTTAAGTTTAAAACATTTGGCTCTCAAAAGAAATTTCAGTCATTGTACTGTTGATATTTGGCTCTGCTGACTGAGTTTGCCAACCACTGGCCTAGAAAATGGTCACATCCCAACAAGCCCTACCAAGGTGGCTGTCATGGAGTTCTGCCACTGTTTATGCTACACTTTATCTCACAGGGGAATGGGCAGATTTACCCTGCACAGAGCACGCACAGCAGAAGGCCACGAGAAAGAATAACCTAATGGTAAAAATGAGGAGGGATTAAGGGGGAAAGACAGCAGAGAACCCTGCCCTCCCTTCCCCGTTCTCTCAGCGTTGGAATCTTGAGTCTGAGCTCTCGGATAAGGCTCGGGCACAGCTGAAACTGCAGATGGCGTCCCCTTCCCCGTCCCAAAGGCTCCCCATCAGCCCTCAGCCTTGTGTAGGAGCTTCCAAACCCCTAGCCCACGGTTTAATTAATTTTCTGGAAAAAAAGTGATTGGTTGACATATCTGCAATAAACATCAGATCTCATTAATTAATACTGAGAGAGCGGTGTCTGCGTGGTTTCTCAATCACACACTCAGATGCCGCTGCCCTCGCACTGGCATCGGTTCGGCCACAAAGCCCAGAAAGGCCCGTTACAAGAGAAGGAGGACCAAAGGCGGTGGGGTGGCATCTGCACCGACACTGAGAAAGTCAGCTCCCCGGGACGCACGCTCCACAGTGCACCCCTGGAGAAGGGTGTTAGAGTCCCAGATGGGAGGCTGTAAGTGGGGTTGGGTGAGGCAGTGTTAGTCTGCTGATGGCCTGGAGCGGAACCACCAGCCTGGTGAACACAGAGCTTCCCTGGGCGCCAAGACACTGTACATGGCTCTCCCAGCCTTCTTCCCTTGCTTCTCTCAATCTCTCTCTCTCTCTCTCTCTCTCTCTCTCTGTCTCTCTCTCTCCTTCTTTCCCTCTTTCCCTCTTTGCTCCCCTCTCCTTTCCCCACCCATTAATATAGTGCCTCTCCTCCTCTCCTCCCTCTCTTCTCCTCTTCTCTCCTCTTCCCCACCCATCACTACAGTTCTCTTTAATTTCATGTTAATTCAGAAGAAAAGAGCAAAGGGAACAAAAAGCAATCTTTGCTTCTTCCATTTAAGTAAAAACCCTGAAGGGACCACAGCTCCCATCGAGACTCATGCTTCAGGGCCTAGAGACAAAGCCAAATGGTCTCCTGTACCCCAGACGCCGAGTCCTGGAGATACAGCAATGTGATTAAATCTTGATAGACTTTCCTTTTAAGAGGGAAGAAGGGTGGGGGAGCTCCTGTGTGCCAGGTTACAAAGTGCCCTTGGCAATCCCCACTTAATCAGGATGGTGATGAGCACAGTTCCCCTCCCAGGACCCAGACACCGAGGAAGAGTCTATTGGAGACAGCCTCTGGCCCTTTCCCCTGTAAACGCTCCGTCCCTGCCACTTCACTTGACCCTACCCTGGGAAACAGCTGTTTCATTAACCCAGCAATCTCACGAAATTGTTTGTGACTTATGAAAATAAAACCCTAGTCCCACCCAGCCCCAGAGGGCAACAGGCAAAGTTGATTGTTGTTAAATGTCTTTCAAACCATCATAGGGAAGTATTATTCCCTTATTAATAAATTAATCATCTTTTCCACCCAAAGGATGAAAAAATAGAGACCCAAAAAGTGAAGTAATTTGCCTAAGGTCACTTCCCAAATGGATTACAAGTCCCTAACAGTGTTCTGACCCAGAAGGGAATAGGCGGGCCAAAATGAGGGCATTCCTGCTGGGTGCTGAGCCAGGGCCTCGAGACACCGAGTTTTGAGATTGTTAGTGTTAAATCAGGAGGATTCTTTCTCTTTATTATTACTTATTTCATGTCACCATATTTTTAAAAATTGCAATGAAGATGACAGCTCAGGATTGAGAAGCAGAAATAGGAATGGAACAGAGAGGTCTTGATGGCATGATTTCACATTCAGATGTACTCTGGTTACAAAAATATAAACAGAAAAGAAAAGGTCCTCCTAATCTAACACAAAGGACTATAATTAATACTGAAGAAAGAGTCAAAATATTTAATGTTATCCCCACGTCCCATCACCAATTACCAGAGCAATCACAATTGCTTTTGATAGGGAAACTCAAGAGTTAAAATTTTAGCTTGAACAATAGTGTCTTTAGTTATAATCAATAGGCTTAATGGTGATGCAAGTAAAAGCTTTCTTCCAGGAACTGGGATACCTGAAAGGGACTACATGACTTAACGAGATCTGCAAGCAATCCAGCACTGTGCCCCAGGGTTCCACAAATCCACCGTTGTGCCCAGGGGTCCAAAAGCAAAGTCTTTGTGCCCCAAGGACGGGACACCTGCTGACTATGATCCAATTAACTTTGACCATGATCTAATTAACTTACCCTTGAAATTCCAAACCCCTTAGCTGCCCCTTCCTTCCCCTTATAAAAAGGATGGCTTGGGATAGGATGTTAAGATGGCTTTGGGTACATGGCCCCATCTTTTCAGATCCCCAGCCATCTGAATAAAATGTCCATAAAGATTCAATCTCTGTCTCTGCTTATTTGGCTGAGTGGTGATAGGCAACATAAACACCAATATTTCCAGTTTCAGTTTCACTTAACTTCTCTGGTCCACAATTCATTCACTTGTGTAAGGGTGTTCTCAGTTATACCTGCTGTATTGTCAGTGTTGGCATGAGATGAGAACCAAATGGTATTTGTCTGGCAAACTTCAAATGAACCCAGATGTGTGGTAGTGGTTAGATCCCTACCATTTAGAGAGTAATGACTAATGTTGATAAGTTTTTAACATGTCCCAGGCTATCCACATTCACTCTTCAAATGTCATTTGAATTAAGTATAGTAAGGCCTCACTTATCATTAGTAGGTTCTGTGACTTTAAGTGAAAAACTGTATAATGAAACCAATTTTACCATAAGCTGATCAAAAAGTTCCTATGGCATCTCACCAACATTATAACAAAAAGACGCTGGACAAAAAAATGTTATTTGAGGACCTACAGTATTAGTATGGCTCTACTTTAAAGAGGAAGAAGCTGAGGCTGAGAGGTTAAGGCTTGCCTAAAGGTCATGCAAGTGTTAAATTGCAAAGTCAGGATTAAAAGCTAAGTTTCGCTAATTCTGTAGCAGGAGCACTCATGCTAGACAAATCATTCTACTAGGCAAAAGCACTCCAATACAATCCACACAAGCTGTGCACACCTCCATGGAACACAATATGAGAAAGGCCAAGTTGGAAGCACACTCATGCAAATGGAATAGGATTTCTGGCCCTGCAATTCCCCATCAGTAGCCTCAGTGCCCCTCTCAGATAAGAGCCTGCAGGCAAAGAGGATGGGTAAAGGGGCTTGTTGGACAAGGCAGGACTGGAGTCAGACACGGCCCGGCACTAGCCCGACCACTCCACAAATCAGCAGTGACTCCCTCCGCTCGAGTTCATTCCAAACAAATCCATTAAAAGCACTATCTCAATGAATATTTTATACTGTTATGACACAGTGAGAACCATTTAGGAGGGGCTCTTACTAAAGGCTGAGACTATCAACTACTAAAATAGCCAACTAATCATCCAGGCCAATAGAAATCTGGTCAGAGGACACAATTTTACACAAAGAAAAAAAAAATGAGAGTCATACACTCCCTTCTTGCTAATTTAAAACTCTTTTCAAAAAATAATTCTACCAACCATGTTCAACTACTAGCATTCATTGGCAAAAGGCGCCTATTTGTATAATTTGTTTTTCCTTGGCCTCTTCGTAGTTTCTGAAGAGAGTCAACACACATATTTGTTTGTTTGTTTTCCTTAAATTAGATCCATTTCTGAACACTTAGCAAATATCCGTATACACATACACACAAATTCTAAAGCACATTTTAACCCACTTCCTCTAGAAACAAAGTGGAGAGCAAAGCAAGGGACAAATTCAATAGCATCCCGGCACTATAGCACTTGTCCAGGTCTTGTACCTCTCCTGGGAAAACACGGAGTGGCTCAAGGACTTTGGATAGAAAACAGGGCTGAGCCTACAACACAGAGAGCAAACCCGAGTGTAAAATGCAACTTGCAGATGTGCTCTGATGCAGATGTGTGCACCACTCTGCCAGTGGTGGCTTGATTATTGTCTTTCAGAAATTAAAAAAAAAATTTAATTGATTGATTTTAGAGAGAGAAAGGCAGAGGGAGAGAGAGAAAGAAACAACAATTGGTTGTTCCACTTATTTATGCATTCATTGGTTGATTCTTGTATGTTCCCTGACCAGAGAATCAGACCCACAACCTTGGCATATCAAGATGGCACTTTAACCAGTCGAGCTACTCAGTCAGGCTGTCTTTAAGAAATTTGAATTCATTGTTAACATTTTAAAATCTGGAGATTTCACAAACATTTCTGGGTTTCTGACTTCTCTTGACTCATTGGGAGATCTGCTCCATGAGGCCTGCCTGCCTGCACAGTGACAGCCGGCTGGAGCTGAGTCGTGGCTCATGGAGGGGCCAGTCTCCCCAGTTCCCAGCTTCCATCATGTTTCCCTGACAGGATTGACTGCCATTTGTCATTGCCATCGAGGTGCTGTTTTCCTTAGAGTTGAAGGGAAAGCATCAGCACTAGACCAGCGGCACAGAATATAGAGCCCACACATAAACCTATACATATATGGTCAACTAAATGTTGACAAGGGTGCCAAGAACACACAGTGGGGAAAGGACAGTCTCTTCAATATACGCACATGTAAAAGAGGGAAACTGGACCACTATCTTACACTAGTCATGAAAATTAACCTCAAATTAAGTAAGACCTGAAACCACAAAAGTCCAAGAAGAAAACATAGGGAAAAAGACCTTGACATTGGTCTTGTCAATAATTTCTTGCACAAGATACCAACAGCTAAGGCAACTAAAATAAGTGGGACGACATAAAACAAAAATGCTTTGACAAAGCAACCAAACATAAATTGAAAAGGAAACCTACAGAATGAGAGAGAATATTCACAAACTATATATATACCTGATATGGGGTTAATATCCAAAATACATAAAGAACTCATACAACTCAACAGAGAAAAAAAACAAAAACAGTCCAACTTAAAAATGAGCAAAGAAACTGAAGAGATGTTTTACCAAAAAATACATACAAAATGGCCAATAGATATATGAAAAGATGCTCAACATCACTAATCATCAGGGAAATACAAATCAAAACCACAATGAGATACCACCTCACACCTGTTAGAAATGCTGTCATCAAACAGACAAAAGATAACGTGTGTTGGTGAGGATGTGGAGAAAAGGGATCCCTTTTATACAGGGAATGTAAAATGGTACAGCCATTATAGAAAACTACAGTGTCTACATAAAGTCATGACCAGTCATGACTTTTGACCAGTCACAGGAAAGCAACAAAAGAAGATAGAAATGTGAAATCTGCACCAAATTAAAGGAAACTCTCCCAGTTTCATATCTATTCAGTGCAGTTCGATGTGGGCTCACACACAGATTTTTTAGGGCTCCTTAGGTAGCTATCCCGTATAGCCTCTACAGACTCGTCACTGACTTATGGCCTACCAGAACGGGGTTTCTCCACCAAACTGCCGGTTTCCTTCAACTGCTTATCCCACCCAGTAATGTTATTCCTATGTGGTGGCGCTTCGTTATAAACACGCCGATATTCACGTTGCACTTTGGTCACAGATTCAAATTTAGCAAGCCACAGAACATACTGAACTTTCCTCTGTACCGTCCACATCTCGACTGGCATGGCCGTGGGCTGCTCCGCTGCATACACGGTGTTACGTCATCATATGCACATGCGTACATGCTGCCACATCATCATCCTACAGAAACTGGGAGGGTTTTCCTTTTATTTGGTGCAGATTTCACATTTCTATTGTCTTTTGTTGCTTTCCTGTGACCAGTCAAAAGTGAACCATGGCAGTTTTTCAAAAAATTAAAAATTTAACTACAATATGAACCAGCAATCCTACTCCTGGGTATATATCTGAAGAAATTAAAAGCAGTATCTCAAAGAGATATTTGTACACCAATGTTCCTTACAGCCATTATTCATAATAAACAAGCTATGGACACAACTAAGTATCCGTCCAAGGATAGATGGATAAACAAGATGTGATAAATATCCATCCATACAGTGGAGTATTATCCAGCCATGAGAAAGAAGGAAATCCTGCCGCTGTGACAGCGTGGATGGATCCTGAGGGCACTGTGCTAAGTGAGATAAGTCAGACAGAGGAAGACCAAGACTGCATGATCTCACACATCTGTGGGACCTGAATAAAAGCTGAACTTGTAAAAACAGAAGACAGAATGGTGGTTCCCAAAGGCTGGGGCTGGGGGAATTGGGGAGGTGTTGTTTAAGGCTACAACTCTGCAATAAGTGGGTAAGTCCTGGCAATGTCATAGTGATTATAGTCAACATTCCTGTTTCATAAATCTCAAAGTTGTTAAGATACTGGATCTTAATTCTTCTCAACACAAAAATATGATAACTATGTGATGTGACAATGGTGTTAGCTAATACTACCATAGTAATTATATTGCAATATATAAATATATCAAACAAACATGTTGTACACCTCAAACTTACACAGTGTATTATGTCAATTATACCTCAATTAAAAATTAATTGATTTTAAAGAAAGGTAAGCGAAATATTTTTTATACCCCATCTCCATCTCAAGTGGGAAAATGAACAGCAGACTGGAATAGCCAAGTTTTGCAAGAAAAATGGGAGAAACCTAAAGCTTAGTTCTGAGTAAAGGTGAAGACCATGCATTTGTGTTTGGTATGCAACCAAAAATTGGGCTGGTGTATCTTAGGGGTTTCTCTCCTTGTCCCCACGGACATTTTAGATTGACATCCCTGCCTAAAGTCACTGAAGATGGCTGGACATTGGTCTTTGCCCACAGTTTTCATTCCCATACAGTTCCAGGTGTCCTCCTTAGTACTTCGCACAGTGCCAAGCATACAGCTGGTGCCAAATGGTCAAATGCATTACTCACTAGCATTACATTGCACCCCTTTCCCATCCTCCTCATCTGATTTCTATGGACCCGCCACCCCACACCACCATCTTCCCTTCTTGCTAGGTTAAGAATTCTTTTAGATCCTTTTCTTTTACTCTAAAGCTTTATTTCAGGACCAATCAGACTAAACAGGACCTGGTAAAAGAACTACATAGAGACTTTAGTGACTGGTTTGATAAGAGTGTGTATTCACTTGGGGACCAGCCAGACACAGGTTCAAAACCCAGCTTTACCGCTCACTGTCTTAGCTTGAGTTTTCCAACAGCAGAACCTGACAAGAAAATGTGTGTGTGTAGAGTATGTTATTGGGAATGTGACCCCCCAAATGAGGGCAGGGAAGTGACGAGGGAAACCCATACAGTTGAGTGTCAACTGCTGCAGGCGACTGGCTACTTCGTGCAAGACCCTCTGAAGAGTCTTAGGGGACGTGTGTCAGAACTGTCAGGCAGGGACAAAGGACTTTCTCCACTAGCTCCTGCCCCCCTTGACGGAGGGTTGCCCCATGTGCTAACACCCAAGGGAGCCCGAGAAAGGCATGTGAGGTGAAGTCTAGCCTTGGCTGGTGTCCAGTGCCAAGGCCAACAATTGTGAGTTGGTGTGAAAGGGCAACTGCAGATTTCTGGAAACCTCCGTTTCCTCTTCCCTAACATGGCCTAACACCAGTGCTTCCCTTTCAGGAATACAGGGAGGGTACAATGAAATAATCCATGTGAAGCTCCCAGCCAAGTGTACATATATGCCCAGCACATAGTTCACACTAAAGGATGGCCATTTCTAATAGAACCTTGTGCCTCCAGGGCTGTGCACTGTGGGGACCTTGACCTGACAGCTCAGCAGCAATAATCCATGAAACGGAACAGTAGCAATTAGTCTCAGCATTCAATTAGAAAGAGGTTGCAAACCGGCTGCTGCTAGGCTGATTCTGTCCCATAGACATGTATTCTCTTGCTTTCCCCCTACACACACACACACACACACACACACACACACACACACTGTGTGTGTGTATATATATGTATACACACATATGTACACATACACACACATATATCTCAGAAATTGGTTGCCAACATTTAAAAAAACAGATTCATATAAATTCAGATGTCCAGCTCACCCTGGAAAGCTGGAAAGCTCGGACCCCGCAGAGCTGGCATCCCCACTGCCGGCTGAAGCTGAGTGGTGGGGACCCTTTCAGGTGGGTTGTGTTTGCCCTAATTTGCCACGATGCCCTCTGAGCCCATTTCACTTATTCGTGGCCTGCTGCCCCTGGGGACATTTGTGTAAGAAACCCCTAGACTAATACTTAACCTAGAGAGGCAGGGTGCCCGGAAATCCGGCCGGGACACAAGGAGGCGAGAGTCAGGAAATGACAGGCCTTTGTTCTGCAGCGAGACAGCCGAGGAGCCACCCCGGAGGCCCGTGGAACTCAGCGCCCGTGATGGAGCACTAAGTGGATCCGGCTGCGGCGTGCGCGTGTGGTCCCAGCAAGTCTGGCTATTACCAACCTGAGGCTGAGGTCACCCCAGATGCTCCCGGCGCCTGCAACTCTGTTTATTTCATTCTGGTTCATACCAGAGATTTATTTTTATGAACAGCGAACATTTTTTGTAACATTCCCTCATTTAACCTTCATTATCAAAGTCTCTGCCCAAAGCCCATATAAGCACCATTATTGCCCATATAACATTTTCCAACATAAACCATTTAAGGCATTTTTTTTCCATTTTTATTTATTTCTCTTCCGTTACATTTCATTTGAAATGTGCATGGTGGAGAATGTGTCTTGTTTTTATGTTGTTTCATATAGACCATAAGCCCTAATGGTGAGGCGGCCTATTTTGGAGGTTAACAAGCAATGGGGACATTCATCACATGGAACAAACAACCAGGAAATGCTGGCCTCTTTTTAAAAAAATGTACTAGAAAGGAATTTTGTATGACTGGGGAAACTGAAGGAAAATAGCCCAGCCTCTTTGTCTCTCCTTGAAGGCCGAGAAAAGAAGAAACATGGTGCTTCCAAAACAGGAAGCCAGGAAGGCTGGAAGCACAGCATTGTCAGGTCACTCCTCCAATCAGCCATTAACGTGCAAATTCTTCATGGATACTGACAGCAGTGGGGCCCGGACCACCGAATCGGCAGCACCTGGCCAGGGTCGGGTCAAAGTGGGTGATTTAACAAAAGTTTGCACTGAGTCTAAGCTCAACTCAACTTACTTGAGCAAAAATGGTAATATGTTGACTCACTCAGTTAGTTAGGTCAAGATCTACAGGCACAGCTGTACGCAGGACCCAAATCGGTGTCTTTAGCTCTCTCTGCCTCTGTCTCTCTCTCTTCCCTGTACAGTACTCTGCCTTTCCTGCTACTGGTTTTAGTTGAGGCAGGCTCTCTTCTTCTGGTAGTCAGCTGTTCACCAAGAAACTCTAGGCTTAATTCCTACAAGCTCAGTAACTAGTAGGAATGGAGGAATGGAAAAAGGAAGGGAGGGAGGGAGGGAGAGAAGGAGGGAGGAAGGGAGAAAGGAAGGAAAGAAGGAAAAGAAGGGAGGAAGGTAAAAAGGAAGAAGGAGAAAAGAAAGTAAGGGGAAATTTTCCAAAAGTTCCGTCCGTTGGACCCCTGAACAAATCACTGTTGTCAGAGGTAAGGATGCCATTGATCAGAACTCCCATCCTCCCCACAGCTTGAGACAGGCCAAGGTGGAATGCATGCTAGGTGGATTCCACCTCCAACGGGATGAACGATGCTACTGCATGACCAGAACCACACGAGTCAGGAGCCCCGGACACTTTCCACCGGCTGCAGAGTAACCAGCAAGGTAGTCTTACAAATTCAATTGAATTAACCGCCACAAACGGGAACTGCATCTTACTACATGCTAGGGCTGTGCTCAGGCCTGAAAGCAAAGAGGCAAAGCTATTGACAGTGATCAACAAATCTATCGACTGGCAGAGGCCATGGCTATGAGAACAAATCATTAGAAAACCCGTGCTAGGAAAAAAAAATAACAGTGAGAAGTATTTGCAAGGTGCAGAAGGATCTTTGAAGTCCCCCAGAAGCAGAGCCTGCGATTAGGATTTGAGTGCAAATGACAGATATTTGGAAGGCAATCTAGAAAACCCATGTGGAAGAGAAGTGAGTCAGGGAAAGATGCCAGTAAAAAGGGGACAATTATACCGTAACGTATCATCTAAATTATTATATTTCTGAATTACCACGAAGAGCAATTAGAACTTAGTCTGCTAGGATCTCTGGGACCCAGTGCAGACAATAGGCCTTGGAATTACGTAACAGGAAAAGTGGGGCAAAGTGGGATACTTATATATAAAGTCCTGTCTCTCACAGGCAAAAGTCTGCAGGGATATCAGGCAGGACTTCCTCAGGCATTTCTGGCCTGCCAGGTGTGTGAACACAGTGGTCTTACAAGGCTAGGGGAAGCCCTTAGGCAGAGATGCAGATGCTCAGTGGACGGTCAGCCTGGGGCTCAGGGGCGTGGCAGCAGCAGTATCTGCTTTTCGGTAGAAATCATTTCATTGCTTTCCTAAAATAAGGAAGTTGCACCAGAACATCCCTGAGGGCTTAACCCACACTAAAATCCTGAAATGCAAGATTTAGTCTAACAACCTTATATTTTGTTGGTGTGTCTCAGGCTTGTTTTAAAACAATCTAAAAATGCATGGGAAATGGGTGGGTGGTGAGAGGGTAGAGGCAGCTGGAAGAGTGATAATGTTAATGATTTTGTGGTCAAAAAGTCCAGGACTTCACACAGAAATGTATTCATCAAAACAGCCAAAGGGCTTAGAAAGGATCTGCTTACACTTAACCCTACCATCTCAGCCTCTGCGCTTGCAATGTGAGATCAAGACTGTGGGCCGTTGTAAGAGGACCCACAAGGCTGTGGATTCATAGAGAAGGTAACTGAGGCTGCAGTGTGGTTATGAGCTCCTGGTTCTTTAGACTCCTGACCAAATACTCTCCCCTCTGCATGGCCAAAGGCAGGAACCAAGAGGTAGATGTAGCAAGCCAGGGTTTATAGAGAAAATTGATTTTTTTAAAATATCCAGCCTGACCAGATGGTGGCGCAGTGGATAGAGCATCGACCCAGGACGCTGAGAACCCAGGTTCAAAACTCTTGAGGTCGCGTGGGCTCATCTGGCTTGAGTGCAGGCTCAACATCTTGAGCGCAGTGTTGCTGGCTTGAGTGTGGGATTATAGACATGACCCCATGGTTGCTAGCTTGAGCCCAAAGGTTGCTGGCTTGAAGCCCAAGGTCACTGGCTTGAGCAAAAGGTCACTGGCATGGCTTAGAGCCCCCCAGTCAAAGCACATATGTGAAAGTAATCAATGAACAACTAAGGTGCTACTACTATGAGTTGATGCTTCCCATCTCACTCCCTTCCTGTCTGTCTCTCTTTCTCTCTCTCTTTCTTGCAGGCATATATATGTGCTAAAAAATAAAAATAAAAAAATGGATATACACATATATATATCCAGGTGTTTAGTCCTATACCATGTTCATACTTCAAAAGCTTGTGCCCAAGGCAGGGAGTTTGGTTATATTTAGTTATATGACTTTTAGCATTTCTTATCCTTGGAAATATTTCAGTGGCTATTTCATAAAGAGGGTCCCCCGATATTTTTGCAACATCCCCATGGCTCTGTGGCTCCCATTCCCACTCAACCCCGTTTCCCAGAACCCTGCCTGTAAAGCCCCAACCCCTGTGAACCCACACTGGGTCCTGCACCACAGCGTGTGAGTTCCCAGGGACAGGTCTATCTTCTCATTTCTTAAGATGGGTTCTGGTCAATTAGATCTCTTCTCTATTTTTCCCCTCCTTTTCTTTTTCCATCTCATAGAACACCACTATTGTTGCTTCTAAATGAAGCTTAAGAATTGCATTTGGCTGCAAAGGATGGAGCATTTTAAGTGGTAAGTTTGGTGCTGGAAAAACTGAGTATCATATAATCCAATAATGAACCACAACAATGGAAGGAAACTCTTCCTGGGGACGAATGTCCCCAAATGCCTACGTATTCAACTCACTGGAAAGAACCACATTTCTCTCTTGGTCAAGGACAGGATCAAACTCCTTGAACATTAAAGTCCTCAGTGTGCACACAAAACTGGGTGGTTTGCAGTTCTTTCCTCCCTCCACTCAGGGAATTCTTCCTGGAAAAGGACTGCATTGAGCAGATTTGGGGAGTGATCTGAGCATTGCTAAACACTGTATGTTTTATTGGGAATAGAGGAAAAGACATTCTTTTTATGGACAAATCTGATCCTGAAACAAACACCCAACATCTATGGGCTCCACTCACATTCCAGTGCTCACTTCTGGGAGCAGGACTACCTCTAGAAAAAGCAGAGTTACTAAGGTGATGTAATGGCTGAGAGTTGTTGGAGTAGAAATGATGTTTTCTTAAATTAGGGTTTAATTTTGGTTGATAATAAAAAAAGCTCCTTTTTATTGAGAGGAGCTTACATGTTAGGCATGGGTCCAAGTGTTTTACATATGTTACCGTAACTCATTCAAACTTTAAAAAAAATCTCATAGGAATCTATTTTATAGGTTAGGAAAGTGATAATACCTATCCCCCAGAAGAAATGCTAAAAACAACTCTACTACTTCCACTACTAATGCTACTGTAAGGAATAGTAATAATGCACCAATGGACTCATTGATTTAACTAGTTACCAAGCATATGGAACATCCAAAGTTTAAAATAGTGCAAGACAGGCTCTGGCCAGGTGGTTCAGTGGATAGAGCATCATCCTAGCACACAAGGTCATAGGTTCAACCCCTGGTTAGGGCCCAGGTGAGAAGCAACCAATGAGTGCACAACTAAATGGAACAACTAAGTGGAACAACATGTTGATGTTTCTTTCTCTATCTCTGTCCCTCTTCCTCTCTTTATATCTCAAATCAGTGGACAAATTTTAAAAAGTGTTAGACATTACTGTAAAAATCAGAAAACCAAGAAATTACACACACACACATACACACACACACACGAGTTTTTACATGTATATACACGCACACAAACAGTGTAAGGGCATAAAACAGTACCTTGGGAACAATTTTAAGCCATGAGTTTTCTTAATCAAAATACAATTGTTGCTCAATGTTATATCTAGAAGGAAAAAAACAGACTAAAATGTTTGCATAAAACTCTTAGGGAGCCTCAGAATAAAAGTGGTACACAAGTATAAAGCATCTTTCTTAATAGAATTTCATAATAAAGAAATGCTTTTTAAAAATAAAACATAATAAAAATTGAACTTCTATTTTTGCTTTCTTTTAATTAGGAATAGGCACCAATGTGGAAATATATTATGTGTAAACACCAGTCAATAGGGGAACAGAAGAAGAAGGTGGAGACCATTTAAATTAATTTGATTCTTTATTTGAATAAATTCTGAAATTTTGAAAATTATGTTGCTTATCTCATTATAAATTTTTTTACCAATATTACCTTTTTAATTTGAATGTAAAGTTTCAAACATTTAAATAATAATGCCCTTTAATGATCCTTTACATAACTTTTTACATTTAATTCTCATAATTATGCCATGACATCATGCTATTACTCTCAATGTACAGATGAAGTAGCTATTGTTTAAAGAGATTAAAGAGTTTGTCCCAAATCACATGACTAGTGAATAATGGAGCTATGATTTGATCCCAGCAGTCTCTTTCTAAAATCTGGATTTTTTCTTTTTTAAATTTTTATTATATTTATTGATTTTTAGATGAGAGAGAGAGAAACATCAATGTGTTACTCTATTTATTTATGCATTTATTGCTTGGTTTCAGACCAGGAATTGAACCTGTGACCTTCGCATACTGGGACTGAGCTCTAAACAACTGAACTACTCAGCCAGGGCTAAAATATGTATTCTTGAACACTCTATTATTCCTTCTATACACTCTTGCTGAGTCCAGAAAATAACTGTTTGTCCTTATGCTGCAGATCAGGATGCATTTCCACAGAGATGAATTTCCTTTCTTTGACTCTACTGCTCCTTTGGGTAAGACTAGTATCCAATGGTGTTTAAAGAGGGCAACGGGCATCTTCTTTGTGCTTTCATCACCTCTAAGTTCTCCCAGTGGACAAGCTTCAAGTGTTTTTCTTGGTTAGATGTGCTACAAAATGCTCTTTCATCTCCGCTTCTAGAATGCTAATCAGCCCAAATCATCAAGCAAAAAAAAAAAAAAATGAAACCAAACAAAAAGCCAACCAACCAAACAAAAAAACCCCATAAAAAACAAAAATCAAAACTAGACAAGTCCAGTGGTACCATCAGAGATTTGGCTAAGCCCATGGGAAAAGATCCAAAGGTCTGCCATGTGCCATGACCTCTTCACTCTCTACATGGCTAAAAATATGCAATAAAACCAACAAAGAGATAGATTTCAGCTCCATTTGCAATGAGCTTATTAATAATCGGAGTTCCTTCAGAAAGAAATGAAACTCCTGTCACTGGAGGCAAGCAAGCAGTGGATGAATAACTACTTGGCAGGAATGTAAAGGAGTCTCAAAACCAAGATGAAGAGTTAGACTAGCCCTGGCCGGTTGGCTCAGCGGTAGAGCGTCGGCCTAGCGTGCGGAGGACCCGGGTTCGATTCCCGGCCAGGGCACACAGGAGAAGCGCCCATTTGCTTCTCCACCCCTCCGCCGCGCTTTCCTCTCTGTCTCTCTCTTCCCCTCCCGCAGCCAAGGCTCCATTGGAGCAAAGATGGCCCGGGCGCTGGGGATGGCTCTGTGGCCTCTGCCCCAGGCGCTAGAGTGGCTCTGGTCGCAACATGGCGACGCCCAGGATGGGCAGAGCATCGCCCCCTGGTGGGCAGAGCGTCGCCCCTGGTGGGCGTGCCGGGTGGATCCCGGTCGGGCGCATGCGGGAGTCTGACTGTCTCTCCCTGTTTCCAGCTTCAGAAAAAAATGAAAAAAAAAAAAAAAAAAAAAAAAAAAAAAAAAAAAAGAGTTAGACTAGTTCAGAAGTTTTCAACTTTGCTTTCTGATACATTGCTATGGCCATAATCACTCATGTAGTACATCACAGGTCGTTTGTTACTGTTAATATAGCATAATTTTTGTGGTTAATTTTTTTTAATTTTTATTAAATTTATTGCAATGACATTGATTAATAATATAAATTTCAGGTGTAGGATATAAAATAAAAAGCAACAAATTAACAAACAAAACAAAGCTACAAAACAACAAATTTATAGATACAGACAACAGAATGTGATTAATTTTTTAAAATATATAAATTATATATTTTTAAAATATAATCAGTGTCTTGATTATAAGCAATAAAAAATACTGAACAGATATGGAATAGCTAAGTGAACTGAAAGAAAAGAATTGCACATACCTGCACACCAAATTATCTTTGTAGTAAGTAAACCTGACTGACCTACATCAATAGGAGATTCTTATCCTTGTGTACATTATTCTTCCTTTTGTTGTGACAGAATAAAAATTGAGAACCATTGTATGCCTGGTGTTTAAGATTTCCTCCAAGGCTGAGACACTGTGAGTCTGGGATTCTAAAGGACAGGAGAACAATAGCACAGAGCAGAACTCAGACCTCAGTTGGGTTGTTAGAGGGCACAATTAACTGGTCGTGTTGCTAAGGCTAAGTCTCTGCAATTTATGGCCACAGGGGGCAGGGGGCAAACCAGCAGCAGCAACACAGCCTTGGTGATGGCAGGTCATCTGTAACTCAGGACCCACAGGACAGTGTACAGAGTGACCAGCTGCACAGCCTCAGTGATGGAGGATCAAAGCTATGACTTAGGACCCAGTAGGTGGGCATAGCACAGTGGCAGCTCCAACACCGCAGATGGAAAGGCACTGTGGTAACACCAGTCACAGAGACATAGCCGCAACTCAGGCCCCTGGGCATGGGTTTCAGCTCAGCCACAGCTCCAGCCTCAGGGAGGGGACGCAGTAACCAGGACTCCAGAGAGCCTCACCAGTTGAGTTCAACATCAGTGAAGAACACAGGGGTCCTCAGGACCAAAGCTGCAGATGTCCATGAGTGACAAGAATTTCTGGGATCATCCTGGATTCTTTGTCCTATGGGATAAAACCCTTCGAACCCTCTTGGCACTCTGGAACAGGAGGGGGGTTTGGAGAGGGGGTGTCAGGCAACGCAGGTAAAATGCTTCCTTTCTTACTTGTCCATGCCCCCATCCTCAGTTCTCACTGCCCACAGTGTTTCTGTTGTTTCTTCACTGGATTCCAGAGCTCCCCCAAAGCGATTTTTGTCCGTTTGTCGCTATCCATGGTTTCAGTAGTTTTTGTGAGAGGGACATGTGTTTGAACCTCTTAGCCCACCATCTTGCTGACATCTCACCTTATAACATTTCAAACACATATGTACTTTTTTTCAATGTGTCAATTATACCTCAATAAATTGGAAAGAAAAAGAGTATGTTCTTTAGGCAGGAAACATATATCAGACTGAAACTTGAACCTACAGAGAAAAATGATAAAAAAGTGATGCCAGAAATAGAATAAATGAAGGTAAAATTGAATTCATGTTTTATTGCTTTTAATTGTTCTAAAAAGATAGCTGATGAAAGCAAAAATAGTAGCAATACATTATGCATTTATAGCAAATGTAAAAGTAATGGTACAAATGAAAGGAAGAAAAATATTGGGAATATGTTCTTATATAATAGTACACATGAAGGCACTAGATTATTTGAAGCTAGACTCTAAGCAAAGATATATCTTTTAAACCATATGGTATTCACTAAAATTATTTCAAGAGGTGGTATTACAAATAAGTCCATAGAGAAGATAACAACACAAAAGGCATTTAAAGGTGGGAAGAGAAAAGAAATGAAGGGGGAAAAAATCTAACAAGACAGTAGATTCTGACCTAGCCATATTAATAATAACATTAAATATTCATAGCCTAACCACAACAATTAAAAGATACATATTACTATATTGGATAAATAAAGCAAGACCCAACTCATTTGTTCTATAAGAAACCTTCTTTAAATGTAAAGGCATATATGGGTTAAAGATAAAGAATAGGAATTATATACCATAAAACACTACAGAAAAGAAGCTAGAGCATCTACATGAATATAAGACAAAGTAGAATTTAGAATAATAAAGATTGTCAAAAATAAAAATGGGACAATACAGAATGATTAAAAAAGCCCTTTTTCTAAAGACATAACAATCTTAGCTTCAAGTTGAATTGAAGAGTATCAAAGTACATGAGGTAAAAACTGATGAAGAAGAAAGAAACTGAAAGAAGAGATATAGTTAAAGAGATAAATTTAAAATGATAGCTAGAGACCTCAACACTTTGCTGTTAGTAACAAAAGAACAAGTAGACAAAAATCAGTAAGGATATATGAGACGTGAACACCACTACTGACCGACTAGGCTTAATTGAAATTTACACAGAGTATCCCACCCAAAAGGATAAGAATACACTTTATTTTTTGTACTCAGAACCATAAAATTAAAAAATAGAAATCATACCATGTATATTTGCAGTTTATAACAGAATTAAGCTAAAAATCATTAACAAAAAGGTATCTGGAAAATACTAAATGTTTGGAAATTAAAACACTATTCTTCTAAATAACCCATGGATCAAAGTAGAAATCTCAAAGAAACTTTTAAAATATTTTTAACTCTATCAAAATACAGAAACAATAGCTCAAAATTTGTGGGATGCTGCTAAAGCAGTACTTATAGGGCAATTAATAGGATTTAATGCTTACATATAAAAAAAGATCTTATATCATTCATCTAAGCTTCTACCTTAAGAAACAAGAAAGGGAAGAGCAAACTAAACTCAAAGAAAGAAAATATACAAACAAAAGTTAATAATATTGAAAACAGAAAAATATTAAAGAAAGTCAATGGCAAGTAGGTAAGTAAGTAGGTAGGTAGGTAAACAGACAGACAGAGATGTGTATGTATTCATGAGTCAGTACACATACAGATATTTCCTAGCTCTATGAGTTCTTAGAAACAGTGAAGCTTCAGTATAATATGCACAACTAACATCCAAAGCTTGGTTTCTTAATTACATTCTCAATAAAAAGAAACCAGGCTTCTTGGAGAACTGGGTAATTCCCAGGCTAAGGCAGAGAAATCAACATGATGAGCCTGGAGGATCCTATGGTGCCAGAAAGTAAAGAAGTGTTCAAAAAAGAGAGGGAGAGAGCATGTGGAATGATGCAGGAGCCAAGCTGGAAACACTGTCAATGCCCCAAATTCAAACAATCGAGCAACCAAATAAATAACCATAATATTGAATGATATATTCAAAGAACAAAAAAAGTCCTCAAGTCAATAATAAATAAATGGACCAGAAGTGACAACTCTTCGTCACAGAAGAATTCTAACTAATGCATAGAAAAGAAATATAAAAAGTCACCATTAAAACTTCACAGTACTAACTGCTGCAGGCAAAGTCCAACAATGAAAATTTAAATTGGCGAAGAAAAAGTTTAGGGAGAAAAAGAATATCTGCATAATCCCAAAATATCCTCTCAAAAATATTTGGTAATTTCAAATAGGAAAATAATAAGTGGACAGTGGAAGGTCCAGGCAGCCAGCCAGGTGGTAGATGTTAGCTAAGTGGTCAAAGTCAACATCATCAGTAACACATATCAACACCATGTAACCCCTAACAAATGCCTGGAAAAGGGCACATCACCTTTACTGTAGTTTTCCCAACAATCTATAATCTCAATTTAATCAAGAGAAAACAGACAAATTTAAATTGTAGAACATTGAACAAAATAATTGGCAAGTACTCTGCAAATGGGTAAAGGTCATAAAAGTCTAGAAAAGACAAACAGACTGTCATTGATCAGAAGTGACTAAGGGAACATACACTTAATGCAAATTGGCATCCTGGGACAAAAAAAAAGGACATTAGTGAAATTCAAGTAAGTCCTGTACTTCAGTTAATACTATTATACCAAAATTAATTTCTTGGTTACATAATCTGTTAGCATAAACATATACTGCAGGAAGACAAAGATACTATTTTTGCAGCTCTTGTGTAAGTCTAAAATCACTTCAAAATAAAAGTTTCTTTTTAAAAGTAAACAACAGCTTCTATGATTACCATAGTTATCTGTTGTATCTGGAAGGAAATTCCTTGCTCTCTGCTTCCAGGTAACTAGTGCAGCATCCTTCATACCAAAAGCTTGTCTTTTAAAGAAAAAAAAAATTGCCTCCTGTAACAATTATTCCCTATTCATTTGCTCTCTCTGGTTGTCAGGATTTCACCCTTGTTTATGGATCCCTACGCTTTTCATAAGGATAAGAAATCAAAAGAGAAAGAAATCGTTAAGATGGTGAGGAAAATGAAAAATGTTCTGTTGGCTGGGAAAATTCCAAGCTGGGCAGAGTGTTATTTTTCATCTTTATTATTCCTTCCTTCCTTCTTTCTTTCCTTCCTTCTTTCTTTCTTTTTCTGCTGTGTATATGTATGAATGTGTGTATGGTCACCCGGGTCTGCTAAGACTCGTGAATCTCTGATTAAATATTGCTTGCTCTCTGTGCTTTTGGACCCTCTCTGATATCTGTGATCTATGCACTGCTGCACTTGGACCTTTCTCAAATTCTCACTCATTTTAACAGTTTCATTGTGCCAAGGGAGGAAGATTTGAGAAAATAATGGAGATAACCTCACGGTTTCCGCAATGGGTTTCAAGAACAGCCTGAAGCCCAAGCTTCCAAATGGTGAAGACAGGCCAAGGCCTGTTGAGCTCCATGAATCAAGTGATGTGAGAGCTGTAGGGACCCATATCAGGTCACCTTCCTTCCTAAAGGGCTTGCCGTTTGCTACAAATTGTTCTCCTTGAACAATATCTTAGCATCAGCACCAACATCCCTATCAATTAAATGTGAAGAAAAAGGCAGGCGTTGCAAGGAAGGAACCTTTATTTTTATCATCAGTCTGCCTTATAAAATGAAACTTGGCAGGGACCTGAGAGGACACGACTCGGCCACTGTTTCCTTGGCTACAGAAGGGAGAGATGTCGGCCCTCCTCTGTCTTAGACTTGTTGTGAGGATAAAATGGAAGAGCTAAAATAACAATGGCATAAAAAATTACAGAGCCATGTTTTCATTGAAATGTTAGGATTTTTTTCCCCATTCTCACTGCCCTCCAGGCAAAATGAATACTCTTTGAATGTCTTCAACAAAGCCCTTCCTATGTAACTGCAACCTGGCTCTGATCTCTGGATGCTCCTCTCTTTATATCCCTTATCCAGTCACACTGGACAGTGCCCCCTCTTTCCCATGATATTGCCTTTGCATATACTGTCCTTCCTTCCCAGGACAGTTCTCCCTGCTCTTATCCATTCCTTACCTCCCTTCTACAAAGTACTTCCTGCCTGTCCTACTGGTTTCAACTAGGATACCTCTTCCAGAAAGCTACTCTCCTCTCAAACACCCAAAACATAGTTCAAGTATTCTGCTTAAAATGTGTATCTCCCACCAAGTGGTAAAAAGAATTCTTCAAGGAAGAACTGTCTTTTTCAATATTGTATCCCTGGCTCCTAACAGGGGTTGAGCATACAGAAGTACCTTCTGAATAAATGCTTGTTGAATAAATGAATGAGTAACGCTCAATGCACGCTGTTTGATAGAGGTACTATTTAAGGGACTGAGATGTGGGGAAAGTATTCCAAAAATTAGACTGATAAAACAATTACTTACTATGCAAGAGTAAAACTGTGTAGTGAACTTCAATTCTAGGATGATTGATGATGATTGTGACCACAATGGTGGTGGTGATTTTATTTTTAGCAATATAATATCATAGCGGCTTACATTTACGTAACCTAACTATACTCTCAGTAATTTTCTAAATGTGTGTGTTACATGCCATTGAATGGGCTCTGACTTCTGGTGACACTATGACTGAGTGTTGTCCACAATGTTTTGTCCTTTTGCCCTCAATAGCCTTGATCAGCTCCTGTGCTTATGCCTACAGCTTCTTTGATGAGATTAATCCATCTCATATTTGGCCTTCCTCATTTCCTGCCTCCTTCTATTTTTTTTACCAGTACTATTGTCTTTCCCAAAGAACCTTGCCTTTTCATGATGTACCCAAAGTAGAACTGCTTCACTTTTGTCATTTTGCTTCCAGTGATGTCTCCGGCTTAATTTGCTCAAGGCTCACTCGTTTGCCTTCCTGGCAGTCCAGGGTATCTGTAGACCTCTCCTCCTCTTAATATTAATTTTCTAAATGCTTTGTATATATTAGCATTTTTAATTTTTTTTCAAAATCTTGTGAAACTGATAGTGGTTTGTTCCCTGTTTGGAAATTTAGAAAATAACATCAGACAGGTTGGGTTGTTTGTCCAAAGTCACAGAACTATTAAAGAGTAAAATCACAATTTATATTCAAGGCTGAGGGACTTCCAAGCTTGACCTGTTAGAAGCTACATTCTCCCCTCTCGCCAAATCCAACTCCTACCTCCCCAGCTGGACAGTCAATCTCTAAGGGTCTCCCAGGTCCCCAGAGTCCAGCAAATCTAATTTAAACCCAATCTTGGATGAGTTCTTGAGCTGGGACTCTCCATCCCCCCCCCCATAATCTTCTCACTCACGAATAAGGCAACCCTATCAAGTGGTTCTGATTACAGCTTCTCTCAACCAGAAGCCAGGGCAGTGAAACCTCTCACAGATCCCTATTTGAGCTCTGAGTTTAGCCTTTAATACAATTAGGTAGCTCCCACTTCATCACAGGTCTTCTTTTGCTTCCAGTAAAGAGACATTATTTGTTGGTAGCTTCCCAGGGTTCCAGGGTCCCATCTTTTGAAAACTAGCCCATGCATCTGAAAAACTGAATGATGCTTTGGTGTTGGTGTAGCAAGAGAGTCAGTCTGTGCAAACAGCATTGTGATTTTATTACCTTGAATGCTTTTTAGACATGAAGCAGATTTAATTTCCAAAGATTTTTTTTTTTTTGCCACCACACTCTGTTTTAAATAGACAAGTCACTTTCTGCTTTCAAACTGGTTGCCATCAAATATGCCACTGAGCATTGATTTGGCAACTGAGTCTAATTAGCCACATGGTCCATCTGTACCTTCCTGCCCTTCCCCAGGAAAACAGGTGTTGCATTTAACATAATAAGAAGGCTTTTTTTCTTATCAAATCACTTCTTATCATAAAATTAAATACATACACAACCCAGAACCCCAAATCCACCATATAAATATTGTAAAGGCACACTCCCTCAGCCCACAGAGAATAGTTTCCTTAAGAAAGAGGTATGTCTGACACCCCCAATTCATAAACCAGAGAGATGTTTGATCACGGTTGCCTGCCCAGTGTGGCTTTTTTCTTTGCATCAATAAATGCTCTAACTGGGGCGGCTCACAGCACCAGCATGTGATAGCTTCAGCAATCATCTCATCTACAGACCAGGAGACTGCTGTTTCTTCACACCTAGCTAAGATTTTGAAATTTGGGAAAGCTTAAAACAACTAGTGTCTGGTAATTCACTTTTGTTCACTATATTTGAATAAAGCAAATGAAGAAATACTGCAAAGATAAGGCTTCCTTATTGTAAAGAACAGCAAAAAGATAATTTACTCCTATATTGAATAATACCAAGATCTCAATTAAACATTGAAGTGCCCCACAATGATTATAAGGCTGACCAACCATCAAGTGAGGAACAGAGCAGAAAAGATTCCCATGAGTTTACTCACATCAATTGAGCTTTTTTTCTTTTTATCAAAAACTAAATTTGTTTGCAAACTGTGTCCTTTTTTTTTTTTTTTTTTTTTTTTTATAATTTTATTTTTTTAATGGGGTGACATCAATAAATCAGGATACATATATTCAAAGATAACAAGTCCAGGTTATCTTGTCGTTCAATTATGTTGCATACCCACCACCCAAAGTCAGATTGTCCTCTGTCACCTTCTATCTTGTTTTCTTTGTGCCCCTCCCCACCCCCTATCCCTCTCCCATTCCCCCCTCCCCCCCGTAACCACCACACTCTTGTCAATGTCTCTTAGTTTCAGTATTATGTCCCACCTACGTATGGAATAATACAGTTCCTGGTTTTTTCTGATTTACTTATTTCGCTTCGTATCATGTTATCAAGATCCCACCATTTTGCTGTAAATGTTCCGATGTCATCATTTCTTATGGCTGAGTAGTATTCCATAGTGTATATGTGCCACATCTTCTTTATCCAGTCATCTATTGATGGGCTTTTTGGTTGTTTCCATGTCCTGGCCACTGTGAACAATGCTGCAATAAACATGGGGCTGCATGTGTCTTTACGTATCAATGTTTCTGAGTTTTGGGGATATATACCCAGTAGAGGGATTGCTGGGTCATAAGGTAGTTCTATTTGCAGTTTTTTGAGGAACCACCATACTTTCTTCCATAATGGTTGTACTACTTTACATTCCCACCAACAGTGTATGAGGGTTCCTTTTTCTCCACAGCCTCTCCAGCATTTGCTATTACCTGACTTGCTAATAACAGCTAATCGAACAGGTGTGAGGTGGTATCTCATTGCCGTTTTGATTTGCATTTCTCTAATAGCTAAAGAAGATGAGCATCTTTTCATATATCTGTTGGCCATTTGTATTTCTTCCTGGGAGAAGTGTCTATTCATATCCTCTTCCCATTTTTTTATTGGATTGTTTGTTTGTTTGTTGTTGAGTTTTATGAGTTCTTTGTATATTTTGGATATTAGGCCCTTATCTGAGCTGTTGTTTGAAAATATCATTTCCCATTTAGTTGGCTGTTTATTTTGTTATCAGTTTCTCTTGCTGAGCAAAAACTTCTTAGTCTGATGTAGTCCCATTCATTAATTTTTGCCTTCACTTCTCTTGCCATTGGAGTCAAATTCATAAAATGCTCTTTAAAACCCAGGTCCATGAGTTGAGTACCTATGTCTTCTTCTATGTACTTAATTGTTTCAGGTCTTATGTTTAGATCTTTGATCCATTTTGAGTTAATTTTAGTACAGGGGGACAAACTGTAGTCCAGTTTCATTCTTTTGCATGTGGCTTTCCAGTTTTCCCAGCACCATTTATTAAAGAGGCTTTCTTTTCTCCATTGTGTGTTGTTGGCCCCTTTATCAAAAATTATTTGACTATATATATGTGGTTTTATTTCTGGACTTTCTATTCTGTTCCATTGGTCTGAGTGTCTATTTTTCTGCCAATACCATGCTGTTTTGATTGTCGTGGCCCTATAATAGAGTTTGAAGTCAGGTATTGTTATGCCCCCAGCTTCATTCTTTTTCTTTAGGATTGCTTTGGCTATTCGGGGTTTTTTATAGTTCCATATAAATCTGATGATTTTTTGCTCTATTTCTTTAAAAAACGTCATTGGAAGTTTGATGGGAATTGCATTGAATTTGTATATTGCTTTGGGTAATATAGCCATCTTGATTATATTTATTCTTCCTAGCCAAGAACAAGGTATATTCTTCCATCTCATTATATCTTTTTCGATTTCCCTTAACAATGGTTTATAGTTTTCATTATATAAGTCCTTTACATTCTTTGTTATGTTTATTCCTAAGTATTTTATTTTTTTTGTTGCAATCGTGAAGGGGATTATTCTTTTGAGTTCCTTCTCAGTTGTTTCATTGTTGGCATATAGAAAGGCTATTGACTTCTGTATGTTAATTTTGTATCCTGCGACCTTACTGTATTGGCTTATTGTTTCTAGTAGTCTTTTTGTGGATTCTTTGGGGTTTTCGATGTATAGGATCATATCATCTGCAAAAAGTGATACCTTTACTTCTTCTTTTCCGATATGGATGCCTTTTATTTCTTTGTCTTGTCTGATTGCTGTGGCGAGAACCTCTAGTACCACATTAAATAAGAGTGGAGAGAGTGGACAACCCTGTCTTGTTCCTGATTTAAGGGGGAAAGCCTTCAGTTTAGTGCCATTTAATATGATGTTAGCTGATGGTTTATCATATATGGCCTTTATCATGTTGAGATATTTTCCTTCTATACCCATTTTGTTGAGAGTCTTAAACATAAAATTGTGTTGTATTTTATCGAAAGCCTTTTCTGCATCTATTGATAAGATCATGTGGTTTTTGTTCTTTGTTTTGTTGATATGGTGTATTACGTTAACCGTTTTACGTATGCTGAACCATCCTTGAGATTCTGGGATGAATCCCACTTGATCATGATGTATTATTTTTTTAATATGTTGTTGTATTCAATTTGCTAGTATTTTGTTTAGTATTTTAGCATCTGTATTCATTAGAGATATTGGTCTGTAGTTTTCTTTTTTTGTGCCATCCTTGCCTGGTTTTGGGATGAGGGTTATGTTGGCCTCATAAAATGTGTTTGGAAGTATTGCTTCTTCTTCAATTTTTTGGAAGACTTTGAGTAGAATAGGAACCAAGTCTTCTTTGAATGTTTGATAAAATTCGCTGGTATAGCCGTCTGGGCCTGGACTTTTATTTTTGGGGAGGTTTTTAATGGTTTTTTCTATTTCTTCTTTACTGATAGGTCTGTTTAGGCTTTCTGCTTCTTCTTGACTCAGTCTAGGAAGGTTGTATTGTTCTAGGAATTTATCCATTTCTTCTAGGTTGTTGAATTTAGTGGCATAAAGTTTTTCATAGTATTCTACAATAATTCTTTGTATATCTACGGTGTCCGTGGTGATTTCTCCTCTTTCATTTTGGATTTGGTTTATATGAGTTCTTTCTCTTTTTTCCTTGGTAAGTCTTGCCAAGGGTTTGTCAATTTTGTTGATCTTTTCAAAGAACCAGCTCCTTGTTCTATTAATTTTTTCTATAGTTTTTCTGTTCTCTAATTCATTTATTTCTGCTCTGATTTTTATTATTTCCTTTCTTCGGCTGGTTTTGGGTTGTCTTTGTTCTTCTTTTTCTAGTTCCTTAAGGTGGGAAGTTAAGTGGTTCACTTGGGCTCTCTCTTGTTTGTTCATATATGCCTGAAGCGATATGAACTTCCCTCTTATCACTGCTTTTGCTGCATCCCATAGATTCTGATATGTCGTATTGTCATTTTCATTAGTCTGTATATATCTTTTGATCTCTGCACTTATTTCTTCTTTGACCCATTCATTTTTTAAAAGTATGTTGTTTAGTTTCCACATTTTTGTGGGATTTTTTTCCTCTTTTTTGCAGTTGAATTCTAGTTTCAAGGCTTTATGATCAGAAAATATGCTTGGTACAACTTCAATTTTTCTGAATTTGCTGATGTTGTTTTTGTGGCCCAACATATGGTCAATTCTTGAGAATGATCCATGTACACTGGAGAAAAATGTATACTCAGTCACTTTGGGATGAAATGTCCTGTAGATGTCTATCATATCCAGGTGCTCTAGTGTTTTGTTTAAGGCCACTATGTCTTTGTTGATTCTCTGTTTGGATGACCGATCTAGAGCCGTCAGCGGTGTATTGAGGTCTCCAAGTATGATTGTATTTTTGTCAGTTTTTGTTTTAAGGTCAATAAGTAGCTGTCTTATATATTTTGGTGCTCCTTGGTTTGGTGCATATATATTAAGAATTGTTATGTCTTCTTGATTCAGTGTCCCCTTAGCCATTATGAAATGGCCATTTTTGTCTCTGAGTACTTTTGCTGTCTTGTATTGCTACAATACTCATATACGATATGAGTATTGCTACACCTGCTTTTTTTTGGATGTTATTTGCTTGGAGTATTGTTTTCCAGCCTTTCACTTTGAATTTGTTTTTATCCTTGTTACTTAGATGAGTTTCCTGTAGGCAGCATACAGTTGGATTTTCTTTTTTAATCCATTCTGCTACTCTGTGCCTTTTTATTGGTGAGTTTAATCCGTTTACATTTAGTGTAATTATTGATACTTGTGAGTTCCCTATTGCCATTTTATATCTTGCTTTCTGTTAGTTTCGTGTCTTGTTTGATCCTTCTCTTTCGTTTTTCTATCTTTTGTTTTTATTTGGTTGTATTCCATACATCTTTTCTCTGTTGCTATCTTTTTTATCTCATGTGCTTCTGTGGTGGTTTTTTCAATGGTGGTTACCTTTGAGTAATGAAAAGGATCCCTACCCTGTTCATTGTAGCGAACTATTTTGTGAGTACTTTTGCACTCCATCGTCCTTTGCTACTGTTAATCTCCGTCTTCTCCCCCTCTCTCTTTTTGTTGTTGTCACAGTTTAAATTTGGTTTTATTGTGTTCTTCTTGGAGCTTTTACTTGTGGCTCTGTTTTTTTTTGTTCTTTGTATCTGATTGGAGAACCCCCTTTAGTATTTCCTGGAGTGGGGGTTTTCTCATGATAAATTCCCTCATCTTTTCTGTATCTGTGAATGTTTTTATTTCTCCTTCATATTTGAAGGATAGCTTTGATGGGTATAGTATTCGTGGCTGAAAGTTTCTCTCTTTCAGGACTTTAAATATTGGGGTCCACTCTCTTCTAGCTTGTAGAGTTTCTGCTGAGAAATCTGATGATAATCTAATGGGCCTTCCTTTATATGTTGTATTCTTCTTTTCCCTGGCTGCCTTGAGAATTTTTTCTTTGCTGTTGGTTTGTGTCTATTTCATTATGATATGCCTTGGAGTAGGTTTGTTGGGGTTAAGAAAACTTGGAGTTCTGTTTGCTTCTTGAACTTGAGGCTTTAGTTCTTTCCACAGGCTTGGGAAGTTCTCATCTATTATTTGTTTGAGTATGTTCTCCATTCCATTTTCTCTCTCTTCTCCCTCTGATATACCTATTATTCTTATGTTATTCTTTTTGATGGAGTCAGATAATTCTTGTAGGGCTATCTCATTTTTTTTAATTTTTGAGTCTCTTTCTTCTTCTCTCTGTTGTGCCTCAAGTTGCTTGTCTTCTATTTCACTAATCCTCTCTTCTATCTGACCTGTTCTATTAGCTAAGCTTGTTACTTCGTTTTTCAGCTCGTGAATTGAGTTTTTCATCTCTGTTTGATTTGTTTTTATAGTTTCAATTTCCTTGGACATATATTCTTTGTGTTCATTGAGTTGTTTTCTGAGCTCCCTATATTGCCTTTCTGTGTTTTCTTGTATATCTCGGAGGATTTTTAGGATTTCTATCTTGAATTCTCTGTCATTTAGCTCCAAGGTTTCCAATATATTAAATTTTTTCTCCATAGATTTTTCCTCATCTAGCTGTGTTACCTCTCTTTCTTTTGTATCCATGATATTCGATTTTCTCTTCCTTAATGGCATCTGAGGGTGGTTTTGTTGATAGTATTAATGAGATTTAATAAAGAATAAAAAGTTAAAAAAATAAAAAATAAATAAAAAATCGAAAAGAGTTGTTTTTTTTAAAAAAAATTAATAATGAAATAAAGAAAAATAAAATAAAATAAAAATTTTTAAAAAAAGGAAATTATTCCCCCCCTCCTTTTTTCCTCTCCTCTCCTCTCCCCTCTTTCTTGAGAAAATCTTGTGGTGGACTGTGAGTTATAACAAACAATGCCTGTGATGGAGGGCCTGAATTGGGGAAAAGTAATAAAGGGGCAAAAAAGAAAAAAAGAAAAAGAAAAAAAAAAAAAAAAGGAAAAAAAAAAAAAAAAAAAAAAAAGAGCGTATGGACTCACACAAAGCAAATAAGGAAAAAATTTGGGTCAAGAATAAAATGATTTGCTTTTAGGTGTTGGTTGTCTAAGAGTTATGATGAGAGGAATAAGAGGAAAACGGAAAAATGGGGGGACAAATTAAAAACTTACTATTGTATTTAGTGGAACAAGAACTAGGTAATATGGAGAGCCAGGGATGGGAGCACTGCTAGTGAGTTAAAAAGGTGAAGTAAAAACCCCCCAAAATGCCACAAACATAGGTTTGAGTCCCAGATAAGATAATTTGTTTGTTATTGAGGTTTGAATGAGAGGAGATGTAAAGGAGAAAGGAAGAAACTAATATAGAGGGAGAAAAGAAAGAGAGAGAGAGAAAAAAAAGAGGGAACCACTAAAAGAAGAAAAAAGAAAGGAGAGAGAGAGAGAGTTAAGGGTTTTGGAGTGCAACCCTCATAGAGAGAAAGGAAGGGAAGAGAAAAGATAATGGGAGATGTAACACTTATGGGTAGTGTAGTTCAAGGAGAGGAGAGAGTAAGACCAGTAGAGAGTTAATCGGCCAAATTGGAGGAAGAAAAAAAAAGTATCAAGAATGAAGATAAGAGAAACAAACGAACAAATATAATAAAATGTGATAGGTTATAAAGTCTGCAGATTATTCTTGATTTTGAGAGGTTATCTTCTTGCTTTTTCTTTTCTCTCCCTCTTCCTGGTCGGTGACTCTGTACCCCGGGTTCTGCCCCTTTGGCACGCTCAGGTAGAGGTTTGCAGTTGATAAGTCTCTATGGCAATGTCATGTATTGTGCTTTAGTCTCGTGGGAGTCGAGGCTCATTAGCATTTATAGGCTCCGACAGTGAGAGTCCGTGTTCCTGGAGCCTTTCTCCTAGTCTTTCCTTCCTCAATTAGTAGCCTGATAATCCAGCTATGGGGTTGCTGCTGCCTCTGCCTGGATAGTAAGAGGCTCAAAGAGCTGGCAACTCCCCACTCTATTTCCACTCAGCACAGGGCTCTGGGTAAGGCTCAGTCAGTCAGAGCTGCTAGCATAATCAGGCGGGCTTTCCGCCCACTCAGAGACCACTGGCTCTGCCACTCTGTCCGGTAACACAAGCGGGCGCCCACTTCTGGGGGGCGCTTGGAGGAAACTCTCACTCACTGTCTGCGACCAGGATATCCCGCCAGCAGTCTCACGCTCTGAGTGAAACCCCCAACCGCAGGGAAAAGTTGCAGCGTTGGAATTGAGTCTCGCTCCGTCCCCGTGCGCGGCTTTTGCAAGGCGCTGGGGCGGCTCGAGATTCCGCTTTGGCCCACACAAAGGCCCCTGACTCTGCCCCTCTCTGCGATAACACGGGCGCGCACTGCGGAGGCACTCGGAGGAATCGCTCACTCCTTATCTGCGTGCGCACACCAGGATATGAGGCCGGCCGCGGTTCCCTCTGAGTGAAACCCTCACCAGCATGGAAAATCTCCACCGTTGGAAGTAGTTCTCACTCCCTCCCGTGCGTGGCTTTCCCAGGGTGCTGGGGCTGCCCAGAGACTCTGTCCTCGGCCCACAGAAAGGCCTCTGACCCTGCCTCTCCGTGGGGCAACACGGGCACCCACTCTCGGGGCCTAGGAAGAAATTCTCGCCCACTAACTGCGCACCGACCAGGAGACCGGGTAAAATGGCCGCTCCGCTTGTCTTTCTTTGTTTGGGTTTGGCGCGAGTGTTAGCTTGTATTGCCCGGGTTGCCACAGGATCAGATTTTCCTCGGCTTGGATCTGTGTGCCACAGCCTGGTTCGGCCGTTTGTGCCGCGGCGGCCTGGATCTATTCACCCCCTTTGCCCGCCTCAGTTTCTATATTCACAGTTACCAGAGAAAGCCGCCCTGTTTAGGTTAGTGAGGAAGGCGGAGCATTTCTTACTCCCTTTTTCCTTCGGGGTTTGGTTATATATTTAGCCAATTTTTCACTCAATCATACCTTTGGGTGTATTGCGAAGCATCTGGAAGCTCCAAGTATAGGTTTTTCTGTTTCTGGTTGAAGATCTTGTTGAGTTTTGGGGGAGATTTATCGGTATCGCTTCCTACCCCGCCATTACTCTGACGTCATCTCCCAAACTGTGTCCTTTAACATAAGTACACAGTCAAGTTATAAAAAGTTTAATAGCCCTGGATGGCTGGCTCAGTGGTAGAGTGTTGGCCCGGTGTGTGGATGTCCCGGCTTTGATTCCCAGTCAGGGCACACAACAGAAACAATCATCTACCTCTCCACCCCTCCCCCTCTTCCTTCTCTCTATTTCTCTCTTCTTCTCCCACAGCCATGCCTCTGTTGGAGCAAGTTAGCCCTGGGTGCTGAAGACGGCTTCATGGCCTTGGCTCAGGTGCTAAAATAGCTCGATTGCCAAGCAACAGATCTGCAGCTCCAGATGGGCAGAGCATCACCCCATAGGGGGCTTGGATGCTAGTCGGGGCACATACAGGAGTCTGTCTCTCTGCCTTCCCACTTCTTAAGAAAAAATTTTTTAAATAAAAAAAGTATAATAAACAATAAGAGTTTATGGAACTGACAGTAGTAAACTCTTTGCCCATTCTAATAAATAGATTATAGGTCATTAGAAGGGGATTATAAAATATAGGAAAAAGAACCTACATTCTAAAGCTCAGAAACAATTTAGTGTTATCTCACATCCTTTGCCACTAGCTGGAGGACATGATCTCTGTCTCTTGGGTTAAATAATATAGTGCCACCTGACCAGGTGGTGGCACAGTGGATAGAGCATCGAACTGGAATGTGGAGGACCCAGGTTCGAGACCCTGAGGTCACCAGCTTGAGTGCAGGCTCATCTGATTTGAGAAAAAAAAAAAAAAAAAAAAGCTCACCAGCTTGGACCCAAGGTCGCTGACTTGAGCAAGGGGTTACTCGGTCTCCCCCCCCCCCCCATCAAGGCACACATGAGAAAGCAATCAATGAACAACTAAAGTGACACAATGAAAAACTGATGATTGATGCTTCTCATCTCTCTCCGTTCCTGTCTGTCTGTCCCTATATATCCCTCTCTCTGACTCTCCTCTCTGTCTCTGTAAAAAAAAATAATAATAATATAGTGCCTGGCATGGGATTTTAGCATAGAAGGGCTCCTCCCTCACATGGTGGTGAGAATGATCTGCATGGTTAAATAAAAAAAGATTTAGTTTTACTTTTCCTCTTTTTATTCTATTGTAATCCATTCTATGCAAGAATTCAGTTATGCAAACAATTATGGCACACCTACTAGGAGCTAATCAGTGTTAGATATACAGAAAAAGACCCCAGGCAGCTTACAGTTGAAAAAAGGGGGTCCTCTTATTTCTTATGTTAACTAAAGACATATTTATTATCAATAGCAAAAGCAGGACACAGTTATAAGTCTGCCCTGTGCAAATATATTCAGGGAAAACATCGTTTTCCTTTTTCCTTCATGCCTAATCCTCTGTAACACTACTATTTCAGGGTTCGCTCCTGGTTGTAGATCTTTTGGGATCCAGAGATAAATTATGACATGGTCCCAGACTTTGAGGTCTGCCCCGAATCCCCATTCTGAACCTCCTGCAGATATCTAGCCCCAGAAAAGCCAAATGATTGACTAATAAATAATAAAAATGAAAAAGCACATCACTGATATTAATAATAATAAACATAATAAAAGAATAATTACAGTAAAACTACTAGGATAAAATGTGAAGAAAAGCAGCAAAATTCACCAATTAAGAACACTAACTAGAAAAGGATTATTATGAAACATTTTTTTAAAAAGTGAATGGACACCATATCATGAATTTAAAAATAATATTGAAGCAATTATTGCCCACAAAGGAATACCATAAAGAAGAAATGCAGAATCTTGGGAAATGAACGGTAAGACTATGGGAGAACAAAAACAAGCTGGCGGACCTCAGTAAGGAGTACAAAGAAAATTTTAAAAATTCTAAACCACCCGATATTGAATTAACTAATGGGGGAGTAGACACTGTAGAATGTTCAGTAACAGAATAATAGACAGAAGAAGAAAGGCCAAAAATATCAAATAAAGAGTTTAAGAGAATTAATGACTAAAGATAGGCAAAAAGAAAGGTTAAGAAGATATAGCAACCATGAAATTAGAGTCCACACTAAATGAAACAAAAACAATGGACCAGAAAACATAATGGGAAACATAATTTTTATGAAAACTTTACTTTTAAAATGATGACTGGAATTTACTCATTGAAAGATGGTACCAAGGATCAGTAAACATTGATATGGGAAGATAAGCAATGACATTATATGGAAAAAATTTTAATTTTAAAGACAGAGAAGGAAACCTCTAAAGTCAGTTAAAGAATGATTAAGTCACTTAGAAGGCAGAGGAAAATGCTCCCAGATATTTCTACTTCAGTATTCAGTAGTAAGAATCAGTGAGCAATACATATAAGATATTACTGCATGCACACTACCTCAAAAGGAAAAAAAAAAAGAACTGTAGACAAATATTGAATTCTGGTTAATAATATGCAATGCTGAAGTATATATTATATTTAGCACATGAGTTGTATTGATGTTTATGACTTATTTTTATTTTTTATTTATTTTTTATTAATTTTACTAGGGTGACATCAGGGTACATATGTTCGAAGAAAACATGTCCAGGTTATCTTGTCGTTCAATTATGTTGCTTACCCATCACCCAAAATCAGATTGTACTCTGTTACCTTCTATCTAGTTTTCTTTGTGCCCCTCCCGGTCCCCCTTTCCCTCCCCCTTTCCCTCTCCCTCTCCCCCCTCCCCCTGTAACCACCACACTCTTATCAATGTCTCTTAGTCTCACTTTTATGTCCCACCTACGTATGGAATAATGCAGTTCCTGGTTTTTTCTGATTTAGTTATTTCACTTCGCATCATGTTATCAAGATCCCACCATTTTGTTGTAAATGATCCGATGTCATCATTTCTTATGGCTGAGTAGTATTCCATAGTGTATATGTGCCACATCTTCTTTATCCAGTCATCTATTGACGGGCTTTTTGGTTGTTTCCATGTCCTGGCCACTGTGAACAATGCTGCAATGAACATGGGGCTGCATGTGTCTTTACGCATCAGTGTTTCTGAGTTTTTGGGGTATATACCCAGTAGAGGGATTGCTGGGTCATAAGGTAGTTCTATTTGCAGTTTTTTGAGGAACCACCATACTTTCTTCCATAATGGTTGTACTACTTTACAGTCCCACCAACAGTGAATGAGGGTTCCTTTTTCTCCACAGCCTCTCCAGCATTTGCTATTACCTGTCTTGTTAATAATAGCTAATCTAACAGGTGTGAGGTGGTATCTCATTGCAGTTTTGATTTGCATTTCTCTAATAGCTAAAGAAGATGAGCATCTTTTCATATATCTGTTGGCCATTTGTATTTCTTCCTGGGAGAAGTGTCTGTTCATGTCCTCTTCCCATTTTTTTATGGGATTGTTTGTTTGTTTGTTGTTGAGTTTTATGAGTTCTTTGTATATTTTGGATATTAGGCCCTTATCTGAGCTGTTGTTTGAAAATATCATTTCCCATTTAGTTGGCTGTCTGTTTATTTTGTTATCAGTTTCTCTTGCTGAGCAAAAACTTCTTAGTCTGATGTAATCTCATTCATTAATTTTTGCCTTCACTTCTCTTGCCTTTGGAGTCAAATTCATAAAATGCTCTTTAAAACCCAGGTCCATGAGTTTAGTACCTATATCTTCTTCTATGTACTTTATTGTTTCAGGTATTATATTTAGATCTTTGATCCATTTTGAGTTAATTTTAGTACAAGGGGACAAACTGTAGTCCTGTTTCATTCTTTTGCATGCGGCTTTCCAGTTTTCCCAGCACCATTTGTTGAAGAAGCTTTCTTTTCTCCATTGTGTGTTGTTGGCCCCTTTATCAAAAGTTATTTGACCATATATATGTGGTTTTATTTCTGGGCTTTCTATTCTGTTCCATTGGTCTGAGTGTCTATTTTTCTGCCAATACCATACTGTTTTGATTGTCATGGCCCTATAATATAGTTTGAAGTCAGGTATTGTAATGCCCCCAGCTTCATTATTTTTCTTTAGGATTACTTTGGCTATTTGGGGGTTTTTATAGTTCCATATAAATCTGATGATTTTTTGTTCCATTTCTTTAAAAAATGTCATTGGAATTTTGATGGGAATTGCATTAAATTTGTATATTGCTTTGGGTAATATGACCACCTTGATTATAAAAGGCTATGGACTTTTGTATGTTAATTTTGTATCCTGCGACCTTACTGTATTGGCTTATTGTATGACTTATTTTTAAATGCATCAAAATAAAATAGGTTAAAGAATGGGTAGAGTGATAAATAGATGGGTAGGTAAGTAATAAACCAAGCACAATAAAATATTAATTGTAAAATCCAGATGGTATAAAAATAGAATATTTATTGTAAAAGTCCTTTGGTTTTTTTCAACATTTGATAGTTTTGTTAATAAACTATTGAGAAAAACTAATAGTGATATAGACAATAAGATAACTAATAAGATAAATATGATTGATATATATCAAACTGCCTTAAACCTAAACAAACCACCTTGTTCTCAAGTGCCTATGAACATTCATAAAAGTGACCATTTATTAGGCCTCTCCTAACCTTCAATAAATTCCCAAATAGCAACTATAGTGAAACAAATTTCTGAACACAATACAATAAAACTTAGCTAACGTAATAAGACAAGAAAAGAAAATAAGATGCATCAATTGGAAAGGAAAAAATAAAACTTTGTTCATAGATGACACTTGTTCATGTAGAAAATCCCAAAGAATCCACAGAAAAACTCCTGGAACTAATAAGTTATAGCAAGGTTTTATGACATAAAGTTGATATACAGAAGTCATATACCACTTTCCCATATACCAGTGATCAGCAAGTAGAATTTAACATTTCAAACATAGTACCATTTACATTAGTACCCCATTAAAATGAAATATTTAGGCATAAATATCATAAAATATGGATATGATCTGTAAAAGGAAAATTCCAAAACTGTGAAGAAATCAAACAACAAAATAAATGAAGAGATATTCCATGTTCATATAAAGAAAGACTCAAAACTGTTAAGAGGTAAATTTTTCTCAAATTGATCTAGTGATTCAATGCAATCCCAATAACACCCAAGCAAGTTACTTTGTAGATAGCAACAAAGTGATTCAAAAGTTTATATAAAAAGGAAGAGGTCCCAGAATAGCCTCCTCAACACTGAAAAGAACAAAGTCAGAAGACTTACACTACTCAAATTTTAGACTTACTTATAAAGGTATAGTAATTAAGACCGTGTGATATTGGTGAAAGAATAGATAAATACATCATGGAACAGAATAGAGAGCCTAGAAATAGACTCACACAAATATAGTCAAGTAATCTTTGGCAAAGGAGCTAAGGCAGTTCCATAATGAAAATATATTCTTTTCAACAAATAATGTTGAAATAACTGGATATTAACATATAAATAAATAAACTCAGACCTTACACCTTTCACAAAAATTAACTTAAAATGGATCATAGACCTAAATGCAAATTAAAAACTGCAAAAATGTTAAGTGAAAAAACAGGAGTAATTCTAGGTAACCTTGGGTTTGGTAATGAGCTTGTAGTTATAAAACCAAAAGCACAATCCATGAAAGAAAAAAATACATTGGACTTTATTAAGATTAAAAACTTCTGCAAAAGACACTTATGAAAATGAAAAGACTAGTTAAACACAGAGAGATAATATTTGCAAAACATATCTGGTAAAGGACCTGTATTCAAAATATACAAAAAACTCTTCAAACATAACAATAAGACAACAACCAAATTTAAAAAAGAGCAAAAGATCTAAAGAGACATCAAATCAAAGAAATTATAAGATACCAAATAAGTATAATATATAAAAAGATGCTCCACATCATACGTCATTCAGTAATGCAAATTAAAACAATGAGACACCACTACACATCTATTAGAATGGCTAAAATCCAAAACTCTGACAACACCACATGCTGAGAAGGATACAGAACAACAGAAACTCTCACTCATTGCTAGTAGAAATGCAAAATAATACAACCACTTTAAAGACAGTTTGGTGCCTGACCAGGTGGTGGCGCAGTGGATAGAGCGTGGGACTGGGATGCGGAGGACCCAGGTTCGAGACCCCGAGGTTGCCAGCTTGAGCTCTGACTCATCTGGTTTGAGCAAAGCTCACCAGCTGGGACCCAAGGTCGCTGGCTTGAGCAAGGGGTTACTCGGTCTGCTGAAGGCCCGCGGTCAAGGCACATATGAGAAAGCAATCAATGAACAACTAAGGTGTCACAACGAAAAACTGATGATTGATGCTTCTCATCTCTCTCTGTCCCTCTCTCTGTCTCTGTTAAAAAAATATAGACAGTTTATAAATTTCTTACAAATCCAAACAAGTTTTACTACATAATTCAGCAATTGTACTACATGGTTTGAAACTTATGTCCACACAGAAATTTGCATTTAAAAGTTTCTAGCAATCTTTAGTCATAGTGACCAAAACTTGGAAGCAACCACAATTTTCTTCAAATGGATGGATAAAGAGACAAAATGTGGTACATTCATACAAATAATTCAGTGATACCAAAAGAACAAACACACAAATTAAAAAAAACAACTATAAAAAGCCATGAAAAAACATGAAGGAATTTTTAATGCATTATTGCTGAGAAAAGAAGCCACTCTGAAAAGGCTACATATATAATTCCTATCATATGACATTTTGAAAAAAGCAAAACTATAGGCAGTAAAAAGATCAGTAGTTGTCAGAGAAGGAGGAAGGGATAACTAAGTAGAAAACGGGATTTTTAGAGCAATCAAATTAATTATGTGAGATACTGTGAGGGTGGATACATGCATGATATTATGCTTTTTCAAAATGCATAGAAGTGTTCAACACTTGTCCATAAACTAAGGACTTTTGCTAATAATTATGCATCAGTACTGGTCCATCAACGGTAACAAATGTACCACGCTCATGCAAGATTTAATAAAAAGAGACATGGTGGGGGAGGGTAGAGGCGGGATGTGAGGGTTCTGCTCTCTTTATCTTAGTAGTTTCTACTCATATTTTTTGTAACCCCCTAAAACTGTTCTAAAAAATAAAGTATCGAGAAAGCTTTTTGTGTATTTATATGGAAAGACCTAGCAGATGCATTGGTCAGAGAAAACAACAAGAGCAGAATGGCATATCAAGTGTGTTGCCTTTTATGTAAAACGGGGAAGAAATACAAACGTACATTCATATTTGTTTGTTGTTGGATTAAAAGCTTTGGAAGAATACCTAAGAAACTAGTAACTGGCTGCCTGTGGGGTTGGCAGTTGAGTTGCCCGCATGAGGGATAGTAATAAAAGACTATGTGAATCTGTTATGCTGTTGTAGCATTACTGTGTTTTTAAGTTATATTCCTAAGAATGAACTTAGAAAATTTGAGCTCTAGGGGAAACCTGAACTTGAACATTCTAGAACTAATATTTTCATTTAATACTCTGAGTCACGCTCTGGAATCTACCCCACAGAAACACTTTCATGTGCGAATAGTGTACTCAAAGAAACTACAAAGTATCCATTACAGCATTATTTGTATTAGCCAAATGTTAGAACCATCTGAATACCTAAGGACAAGAGGAACTAGTTAAGAGAACTGAAATACAGACATACTACAAATTGCAATGCTCCAGTTAAAAAGACCAAGGTAGACTTGTATGCATTGATGTCGGAATGCCCATGTTGTATTGTTAAAAAATAAATAAATAGGGTTGCAGAACAATGTGTATGATGGATTTGGTTTGTAAATGCAATAAGGAAGGATCTGGAAGGATATACAACAAACTGGAAACAGTGCATACCTCAGGGGAAGTATGTGAGATTTTAAGGGTAGGAGGGGAGAAGCTTACTTTTTACTCTTTATACTTCCTATTGTTTGACTTGTTTCCCCTCAACTATGACGTGTTACTTTTTTATACATGAATAAAAATATAAAGGTTTTTTTAAAAAACCCGGTGGAGTGTTTGTGTGCAGAAGCAGCGCCGTCTCAGGGGCTGTTTGCCATTACCTGTGTTCACGGCTCTCATGCCAGGAAGGGCTGGCGGAACCTCGGTGTTCTCCATGGCATTGTTAACCGGGGCACTGAATCTAACTTGCCATACCCTGTAATTGGATCCTTCCAGTAAAGCTGCCTCAATAAAATGTCCCAAGTGCCACAGCCAAGTGTTTAGGAGGCACACAGGACCCTGGTGGCAGCTGTGGGGGTAGGGCTGGGGGCCAGGGCCAGGGCCAGGGGTCTGGGTCTAAAATGTTGAAGAAGGCATGCATTAATGCTGGCTAGCTTAACTAGCAACAGAGGAGCATGTCTGCATTTTCCATGCAGACTTAGAGAGACTTGTTTGCAAGGCTCAGGATCCCTGGTGAGCAGTTTTCTGTGGCTTCAGTTACAGCACAATTGCAAACGCATTAATGCAGTGAGACTTTTTGTATAACTACATTAGGAAAAGGGAAAATTAACTCTGTGGTTTCTCCAGCAGGCATTCACAACTGCTAATAAGGAATACATCTCAAGAAGGAAGTGATCAATGATAATTAAATCCTAAATCCCACCATGTGCAATACCTAAAATGATAGGCAAAGAAAGCCCTACAATTTTCTGTTTGCTGGGTCTGGAAGTGCAATGTAGAGTCCATTCACACAGTCTTTCCTTTTGCTGTTTCATCTCCCAGGGGCCCCAAATTCCCTTGGGATCTAGGGAATAAGCTCTCTACATTGGTCATTTTTTTAAAGGTTTCAAAGCCCAAGAGCTGAATCCAGATGTGGGCTTTTAAGTCATGACAGTTTGGAGTCGCAGATTGTTTGGGCTTAAGACTTGTCTGTCTCACTTCCCCTTGTTCACACAAAAGGAACAGTGGTCTTCAAGGATGAAATCACATGAAGGCAGCAGACACAGAGTTGGGACTGAACTCAGACCTCTGGAATTTTACTCCAGATTTCTGATGTGTTGATTCATTCATACCTTCACTCATTCCTTCAGTCAACAAACACTTACTGAATACATACTATGTACAAAAGAAAAATAGCATTATTATAGTTAAAAGTGCTAACTTTGGAACCAAATTGCATAGGTTTTCATCTCAGCTCCTACACTTTTTAACCATGTGGTCTTTATCAAGTCTTATAGCCTCTCTGTATCTCTGTTTTCCCATATTTAAATTGGGATAATGGTGGCACCTACCTCAACAAGGTTGTTGAGAAGACTAAAGAATTTAATATATGTAATGGGCTTAAGACAGTTCATGGTCTTAAAATGGTAGCTACTACTACTATTATTATTATTATCATTATGTACTAAGCATTACACTGTGGACTTAGATCACAATGATGAAGAAAATCAGGGAGCTACTGTGAGATTGCCATTGTGACTAGTGTTTCAAGTAAGAGGCATGTGATTCCTTGAGGGTGGGTTATAAAGAGCAGTAGAGGAGAGAGCTAGCATTTAATCTAGTCAAGATAGTCAGACAAGGCTCCTCTGAACAAATGATGCAGGTCTGAAGTGTAATAAAGGAAATAAAAGGCAAAATAGAAAAAGAGTCTTTTGAGTGAAGACAAAGTGTGTAAAGGCCCTGTGGCAACTACAGCATAGCACTTACATGGAACTACAAGAAACAGGCATGGCTGGAGCATAGATAACACAGGTAGGGCAAGGTGAGGTTGATTCCTAGTTAAGTATCATATCTCCTAGGGCCTTGCAGATACTTTAATGGGTTCATCATTATCCTAATTGCAACAAAGCCACTGAAAAGTTTTAAGCAGGGGAGTGCAGAGATCAGATTTCCATTTAAAAAACATCCCTCTGTCTGTTAAATAAAGAAAGTATCCAATGTCTCTCCTAGTTGACATTCATTTCATTATAAATAAACGGAAGTCATCCATCCCAAGAAGAAGTCAGTGATTGTCACAAGAGCTGAAAGAGAGAGGTATTAGAGAGGTTGGGTGTGAAGAGTAGAGTAGAAATATGAAAATTTAATCTGCTTGCCAACTTAGAGAATTGCACATCCTGTCTTCATTCCGTACATGATCAACATATCAAATAGCAACAGAATTTGTTAAAAGCAAATAATAATAATAATAATCAGCAAAAGGGAGATTAGTTAGAAGATGTAGAGTATCTCAGGATCAAAGGGAATGTTGCAAAACCGGCTTAAAATGAACAGCGTCAGATGACGTCAGAGTAATGGCGGACTAGGAAGCGATACCGATAAATCTCCCCCAAAACTCAACAAGATCTTCAACCAGAAACAGAAAAACCTATACTTGGAGCCTCCAGATGCTTCACAATACACCCGAAGGTATGGTCGAGTGAAAAATTGGCTAAATATATAACCAAATCCTGAAGGAAATAGGGAGTAAGAAATGCTCCGCCTTCCTCACTAACCTAAACAGGGCGGCTTTCTCTGGTAACTGTGAATATAGAAACTGAGGCGGGCAAAGGGGGTGAATACATCCAGGCCGCGCACAAAAGGCCGAACCAGGCTGTGGCACGGAGATCCTAGCGGAGGAAAAACTGTTCCTGTGGCAAGCCGGGCAATACAAGCTAACACTTGCGCCAAACCCAAACAAAGAAAGACAAGCAGGGCAGCCATTTTACCCGTTCTCCTGGTTGGTGCGCAGTTAGTGGGCGAGAGATCTCTTCCTAAGCCCCAGAAGTGGGTGTCCGTGTTGCCCCACAGAGAGGCAGGGTCAGAGGCCTTTCTGTGGGCCGAAAGCAGAATCTCTGGGCAGCCCCAGCGCCCTGGGAAAGCCGCGCACGGGAGGGAGCGAGAACTAATTCCAACGGTGGAAATTTTCCGTGCTGGTGAGGGTTTCACTCAGGGAAACGCGGCCGGCCTCATATCCTGGTGTGCGCGCGCAAATAGGTGGTGAGCGATTCCTCCGAGTGCCTCGGCGGGGCGCGCCTGTGTTATCGCACGGAGGGGCAGAGTCAGGGGCCTTTGTGTGGGCAAAGGCGGAATCTAGGGCCGCCCCAGCGCCTTGCAAAAGCCGCGCACGGGGACGGAGCGAGAGCGAATTCCAGCGCTGCAAATTTCCATGCAGTTGGGGGTTTCACTCAGAGCGTGAGACTGCTGGCCGGATATCCTGGTCTGCGCGCGCAGATAGTGAATGAGAGTTTCCTCCAAGCACCCCGGAAGTGGGTGCCCGCCTGTGTTACCGGACAAAGTGGCAGAGCCAGAGGTCTTTGAGTGGGCGGAAAGCCCGCCTGATTATGCTAGCAGCTCTGACTGACTGAGCCTTACCCAGAGCCCTGTGCTGAGTGGAAATAGAGTGGGGAGTTGCCAGCTCTTTGAGCCTCTTACTATCCAGGCAGAGGCAGCAGCAACCCCATAGCTGGATTATCAGGCTACTAATTGAGGAAGGAAAGACTAGGAGAAAGGCTCCAGGAACACGGACTCTCTCACTGTCGGAGCCTATGAAAGCTAATGAGCCTTGACTCCCAACGAGACTAAAGCACAATACATGACATTGCCATAGAGACTTATCAACTGCAAACCTCTACCTGAGCGTGCCAAAGGGGCAGAACCTGGGGTACAGAGTCACCGACCAGGAAGAGGGAGAGAAAAGAAAAAACAAGAAGATAACCTCTCAAAATCAAGAATAATCTGCAGACTTTATAACCTATCCCATTTTATTATATTTGTTCGTTTGTTTCTCTTATCTTCATTCTTGATACTTTTTTTCCTCCTCCAATTTGGCCGATTAACACTCTGCCGGTCTTACTCTCTCCTCTCCTTGAACTACACTACCCATAAGTGTTACATCTCCCATTATCTTTTTTCTCCTCTTCCTTTCTCTCTATGAGGGTTGCACTCCAAAACCCTTAACTCTCTCTCTCTCCTTTCTTTTTTCTTCTTTTACTGGTTCCCTCTTTTTTTCTCTCTCTCTCTTTCTTTTCTCCCTCTATATTAGTTTCTTCCTTTCTCCTTTACATCTCCTCTCATTCAAACCTCAATAACAAACAAATTATCTTATCTGGGACTCAAACTTATGTTTGTGGCATTTTGGGGGTTTTTTACTTCACCTTTTTAACTCGCTAGCAGTGCTCCCATCCCTGGCTCTCCATTTTATCTAGTTCTTGTTCCACTAAATACAATAGTATTTTTTTAATTTGTCCCCCCATTTTTCTGTTCTCTTATTCCTCTCATCATAACTCTTAGACAACACCAACACCTAAAAGCAAATCATTTTATTCTTGACCCAAATTTTTTCCTTATTTGCTTTTTGTGGGTCCATATCGCCTCCCCTTTTTTTTTTTCCTTTTTTTTTCTTTTTTTTTTTTTTTGCCCCTTTATTACTTTTCCCCAATTCAGGACCTCCATCACAGGCATTGTTTGTTATAATTCACAGTTCACCACAAGATTTTCTCAAGAAAAAGGGGAGAGGAGAGGAAAAAAGGAGGGGGGGAATAATTTCCTTTTTTTAAAAATTATTATTTTATTTTTCTTTATTTCATTATTAATTTTTTTAAAAAAAAACAACTCTTTTTGATTTTTTTTTAACTTTTTATTATTTATTAAATCTCATTAATACTATCAACAAAACCACCCTCAGATGCCATTAAGGAAGAGAAAATCGAATATCATGGATACAAAAGAAAGAGAGGTAACACAGCTAGATGAGGAAAAATCTATGGAGAAAAAATTTAATATATTGGAAACCTTGGACCTAAATGACAGAGAATTCAAGATAGAAATCCTAAAAATCCTCCGAGATATACAAGAAAACACAGAAAGGCAATTTAGGGAGCTCAGAAAACAACTCAATGAACACAAAGAATATATGTCCAAAGAAATTGAAACTATAAAAACAAATCAAACAGAGATGAAAAACTCAATTCACGAGCTGAAAAACGAAGTAACAAGCTTAGCTAATAGAACAGGTCAGATAGAAGAGAGGATTAGTGAAATAGAAGACAAGCAACTTGAGGCACAACAGAGAGAAGAAGAAAGAGACTCAAAAATTAAAAAAAATGAGATAGCCCTACAAGAATTATCTGACTCCATCAAAAAGAATAACATAAGAATAATAGGTATATCAGAGGGAGAAGAGAGAGAAAATGGAATGGAGAACATACTCAAACAAATAATAGATGAGAACTTCCCAAGCCTGTGGAAAGAACTAAAGCCTCAAATTCAAGAAGCAAACAGAACACCGAGTTTTCTTAACCCCAACAAACCTACTCCAAGGCATATCATAATGAAATTGACACAAACTAACAGCAAAGAAAAAATTCTCAAGGCAGCCAGGGAAAAGAAGAATACAACATATAAAGGAAGGCCCATTAGATTATCATCAGATTTCTCAGCAGAAACTCTACAAGCTAGAAGAGAGTGGACCCCAATATTTAAAGTCCTGAAAGAGAGAAACTTTCAGCCACGAATACTATACCCATCAAAGCTATCCTTCAAATATGAAGGAGAAATAAAAACATTCACAGATACAGAAAAGATGAGGGAATTTATCATCAGAAAACCCCCACTCCAGGAATTACTAAAGGGGGTTCTCCAATCAGATACAAAGAACAAAAAAAAAAACAGAGCCACAAGTAAAAGCTCCAAGAAGAACACAATAAAACCAAATTTAAACTGTGACAACAACAAAAAGAAAGAGGGGGAGAAGATGAAGATTAACAGTAGCAAAGGACGATGGAGTGCAAAAGTACTCACAAAATAGTTTGCTACAATGAACAGGGTAGGGATCCTTTTCATTACTCAAAGGTAACCACCATTGAAAAAACCACCACAGAAGCACATGAGATAAAAAAGATAGCAACAGAGGAAAGATGTATGGAATACAACCAAATAAAAACAAAAGATAGAAAAACGAAAGAGAAGGATCAAACAAGACACAAAACTAACAGAAAGCAAGATATAAAATGGCAATAGGGAACTCACAAGTATCAATAATTACACTAAATGTAAACGGATTAAACTCACCAATAAAAAGGCACAGAGTAGCAGAATGGATTAAAAAAGAAAATCCAACTATATGCTGCCTACAGGAAACTCATCTAAGTAACAAGGATAAAAACAAATTCAAAGTGAAAGGCTGGAAAACAATACTCCAAGCAAATAACATCCAAAAAAAAGCAGGTGTAGCAATACTCATATCGGATAATGCTGACTACAAGACAGCAAAAGTACTCAGAGACAAAAATGGCCATTTCATAATGGCTAAGGGGACACTGAATCAAGAAGACATAACAATTCTTAATATATATGCACCAAACCAAGGAGCACCAAAATATATAAGACAGCTACTTATTGACCTTAAAACAAAAACTGACAAAAATACAATCATACTTGGAGACCTCAATACACCGCTGACGGCTCTAGATCGGTCATCCAAACAGAGAATCAACAAAGACATAGTGGCCTTAAACAAAACACTAGAGCACCTGGATATGATAGACATCTACAGGACATTTCATACCAAAGTGACTGAGTATACATTTTTCTCCGGTGTACATGGATCATTCTCAAGAATTGACCATATGTTGGGCCACAAAAACAACATCAGCAAATTCAGAAAAATTGAAGTTGTACCAAGCATATTTTCTGATCATAAAGCCTTGAAACTAGAATTCAACTGCAAAAAAGAGGAAAAAAATCCCACAAAAATGTGGAAACTAAACAACATACTTTTAAAAAATGAATGGGTCAAAGAAGAAATAAGTGCAGAGATCAAAAGATTTATACAGACTAATGAAAATGACAATACGACATATCAGAATCTATGGGATGCAGCAAAAGCAGTGATAAGAGGGAAGTTCATATCGCTTCAGGCATATATGAACAAACAAGAGAGAGCCCAAGTGAACCACTTAACTTCCCACATTAAGGAACTAGAAAAAGAAGAACAAAGACAACCCAAAAGCAGCCGAAGAAAGGAGATAATAAAAATCAGAGCAGAAATAAATGAATTAGAGAACAGAAAAACTATAGAAAAAATTAATAGAACAAGGAGCTGGTTCTTTGAAAAGATCAATAAAATTGACAAACCCTTGGCAAGACTTACCAAGGAAAAAAGAGAAAGAACTCATATAAACCAAATCCAAAATGAAAGAGGAGAAATCACCACGGACACCGTAGATATACAAAGAATTATTGTAGAATACTATGAAAAACTTTATGCCACTAAATTCAACAACCTAGAAGAAATGGATAAATTCCTAGAACAATACAACCTTCCTAGACTGAGTCAAGAAGAAGCAGAAAGCCTAAACAGACCTATCAGTAAAGAAGAAATAGAAAAAACCATTAAAAACCTCCCCAAAAATAAAAGTCCAGGCCCTGACGGCTATACCAGCGAATTTTATCAAACATTCAAAGAAGACTTGGTTCCTATTCTACTCAAAGTCTTCCAAAAAGTTGAAGAAGAAGCAATACTTCCAAACACATTTTATGAGGCCAACATAACCCTCATCCCAAAACCAGGCAAGGATGGCACAAAAAAAGAAAACTACAGACCAATATCTCTAATGAATACAGATGCTAAAATACTAAACAAAATACTAGCAAATTGAATACAACAACATATTAAAAAAATAATACATCATGATCAAGTGGGATTCATCCCAGAATCTCAAGGATGGTTCAGCATACGTAAAACGGTTAACGTAATACACCATATCAACAAAACAAAGAACAAAAACCACATGATCTTATCAATAGATGCAGAAAAGGCTTTCGATAAAATACAACACAATTTTATGTTTAAGACTCTCAACAAAATGGGTATAGAAGGAAAATATCTCAACATGATAAAGGCCATATATGATAAACCATCAGCTAACATCATATTAAATGGCACTAAACTGAAGGCTTTCCCCCTTAAATCAGGAACAAGACAGGGTTGCCCACTCTCTCCACTCTTATTTAATGTGGTACTAGAGGTTCTCGCCACAGCAATCAGACAAGACAAAGAAATAAAAGGCATCCATATCGGAAAAGAAGAAGTAAAGGTATCACTTTTTGCAGATGATATGATCCTATACATCGAAAACCCCAAAGAATCCACAAAAAGACTACTAGAAACAATAAGCCAATACAGTAAGGTCGCAGGATACAAAATTAACATTCAGAAGGCAATAGCCTTTCTATATGCCAACAATGAAACAACTGAGAAGGAACTCAAAAGAATAATCCCCTTCACGATTGCAACAAAAAAAATAAAATACTTAGGAATAAACATAACAAAGAATGTAAAGGACTTATATAATGAAAACTATAAACCATTGTTAAGGGAAATCGAAAAAGATATAATGAGATGGAAGAATATACCTTGTTCTTGGCTAGGAAGAATAAATATAATCAAGATGGCTATATTACCCAAAGCAATATACAAATTCAATGCAATTCCCATCAAACTTCCAATGACGTTTTTTAAAGAAATAGAGCAAAAAATCATCAGATTTATATGGAACTATAAAAAACCCCGAATAGCCAAAGCAATCCTAAAGAAAAAGAATGAAGCTGGGGGCATTACAATACCTGACTTCAAACTATATTATAGGGCCACGACAATCAAAACAGCATGGTATTGGCAGAAAAATAGACACTCAGACCAATGGAACAGAATAGAAAGTCCAGAAATAAAACCACATATATATAGTCAAATAATTTTTGATAAAGGGGCCAAGAACACACAATGGAGAAAAGAAAGCCTCTTTAATAAATGGTGCTGGGAAAACTGGAAAGCCACATGCAAAAGAATGAAACTGGACTACAGTTTGTCCCCCTGTACTAAAATTAACTCAAAATGGATCAAAGATCTAAACATAAGACCTGAAACAATTAAGTACATAGAAGAAGACATAGGTACTCAACTCATGGACCTGGGTTTTAAAGAGCATTTTATGAATTTGACTCCAATGGCAAGAGAAGTGAAGGCAAAAATTAATGAATGGGACTACATCAGACTAAGAAGTTTTTGCTCAGCAAGAGAAACTGATAACAAAATAAACAGAAAGCCAACTAAATGGGAAATGATATTTTCAAACAACAGCTCAGATAAGGGCCTAATATCCAAAATATACAAAGAACTCATAAAACTCAACAACAAACAAACAAACAATCCAATAAAAAAATGGGAAGAGGATATGAACAGACACTTCTCCCAGGAAGAAATACAAATGGCCAACAGATATATGAAAAGATGCTCATCTTCTTTAGCTATTAGAGAAATGCAAATCAAAACGGCAATGAGATACCACCTCACACCTGTTCGATTAGCTGTTATTAGCAAGTCAGGTAATAGCAAATGTTGGAGAGGCTGTGGAGAAAAAGGAACCCTCATACACTGTTGGTGGGAATGTAAAGTAGTACAACCATTATGGAAGAAAGTATGGTGGTTCCTCAAAAAACTGCAAATAGAACTACCTTATGACCCAGCAATCCCTCTACTGGGTATATACCCCAAAAACTCAGAAACATTGATATGTAAAGACACATGCAGCCCCATGTTTATTGCAGCATTGTTCACAGTGGCCAGGACATTGAAACAACCAAAAAGCCCGTCAATAGATGACTGGATAAAGAAGATGTGGCACATATACACTATGGAATACTACTCAGCCATAAGAAATGATGACATCAGAACATTTACAGCAAAATGGTGGGATCTAGATAACATGATACGAAGCGAAATAAGTAAATCAGAAAAAACCAGGAACTGCATTATTCCATACGTAGGTGGGACATAAAAGTGAAACTAAGAGACATTGATAAGAGTGTGGTGGTTACGGGGGGAGGGGGGAATGGGAGAGGGAAAGGGGGAGGGGGAGGGGCACAAAGAAAACAAGATAGAAGGTGACAGAGGACAATCTGACTTTGGGTGACGGGTATGCATCATAATTGAACGACAAGATACCCTGGTCTTGCTATCTTTGAATATATGTATCCTGATTTATTGATGTCACCCCATTAAAAAAATAAAATTATTTAAAAAAAAAAAAAAATGAACAGAGTCCACACAATTCCAAGCATCTTTGTAGAGGAGCCAGTAGAGGGGAAATCTCCGCAAGAAATGGCAATGAGCCTGACCAGGCGGTGGCACAGTGGATAGAGCATCGAACTGGGATGCGGAGGATGTAGGTTCAAGACTCCGAGGTCGCCAGCTTGAGCACGGGCTCATCTGGTTTGAGCAAGGTTCACTGGCTCGAGCAAGGGATCACTCAGTCTGCTGAAGCCCCCCCGCCCCCCTGTCAAGGCACATATGACAAACCAATCAACAAACAACTAAGGTGCCGCAACGAAGACTTGATGCTTCTCATGTCTCTCCCTTTCTGTCTGTCCCTCTCTCTGTCTCTCTGACACAAAATAAATAAATAAAATTAAAATGCTTTAAAAAAAAAGAATTTAAAAAAAAAGAAATGGCAATGAATACTGAACCGCCAAAAAACAACAGACATCCACTAGAGTATTGGTGCATGGAAGCCTCATCTCCCCACTTGAATCATCTCCACCACCCTACCCCCCAGCTCTGCCCCCATGTTGCCCCTTAGATGTGTTTGCATCACCCCTTAGATTCTATGCCATATCAGTCGTCTTCCTAAATAACAGCATGTAGGAATGCCTCCATGACCCACCCTCCAGCCATGGCTCCCACTTGGTCTCCACATTTCCATTATGGCTGCTGCTAACCAGTAGCACGTACCCTTCTCTGTCTTGGCTCTTAGACAGGAACCTACTTGCTGGTTACTTTCCGGAATATGTAGTGGGGTGAGAGGAGGAGAATAGGGTTTGCACGTAAAGAACAAGACTGACTTCTGCTCACTATGTGACCATAAAGCAGCCTCTTTCCCTCGGGAGCCTCAGTGCCCTCACCTATGAACTGGGGGCAGCAACAACAGCCTCCTCCCAGCTTAGGAGACAGTCAAAATAATAGTGAATGTGAAAACACTTTCAAACCAGTGGCTCTCAGTCCTGGCTTAGTTAGCTTCAGAATCTTCTGTTGCTTCTTAAAAAACAGAGCCCTTTCCCAGACCTGCCGAGAGAGGACACTCAGGGATAGATACCGGATAGCAGCATTTCTGCGAAGTTTCAAACGTGATGTGAATGTGCAGCCAGGGTTGAAAGCCACTATACATACACTTCAGGGCACACACACTCCCGTCCAGCAACAGTGACAACTCAGCGGTCTGGTCACCAGGCTCTTCTCCCTCACCCTGCTGTTATTCCTAGGCCTCTCCGAAACCCCCACCCCCCTGCACATACACACATACACTGAGACTGCACAAGGAGCCTTCAGTCATTGTCAATCAGACGTGGCCGTGCACTTGTTCGAGTACTTACAAGTGCCTCTCATTGCTCTTAAGAGAAGGAACAGACTCCTGAGCGTGACCCAAAGCCCTCCATGAACTGCTCTGTTGACCTCTGACCTCAACCCTTCTCTCCCTAGTCTCTGGCCCACAGTTCTTTCTGGGTTCTCCAACACACCAAGTTCTTTTTCTATGTCTTTGGCACTTGCTGACTCTCCTGTCCAGAGTGTTTTGCTCTAGACCTTTGAATTGCTGGCGTTTTCTTAACACTCAGGCCACAGGGAGACCTTCCAGACCATCCAATCTCAATTACTCTCCACCTGTCACCCTCCATCACAGCACTTGACTTGGTTTCTTCAAGTCACTTTTTACTTTCTGAAAGTATTCATTTACTTATTTTCTTAACTGTATCCACCTTCCCTGGCTAGACTATCCGCTCTGGAAGACAGGGAAATTGCAAGGCTAGGCGACCGCTTTACCCCTCATGATAAAAGATTGCCCAGTACACAGTATGTACATAGTAAATTAATTCAGGGAATAAATAAATAAATGTACATTTCGCTATCTAATGCAGAGGGGACTCCCATTTTGTCAGCCCCCCTACTTTAGCTGAATTCTGTGAAGTGACTGGAATTTTTGCTTTGATTCACCTCCTGATTGCTGAATTGCTATTGCCCAAATTCACAGCCAAGTAGTATCAGGTGACCATCGACCCAAAACGGTATCATAAATTGCTTAATACGCTTTCTTCTGGGGCTTAGGCAATGAACTTGATATTTACTGTTTGGCAAAGCCTTTCTGTTTTTCTTTGTTGGTAGGTGTAAGTTGATTTTTGCAGCCAAAAACACCTCTTTCTGGCTCGCTTCCCCATTTCCCCCCATTTTACTAGCATACCCTGGAGTAGTATAACCAAGCTGAGGTGAGTTATGTGCGGGGAAATGGGCCTTAATGAATAGAAAATCCATGGAATTCATTTGATGTTAGCACATTAACACTCTCTTTGCCAAGGATTCCAAATTTCAGCTTTCTCCCACAAAAAAATAAAAAGTAAAAATAGCGGAGGAGGAAATATCTGTCTCCAGATTATGATCTTAGAATTGCATAAGCACTTCTATACTTTTTTAAAATAAAATGTGCTCAAAATCATCAACAAACCCCAGACCCAAATGTCACAAGCCCCGAAGGTAGAGTACATCAGAGAGAACTTGGGTATGACATCAGCCATATTTGGTGCTGTGGCTTACTTGCTACAGGTCTACAACAAGGGACCTAGCATCTCTCAGTCCCAGATTCCTCATTAGTAAAATAAGGGCAGTAAGAGCAACAACATCATGTCCTTAAACGTTGTTGGGGATATAATGGCAAGAGATAGATATATACATATATGGGAGAGTAACCATTCTATGCACATTTGTTAGAAATGAACTGACTAATGAAAGTATTGGCGTTCCACCCTCCCCACCCAACAGTCTCCCCCTCCCACAGCGTCCTGCCAGGCTGTGCTCCCTTCCATGACGCTGAGTGTTAGGACCGACTTGGACAGAAAGACAGGCATGGCGGGGGTTGTGTTCTAGCTTTTCTGGGAAACTATTCTCCTGAGAAAACAACACCAGTGTTTCTGTCTCAGGAATGCCTGAATGGACTGTAGGTCCCAGGCTCTTTCCCACCAGAGAGAGACCCTAATACTGTTGGCAGCATGTGGAGTCCAAGTATTCTTGAGAGTCTGGACATGTTACATTTATTCCATTAAACAAGACACGAACCCCGCCTCCATGGGGCTCACTTCAAATCCCTGCTCGAGTACTTTCCCGTGAAAACATGAACAAGCGACTCGCATTGCCGAGCCTCTGCTTTCTCCTTTATCAAATGCAGAAAGCAACGTCCCGGTGCTGAAACGGGACTGAAAGGAGATAAAGCATCTCTAACGGTCAGAAGCCTTTTCTGTAAGCAGAAAGGTACTTTTAGAAGGCTGTCTGGTGACTCAAAGTACCAGCCCCAAAGCTCGAAGACCAGGGAAACAAGCCGTATCCAAGGGACTTGCTTGCAAAAAGCACTCAGGGAGAACATGGTCCCTGGTAGATGCCAGTGCCATCGCCATGGAAAGCGGCAGCCACTGCCACCAGGTGCCATTACCGTGGATGATAGCCTCCGAATTTTCATCCCGGCTCACAACCAAAGGTCTAGGCAGGAACACCTCAATGGCCGAGCCTAGATCATGAGCCCACCCTCCCGCTGCAGGGGGTGGTGAGAGGGAAATCTAGCTCCTCTGAGCTCCCACCATGGAAGGTCGAGCCCCACCCTCCTCCAGGAGTCACACGGGAAGGACCCCCCTCTGGAGGAGGGGCATTTGGAGCTAAGCGTTCCCTCAAATGTCAAATACCCGCTGAAAACTATGGAAGCACTTTGCACACAGTTGAGGGTTTTATCTTTTTTGAACCATGCTGACTGGACAGAGTTGGACCGCCTGTGAGTGGGGCTGATAGGGACAGCAGACCTCAGGAGCACTTCATTGTGTTTTAAAAGAAAGAAGGATGAATTATCTGCTCGTGAAAGAGATTTACTGTTAGAGCCCACGGGCATTTCCTAGGAAAATTCCAATAGTTTCACGCTGTTAGGACAAGGCATTTGTGTAACTTCTACAGGAGAAATGGCTTACTGCTTTATTCACTAATATCAACCTGTCATCTCATTACCGTGATCAGCACTGGACGGCTGGTGGTGTGTTGGCAGGGAGCTGGCCCCGCCAAGAGCGGCCCCGACCTGAAAACCCTCCTGCCCTGCATCAGGTACTTTCTGAAGGACCTAGGAAATTCTCCGGCCAGTGTGCCTTCTACCCCTCTGCCCTCCTGTGCCTCGGAGGGGGGGGGGAAGAACTACAGGTATGAATTAAGGGAGAGAGATATCTTTAACGTGGCTGGGAACTGTCTAAAGGACACCTTCACTCAGTAAATACATTTGTTATACAGTGCTAGAAAATTTTGCAAGGGAGGGCAGGAGAGGGGACAAACAATAGCTAGCTTTGGGGCCTGACATTTTGCTTGGGGGGGGGGTGTCTCTCACCACCCTGGCACCCTGCCAAAGCATTCTCCCCACCACTTCCACCCTCCCACCGGCCTGGTACCCCTTTATAATAAGCAGCCTAGAGTGCTGTCACTTAATGCACACACACAGAGCTCCCCAGAGCTTGGAAACTCTCTTGCAACTGTCTCCTTGATAGGCATCTCAGAAACAAATGAGGAGAAAGGATGTCTAAAGGCTCCATTAACATCGTTAGGTTAGAAACGTTGACAATAAGTCGATTCTTTTTGACACGACTGTCCTGATAATGAAGGGACATTTCTACATGACTCTTCCTAATATAAGATAAGATATGGATGGCCTCGGATATTTTCTGACACATGTCCAGCGTATCAGAGAGGTGGGAACCGGTGTAAGAAAATAGGTGTTTCGGCGACACATTAATCAGAGCCTGGTTGGGAGATTAATGATAATACTACCTTGCGCTTGAGCGTTCTGGCAGCTCACCTGGGAACGAAAGCTGGGATTCCTATGAGAGGGGCCAGAAAACCCGGGGCCTCCCTAACATCCAGTTGGAGTTGCCTCGTTTGCCTGTAAGTCTAGAAAACCACAGGGAGGAGAGAAATTGCTCACGCTCGGGAATGTCACTTTTCATCTGCCTCTGGCGGGGTTACGGGTGGGAGTCATTGGATGGGCCTGGCTCTGACCTGTCCAAGATAAAGAAGAAAAAAGGATCTGCTGGGCTGGGCAGTAGCAGGAATTAAGGTATGCCTGCAAGACAGGCTGGCTGCTCGGACAGGGAAGGCTGATCCACCGCAAAGCAAGAGAACAGAGAATCAGGAGAGAGTGATGGAATAACCAGCCCTTTCAGCATCTAGTTATCTGTCCCCAGACCCTAAGCAATGGTGGGATTCAAATAACTGAACAACCGGTTCTCTGCCCTAATGACCATTCTAAGTATAAAGAAACGATATATCGAAAGTTAGTTTACTATTTCATGCATTTAATACTTAAATAAGAACAATAAAAGAGGTATACAAAACTAGATTCTGTTATAAGAGTTTTAAAATATTAATGAAAAAATATTCAATAATACTTGAAAAAAAATAAACTGTTATTTAAGATATTTCCATATTGCTTCTTGATTGGCGTCCTCACTTGCAATTTTTTCACCCATGGACAGAGTAAACATTACTATGGGCGCTTAGACTATGCTGTTGTGCAGATGAACATGAAAAAAAGAGTAAGGAATGTAAATCTGTGATTTCCACCCTGGGTGGCTGCCCAGGCACCCACCTTCGAGAGAACCCATCTGATAACAAGTGCCACTTTAACACCCGGTTCACAGAACTCAACAAAAAGTTAGGCATCGGTTACACCAAACCAGTGCGAAATCACTGAATCCCACTGCTGACCCTAAGGTCTGCCCTGCGGAGCTCAGAGACTTCTAAAGAGAGTTCTCAGTAACTAAGAGAGGCATAAAACCAAGCCCGCCTCTGCACTCCCAGCTCTCTTTACCCGCCCCCCCTTCTCTTTTTCCGTAGCACTCCCCGCCTTCTAACATACAACGGTCATTTACTGTTGTGTTACTAAGGTCAGCGAGGTCTCACGGCATGGGGCTCTGGTCTGTGCATCCCAAGTGCTTAGAACAGTGCTGGCACATAGTAAGCACTCAATAAATAATTGTTGAGTAAATGACTGATTCAAGGAAACTGCTAAAAGTCAAATATTTCTCTATTTAAAAAAACCCTATAGCCTGAATAGCTCAGACAGTAGGGCATGAGACTGTTCAAAAATCTAGAAAATAAAATTAGTCAATTCAACCTTGGCAACTTAACCCTGCTGTATCAATGAGAAAACATAGTCGCAGTAACAGTAGTAGCAGTAGTATTAAATCATCATCAAAAGATTCCAAGAGCCTGACCTGTGGTGGCGCAGTGGATAAAGCGTCGACCTGGAAATGCTGAGGTCGCTGGTTCGAAACCCTGGGCTTGCCTGGTCAAGAGGTACATATGGGAGTTGATGCTTCCAGCTCCTCCCCACCTTCTCTTTCTCTGTCTCTCTCTCCTCTCTCTCTCCCTCTCTGTCTCTCTCTCTCCCTTTCTCTCTCCTCTCTAAAATGAATAAATAAAATTAAAAAAAAAAAAGATTCCAAGAAAAAAGCACATACTTTGGAAAAGGTGCACATTCTAAGGAAGACTACTGAAAGCAAAATATTGATGGGTCTGCCCTCAGTAAAATACTTATTCAGTCTCACACATTTATTCGTCCTCTGATAATAATATAGACAGTTGTGGTACTGGGGAAAATAATAACGACTGATGATTATCAAGTCCTGACAATGTCCCAGGCCTGGGGCAAAACTATTTAGATGCATTATCTCACTTTATTCCCATAGTTACATATTGAAGTTCCTACCATGATGATCACTCCCGTGCTGCAGATGAAGAAACTGAGTCACGGAGAGCTTGCATGACTCCCTCAAGATTCCAGAGTTAGTATATGGCACTGCTGGGCACTGAGGCCAGACTTTTCTGATTCTGCACCAGAAGGCCCTTAGAGTGTACTGTCTCTTTTTCATTCTTTCTTTTCTTTCTTTCTTTTGCCTATACTGGTGAAAGGAAAAATTAACGATGGGGAAGAAGTGATTTTTTTTTCTAGGAATGGGGTAAACAGAGAAAGTGGATATATTACAGAGGGCCCAAACGTATCCTGTAGGCCAACTTTGCCAATTTTCTCTTTATCCCTAGAACATGCAAAACTACAGATGCAATTATGAGATTTGTATGAACTCAAATATGCTAATTTGATTCTCCTTTTCTTGAGTTAATTTATTCCCAACAGGTTAAGAACATGCTCCTTTTCACATAGCTTGTCGCACCTGGGACCGGAGCATGGGACGCACCTCCCTTGCCATGCTGGGTCTGGACTCAGTCGGTTACAACCCCTCCTCAAGCCTCATAGGGCAGATGGTGCCAGATGGTTAACGTACAACGAGGCGCCATTGAACAGTGGAGCTGTTACCAAACTATTCTCCTTTGAGCCATAAGAGTTACTCAAAGAAGCCTCAGGTGTCTGTGAGGGATGGGGTGTGAGGGGGTGAGATAAACTTCATCTAGAATGGATCAGCTTGTATCTATTTCACACCTTGAATTTCTGAAACAGGTTTGATTCATCAGCAATTACAGAAAAAAGTATGAAGTTACAAGCTACTGAAACACAGTTTACTAGAAAGAGCCCTTGGCTGACATTTGAGAAAATCAGGTCCTGAGTCCTGGTCTCTTCCTTGCTCTGGCCAGGGGCAATCATTTAACCCTGGTGGACTTAGTTTCCTCATCTGCAACAAGAGGGGATTTTATACGAATACTGGTTGATCCATTGTGACAAATGTACCATAGAAATGTTAAAAATACAGGAAGCTTAGAGCAGACTATATAGGAGATCTCGTAATTCTTGCAACTTCTCTAAATCTAAAACCTATGAATACTCTAAAAGTTCATTTAAAATCTTTGAATGGAATGTCTAAGATCTGTTCCAGCTTTTATTTTTATTTTTTAATGCACTTAAAACTATACTTTAAAGGAAACTACCTTGGTAATTAACATTTATTCACTTTCAACTAGACCTGCAAAATCAGAGGAAAACTGTAAATTTTTAAAATGCTTCTGATTCTGGTTTATCTTACAAATTAAAATTCATCTGGATCCTGAAGTCACCTGCGTTGGGTATCTTTGGCTGCGGAACCTTGGCTTTTCCGGCCACTCTTTCTTTTGTGGTCCTTCTTGCCCACCACCGACTGGTCTTCTAGCTGTCTTCCCAGTTCCCATTCCTTTGCTACTACTACATATAAAATAAGTGTGTTTTATATTATATATATATATATATATATATCTACTGTTACTGGTTCACAATATGAAACACAATTAAATATGATATATACAGATATAGATATAAACTTAGATATAAACATAGATATAGAGATAGATATAAATATGTAGATATAAATATTTAGTGTTATTGTCCTAATATTATAATCCCTTAAAGTTCTGCTGATACCAAAATGAAGCAGACAGTTGAAGACTTGACCACATTTAAATTTTTTTTTAAAATGTCTGTTATCAAAAATAAACTTTTCCATATCAAATTTCAACCTCTGTGTTTCACTATCTCCTCTTTGTTATTTCTAAATCTTCAGCAGTGTGTGACTGTATTTTGCTGGTTCCCAAAAAATAACAGACATTCACAAACAACTAATATCACTAGGGATCTGAGGGCATGGGGTGAAAGGAGGGTGTGGGGGCCCCAGAACCTCAATGTGCTGCATGAAATGTGAAAGTGCTTGCTTCTCCCTTCCCGACCCCAAAGTCCTTTAAGTTAGTTAAAAACAAGGCACAGGCTTCCAAAACCCCTCGAACACAGTCAATGCCATTGGGACTTACACCAATCTATAAACTGGGTGTTTGGAACCAAATTGCACAGCTATCACGGACTACAGGAGCCCTAATGAAATCCTAACTACTTGACCTGCTAACTGTGGGAGATTTTAGGGGGCATAATCCATTAATTGACTTGTTTCTTGAGGCAACTTAGCAACAAGGATCCCAGCAATAGATTGGGTGGTTTTGCTAATACAAGTCATACTGAAGAGTTACTTTAATTAACTTAACTTTTAGGCTATTGATTTTTATTAGGAATATTTAATGCAGCCTTCCCACCTGCATCTGAAAAAGATACAGCTACCTTTTCCCCTTTGGGGGCATGCTATATTTCACGACTGTTCCAAAAGAATATCTCCAAAGTCCATTACAACATGGGAAAATTTCTGAAATTTTGTCTGGCACCCAGAATTCTGTTGTTAGGAAACCAAGACAGAATGATTTTCAAGCCCCATACTTCAAAGATCAATCTCCAACTTAAAAAAAAAAAATTCATACCCACTATAAAGCTCTCTCATTGTATCTTCTATATCCCCAAGGATATTTTGAATTAGCATTCATTCATTCATTCATTCAACAAATACTTCTTGAGCATCTACTATATCCAGGTACTATACCAGGTATACCAGATGCTGGGGATACTTTGGTAAAGAAAAGAGCCCTGTGTAGCTTTATTCTAGTGGGGAAGACAGATAATTAACAAGTAATTAAGTAACAATTGCCTTTCATAACTACTATACATTAGTGTGGCAAATGCTACAACGGCAACCAAAGAAAGCATATCAGAGAATAAGAGGAGTAAATCAACTTAGAAATGATGATCAGGGAACAATCAAAATTGATATTTATTGAGCACTGCTCTAAATACTTTACATATATTTTCTTATTTAAATCTCCTAACAATCCTAGGGGATAAATGTCATAGCAATCTACCTTTTTTCAAGGAGGAAACTGATTAATGGAGAAGTTATGGAATTTTCCCAATCACATAGCTAGCAATTAGCAGATTCAATTGTTGACCCTGGCAGGCCTGTTCCAGAGCCTGCTCTCAGCCACTACCCCATCCTGCCTCCCTGGAGAGATGTTATTTATGCGGATACTTGAAAGCTTGCAATGAGGCACCCACAATCAGAGCGGGAACAGAGCATTCAGTGACACTGGAACTGTACGTATGAAGATCTAGAGGCAACAAGCAGGTGGCATTCAAGAAGGCAGGCAAAACTGCGGATGATCAATAAGAGATGAACTTTATTTTCTCTATGGCTACTGGAAAAACATTTTAATGTGGTTTAAAAATAGATATAGCAGTCCCAAACCCGAGATTCTGAACCACCCTAGCTGAAAGACATAAATGGGTTCATTAGGCCACTGGCAGGATAAACGCAGGACTCCAAATCCTGTCAGTACGCAGAGCTTCTCTCTCACTCCGGAGAGCCAGCCCTTTAACCATTTTATTTGGTTTGTAGGCCTGGTTAATATCTATCCCTGACACTGAACCTGAACTTCTTGAGGGTGAGTCACCATCATATTCATCTTTGTGGCCTCAGCCCCTAGCAGCGTATGGACCAAGGAGGTGCTCAGTAAGAGAGGCACAGTCATCAGTGAATGAATGAATGGCAGTGTTTGGTGCACGGCACGCAGTTTAAAGCGTGTCTGGAAACGTGAGAAGGGAAGATTAAGGAAGGGCTTATTTGTATCTCAATGATGTAGGGCGAGGGGAATCAGGGCATAGAGTCACCAGCAGGACTTGGGTTTGGGGAGCAGGGAGGGATGTGAAATCACTGGAAGTTCAAAGTAAACCTCCCCACACCTAACTGTTCTGGGATCATGGGGTAACCTGCTCAGTTCTTGGTTTCCCTGTGCCCAGAGATCCGTGTTTGCGAACCTATTCTGCTGCTGGGCATGCCGGTGGGAGATGACTTCAGAAGTGGGATATTTAAGAGCAGGAGGAAGAAATAGCTCCATAAGGATGCCGGGCCTCTATTTATTCCGCTCCGTATGCCAGGCTCCACGCCTTCCCGGCGGACTCCCATTTGTCTTCCTCCTGTGGAATAGCTCAGATTTACAGTGCCATCTGTGGAGGAGCACAGGCCCAGGACGTCACGGTTCAGCCCTCAGCCCTTCTGCCGCCCCAGGCGGGGAGGCAGCCTCAGAGAGTCGTGGCCGGTGCCAGGCTTGTGGCTTCCCTGCCCGCGCCAGGCTGAGTGATGGATGAGGGCTCCGGCGGGGCCCCCTCCTCTCATTTTGGCATCTGGATTGGTGGCGTAGGTGTGATTTCTGGTCCTCCTTGTCTAAGTCTCACACACTCTGTCCCTCTCACGTTGCTGGAAATGGTCTCCTGACTCAGATCTGGGCTCCCTGGGCCTTTGCTCCTCCCCCTTGTATATTAACTCGCCTCTCTTCTGGCGTTTTCAGAAACTGCCTCTGCCAGGGCTCTAGGGGGTGGCTGCTGAACTCTGTGACTCTGGGTAAGGAATAGACTGCCACAGAATGACTAGGTAGCGTGAGGACGTCAGAGGCTTCAAACATTTGGATGCTGTTTTAGAATTTGGGGGCCATCGATTTGTCCCATTCCACCCAGGGAAGCTTCTGCATTTCCAAAGCAAAATTATCTGTCTGTCTGGAACTGACACATAAAAATGCACCCCACACCTCTTCACAGCAGGTGCCAGAGCGGTCAACAGGCCACATGCGTGCCTGGAATGTGCCATCGGGCCGCCCTCCAGCTGCCCAGACTGGAGCAGGGCGGGCGGGGACGCAGGATTGATGGGCAGGGCTCTGCTCTGTCACTCACGTCGCATCACCTCCTGCCTGAACACCGCATCCACCTTTCCAGAGTGCTTTCCTGTGCCATGCTTCTTCTAATCGGGTCCCAAAATAACCCAGGGAAATACACAGAGTGGGTCTCACCGGCACGTTCTCACTTGGCTGATGAGATTCAAGGAGGGCACGTGATTTGCTCAAGGTCGTACTTTTATTTGGCTGCCCACCTTCCGACTCATAAGCTGTGTTCTTCCCTCAGTATCAGATTTTTGCTCTACATTTTCACTCTCCTTACTCCTAAAATGATGGTGCTTACACCGGTAAGACCCCAGCACATAACCAAATGCTTGACTTTACAGTTTGCCTTTGGGTGGTCTCAGGCTTAATTCAGGAGTATTTTCGTAATTCACACGTAACCAGGTTGGAATCATGCAAACATGGGCTTGCCTCCTTTCTCTTAAACTATTCAAAAAGTGAATGCTAAATGATATGATAAGTAACAAAAGCAATAACAGCTGCAGCAGCAAACATTTACTAAGCATCACCCCTGTGCCAAGAGCTCTTCTGCTTGCTGTGCTTAAATCTCACAGTGGCTCTACACGGTGGGTCACACTGTCTGTATTGTTTCTGGAGAACAGAACGGGGGCAAAGAGAGGTGCAAGTAGCCTGCATAAGATCACAGTTACTTGGCAGCTGAGGCAGGATCTGAACTCTTAACCTCAGTGAACATGCCCCTAATCACTTTCACTGCAAATTAGACTGTCAGCAGAACAAAGGGAAATCGAGGGAGCACATATTTAGACAACAAAAGAAAAGAGTAAAATGTCAAGCACCTTTTTAAAAATTTTTTTCTATTGATTGCGCGTGTGTGTGTGAGAGAGAGAGAGAGAGAAAGAGAGAAGCATCAATTCATTGTTCCACTTAGTTGTTCCAATAATGGTGTACTCAATGATTGCTTATGAAATCAGCAACCTCAGTGCTCCAGGGCGATGCTTTATCCACTGAACCACCCAGCCAGGGCCTCAAGCACTCTTAAATCATTCTTCTTCTGTACATGAGCTAAATCTAAAAGATTTGTTTCCATTCTTTAAAACAGGCCCTGAGAAATTATGTCTGATATTTCTTATATAAAATAATATTAAAGTAATAGCAAGCTGAAATGAGTAAAAGAGATTTGTGTCTAATCAGAGCAGTGTTACTGGATTCCTGTGTTACTGATGCTCTACCCACACTCCCTCCACACTACCGGCCTGCCTGCCATCCAGGGCGTTATATGTCCTATTGCCGCCATGTAATAATAAATAGACCACACAGCCTATTTACAAGATATCTTAACTTTCTTCTCTCAACTTGCATGTTCAAAATTATACTTGATCAGCACAAACAACACATTACATGCTAAAAAAGCCATGAGATGTCATCAAAAAAGCCAATGGGCCAGAAAGGCAAATATGGCAATACAAGTTGCTTACTTACAGAGGGTAAAAAAACTTAAAATGTAACAAAGTCAGCAATTACTTTTAGTGGCAACAGAGATTATATGCCCTCTTTCTTGGCACAACAGACCAACTACATGAAAAACCAACTCTAGACATGCAGCTGTGAGTCAGAACACCAGAGCCTTGTGTAGCAAGAATTTAAAAAGCAACTAAATTCAGCTCAACAGAAAACCTTCCAAATTCCTAAAAATTCACCTAGAAATGCAAATAAACTAAGCATTAGCCTAGTCCTAAGTAGAGATTGTTTTCTCCAAACATCTACTTTGTACATTTTTGCTAAAATGTGTAATAATACCCTATCTTTTGTCCTTTATTGGATGACGACATAATGCAAGTCAATAGCTATGAGAATTTAGAGGAAACCATAAAAAATGTTTGCAGTATCATGTTCAGATCTTTCTAAAATCTCAGTTTTATCTTCAGCTTTGTTTCGGTTTAAAGTAAAAAAAAAAGGAAAGTTAAGGCACATATAATTTATGTGAAAAAAAATTTAAACCTATTCAACTTTCTATACTGAATCTGTTTGGGGAAAGGAGTGATTCCAAGGATAGATGGCCCATTGGAGTATTTAGAGTGATTCCAAGGTAGAGTCATAAAATATCCTTCTAATGTGGATGAAGAAAATGGTGCCATCCAATTCTTAGGAGGCTGAATCCCAAACCCACCATAAACTTACGGCCCTACTCAAGAGGCCCAATTTCCCAATTATAAAGAGAAAAGGGGGTTTGGAAAGACGTTTTAAGCAAGGTGCCTCAAAATTCAATTTTGATGATTTGAGCATAAACGTATCAGCAAGCTGTGAATGAAATTTTCTTCAATGTACTTCTAGATGTAGAAATACCAGAAAAAGATTAAAAAAGTAAAGTGCTATTACTAAGAGAAATTAAGAAAATAAACCTACTTACCAGTACATTAAAAAAGAATAAAACAGCTAGGAATAAATTTAACCAAAGAGGTAAAAGACCTGTACAGTAGAAACTATAAGACATCAGTGAAAGAACTGAAGAAGATACAAATAAGTGGAGAGATATTTTGTGCTCATGGACTAAGAACAATTTATATTTTTAAAATTTCTATATTACCCAAAGCAGATTCAATGTAATCCCTACCAGAATCCAAAATTCCAATGACATTTTTTCACAGAACTATAACAAAAAAATTTTAAATTTGTATGAAACTATAGAAAACCCTGAATAGCCTGAGCAATCTTGAGAAAGAAGAACAAAGCTAAAACGAGACATCATGTTCCTGATTTCAAGCTATATTACAAAGCTATAGTAATCAAAACAATAGCATTGACATGAAAGCAGACACATAATTCAATGAAACAGAAGAAAGAGCCCAGAATTAAACCCATGCATAAAAGGTCGGTGAATTTACGACAAAGGAGACAAGCATTTACAATGGGGAAAGAACAGTCTCTGCAAGAAATGGTGTCAGCAAAACTGGACAGCAACCTGCAAAATAATGACACCGATCACACTATCTTATATATGCACTATCTTACCATTCAGCAAAATTAACTCAAAATGGATTCAAGACCTGAAATGTAAGACCTGAAAACCTAGGGATTAAGCTCAGTCTTGGTGATTTTCTGGAGTTGGCATGAAAAACAAAACAAAAATAAACACATTAGACTACATAAACTAAAAAGCTTCTGCACAGCAAAGAAACTAGCAACAAAATGAAAAGGCAACCTACGGAATAAGAAAAAAATATTTGCAAATCATATATCTGATAAGGGGTTAATAACCAAAATAGATAAAGAAGTCATACAACTTAAGAACAAAAACAGAAAGAAAGAAAGAAAGAAAGAAAGAAAGAAAGAAAGAAAGAAAGAAAGAAAGAAAGAAAGAAAGAAAGAATCCAATTGAAAAATGGGCAGAGGATCTGATTAGACATTTCCCCAAGGAAGACAGGTACATGAGAAGATGTTCAACATCAGTAATCATCAGAGAAATGCAAATCAAACCACAGTGAAAGAGCACCTTATACCTGTTAGAATGACTATTATAAAAAAAAGAAGAAGAAGAAGAAGAGGAGGAGGAGAAGAAGAAGAAGAAGAAGAAAGAAGCTTTAGCGAAGATGTACAAGAAAGGGAAACTGTGCCCTGGGAATGTAAACTGGGGCAGCCACCCTGGAAAACAGTAGTACTACCATATAATCCAGCAATTTCCACTTCGGAATATTTACCTGAAGAAAGAAAAACACTAATTCAAAAAGATACATGCATCCCCATGTTCACTGCAGCATTATGTATAATAGATGTGAAAACAATCGAAGCATACATCAATGTATGTATATAAATGAATAAAGAAAATGTGGTATATATATGCACACAGTGGAATATTATTCAGCTATAAGAAAGAATGAAATCTTGCCATTTGCAAAAACATGGATGGACCCTGAAGGCACTATGAAGTGAAGTAAGTCAAACAGATAGACATAATACTTATATGATTTCACTTAACTCTGTAATATAATAAAATAAAATAATCTTATAAGTTTGAGACAGATTGGTGGTTGCTAGAGGTGGGGGCAGAGGCACAAAAGGTAAAGAGAATCAAAGGGTACAAAGTCCCAGTTATAAAACAAGTAAGTCATGGAGATATGATGTGCAGCATGATGACTAATAGTGTACAGTTAATATACTATTGCATATTTGAAAGTTGCTGAAACAATAAACTGTAAAAGTTCTTACCACAAGAAAAAAATTTGGTAACTGTGTGTGGTGATGGATGTTAACTAGACTTATTGTGTTGATTGTTTTGATATATATCGTTGTATGTCAATTATACCTCAATTTTTAAAAAAGAAAGAAATGTGTTTTACATTTCCTTCTCCCAAATGCATGAGTAAAATAAGTGTCTGAAGAAATTTAAAGGCCCTGGCTGACTGGCTCAGTGGAAGAATGTCAGCCCAGCGTGTGGATTTCCCGAGTTTGATTCCCAGTCAGGATACACAGGAAAAGCAACCATATGCCTCTCCTCCACCCCTCCCCCTCTCCGTTCAATCTCTCTCTCTCTCTCTCTTTCTCTCTCTCTCTCTCTCTCTCTCTCTCTCTCTCCCTCCTTCCCTCCCTCCCACAGCCATGGCTCAGTTGGAGCAAGTTGGCCCCAGGCACTGAGGATAGCTCCATGGCCTCACCTCAGGTGCTAAAATAGCTTGGCTGCTGAACAACGGAGCAATGGCCCCAGATGGGCAAAGCATTACCCCATGGGGGCTTGTCAGGTGGATCACAGTAGGGGCACATGCAGAAGTCTGTCTCTCTACCTCCCTGCTTCTCACTTAAGAAAAATTAAGAAAAGAAATTAAAAAACTAAAACATACAACCAAAAACTTACTGAGCCCCCCAAACAGATTTTGTTCTCATAAGTATCTGAAAACTAAAGAGAGAAGTTTGAGAGGGGAAATAAAGAGAGAAAGAGAGAGAGATTGAGACAAAGAAAGGAAAGGAAAGGAAGGGCAAAAAAGAATAAAAAAGGAGACAACTAACCTAGAGCTCTACTGAAATTCTACCTTGGGCTGTAAGAGGAAAGGAATCTTGACACAAGTATATTGTTTTTCTCCATCACTACCACAAATCTGTGTTTCCAGCTGGGAACCAGCATATTGTTTCCATTGAGAGGAATTAGCAAAATTTGTTTCCAGGAAAATTCTAAAACTAGCCCCAAGTTTAAGTCTTCATCGGTTAGGTCATAAAAAGCAGCGATCAATTCCAAACTTTGATGGCTGCTCATGGTGTCATTTGCTGCTTCACATCTGTTTAACTCGGAAGTGATGTCCCCAATTGAGTGTGTTTTCAGCAAGTTCCCCATGAAATGACTTCAGTTTTATGTGTAGGTCATTGTGTACATTTCACGAATTCATAAAGAGCCAAAAGAGACACTTTTAAGCTACACGGTTTCCAATCTGATATTTTTCCAAATATAGAGGGAAAAGAAATAAGAAAGTGGTGGTGGGGGGGGGGATAGAAGAGAGAAATGATCAAAAATCGGCTCTGAAGAAAGTATGGCAACAAGTAGAAAGAATTATTTTTAAGCTGTAAAAGTTCTGGACAGGTTCCCCTTACAGGTCATTATAGCGTCAAGTATCATTGTCCTTTTTACGGAGACTGGCTCATTTTACTCTCTCCTACACTGTTACATTCCAGAAGTCCCCAGTGTCACGGCGTCCTTGCCCCTCCAGGTGGATGCTCTAATCCTTTGTGGCTCTCCTATACACAGAGGTAGGACTCCCAGCCTTTCGCCAACAGACGGGAGGCTTGTCTTCACTCACGGGCATTGTCATTTCTGTCCCCAACAGTGAACTGATTCTTCTTCCACTCCAGAGTCCGAGCCTGGTGGGGTGGGGAGTCCAGGTCAGAGGTAAAAGTAAATGTTTCTGGAGACGCAAGAGAAAGGAGGGGGAGTTTAATCTCAGTCCTCCTGATTTAGAGTCCTGGGGTAAATGCCGCTCTAACAAGGCTCCAAGCCAACAACAGGATGACATAAGCTCTTCCATTCCTAACCCAGTTACCCACCAGAACCCGAAGCATCCTGAAGCTCATGATGTATAAATTTAATTTCTCTTTTATGGCCGGAGCAGTATTTTCCATGATTTATAAATCATTTGGTCGGTGATTTCTTTGAAATCTTTGCCTCATTTATGCTCTTGACCTCTTGACCTCCTGATACATTTATTTATGCCAGAGACCTCTCTGCGGTGGTGCAGTTTAATGTCATTTGCCCGAGTCTGTGTGGCTGAGAGGCAAAGACACAAAGACACAAAGACAAACGTTTCAGGAGGTCTGTGATGCAAAAATGTGTGTTTTTAAAAAAAAGATAAACAAAGGAAAATGTGAACACTCAAAACATATTATTCCTGCACTATTGATTTATTGCAGGAACCCTCTATTTATTGAATACTTTATGGGTATCTGATTATATGGCAGTTGATGAGGCAATGAGAGAATACTGATCCTTGGAGCAAAAATATTTGCTGTAAATGTCATGACATGCCTTGTCTATAATATGATTCTTTCCAGATGGTTATTTTTCAAGTTTCAGAAATGGAAAAATATGCCTTAAGACAAGTATACATAAAAATGATGCCTTTCTCCTTTGTCTCTTTTTGATTTTTGTTTATTAATACTCTGCTCTTGCCACAAAGCAATGCACTGAAGAAATCTGGTCCGAACGACATCTGATTAATTGGGCAGGGCACTTCCTACACAGCTCTTTGCTGATAACCCAGCTGTCCAAGAGCCATTTCATTATAAGAGATGCAGAGGCAGGCGGCAGCCACAAAACCACTGGGAAGCTGGGTCTGCTCTAACAGATTGGCACAATTTGTATCACTGGTGCTCAGAACCCACAGGGCTCGCATCGCCCAGAGCCAAGGACAGGCTCTGCCACTCGGGACAGCCTGTATTTTTCTATGCCATTTACTTGTTATTGAAACATCGGGAAGAAAATGGCTCCTCTTCAACATGCCCTAATCCACTGACCTCATGCAGAATTACTCTGGTTTTATATATATAGTGAGCCACACATGCATGCACACAAACAAACACATAACCAGATATTCTCTTACAGACATATTCTAGAGGTAAAGTATAATATTCTTATACTATTCCGTTAGCCGGGACAGCTGAAGTTAACATGCACTAACACTGAGCAACTGATTTTTGATGTTGTAGAAGGCTGCGAGTTTTAGCTCTGCTGGCTGCTCTGTTTTACTGAGAAAGTATGTCACTTGCATATTAAATTACATAGATTCAACTACTATGTATGAGCTTGGTGGAAAAAAAATAATAGGGGAAAAAAACAATTTAAAGAGTGTGTGTGGTTTTGTCCATCATTCCACTCAAAAGACACGATGGGAACAGTGACTCTGAACCGGCAACCTGAATGGGCAGTTGCCTCGCCTCTGGTGCCTCTCTCACCGCGGGCCTCTTGCCGCACGGAGCCTGACTCTGGGATACAGCTGCATCATTTCTCGCCATATATGCTGATGCTGCACATGAGTGCTTTCAAATGGGGTTACCTGCCCATGTCACAGCCTGGAATCTTACCTGAGCAGGCAGAGTAAAAGGTACCAAGAAACATCAAGTAACAAACTGGAGAGAAAAAAGTCCAAAGGTTAAACAGAGAGACCAGGTAGGAATCAAGTTCAAGCGGCCAGAAATGCAAAGGTCAAAAGTCAGCAGAAGGTGACAAAACGTTAGCATGGGTTATTTCAGAGTGGTGGCTGTTTTCTTCTTCATGTGTTTCTCCATTTTACAACTTGTCTGCAATAAGCATGGGTTAGTTTATGATTATAGGAAAACAACCCATTAAGACGTTAACCATATTAATGTATATATAAAATATATAATTATTTCCAGATGGTTATTTTTCATATCTATATATTCATAGATATATGTTATATATATTATATATGGAGAGAGAGAAAGAGAGATTGGGTTACCTTGGATTGACACAGAGCCTGGATCTGCAGAGTACAAGAGTTGGGAAGTCACCAGAACAGGCATTAGAAGTCCAAGTTCATGTCCTACTTCTCAGTGTGACCCTGGCTCAGAGCACAGGGTCTGGAGTCAGCGAGGCCTGAAGTCACATCCTGACTCGGCCCCCTTTAGTTCGTGATCTTTAACCAGTCACTTGGCCTCTCTGAGAAAGGCTGTGCTAGTAAACATTTAACAACCAGCTCTAGATGGAAAGACAGAATGCTATTGGGAGTGCTTGCCAGTTCCCACAGTTGCAAATGCTCCCACTGCGGCTGGTGCCACCCTACCAGCCTATGGTCAACCAGCTCACAAGACCCTGGACAACTTAACAACTGGCCCTCCCAAGCTGGTCCTGGGCAGGCCAGAACACCACCGCTCTGAGGCTCCGCTGCTCCCCTCCAGAGAGGGGGCGTTAATAATGCCCGAGTCCCCACCCACAGCTGTACTGTGAGAGTTGTATGACCAAAGGCCTTGTAACATTCTGAGCAGAGTGCTGAGCTCAGTGTGAGGACTTGACTGTGTAGAACCTCGTCAATACTGGAATTTGTTTATATATGTATACATATATATAAACTACCTTTAAAAAAGATACACAAGAAATGGGCCAATACTTGTCACCAAAGAGGAGACCTGAAAAGTAGAAGGAGGCAGAAAGGATTGCTTTCACTGTTTACCTTCGGAACCTTTTAAATGAGAACCATAAATATGACTCTTATGTTCTAAAAAACTAAGTAAGATTAAAATTATTTTACAATAATTTAATAAGAATGAAGTAATTTTAGCTCTTAAGGTCGGCTGCACCCCCCACCCAACGTGCTCCTGCAGAACTACACACAAAGGGGCCAAGTATACATTAAAACACAAAACATTGCTGACAAAGGGGCCGAGTATACATTAAAACACAAAACACTGCCGCCTGGGACAGGAGAAAATTCAACTAGCAGGTGTATGTGAAAGGGCTTATTACAGATGACACCCTCCAGTTTTACCTGGGACATTAGTTGACTGAATTAATGCCAGCTGTTAACCCCTTCTTGTGCAGGGACTACATCTGCAGGTGGCGGAGTCATAAGGAGAGTGTCTCTGCGCATCCTTGATTATTGCTAACACAGTATTATAACAAGAGCAATTACATAACAAAAAGAATTCCACAGAATTCCTTCTTTTTCTTTTATTTTTTTTCCCATTTACCACCCCTTTCTTTTTTCTTTTTTAAAAAATGTATTCGCCTGCCCAGGTCTCTAAGTCTTACCAGCTTGACTGCTCGATAATGGGGGGAGGGGCACCTTCTCAAGATTCCCTCCCCTGTTGCATCTAGAAGAATTGTGGGGGACATTGGGAAGGGGAGGCAGCAGGCCCATGCCGTTCACCGCAGCCTTCCTGCCCCGCAGTTCCAGGACCCAGGTCTGGGCTCTGTCACATTGGCCTCAGAGGGAGAGGAGATGTGAGCCTCTTCTGTAGTCTTGAACCCCCCAAGTGGGAGAAGCCTTTCCCTTGATTCTCTGCAGCAGTATTGAGACTGGATCCAACTTCTAATACGACTATATTTGCAGGCCAAGAGGAATAGAAAGAAACTGCAACAGAGAAACACTGGTCTCTAGACCAAGAATGAGGCCCAGGTGTCTTCTCTGGGCGCCCTTATGGAGCTATTCCTCATGCGAGCCTCAACTAAAAGCGTAGTCAAGCCCAACACGCTTCCCTACAGTCCAGGTCTCGGAACCACGTCTCCCAAGGAGAAAATAAGTGTCTTCTCATTGCAGATCATAATCTCTAGCCCCAGTGGATCTGCTCTTTGCCAGGGTGACGGACAGGCAACACCGTTCCTTCCAGAGCAAACCCTCACCACAAGATGGTGGCCCCACTCTTTGGTCCCAGCAGGAAGAGAATACAAGGAAAAAGCCATCCGAGTCAGAGCATGTCTTCATGTCTGGATCGCCATATCCCAAGCAGATCATCCCGTATCCAGTCTGGCCTCCCACCCTCAGCTCAGTCTGATCTTCCCAGCGTGGAATACTGACCTGTCTGCTGGAGGACAGACTCAATACACAGCACTGGACAAAACAAACAAACAAACAAAAATCAGCACTGGGAGGCAGTAGCTCAAATAATAACCCCATGGCACCCCCGACATAGGTAATCATAGGGCACAGCACAGTCTCAGCTCACACAGATAAAAGAGGCATAGGAGCTTGGGCTCACACGTAGCAAGAATCACACACGACCACAGCATGGAGTGTTTGGTTGCACAAAGGTCTCTCTATAATATCCCAAGCTTCCCAAATAATAGCTAGCATCTTGCTTTACATGTGGGTAACACAGAGACCGCTCGGCGATTTTCCCAGACAAAGAAGCAGTCTGACCCGCAGAAGTGCAGAAAGCTGACTTTCTTAGGAGACAGAAAATCTTTGCAGCTCTTAAATGACAGGCTATTTTGTGTTCAGCTTCTGCTCGTAAATGTTTCAAAATCTTCAGACATATTTTCAGTTAGGTAATCCAGTTACACTCAAATAATTTTTACATGGCTATGATCATGCAGCTGATGAAACGGCGCGACTGACCTTCCTCTACAGAGGAGGATGCAGGCTCATTTGCCACCTCTGCTGTTTGGAATTAGCATGCTGACGTGAGCCTGGCACACGGAAGGAAGCAGACTCGGCATGTGGGGAGGATGGGATTCAGGGAAGTTAGCGCACCCTTAGGCAAACTCTGTGAGTGTCTCATTTGTTTTCAGAGCTAGTCCTCTCCCTCTGAAACCTCCCTGTGAACGGGGACCTTTATCCCCAGCATTTGGCACAACGCCTAGGGCAAAGTAGGTGCTCAATAAGTCTCTGTGGGATAAACGAGCAGTTGAATCAGGAAGTGAAGGAGAACTGCTCCCCTCTGCAGAGGGCCCTCTGACTGGTCCCCACTGCCGCATCTCAGCCCAGGACCCATCTAGCCACCCCCTCGGCAGCAATGCAGCCCCAGGCAGTGTCCCCCTGAAATTTTAAGGTATTTCCTAATGAAAGCAAAATGTACAACCTCCTCATCTTAGGAAACACATTAGATCCCTAAGAAGAGCCTTCACTAATGCCTTTGGAAGAACCAATGGCTGACCTGACTTGGAAAACTGTGCCCAGCGGTGTATTACAAAGGGGTTTCCACACGGCGGTTTGCATTTTCTCTTTTCCACGCTCTTGTTCAATATTCCCCTAGTTGCTCAGGAGAGGTTCTCCCAAAATAAGATAGGCACGAACAGTCCTCACTGGAAGCCCAAAAGAGTGTGCCACGAAAATGCAGGCATTAGAAGCATAGAGTCCAAAGGACCTTGGTTCAAATTCTAGAAAATTAGTCTCACTGTTCACATCTGTAAAACAGGACTAAATAAGATAGGTACAAAGTGCCAGTACAGCCTGGTATGTACCAATAAATGTTAGCTTTTGCCTTTTTTTTTAAATAATAATGTAGGCCAAACAGCAAATAAGAAGTAATGGTTTCAGATTCTAAAGTAAAGTAACAAAGAAGTTACCTGGGGGGTAGGGCAAGGGGGTGATGAGGGCAGACACAGCCTTTGCTACAGTTCAAACCAAACTGTTTACATCAGGGGTCTCAAATATACCATAACCTTCCAACATTCCCCTCCTCTGCCTGTGACAGACATCACTAATCAAACCCAGAACTGGCCTCAGCCATCTTCTCAAAGCTGACTCGACTGATCAGTATTGTCACAGGAAAGGAAACCTCTTTGCTATTCCATATTTAGGTGGTTCCTTCCCTTTGCCCATGCTAACATGAGTCCAGGAAAGAACACTCTTAATCAGACAATTCTGTATAAAAATTTTTAAGGAAATCATTAAACTAAACTACTCAATTGTAAGCCTCCTTTCACCTCTGATTAGAAAGCACTGAACACGGACACTCTCGCGTTTTTATCCCCAGCACAGAGCACCTCCTGACACAGACCTGGTCCTCAATGAAGAGCTGGTGGATTTCCCTGCAGCTTCCAACCCTGATGCTGGAGCCTGCATTCTCACCCCTGTTCAAACTCAACTGCCTTTGTTTTCTTTTCTCCTTCTAGACTTTCTCTTTGATTGTCCTTCACTTACTTCCCAAATGAAGACTCAGTTTCAGGAACTATGTGCGTCTCCAGCATTGGGCAATGCCCCTTTGGAGAGCAACATGGGAGTTTATTAGGCTATTCACTGTCCCAGTATGGGGCGCAAGTGAAATAATACACTGCTTGTCCTTTAACAATAACAGCAGCAAAAATAGCTCAAGTTACAAAAGAATAATTCTTCCAAGGGACTCTTTTTTTATTTATTGATATAACTCTTTTGAGGTCACAACTTGAGGTCTTTTCTTCAGCTTATAAAGGAGCCATTTAGATGAGCATGTGTTTTCTTTTTCAATTTTGTGCCAAATTAACTACATGGTCCTAAGGCAATGTGGCAAGGGACAAGATGATCAACATAGTTTCCAGAATTCTCTTTAACAACTTCCATCTTAGCTCTGGACCCTGGCATGCCAGGGCATATGCTGGTACATCACAGCTGTGTTTATACAAGAAAGGTGAACTGGAGAGGTACACATGCATCTGGTGAAACTGATCCAATCTGGCTAATTGGGGCCCCTACCTTATCTTTCCTCACTAATGTTTATTTTGGGGGAAACTGAGTACTCCTGAAAATTGCTCTAATTGTATTACCCCCGTAAACATAGCTTAGGTGACCTGTTTTGACCATGCCTTGGAACTAATCAGTTTTATTTTATACAAGCAGTAGGGATTATGAGAGAGTCCTGATTAATCAACTCTGTAGTGGGAATGCCTAATTTCATGTGAATAAATAAATCAATTCAAACCAATGACTCAAAGAAGGAGCTCTCTAAGGTGAATGAGGCTAGAGTTCAAATGCTGTGGGACCGTGGACAATTCATTCTGCCACCCTAATCCTCAGTTTCTCATATCTAGGGTACGGATGCTACAGTCCTACCTTGTAGGATGGTTGTGAAAATAAAATGAGATAAGGAATTAATCATTTAGTGCCTGACATGGTACTCAATAAATAATAGGGAAAATGTTTTGTTGTTTGCTGTTATTTTCTTTCTTCTCACCTCTGTGTCTTTTACTGGGTAAGGAGATATACACACAAAGTTCTAACTAGTTTTGGGTCCCCGTAGGAATAGGAAAGTTCCATCCTTCTTCCTCAAATACTTGCACATTCCTAAGCAGCAGGTAACAGGCAGAGTTCAGGCCTTGGCACAGTACAATTTCTTGCTTGCAATTTTGGGTATTCTCTTCTTGCAGCAAAAGAAAAAAAAAATTAAAATGCTTAAATATTTCCAGACAACGTTTCAGAGTCTCTGCCGCATCACTTCTAAGTGAACCATGGAACACATGTTCTGAATGTAAAATTGGGGGAACTATGCTGGCTTTGATGAGTGCAATCCTGCCTTTTAGCAACCCCACATAACAGGCCAACAAATTATGCTCTCTCTCCCCCTCTGGGCCCCAGGAGGACTGCACCGTTGTCAGCTGAAAATCCCCAGAGTGGCTGGCTGGGAAGCGAGGGGAATGGCAGAGCGAGGAATAGCAAGAATATTGATTGGAAGACCACCTTTCTAATTAAGGAAACACCAGGTTTGTGATTCTGAAAAGCTTACAGCACCAATTTCCCAAATCATCCCACTCGCTTTTCTATCTGACGTCCCCTGAGGTTCTACCAAAGGCTTTGGATTCGGTGTAAGAAAAGCAAGTCCTGCTACTGCACAAGGTCAGATTTCCACTCTGATTTCTGAGTATGGATGATACATCCTGAGACCCAATGTTTCAAACTGCTGTTGCCAAAGGCCAGGCAGGACAAGCATGAGTAAAGGGGCAGCACCACGTTCTACCCAGGGTGGGTGTTTCCTCTTCCTATGTGCTCCACTATTAGGAAGACCACCACCTTCTGACCTGAGTGGAAAATGGGATGACTGCAATCCAAGACACAGGACAGAGGGGTTAACAGCACAGTCTCTGGGGTCCAAAAGTGGCATGTTGCAAGGCCACCTGTTCTACTTAATGGCCAGTGTCTTACATTCTCTGTTCCCCACTGTTCTTGTACGCTTAGTAAGATTATAATAGTATCTGTTTAAAATTCTGTTCCTGAGAATTGAATGATAGAATTCATATAAAATGCTTATACTTTCACCTAGTAAATAGTAAGTGCTCAAAACAAATTGGCTGATAACTAACTCATAATTGAATGCATTGAGAATGGTGATAAAAAAAGTTCTCTACTGAAATTGTGAGCTTAGTCTAGCTAAACTGGAGAATTAAACTGCTGAAGAGTGTTAGAAATGAGTTTTATTTCACCTGAAATTATATAATATTACAGCCAAGGAGTCTTAAAATGCCCAAATCCTGCCTCAAACCATAGGCATCCTCTCTAGTGAAAGCCCAGGGGATATATATGCACAAGGAATAATAGCAGATGGCAATCAAAGTATCACTATTAGCAGGGACTTTGGCTCCAGACCTCAGTGCAGAGAACTCTAGTGGACTGAGCTGGACGATATGGAGTACTGCTTTTGCCTAGTTAGGCAATCAATCTATCACATGTGCCAACACAAAAGGAATAAACCCCGTCATCCGCAGACTACAAAAGAGAGTGTATTTGCTTGTGATGTCTGGCATCAAGCTGGCGTGAGTGGTGGTCAGTGCAGCAGCCACAGAATGAACTGCCAAATCAGAGAAAAAAGAGCAGGGAGATAACTCATCTTGCTCCTGGAGCAAAGATTCTGGTCTTTCCACTACTTTGGCTGCAGGTAAGGAAGGAACAGATAGAAGAAGGGCAAGAGGGAGAGACAAAGGCAAGAGAGAGAAGCAGATACAGACAGCATTTGAGAGCAGCCTTATGACTACAGTGTCAAGAATTAACCAGAAGCCAAGAGAGAGAGAATCACCCAAAGAAGCCTGACCTTCCACACATCACTATGTACATAGTGACTTTATGTTAACACTCCTGGCCTGATCATTGGGCTTGATCTTCACCAAACCTCATTGGAGGGAAGCGAGAAAAATAGGCCTGAAAACATTCAACAGGGTCAAGAAGATTTAGTGAAGAGTCCACTGGAATAGAAGGAAAAAAAATCAGTGTAATACCACTTCTTTTGATAATCCACCTTGTGATTCCACTTCTTTTGCTTCTTACTATCTCAGTATCTTTAAGTCACGGCCATGTCTTACATTCCTATAGAGCAGAATGGTGATTTCAGAAATATCTATGCTATTCTATCAAGCCACCTACACTACTAGATCAGGATTTCTCAGTGTCAGCATTATGGATATTCTGTCCTAGATAATTCTCAGCGTGTGGTGCTGCCCTGTTGTAGGATGTTTAGCAACATCCCTGACCTCTATCCACTGCATGTCAGTGGCAGCACCCCACTGAGTTGTGACAACCAAAAATGTCTCCAGACATTGTCAAATGTTTCCTTGGGGGCAGAACTGGTCCCTGATTGAGAGTTGCTGCACTAGATTATGCAGTTGTAACAAACAACTGCCAAATCACAACCAGGGATCTTTACTTCCTGCTCATGCTACATGTCCATTGCAGGTGGGCTGAGGGCTCTGCCCCAGGATCAGGCTGATGGAGCAGCCACCACTGGAATGCTGCTGTCCAGAGCAGCAGAGGGAGAGACAGAGGTGTGTGCATCATGCACTAGACACCAAAACTTCCACCCAGAAATGGCACATGCTCCTTCTGCGCACATTTTATGAGCTGAAACAAATAACATGGCCACACATCACTCTGAAAGCTGGGGATATGTCATCCCATTTGCCCAGAAGCAGAAATATTTGGTGAACAGCTCCAGTACAATCACAGTAAGCATGAGAAAAAGTTCAAAGCTTCCTGCTATGTTGATTTATTATTGTTACTTGTTTCTTGCTTTTATTTTCTTTATTCTGTTATTGTTTTTCTAATTTGAATGGGATATTTGTTTACTAACTTTTAGCCTTTCTTTTTTTCTATTATGACATATAATATAGCTTTGACTTTACCACTATCACTGTCTATCTGATATCCTACCAACAATTTTAATATGCAGTGTCTTTGTTATTTAGATCTAAGAATTTTCTAATTTTTACTATAATTCACCATTTAACACAGGAGTTGTCTAAATAATTGTAACTAAAACATTTCATTTGTCTTTTAACTAGATTATTTAAACCATTTTTATATTTAAATATTTGGATTTATTTTAACTGTATTTGGATTTATTTCTACCATCTTAGTTAGTGTTTTGTATTACCCTATTTGTGTATGTGTGGATTTCCTTTTCTCTCTTTCCTTGCCTTCTTTTGAATTGCTTGCATTGTGTTATTCTATTTTGTTTTTCTGAGATTATGTTCCTTTCTTTTAAAGTCCCTCCTTTAAAAGTAATTTTGTTAGGAATTGTTGGTAGCTTAAAAACACCCTCAGTTTTTGTTTGTCTGAAGTTTCTTTTTTTCAACCATTCTTGAAAGATAGTTTAATTGGATATATAATTCTAGGTTGATACAGTTTCCTTTTCAATCTTTGAAGATATTCTGGACTCCATTGTTTAATTATCTTTCATATGTAGGAATTATATATAAATGTATAAATAAAATGGGTTTGGTTTTTTTTCTTTTAAAATTTCTTTCTTTTGCTATGAGGTTTTCCTAGTATGTGTTTGGTTACAGATTTATTTTTATTTATCATGTTTATTATGCTTTCTTAAGCTGAAAATTCATGTCTTTCATTAACTCTAGAAAACTCTATCAGTCATTAAACCTTCAGACATTGCTTCCTCTCTTGTTTTCCTCTTCTGGAATGCTGTTCAGACACAGTTTAGACTCTCTTATTCTGTTCTCCATTTCTCTTAACATTTTTCATTTCTTTGTTTTTCTTCATTGCATTCTGTGTAATTTCTCTAGGTTTATCTTCCAACCATTAATTCTCTCTTTCAGTATATCTAATCTGCAATTTGATCCATATGTTAAATTTTTTATTTCAATAATTCTATTTTTTTTAATTTTATTTTCTTTATTTTTCAAATCTGCCCAGCATTATTCTCTTTATGGAAAATTGGCATAAAAAGCAGCCATGCGTAAAACATTTCATAAAAACAATAGCAGTCATATCATGATGTCCCTGGAAAACTCTTCACTGATTTCAAATTTAGGAAATAAAAGAGGTTGTCTCTTATAATGTTATATTTCACTGGGCAATGAGAGGCATGTAGACACATTCTCCTTTTGTTCTAACTTCTTGAAAGCTTGGAGCTTATACTTATGTCCAAGTTTAATAGTTTTCCTCAGTGTAGGAAAAGTCTGATTCAATGAGTTTTTTATTCAATCTTGCCATAGTTCCTTAAAAGAAACTTATACAGTATATATGTCTTTACTTTTATTATATTAGTGTTTTCTATTATAAGCCTACTCAGTTCCTTGAGGAATATACAAGGCATAAAAAATCATAAAAGATGTCCTGAAGCTTCAGTTTTACCATCTGTCAAAGAAAAGGTAGCACTGGATAACTACTTATGGCTTTAAAATATCTAACAGTGTGGTGTAAAGAACAGTAAAACTTCTAGCAAAATACACTTGAAAAGTCATGGTAAGTTCTACAAATGAAGCTTTTTAATATAAAGGGAAAACCAAACTGTTAAAACCATTTTAATATAGCAATACTTATATACCAATACAGCTCCCATCAATAGATGGAGTCTTTCTGACCACACCTGGAATCTGAAATGGCTTTGTGACTTGCTTTGGTCAGTAGATTCTAGCAAAGTGACATAACAATTTTAAGTGTAGGCCTTATGAATATTTGTCACTTCTTACCTAAGGTAGCCTTCTTGGGGATGAGAGACCACGTGGAGGCCCATCATCAGCCAAAAGCAACCTCCAAATGTGTAAATGATACCAGCATGAATCATCTAGCCACTCCTAAGCCACCAGCTAACATGTCACCACAAGAATAAGCCCAGTTAAGACTAGCAAAAAGAACTCAGTTCAAATTGCTGAACAAATGAATCATGAGCAATAATTATTGTTTTAAACCATTGAGTTTTGGGGGTGGTTTGTTAGACAGCAATAGATAACTGATAGAGTTATTATAATCACTATTATTTTATTTGATGCTCTTGAGACAAGCAAGAATGACAGTGTCCCTTACTTATTTAGTAAGAAAATAGACCGTATTACTTCTTTGTCATAGTGAACTCTCAGTGGGAGGTATGAAAAAATGATTTAAATAGATATGAGAACATTACAGGTCATATTTATCCTTATTTTTGTTTGAAAGAAAGAAATAAGTGGAACTTTACTAATGTTAAGATACAGCAAGAAAGTAATATGCATATAATTTATAACAATTGTGCATACAGTAGAGATGCATGCTCAAAAATATTTTATTGATAGTGGTGTGACATTAAATAGTTTGTGAACAGCTGCTTTAGGCAAGATGGTAGAACAGAATAGTCTTGAATACAAATTGTGAATATTACTATCCCTAACTAGGCTGTAGGGCCTCCAAACTCAAAGAATAGGAAGAAGTGAGCAGAATTTAAAAATGAACAGGAGATTTACTATAACAAATGAAAGACGTTCCAAAGACTAATTGCTTTCCTTTGAGGAATTAAGATTGATAGTTAAAAATTCAAATTATATAGTTTTCTAAAGTATAAATAAAATATCTCAGTGTGGGATGAATGCATTTTTAAAAAAGCAGAATAGATTAATTTAAATTATACCCTGGTGGACATTTCATAATGAGCTTTATATATGAGTGCATCTGGAAAATATCACTCTTCTCAATAGGAAAATTATGCAATATGCATTGTATTGTGGGAGAATCACATAAAATTATTTTGTTTCTTCCATCAGCATGAAGGCTCCAACTTGCTTTAAGAATAACTGTGAAACTATCCTACTATATATACAGAATATGGAATAAAAAAATATCATGAGTTCCAAAGTTCCATATTATAGGTGATAGGAATAAAAATTGATTTTTTTGTTGTTTTTGGAATTCATCAATAATAAGAACTTCAACTGGGTCATCTGAACAATGTTGACAAGGGAGAGACATTGGAATTCAGTTCTGTAATCTGCTGACCGGGCATTTTTACATGGCTATGTTTATTATTATCGGGATTATAAGGAATAAGTGAGTGAATACACATGAAATTTTTAGAAAAGAGTCTGGCACAGAGAATATACCCAATAAAGGTTATAAATTATAGGGACAGTATAGGAAATAAAGATGTCCTCTCTGGAAAAACCCAAGTTGGCCCATCCCTTTTGTCTTCACACACTCCAGTTAGCTCTAAGGAGGAGCCATTGTTGGCCTGGGTGCCCTAAAACTGACCATCATCCAAACCTATCTTCCCACAATCCCTGGTGTTATAAATGAGGGAGCAAGCTGAGAGAGATGAAACAAATTGTCCATGAACATGCACATCAGAATTTAAAGGTCTCCTCAGCCTTTGCTGTTTACCTGTATCAGGCTTCAACCATCATTCTAGGACAACTGCAATTTACCACGAGAGCTAATATATTTCCCAGCAGGAACCTCCCAGACACTTAGAGGTCCTCTCCCTTCTTCCAGGTTTCAGGATGAATTGCCCAGTGTATATTAATGTGCCATGAACCCAGAACCCAAACATGATATGACGCCTGACTGAGCTCCTGCTGCTCACACACACATGAACACACCCAAATGGCTACACAGGACACCCCATTAAAGCTTCACGTTTGCCACACTTCCACCTTCAGTCAGCATAATGCACACACCATCATTCATACACATGGTGAAGGGCAGGCAAATAAACTGTCTTTCTGAGTTCGGCTCAGCTTAAACTTTTCCTAAGTACAGTGGCTCTCAATTAGGGGTAATCCCCTTCAACGGTACATTTGTCAGTAGATAGAGGCATTTTTAATTGTCGCAATGAGAAAGAGGTATGCTACTGACTTCTAGTGGGTAGAGACTAGGAGTACTGCTAATCCCCTGCAGTATACAAGTCTGCCTCCTACCACAAAAAACTACCCAACCTAAAATGTTAACATTGTCATGGTTAAGAAACCCTGTGTTAGTCACCTGTTTGATTAGCTGTTATTAGCAAGTCAGGTAATAGCAAATGTTGGAGAGGCTGTGGAGAAAAAGGAACCCTCATCCACTGTTGGTGGGAATGTAAAGTAGTACAACCATTATGGAAGAAAGTATGGTGGTTCCTCAAAAAACTGAAAATAGAACTACCTTATGACCCAGCAATCCCTCTACTGAGTATATATCCCCAAAACTCAGAAACATTGATACGTAAAGACACATGCAGCCCCATGTTTATTGCAGCATTGTTCACAGTGGCCAGGACATGGAAACAACCAAAAAGCCCATCAATAGATGACTGGATAAAGAAGATGTGGCACATATACACTATGGAATACTACTCAGCCATAAGAAATGATGACATCGGAACATTTACAGCAAAATGGTGGGATCTTGATAACATGATACGAAGCGAAATAAGTAAATCAGAAAAAAACAGGAACTGTATTATTCCATACGTAGGTGGGACATAATAGTGAAACTAAGAGACATTGATAAGAGTGTGGTGGTTACGGGGGGGGAGGGGGGAATGGGAGAGGGATAGGGGGTGGGAGGGGCACAAAGAAAACAAGATAGAAGGTGACAGAGGACAATCTGACTTTGGGTGGTGGGTATGCAACATAATTGAACGACAAGATAACCTGGACTTGTTATCTTTGAATATATGTATCCTGATTTATTGATGTCACCCCATTAAAAAAATAAAATTATAAAAAGAAAAAAAAAAAAAAAAAAGAAACCCTGTGTTAGAAACTTTAAAATCAAGGTGCCTCCTGCAATACCATAGATATTTCCTGCCAAGCTTAGATCAGTTGCTTTAACTCCACAGCCTCTTTCTGGTTTGTCAATAAGATGGGGGTGATAATAGTACCTACCTAACAAAACAGTTGTGAAGACTAAACAAGAAGGTCTAGGTTAAACCCCCTATGGTGCCCATGTTGCAATAAACAGCTGACTCATTCATTCAGTAAAGATATATTGAGCACAAGACTCTGCAAACCTAGGGGTGTGTCTCTGCGCTTGTGGAGCTACCGTCCAGGGGGAGACAGACACCAAAGAGGCACGCAAACAATACAATCAGCTGTCATTATTGTTATTAGTAGAGAATGCCTTCCTTTGGGGGACTTCCCCATGTTTCCGCTCCTAAGCCTTTTCTGTGATTTTCCTGATACAGTCCTAGAAAGGCTAATACCAAAGGTGAGCAAGCTAAAAGTCTCCCGTGCCTACACTAGATGGAAGAGCAGGAAAGCTCTTTGCTCATCTGTCCGCTCTTCAATCTTCAAGCGAAGCCGCCCCCCAACTTCTCATTGCGTGTGCCAACACCACAGTGTCTGGGGAGGGGCACGTGATCTACAGGCAGCCCTGCCACCACACTTGGTTGCTATAGTAAGGATGCCCTTTATTGATCAGACTTGCCTAGAGTCATGTAACTCCCCAGCCTGCTGCTGGGCTCCCCAAGGGGCAGCTGGCAGGCAGCAGTGTTTCTCTGGACCAAGGCTGAACCCCAGTTCTGCCCTCTCTCCCGCCCTGGACACATGAAGGCTGCCCACAAAGGCACCTAATGCTTCTTTGTAGTGTCTTGTCATTCACACACTAATTTGAAGTCACAGATCAAAACAGGATAGAGACACCAGGGAAAAGAGATTTGAAGATTCTCGGCCTTCCCTAAAGCGACGCTGCAGTCCAGCTTCAGCAGCCAGCAAACCCGGTGTTTTCCCCAGAGACTCTGTCTCTCTCCTGCCCTTTAATTTCACCACTTTCTGGAGTCCCTCTCTCCCGCCAACATTTTTATTATAGGAAGTGTGACAGTGAATCTTAGAAGAAGTGCAATATGCCTGCTACCAATTAGAAAGCCTACGCCCTGAGAGGTTAATGAACTTGCTCAAGGTCACAATGCGGGCAGTAACTGCAAATCCAGAGAGATACCCAGTTTGTCCAGCACCCTCAGAGAGGCAGTCAGAAGATGTTTTCCTTGTGGACTTCCTTTGTTCGTTTATTTTAAACTTTTTAAAAGCCAAGTTTAATCATTTTTTCATAGAAATATTTACTTAGAAATAGAGGTAAGAGGCCATTATTACTAAAGATAATGCATTAAAATCTTCTTGCTTCAATAGGACCTTCAAACATCTTTGACAATTTGCATTTATCTATTAAACACCCACCTCCACCCTCACCACCACTGCTCCCATGTATAGGTGATCTCGGCGCTCACCGTCGATACCTGCTGGTGAGCTAGCACAGGTAGAGTGGTCACATGGCTGAGTGGAAAATCATACAGCAAGTTAGCAGCACAGCCAGAATTCAGGTTTTTAGTTAACACAACATCCTTTAAGCTAAAGAAGGAAAACTCATAGGAAGCATCCCACATCAGTGGCAGACATCACTAATCAATCACAGCACCCTTGCCTTTCAAGCCTAGGTTTAGTCTCAGAATCCTTCTTATGATCATGGTCCAAACAGCTGTCACCCATCAAGAAGTGCAATGTAATGTGATTTGGGAAGAGCTCTTCAAGCAGGGCCCATTGTAAAGATGAAACACACAGAGAGATGTGAAGAGTCAGAAGACCATTCTAGGTAGGGGAATGGCACATAAAAAAGTTTCAAATAGGAAATGATATTGACATATTCAAGGAACAGGAGAAAGGTAATTATGGTTACACGGCAACAATGAAGAAGAGGAGCAGCAGGAGATAAGGTGGACGAGGCGGGAACATAGAGGACTGGCCCTGATTATTCAATGATCTTCTAACTAACACCTTAGTGTGAATTAATTTACCACATGGACAGATAAAGGATAATAAAAAGAAGACAAAAAGTACATGTAATTTCCCCAAGGGGTCGAGTTGGGGTTGGATATCTGGAAACCAAAAAGAAGACAAAAGCACTGGGCATCTTAGCAGAAAGAAAGGAATTGCTGTCAGCCAGGTGAGGGCACTGATGGTCAGTTGCCATCAGTCAGGTAAGAAACAGGACCACTGGGCGAGTGTGATGTGTGTATACATGCATATGTGCTCGTTGTAGGCTTTGCTGCAGGGATTTGATGGCACACACTGTGGAAGCTGGCGAAGCAGCTGTCATCTTCACATCTCCTGCTGAGCCTTGGAGTCTGCAAAGCAGAGAGTGGGAGAAGGACGATGGTGTAAACTCAGGGACAGACAGGACATGCTGAAAGCCACCACATAAGCTGGAGCCCATGAGAATGCCAGCTTCCACTGCCCCTGACCTTGACGGGATGGACTTCCTGCAGAAGCCAGGGCCTTCCATCATGGAGCTCAGCACACGTGCCACTCAAGAGCTAGAACGGCTGAAGGGGGTTCCTCAGGGAAGAGGAGCAGAGGCAGAGCTGCCGGCTGCTGCTGGCCTCACACCAAGGAGGTGAGCCTTTGGGTGAGGCTCAATGTGGGTGAGCTACAAAACAGCTACTACTTCTTCTCCAACCTCCACAGCTCACTCAGAGAACCTCTCTGTGGCCCCCTCTAACTGAATACACGAAGGTCAACCTAGCCAAGTTGCTGGATTACAAAGCCATGTGTCAACTGAAGGATGAACTAGCAGCGCCAGTGTTTGTCCGCTCTCCAGCACCGCTTACACATTGCTCCCTCTAGTACCCACACAGGCGTGGGCACCTCTGGGTGCAGATGACGAAATGACATGTGGCCCAAGGAAAAGCAACCCATACACTTACAGACCCCACAGTGTGCTCTCACATGGGAGCTGGTTGAGCTCGTGCTCTTTCGATCCCTCCCTCCCTCCCTCCCTCCCTCCCTCCCTCCCTCCCTCTCTCCCTCCCTCCCTCTGTGTGTGTCCTTAAACCAAGAAACACACAGAGACCCAATTAGATGCCTGAGGGGATGCTATAGGCTGTGTGGAGTGGAGGCTAGGTGGAGGGTGAGGGGTCCACTGAGACCTGTGTGGGCAGAGGGAGCTGGGGCAGAGAGTCACACAGTAACAGGGGAGATCCTGTGACCCCTGAGAAACAGAAGGGCCCCTCATTCCTGGCTTTCTTGGAGGGTCCAATGCACTCTGCTCCCCGTGTAAACATGTGGTGGTCGATTGCAATGAGATCTCCACTTTGACCTTTACTTTTGCCAGCTGGGCTATGTTTCTGGTTTGTGCAGCCAATGTGCTCCTAAGCCTGACAGCAGAGGTTGGAGATGATCTGTATCTGCTTCCTTGTCTCCCTAGTTACCACCATCAGTAGCCCAGATGGCACAAGGTGGAGGTGCTCCAATTCACACTCACAAGGATATGCCATGAAGTCACAGTCACTTGAAGGAAACAGCAAACCAGAGCGAGAGCTGAATGAGTCACAGAAACATCTCCCTCCTGCACTGAGTGCTGGGCACATCACATCATGTCAGCAGAGGCTTCGTAGGGTAGTGGGGTGGGGGACATCACTGGGGGGGGGGGCAAGGAGAGCAATTTCAGCTCCTACTCCTAAAGTGCACACTTGAGAGATGGCGCTCTTCCCATAGCTGTCAATCTTCCAGCAGCCCCGATCTGGAGAATAGATTTAATAGAATATGTTAAAGCAACTTCTTCAAAACTTTCTGCCAAAAAGAACAACAAAAAAGAAAGGGGAAAGTGCTAATTGCGCTTCAGAGCTTCGGGTGCTTTCCGGGCCAGGCTCTCAGAGCAGTTGATGAACTCTCATTTCACACAACCTGGCTTCACCTCTCGGAGGGAACAGATCGGTATTGTTGAATTCATTTCACAATGGGGAGAAACTGAGGCCCTTTTAAGAAAGACGAGATGTCACCGCTTCCAAGATTGCACTTCAAGAGGAATTGAGGAAAGGTGGGACTCACTTAGATCTCTGGCCCTATAAATGCATCTGAGACACCGAGCCAGGCACATTTCAGCCTTGTCCAGAAGGCTGGGAACATGCAGGCTGCTGACAGCTCGCATCCTTAAAATCCTACAAACAGAAATGTAAAGAAACTGCCTTTATCTGAGCTTCACTTTTCTAAAAATCACACAGAGTTCTGACTGAGCGGTTTAGGTTTGCACACCCACATCTGGACCAGACAGATGAATACTGTGATTGGCCAGGTCTGGGTCACATGGGTCACCATGGCCAATGGGAGCAGAGAATACCACTGGCAAAAGAGGATTAGTCAAAGAGTAACCAGCATGGGGGTTGTTGCCTTAGCAGCCATCCCAATTTATCTTTCAAGAAACCTCCCACCATAGCAAAAAAATAAGAGGTAGCCAAATACACACATTTTATCCTGTCTTCAGCACTCTAATATAAAGAGGACTTGTAGCTAAATCTTTGTGCACATATGCACTTGATTTCCTTGGGGCAAATTTTTAGAAGGTGGATTTTACCACAAATCCACCTTGTGGTGGAAAAAAATAAAAAGCGATCCTCACATTTTTTGAACATTTTTGAACTTCTTTGCTGACCTGCTTTTCAGAAAGAAGGTGCAAATTTACATTTCCACCAGTATGTTGAATGCATTATCATTGTTCTTTTTATCTGCTGCCTAACGAAAGGGTGAACATGCATATAAAATTGCCCACAGAAACGGGTGCAACAGAAAAGAGAAGACGGGAAGAACCCACATACTTGAGCACTTAGACCATCAGGACTGAACAGTTGAGAAATATTTGTACTGAAGAGGTATGAATGAAATCAGGCAACATGACAGATTACAGGGGATCCATCTACGAGCAAGGGCCATGACCTTCCGCAATCAGGCAGCAGTGCGAACAGGAAGGGTCTGCATGTCAGGCAGCTGAGCATTTAGGGGTAGCTGGCCATGCGTGGCTTACTTCCAGCCTCCCCTGACAAAGACGAACTCCCAGCAGCACGCAGATGGGATTACATTTCTCAAGGAGCGCGGCCTCTTGAAACCAGGACGGCATACCTGTCAGAGGCAGACTCGGCCCCGTAATTGCCCTGATGCACTGTGGGCTAATTGCCATCGCCGAAAATAATCTCCAAAGATTACAGCATGTGTCATAAATTACAAGGGGCTCCGCGACAGCACATTATGACAAGGTCTCCATCGTTCTTATCTTTTCCTGGAGTGGAGCTTGTGCATTCATGTTACTAATGAATCTTATTCATTTGTGCAAGTGATGTTTCCATTTGACAATGACATGAACATAAAGTGGAGGTTAATTTACTCCATTGCAAGAGGTTCATTATTTAACCTGACGTTGAGGACAAAACAATGTAGCTTAATAGATGACAAATAGAAATTAGTTGTGATGAATTTTGCCATTTAATTCTAGCAGGCTCACTGAATGTTTGCCATAAACAAGGCAAGAGAGGCAGAGTTACCCTCTCTGTGGGTGGGGTTTGCTCATGCTGCTATTCCCAGGGTATCGTCCAAGGATTGGGATATTTCCATTGAGAAGTTCCATTGGAAACAGGCAATTTCCAGTTACACAAAAGACTTTGAAGAGTAATGGCAATGCACTGTCAATGGGTCAAGTTTTATTGGATTACTTTCCTTTAACACCAGATAAACAATTGATTTACAAGGCTAGCCACTAGAAATTGCACTGAATTTTGATAGCTGTTAGTATTGTTGTCTAGAATCCTGCACTTGTGCCTCTCTATTCTTCCACAGGGAGGCAGCTGAGCAATACCAGGAATGAGCTCTAATTCTGAACTCAAACAGAGCATGTGTTCGAATTCCAGGCCAACCAGTTACCAATGAGGTGCTCTTAGGTTAGTTACTTAAATTCTCCTAGCCTCTGGATCCTCATCCATAGAATGGGGAGAAGAGTAGTATTTACCACGTGCTACAGATCAGATGGGATCCTGAGAAGGGAGAGATGCAGATCACTCAGAATTTTTATGGAGTTGATGTCCTTGACAAGTGGTCAGAAACCCACTGATTCCCTTTTATTTCCTCTCCATCAAGACATCTGTTGGTAAAAAAAACCAGGATATGTCGTTGACATTATCATACCATCACTGTGCTCCTTGCCCCAAAGACATTTGCATGGACTGTAGAGAGAAAGACTTTGTCCCCAGGTTAAGAAATTTCAAATCTAACCAATTACAGAATGATAGAAAGACAAAAGACCATTTTAGGCAAAAAAAAAAAAAAAAAAAAAATACAGCCTGTGCAAAGACTCTGGATTAGAAGGGAGTGTGGGAACTACAAGAGCCTGAAAGAAATCCAGGCTGTTTTGCAGAGTAGATATCCAGAAGGTCCTGGGAGGAGAAACAGGCAGGGCCTAGATCTTGCAGTCCTTTGAAGGCCATGGTAAAGTCTTGTCTTCATCCGAAGAGCAATGACTGGAGGAAGGCCAAGGGTCCTAACCAGGCTCAGGATAATGTTTAGATTTCATTTCAAATGGATAACTTTGGAAGAGTAGTGTGGAAAACAGATCTGGGGTCAGGCAAGAACCAATGCTGCCAGGCCAGGCTACACGCTAATGCAGTGGCCCCGACCAAGGTGGTAGTGGTTTTGATCTGGTGGTAGATAGAGAGAAGAAGTAGAAAGATCTGATAAATATGTCAGAAGTAAAATTAACTGGACTTGACAATGGATTAGATATGGAGATAAAGAAGAAGGAGGATCAATGATGACTTGCGTGAGTCATTGGGCTCTACACCCTTGTTTAGAAATGAAAGAATAAGGCTCAAGGAGAGTAAATTGATTTTCCACAAAACATACATCTATAAGTGACTGAGCTTATAACATATGCTTATGTGTATGTAGTTGTGTATACATGTGATATGTATATATAAGAGAGAAAAGGTTTTGTGTATACTGTATATTCATATACACATATGCAGGGTATATCCTTTAGATAAACTAAAAATTTGAACACCAATTTATCCCTAAATAAAAGTCAGAAACCCAGTTTCTGTCCCCTACCTCAATTAACTGCATTCCTGTGACATATTATTCATGCTCTGTGCTTATTTTTCTAAACTGCAAAGAATATATGCAACCCTCTCTACTTTCTTTTATCTATCCAGTGTGTGGCCACCTCATTTTTATTGTTATCCTGGCTTCTATTCAATTTACTAGTTTGTGGCCTATGTAAGCATATTTTAATAATTTTGAAGGAATCTTTTCATCATTGAAGCTTGTCTAAAGAAGGCCTGAAATAATCAGTATTTCAGATTTTTACTGCTCTCCACCTCCCTCCCCCACCACACACACACACACTCATATATGTTTTGCTATTTTAAAGAAAGAGATTTAACAGCCATAAGGCACTTTTAAAAATAACATTCACATCTGGGCTGACCACCTGTATGCCAAAATTTAGCTTGATGTTAATTAAAACAGGCATGTTATAAACCTCAGGAAATGGCAGCTGACCCCTAACTATGAATGTAATGCTATAATAATACGTAGTAAAAATAAGACATTTGAGGCTGTTGCCCAAACCACTCATGCATTAAAATTCTCACCACTATATACCCTTGCACAAGGATAGGTAAATCAACTGCAGAAGTGGTCCAACCAGAAAATATAATAATGATAACAATTCAAGGGGTAAGAGCCATTCATTCATTCAACAGATGGTTATAAAATTCCTATCTTAGACAGACAGCAACATTCTGCCTCCTGAGAAAGATTCTGCATGGAGTTTGGTAGATTAATAAGCTCCCTCCAGCCAGATATGATAGTAATAATATCAATACAGCTGATATTTTTTGAACACTTTTACCATATGTCTGACATAGTGCTAAGTACTTCTCATAGATAATTCCATTTAATCGTCCTAACAACTCTATAATTGTTTAAGCCATGCCAAATAGCATATGGTTATCCCCATTTTACAGATGAGGAAACAAAGGCTTAAAAGATTTAGTTACCCTCAGTGGCGGAGCTGGGATTGGAATGCCGGCCACCTGACCCCATGACCGAGGTGTCTCGTGATGGCTCCACATGGTCACGGAATCCTGCCCTCACTGCCAAGTGGCCCCTGCTCCAACTGCAGACTCACTCCATTTTTTTCTTTTTTTTTTTTTCTTTTTTTGCAGATCCGACCACAAGTGACCTCCCACACTTCCCGCCACCTCCCTTCCTGCTCCTTTCCTCGGTACTCGCTCCCAGGTTACCCCAGAGCTTCTCGCATTTCCTTTCCATTTTCCCATCAGCCCCACTCACCTGAAACCACTTCTCGTAATTGCCTTTGACATCCCGGCGTTTGACAGCTCAGCTTTTGCTCTGCTTTCGTTTGATCTAGCGATTTACCTCTGCCTCTGAATTCTGAAATCGTCCTCTTTCTCCTTGCACCTTAAATTTTTGCTTCGTAAAGCAGGGTATGGGAAATTTGCATTTTAGGGCATGTATATAGAGGATACAACTAGGTACAGTAACATGTATTTATATTGTAACTGGATATTAAAATACATACACATTGGCATTTTAAAAAACCTTAAAATTCTCTACAGGACAAACAACACCATCAGGAATGTCCCCTGGCAGACCAATGAACAGCAGTTGAAGTTATAGTCTAAGTTCATATCTGAAATCTCCATATTTACTTCCAAATGTGTGTGCTTTGAAAAGATTAAAAATTCCCCTAAAATTCAACTGCATAACAGTTCCTGAAGCGACTCTTACAAGATGTGCATGAGTCCTTAAATCCATTGGATGTGGAATATGCACCAAGACATGACTGCATTCCACCCCACAGGACCTCAAAGACTTTACCATTCTGGTCAGGACACCAGCTTTAAATCAGAAAAACCTCTAAATAAGGTTTTGTCCTTACTTCTCACTAAGTGACCTTGGACACATCAGTTAACTTCGCCACACGATAACTTATCTTTAAAACATGAATGACTACAGGACTCTCCCCAGAAGATTCTGATGGGAATCAAATGAGAGAATATGTGTAAAGTGCTGAATCTATAGTAATATGTACTCAGTAAATGACGCCTGTTGTTGTTAATACCATTTCTTTTGTAACAGTTGTCTTTATACTAGAAATAGTGGCAGTAGTGGTTGTTACAACAGGGCACCTGCGTCCTTTCTGTGCTGTGGCAGTTTCAACTGAGTCTTCCCTCTTTGGTGGTCTCTTTAGCCATGGCAAATAGCATGTGGTTGTCCTCAAACCCCATACTGCTCCATCCCTCCTCTGCCTTTTAATATTTCTCTTTTTTCCTGGAAATGTTGGTTCCCTCTAAATTGGTCTGATAAAGTCCAAATTTCAGATCAAATATTAGCACTTTTGTGAAGTTCATCTCAACTCCCCAAAACAGCCTTAAACATTCTTCATCCCATTTTCTTAGACTTTGTTTCTAAACTGAGCTGGTACAGAAGAGGTATTGCGCTTTATTTCCGTTGGGGTGTTAGTGGATTCCCAACCCCCGGCCGAGGGGCTGAGACACTGTACAGACCTATGTAGGAAGCTTGGCACCAAGGAACAGGGAAGCATATGCCAAACTAGATTAGCATTAAGGAAGTGAGTTATCTCATGCAACACAAGTACAAAGACAGGATGGGAGCCAGGGCTCATTCAGTGATTCAACAGCCACATCAAGCACCTGGTTCTCCCCATTTTCCTTCTGCCATCTCAGTGAGGCAGACTTGCCTTCAGGTAGGAGCCTTCATGGGCATCAGATGGCTGCCACTGTTCCAGGTCCCTCATATAGGGACAAAGGAAGAAAGAAACGATCTTTTCCTGTATTGCCGTTGGAGGAGCCAGAAGCCTTTCTCAGAAAACCCTCAGTAGACATCTGAGATTCCATTTCCCAGGATTAGGTTTTATGTTCCTTTGCAAAGCATTCATTCACAAGGGAAATGAGATTACCACAATTACTCCAGGCCAGGGATCAGCAAGCCTCTTCTGCAAAGAGCCAGAATGTAAATGCTTTAGGCTTAGCAAACCATATAGTCCTCATTGCAACTACTCAGTGAGCAACCGTAGACAATGTGTAAATGGATGTGGTTAGGTTCCAAAAACACGATTTATGAACACTGAAAGTTGAGTTCCATATACTATTCACACGATGCAATATTGTTAATCTGAATGTTTTCCAACCTTCTAAAAAATGTAGAGAAACTATTCTTACTTAGTTCAAAGACTAAACTGGCATCAGCTTGGGTTTGGCAAGGACTACCATTTGCTGACCGTTGGTTTACACTTAGAGTGAAACATATGTTGAAGAGTACAGCTAATATTTAAATTTATCCACTACAATTTATGAAGGGCACAATAAATATTTAAATAATTAAATGAAAAAGTGATTAAAGAGAACACAGTTCTTGTCTATGAGAAGTTCATAGGAGAAACATGTATATCATTTCCTGAAATATATTTTTAAAAAAAGAAACTGAACTAAAATAACCAAAAAAAAAAAATTGTGATTTGTGACAGCTTAGATATTAAATTGTGAAAACAAAAGTAACTAATATTTTGTGTTGGGATGTGTGGGAGATACAGTATTGAAAAACTCCTCAGGAATCTAAAGTCATAAAACATTTGCTTTGATGGTAAGTAGGTGAATGAGATTACTTAATGGGTGTTTTCTATGTTAACATCTACTGACTTCACAATTTTCCAAACATAATGTTGTATGTATCCCAATGCAGGCAAAGAGATAATTATAGAGTAACTTGCACTAAGTGTGAATTAATCAAATGTAAACTAAATAAACAGTAAATAGTAGATACTCCTTAGCTGATACACAAGTGAATCACCTCTGTTATAGGCTCATTTTTGCAAAATTACATCTAATCATAGTATTTTAAGATAGTGCTTGGCAAAACATCTCTAAATCTGTCAACAAAAGCAGCGATTATTTCTTTGCAGCGGAATACCTTTGCCAACAAACACCCATCTGTCTGGCAAGATTTATGTATGGTTCTGCCTAAAGGCACAGCTAAAATCCCAGTGACCTTCTGGAGGTTTCTTTCACCTCTGTGCTCTGAGAGTCAATAAAAATTCATTTTAGAGTAATCTTACTGTAATCCTTAAAAAAAAGAAAAGAAAAATGACATATCTGAGATACAATCAAGTCTATTCCAAGAATCCTTCAAATAAATATTTTTCTAGGTAATTGTATAACTTATTTTTCTTGCTCAACATTTTAATTTCGCTCATCAGTTTCCCTTCATTGAGTCCAAATTCTGCAATATAGCTCATAAGATGCAGTGTGGCTTCAGTTGCACTCAGCACCACTGACTGGTCTTCATGGTTCATTGGATTGATTTTCTCAGTTCTTCAAGCACATGGTGCTTGCTTCCTGACCTTGGCCCATGCACCTCCTTCTGCCTGGGCCACGCTCTCCTCCTCCCTATTTCACTCACCCCTTGACATCGTTAACACATCCTCTCCCTTAAGGCCTTGGCTTAGGGTGGGAGATCTGGATGCCTTCTCAGCCTCCCCCACCTCGCATGAGTCAGGTGGCCCTTCTATGTGCCTAGCACCCTGTGCTTGCTTCCTCCTTTTGTAATATTTACAATCCAAGTATTTTTGGTATGTGTGTTCGTCTCTTTCAGGTTGAGGACAGGAACACTGTCTTGCTCATTACAGTAAAAAGCATAGGCCAATTTATAAAGGGATTTAGGTCTTGTTGAAAAGTTTAGACTTTATCTGGAAAGGTATATAAAGAAGCCATTGGAGACATTTGCCATGTTCATTTATGCTTTCCAGAAAGATCACTCTGGAAGTAATATCAGAGAATAGACTTCCACAGAGCCAGAGAATGATGGTGAGGGGTCCACATGGGAGGCAGTGCGGTCACTTAACTTGTAGTTGCTGTAGAACAGGTGAGAGACTGTCCCACAGACATGAATTCTGTGAATGGAAAATAGTAATCAATTTAGAGAAACATTTAGGAGGCAAAAAGCTATACAATTTGTAGTCAACTATGTATAAAACTGAAGAACTAGGAGAGAAAGAAATCAAGGCTTGGACAACTAAGCAAATGGTGGTGCTAGTCACCTGAGAAAAAACAGAGGAGGAGCATGCTGAAGGTAGGGGAAGGGATGTTTAATTCCACTACAGACATGCTGCCTCAGGAGCCCACAAAGCATCTAGGAGGAGATGACCAGTCGAGCATCTGTAGCTACATGGATGTGGACAAGTCCCGCCGGGAGTGAGGATGACAGAGACACAAAGACCCGACTCCGGGGACCAGGTTCAGTGACGCAGATCCACTTTATTCAGGAAGTAAGCTAGCTTATATACATGGGTTCAGCCAATAGGATGTTACAGCGTGTCCTTCAGAGCCAATGGCTGAAAAGATCAGGGAGCTGCGTGGTTGGCGCTAAGTCACTTCCTTATAGCAGGTGAGCTTCCTTCCTACAGCAGGTGTGCCCAGGAGGCTTCTGGGAGCTGGAGTATTCTCACAGCATTGCATCAGCCACAGCTGCTAGGAATGCGCTCTGCACTCCACCCACACATGGACCTGAAAGTGAAGAAGACAAGTCTATACAAAAAAGAAAGAAATTTGAGAGTCCTCAGATTATAAAGAGTGCTGTAGATCACTCAAATAAAGTAAATGTCAAAAAAGTGGGGGGGGGGGAGCTTAACAGAAGTGTGAACAATACCAACTCAATGGGCAGATAAAAGAGGAGGGACCAATGGGGGAAAAACTGAGAAAGAATGGACAGGGAGGAGGGTAAAATCAAGAGGATGTATAGTCAAAGGAAAGAGTTCCAGAAGGCACATGTTATCCATCAGCTATGATTACATAACAATCACAAAATCTCATTTATTGAATCAGCATTTAATGACTAACCTGATCACAGGTCTGCAGTTCAGCTACAACGGCCATTCAGGCTACAAGTCTATGAGTGGGCTGGGGCTCCACATGTCTCTCAGTCTTTGGGGACCAGCAAGCTCTCCCACTGGGCATATTCTTTGCCCAGGGATGGCAGAAGCCCAAGAGGTGCATATGGAAGCTTACAATGCCTTTTAAGTCCTAGTCTCAGGCTGGTGCTCTACCACTTCTGCCCATATTCCATTGGTCAGAGTAAGTCCCAAGGCTAGGCCACCAGGTTCATGGGTGCAGAAGAAGTCAACGGGGACATGAACTCTGGCTGCAGCAATTTCATAACAAGCTTAATATCACCCTCAAGCACAAAAATGGCATTGCTCACTCAAAGGAAAATATTGTTTCATGTGTTTTAAAATATACCTAGAGCCAGGGACCTGACCTGACTGGCTCATACCTTTGGAGGACTCTAGCATACCAGGGTCAACCACCAGAAGTAACACTCTTATAAGAAGCCAAGGGGTTTCCCAGGAGAAAATAATCATTTGGTTTATGAGTCTTGGGTAGGTGTTGGGGTCAGGTTTTTTGGTATCAAGGGAAAGACTCACTCAAGCAAGCTCGTGAAAAGGAGAGTTTATTGTAAGTATACATGTCAAGTAGAAATGAGAAGCCATCAAGAATAAAGTCCTATCTAGGGACTGAATTCTTTTCCCTGCTTTCACATAGGTCTCATGGTCTCTTTCGCATGTCCTTTTAGCATTTCTCTCCCCATCTATCAATGGGACGCTTCTGTTTACTCATAGTTTCTGCTCCATCCTAAATTCTACTGGCATGTAATTCTGGCTGCTCATGACTTAACTTGGGATATTTCAAAGTCTTTAGGGTGAGAATCAAATTTGTTCAGCTAATTTCTCACACTAGGCTATGTAACTAGCATAGTTGTTAACTGGTCACCCTTGAGTCAGATGGCCACTCTTAATCTAACTATTTGTAGCCCGCTGCAGGGAGATACAAAGAGTAAGGAAGTTTCCCTTAGTTAGGAAGCACTATGGGTAGAAAGGTATAAAGTGAGCTTTCTAAAATAGGGTGGGGTTCCCAGAACACCGGGACTAAGATTCAGATAAGGGCATGTCAAATGCCCACCCTCCAACTGAAGAGCATTCAGAGAGAAACTTCATCCTGTAGGAAGAAGGACTGGAGATTCAGCAGCTAACCCCCAGGTCTGTGATCTACAGTATTATAGATGTAAAAGGAACTTCTAGCATGGTACATATGGAAATTCTTTCATAGATGTTTCGATCCCACCTCGTTTACAGGAGTTTGTCCCATGACCCTTGAGCCAAAAGCTAAAGAAACAAATACAGAATTGTAATACTGGAAGAGATATGAGAGAAACTAAAGCCATGCTGTTTGGAATCCTCATTCAAGGAATGAGATGCTGACAGGAAGAAGGTGTCCCTCCCACCACACAATAGGAGAGGAAGGATGAAAGCCATGGCCATGGATGATGGCTGGTGAGGTACCAAACAACCAGGATGGTCATGGTTGTCCTTTCTACATTTCCAAAGAGTGAAAGCAAGCAGCTATAATAATAGGCAAGAGTTCCTGGGCTGCATCACAGCATTTCTAAAGGGCTTTCTTTGATGCCCTTTGAATTTTGTTTGACAAGATTTGATTTCCAACCAGGCACACAAAGAGTAGACACCTGTCGTGTCTGGTGATATGGGAATCATTGCTCTGCCCACAGAATTTGGAAAGCATGCATCCTTATGCATTAGGGGGAAGATTTACTTCTCTCTTCTCTAAAAAGATATCCAATGAGCGCTGAGAGTTTGTGTTCCAACATGGGATGTATCTTCCACTCCTAACCAAGGATGTCTCCAAGTAATCAACCGATTTTTTTTTTACTGTGCATCTACTCTGTGCTTATAACTGGGTCAGTTCCAAGGAGAATGACATTGCTAGAATATGGAGCACAACATAAGCAATTAGAGAACAACAGAAAATAGCATGTGGGCAAGTATCACACAAGAGAGTAGAAATGACAGTTGAAAGAAGGCAAGGTTTAAATTAGCTAAAAATCATGGTGATGGGGTCAGAATAAAGAGAGGATTAAAGCTGAGCTAGCCCTAAGGAACCAGCTCTGACGGCCATTACAAATTCTCCAAAGTACTTCTCTCTTCCCTTACCCTCAAAAATAATGCTAAATAATAATAAAAAAAATGTATAAACAATGATTGGCTTTAATTTTTTAAATAAACACACGACACACCTGTTACTTTTAAAAGAGGGGGGAAAGGTGTTAGCAAATCAAACCATAAGGTGTCACAAATCCAAGAAGGTTGAAAATCAACACATTCAGGTCCCCCTTGGGTTTAGGGAGATTTATGCTTCTTAAGGGCATCCAGACATTAGCGGCTCAAACCCCCACACTGTATCCTGGCTTCATTTAAAGGACCCATAGGTCAGACCAAAACACAACGGGGCTTTATATGCCAATTTTTCTTGACTCTCTGTAAGTCAGGGGAAGTTAAGCTCATGTAATTAGGGGATAAAGACAGAGGCTGGGAGAGGGGGATGGAAGCATGATGAAAGTTCCAGAGTTTAAAGGCTCAGTAGGAAGCCAGAGGAAAAGTCGATAAACTCGTGTCTGTATGAAACATGTGTTTTCCACGGTACATGCATTTGCCATTATACCCAGGGACTCTCTCCAGGACTTGGCACTCCGCCCACCTGTGGGACAAGGATAAGTCAAATTCGTGATGATGAGGGTGAGTCCATGCTTATCCTGAGTTGCCTTCTCAATCGTCAAACACCTATTCAGTTACTGCTCGGTCTAATAACAGCACTAAGTGCCTTCAATTGCATTCCCTTTATTTCGCAATGGATAATTCAGGTGAGTTTTTTGTGATACTCCTCTTTTAAGTAAAATACTTGATTGGTTGAACTATCGATAAATGATGCCAAAGAATAAAGGGGTTGCTATAAAAGACATGGCCAGGCTCAAAAGGGCCGTCTCAACAGGTAATCACTGAGAGAGGTCAAGAAGCAATGACCAGCAGCAATAAAAACAAAGTGGTGAGAATCAAGAACCATAACTGAGAAGACAATGAAGAAGGGCCTATAATCCTCAGAACACCAAAGACCCTCAGACTGCCCCAGTGACAAACGTCAGTACTACTCATCTTCATCACCAGATCCCAGAATCAGTCTGCTGGATTCCAGCTGTGCTATTAACAAACAAACGAAGCCCAGGACTTCTTTAGACTGGAAACCAGCATTAACGGACTCAGGGATCTTCTGAAAACTGGGCATCACGTTGATAACCAGTCACAGTCACACTTCCATGATTCACCAGGAACTATTAACAGGAATAGTCTTGTGACAACATAAAATTCCATGTGATGGTGAAACAGAGCTTACCTATTAGAAATTCTGATCACCTACCATTACAAGGGAAAGTATTTTTCATGTTCATAAGTTCTTCCAATCTTTATTCATTATCCATCATCCTTCCATGGATCCTTCCACAACCAAAGAGTACCAGGCTAATCCATTCTTTGAAAACCTCCTGCTCGTAGCTACAGCAACATTAAAGAAGAACCACCAGGTACCTATTATCTCCATCCCACTAATTGACTCCCCGTACATTATTGTATTTCATTAATTCCCCTTCGTAAACATGTTCCAACTCATTTTAAAAAGGTTTGCATTGAACCTCACCAGTACTAACTGAAGAAGTAGTTAATTTATCATCCTTCGTGGCTTTGGACAGGACCAGGATTGTCAACAGTAAGTAAATTATATGTCATATTTGATTTGTGTTCAGCTTACAGGTTATTTTATCAGAAATTAAAAAAAAAAAAAAAGGCCTCAAATTGCCAGCCAGCATAGGAACCTATTTTGAAAAGTTTATGCTGAGACAGGAAGCAGATTCTTCTCTCTTTCTCCTAAGAGAGATGTAATTCATGATGAGAACAGTCCTGAACACCAGCACGGACACCCTTCCCAACTGGCCATACCTGCGAAAGCCGGCTGAGAGCCAGAAGGCCGGCCTCCTCAGCACCCTTCAGATTTCAACCACACTGGAAGTTGCCTTCAAAATTACCCAAGCATGATTAATTGAGCGGCCAGCAAAGGAATTGACTGCATGTCAGAAATAACAACAAAAACAGAGTTTGGAGCGATCTGTAAGTGGTGTGGTAGATACAGACTTCAGGTCGTATAACAAAAGAAAAAAAAAAGGCAAGGAGCAATACTGACAAAGAGAACGAGAGTGTAAAACATCTGTATCCTCCTTTCAACTCCACAGTCATAGGGCTACGTGATCTAGTGACAAGAGCCTGGGGCAGGAAATGGAGTTTCTAACTTCTATACCATCAATGACTGTCTGACTTGGGCAAAGCTCCAGGCTCAGCCTCAGTTTTCTAACCTGCCGAGTAGGTGTAACAGGAGCAAGTGCACTTAGTTCGAAGCGAGGGTCAAATAACAACATTCCAAGTGTGCAAAAAAAAAAAAAATACAGAGAGAGTATAAAATTATATAAATACATAAAGAACTGTGGCCAGCACATCACCACAAGGCCTGGGGCTTTAGCCTACAAATGGCATTCTTTGGCTAAGAAGAAGAAACCCCAATATTAAATTCTACTTTGAGTGGTCCACAAAATCCACAGATTCAGATGGTCTGTGGAGGATGCTCTGCTCATTTCCCTGCATGGAAACTGGGATAAAAGAGTGAGACAACACAGAAGAGTATCTTCTCTAGGCCTGTCCTCAATAGTCAACTTCACTGATTCACATGAATCCCCTGTCCATGGAGGATTAAATTCATCCACCCATTCATTCATTCAAACAGCAGTATTGAACACCTAGTATGTGTAGGGACAGTGCTAATCCCTGGGCTATGGAGACTAATAAGGTTCTTGTCCTTGAGGAGCTCACCTTATGGCTGACAAGCAGAAAAGGAAACTTCTGACACTTGCTGAACATAGCACTACGCCAGGTACTTTCTATATGATCCTATACATTTTAAAACCACTTTTCAGATGAAAAACAGAAATGGGTTGCTTCCAAAATCTCATATAAAAGCCCAAAGCTTCTAACTAGCAGAATCTGAGCCTGTTCATTCATTCACTCACATAATTTCCTGAGTGCCTACAACATGCCTGGGACAATGCCGGGCACTGGGGACACAGCAGAAAACAAGACAGGACAGCAGAAAACAAAACAAGACATTCTTTCAGTACGTACAGAATTGTGAGGGCAAACATCACCTGATGCCAAAATCCAAGACCCTTTCACATGCTGCCTTCCTCTGAGTCACCACTTTGTGGGGACAATAAAGAACAAGAGGGGAATTGCACACACACAAATGACAAGCCCAAACTGAGCATCCCCAGTATACCAGAACTCTAGAAAAAATCAAGCCAGATGAAAGAGGCTTGCCAGAACACTAAAAATGTCGTCTTCCAAAGTCTAAATTGAAAATGTGTGCATTTGGTTTGAGTGCCTATAAACCCAGAGGCAGGCGGCTCACAGACCATCAGCGGCACAAAGACCACCCCTGCCAGGCAGGGCACAAACATGAAAACCAGCTCTCCACCAGAAGGCCTGAGGTTTAGAGAAATTAAAAGGCCTGGGTCCCTGGCTCTTGGAAACGGCGAGACAAGACGGAAGCATATGCCTCCCTGCCTGGCAGCAGCTCACCCTGGCCTGGAATGAGTGTGTCTACACTGGCCAAGGGAAGCTGGCAGCCACAGCAGCCCCGGGTGGAGAGGGGCCACTGCCAGCCAGCACCAGCATGGGGCTTCCCGACAGGCGGCTCTTGCTGAAACAAAGAGGGATGAAGGGAAGAGCTGTGGATGTCCAGCCTCCAGGCTCATATCTAACAATTGAGAGCAGCCCTGTGCTAATGGAAGGTCGGATCTGCTCCAAAACCTTCAGCACCAGGTCTGGGATGCAATCTGAGTAATTTCCTGATGCCTCTTCTTTACATAATGGATTTGAGTTATAAAGGAATTTATGCCCCTAGGACCAAATTACCCAGATAATTGAAGACTACCATGAGGGGGAGGGGGGAAGTGGAAGAGAGAGAAAGGCCTCAATTACACAAATTTCTCCTGCACCTTGAGTGAGTTCAACATCGACTGCACCATGGGATTTAATTTTTAAAGTCACATTCTATCCACACACTGCCCTGGTTTGGATATCCGGATCCTGTTGCTGTCTGAACTACAGCGAAGCCGCCCCGAGGCCTCAATGAATGTGGGTTTGCGCACGTTAGAGCCTGGACTCACTCACGCTCCCCCACCCAGACCTCCAAGAGGAGACTCCACTCCTGGGTTAAGCCTCACAGTCACAAAGAAATCTATGACACTGCATTAAGGCTAGAGAGGCTTACTACTAAAACAGGCTTGATTAAAGCCTGTCAGACCGCTCTGGGAATGCCAACCCAAACCTCAGTCGTCCTAAGCATTCAATGGTGATTTTAAAGCTAGGAGGGTTTAGATTCCTCAGAGCTGCGTGCGCACTCTGCTCCTGGTTCTTTTCACAATGGTTCCTACACTTGAGGGGACCTAAGAATTACTTGCAGAGTTCTGGGCACAAAACAAAGTCCTCTGTGCATGCATTTAGGGACTTTCAAAGTTAATTTTGTCGCCTCTGAGCTGACTGGACACCATAAGACCAAGGAAACTGTGTCCCCCAACATTGCTTGTGGGGGACATCCTTTGGGATCAGAGACTATAAGGTGTGTACCTTGCTCATGTACACACCAGTGGAGGAAATTCATGAGATGTCAGTGTCAAGAAAGATTTCCATGAAACAGCACCTCTATGAGGTGGGGGCAAGGACACAAAGAGCTATGCTAGTCAAGCTTCCCATCGTTTAGTCCAGATTTATGGAGAGGTTAAGGGATCTTCATTACAGATCTCTTATGTACCTGGGCACATTTTACTGTAATTATGAGCCTCATTTTGTCAGTATTTACAGAGCTGGGTGGACAAATGAATAAAATCAAAGACTTTGAAATATGACTGGAGTCTTGAAGCCCCAGAGTCAGGGGTGTTACAGATAGAATACATTAGTAAATTTGGTACATTATGCTCAGAATTTGCAAGGCACCCTACCCTGGCCAGCTCAAGTCAAGTCCGTCATGAAACACCAAAGGGCTGGAGGGGGGTGGGCAGGATGGATGGTGGTGAGTAGCCTGTAAACAGGTGTTAAACCACTTATTCAAGCACTCCCACAAATGGCCTAAAAGATTTTCCCAGCATCCTCCTGCTCTCTATGAGTCACTGTGGGGAATAGCAGTGAGGTTCGGAGTTGAGTTATAACCATTCAGTGAAGCATTTCCCTCCAGACCGTACAAAGGAAAAGGGGCTATGTTAGTAAATTTATTGACTATTTCATTAGATCAATATGGAATATGATTTAAAAGGCTTTGCTCGGGCTCTTTAAATCTATTTAATCAAACCAATTAATAAAAAATAAAAAAATGTAAGAAGTTGAAGCATATCCTGTAAGGTGCATCATAAATATACTCCCTTACTTGGGCTTTTGATCTCACCCAGGTAATTAACAGCTTTAGTTAAGTTCAGTCATTCCTTCATGCCTGGCTAGGGTCATAAAAAGCCCCAGGCTATGTGTAGCTCTTGGATTTATTGTGTTTTTCTTACTGCAAGAGCGTCTCTCACATTCTGCTTTCTCCCCCTTGAGAAAGTTTATGTAGCCATTGCTTTTGCAGCTGTCATGAAGGCTACACTGGCTGGTGAGCTTTGTGCTGCTTAAAAGGCTCGATACATTCAGCTGTTGGTACCCAATTTGGTAGCCTTTTCACTCTCCTCTAACGCCCTCCCCCCTAGGAGTGGGGAGATAAAAATACCCGGAAGGCCCGCCTGCCAAGGTTCTTCACTCCCACTGTCTGTCTATTCTCCACTACTTTTCATGACTAATTACAGGGCCTCTCCCCGTTACACAGAATATGGTTTTTATTATGGGACTTGGGGTGGTCTCCTTCCTGGTAACCAGTGAGAAGGAACCATTCCCATTAGCTGCTCAGTGACCCCACTCCCATCAATCCTTCAAGTCCTTCTGCTACCAGTTTCTCAGATCCAGTCTTCCCAGCAAGGAAGCCTGGAGATGCTTAGATGAGTCAGTGGATCAGCGGAGATGGGAAGGAATGCTAGTCCCACACCAGGTCGGTGTCAGCCTGGTCCGAGGCTGAGCCAGTAGCTGCAGTCTGCTTTGCCAGCAGAGACCTCCACTAGGAGGGACAGCAAATGCTTCCCCAAAGCGCCTCACTTCCCATTCGAGGAGAAGCTTGCTAGGTGTCATTATCCAAGTACCTGATCCAGGATCTTCCCGCAGCTGCAGGTAGCATCTGAGAAAACGAAGCTGCTAGCTCTGAAATTCAAACTACATGGAAACAGTTGACTGTCTGAAATAAGTCGCAATTTTTTTGTGCAAAAAGTTGGGGAGGTAAGACACTCTTCTCAATGTGACCAGTTTTCCCTGAGCAATCAGTTTCTGTCCCCACATCCTGGAAAGCTAGGAAGACTCACAAAAATACTGCTGAAGGTTGAAGTCAGAGCGACGGCTTTCCCTGTCTGAGATTAACAGCAGCCTGGTGGACTTTCGCCTCCATCTACTTACTTTGAGCAACTCACTGAGCATGTCTCAATCGCTACCATTCTAGTCAGTGTCCAAAAAGACACCAAAGAAACACAAAATACACAATGAGCACAAGGAGTTTATAATATTTGTAGGAGATAAAAGCACACTGACAGAAATGCTCATGTTTAAGACCATCTTCCTCTTCACTACCTGTTTTCACAAACTCTTGGTCATCATTCACTCAACTTTTATTGAGTATCTATTCTACACACCAGTATGTGTGTGTGTGTGTGTGTGAGAGAGAGAGAGAGAGAGAGAGAGAGAGAGAGAGAGAGAGAAAAAGATGTGAGCAATTACTAATCTCTATGGTTTATTGTAGAATAAAGTAGATACGACACATAAATAATTTTATGGCTCCTCATACCATGAAATTTACTTAAATAAGACCCCAAAGAGTTTAATGCAAATCTTCATAACATTTTAATATACAGTCTAAATGACCTATTCCATTGTATACTGAAACCCAACCAATTTGTTCGAAATACGATACATAAAGATCCCTTTATTTAAGTGAACATCTGACCTAAAGAACATATTTAATAAAGTAGTATGTAAAAATGTACAGTAACTCAAGTTACAGCGGACAGGATATTTAGCAGAGGATGTACTTTGATAACTAACTAAAAATAATGAGTGGTTTCCATGTCAGCTGCTTGTAACAAGGTTTCTAAGACACCTGAGGTGACAAGCAAACTGAGCTGTTGAACCACTGGAATCGTTATGTCATCCTAAACAGCGATTTTCTTTCCAAAGAAATCTTCCTTCCTAGACTAACATTAATTTATGAAGAAACATCCTCTTTCAACACTGAAACATTTTAGCTCAGCCTCTATTTAAATAATCACTAATATTACTGACTTGCAGAAATAATCATTATTATTATACCTGAAACTTTTGAGTCCCTTGCAAAATGTCAGATACTGGGCTAAGTGCTATGAGTACACTATCACATTGATTGTCACAACAACCCTATAGGGCAGGTCGTCTTATTAGTTCTGTTTTACAGATGAAAACACGGAAGCCAAAGGTCACTCAGCTAGTGAAGACTGTCTGAATTCACAGCTCCTACTTTAAATGAATCCAAAATCGATGGAGTTGTGTCACATATATGCCGTTCAGGGTTAAAATAAGTAAGTAGGTTGGCAAAGTCCCAAAAATATCCACAAGCACAGAGGGAACAAATGTGATTTTTTTTTCCCTGCCAATTTCCTTTCAACCTCCTGATTTCTAGAGGGACCGCTTTTGCTCTGTGCCTCCTGTTCCTTTGCCTGCCCTCCAATCAAAGATGCTCAAGTGGCCAAATCCACTTAAAATATAGAAAATGTTCCTTCCTCTTGCTTCAGGTGCTTGTCTGCAGGAGGCAACTCTGGGGTGTGTGGGGGAAGAGGGAGCTCAGAGAATGGTGGGCAATTCCCATCACTAAAATGAAATTATTAATTTTATCAATTAATTGGATGAGGATTGGTGGGAAAGACAGGCCCTCCACTCAGCCCAGCTCTACTGGGTGCCAGCTAAAACAAGCAAGCTGCTGGGTGACATGGGAAAAGGGGAGGAGAAGCCGCCGTAGTAATGAGTGTGAGAATCCCCTCGTTTCAGGAGAGGGAGCGCAAACCAGCTCCCAGGAGGAGGGACGCAGAATCACTGAGATTTCTCCAGGGGGCCGCAACTGAATCAGCCCCAGGCCCTGTGCAAAGAGAGGCGCTGCTTGCCCAGGAGTGGCTTTTCTTCATTCTCTCCCCTGCGGAAGGAGAGCAAATCCCAGAGAACGGAGGTTTCTAGTTTCCCTTTGAACAGATAGAAAGTGTTCTTACTCAGAGTACTGTTCTTTAAAAAATGGACAGAGTTTGTATTTTCTGGGTATATAAATAAACCACATTCCTGGTTAAAAAAAATTTATACACACACATTATATCAAGCTATTTCAAACACATTTTTTTAAAACAATGGTTTTTAACCTTTTGACACTTGGGGACTGGTGAAAATAGAAGTTTAGGGGGGACCACTAAGGCAAAAAATACCCTGAGCATAAGTAAGTTCGCCTAAAAGCACTGGGTCTCTAATCTTCATACCACACCAGGATAGTTACCTCTTTGCCAACCAGCAGGAAATACCTAGTAGACCAGCCCACGAACCGGCAGGTGAAAAAGGTGAAAAAGACTGTTTTAAAATGTTTAGTTTTTGTTTTGTGTTGTTTTTACTTGACATTCTTTTACCACAAGATAACCATGTTAACATTTTAGGAAGCCACATTCCATACACCTCTTTTTGCATACGGGGCAGGATGGACAACTACTAAACTCCAGGTGTTAGTTTATTGAACAAATATTCATTGAATATCTACTCTGTACCAGTGATCCTAATTATACATGCTATTCTTTAACCTTTTTAAAGCCCAATAATATAATGTGAACTTTTTGCATTTCAATGTCAGTCTACATGATCATTTTGAATCCTAACATCTTATTTGACCACAATTCCAGTGATGGTCCTTTAAATTTTTTATTTTTTTTTCAACTTCTTGCTATCAAAAACAAGGATGCAACAAGAAGCCTTGTAATATGTCGTTGATTATGTCTTCCAGATGACAGTAACTGGGAATTCAAAACACCTGACATTTATATAATATTTCATTCTTCCAGTTGGCATCATAGCTATAGGATGGCAACAAAGAGACCTGATTCTAGAAAGCTCACATCTGAACTGGTCTCACTGTGGCACACTTAACACTGCATACATCTGGCTTTCCCCAACAAATCGGAGAGAGCAAGGTGTGACAGAGGAAGAAACCGAATTACATAATATACGTGTGCATGGAATAGAGAGAGGGGCCTGCCGATAATTCTCTGAAACTAGAAACCAGGTATCCCAACAACCCCAGAGTAAAGTATAGCACACATGTGTTTACTGGATCAAATAAAGACTCGAGGAGCCCACAGGCCCTTCTAGCTAAGAAGTCTGCTGAGAAGAGAGGTTACACCTGTATTTCCTGTATCGCTAATGTATTTCCGGTACCAAGCTTGGGGCTCGGAATATGACAGGCACTCAGTAAACAGTTCTGGATTTAATGGACAAACCAGCAAACAGGTCTCCCTGAACCACAACAAACCATGGTCAGCTTCCTACTCTCATCCCTACTCAGCAAGAAAAGCTCTGAAAACAAAGCCAAGAATCCACAAGTTAGTCTGTTATATATTGCTCCTATCCCACAATGAATTTCTCATTCTGAAGGAGCTGTGGGTAGCAAGTCCCCTCCAAAGCAATGTCGGACTCTTGAGCTGAAGGACTTAGGCTGAGGGAAATGGGCTAAAACTAAACGAAGAACAGAGATCATCCTACTGACTGTTTTATTTGCCCTTCCTGAATATCTCTTCCCAACTTCTATTCTCAAATTCTCTTCATCTCCCCCATCTCTGCCCCTTCTCCTCCTCCGAACCATAATATTACCTCACCTTCTGCCTCTGTCAGAAAGCTGCTTGTGTATTAATTCATATATACATACCTTGTATATGTAAAGGAGCATTACTCAGTGGGTGGTTCTTGAAAATCAGCCATTCATCATTCATATTGATCACCAGGGTAGTATGGTATGAATCGGAGAGCAGCAGTCATTAAATCAAAGATTTATACTAGAAAAAGAGCACCAAAGCAATTCATCAATTCCATACCGCCCTCGGTGATTAATTAGGTCCCAATCTGACAGCTTAGAAGCTGGTTCCCAATTAAGGCTATTACATTTAGAGTTGGTAGCTTTTTTTCTTTTTTTCTTCTCCTTTAGGAAGAATAGGAGGGAGGGGAGGCACTAGTCTGTCGGGCTTACAACATCCTACACTTTTCCTTCATAGCATTGACCATGGTTTGTAAACATAAGAGTTATTGATGGGATGATGTTTGAATTCTCTCTTTCCATAAGGTCCCTGAAGTCTTAGAGCCACTAGCACAGTGTCTAGCACATAGTAGGTGCTTAATCAATGTATGTTGAGCAAATGAATTTATTAACCAGAAGTGTCTGTCACTTCAGGCCCTCACGGAGCATCCTTTACAATGGGACTTCAAGTGTTTCCCACTGGGCCTTATTTTTTTAAAAGTTAAACTGCATCCTTCTAAACTGGAAAACCACACAAAAAAATTGTTTGGCGGTATTGACTGAAGCCAAAACATGCACATTTATGAATCAGCAGGCATTAGGCATTTAGTGAGTGTTTTCTCAGTAAAACAAACCTGTCACTAATTGTTCTCTACTCATTGAAGATGTATTGGGGGTCTCTCAGGCTAAATCCTTCAACCCTAGAGGAAATAATTGTCTTATCAGACTCAACACTTCTTGAAAGCTGAGATCATATCTGTCTTGCTCATTGCTGTACACTGAGGTCAACCACAATGTGCCAGGGACTCAACAAAAATTTAGTGAGTGAAAAAAATTTAGTGAGTGTTTTACTAAAAGCTTCCCCAGTAGACCTACCTAATCTCCCCAGTTTGTATCCATCCAGAAAATATCTGGTTATTTACACACATTTTATCTCAAACATATCTCTATAACACAGATACCTCTAATTTTTTTAAATTAATAAAAACAATTCTACAAGACAAATAAAATATAACATTTTTTCAAAATGATTCACTATGTGTTCTCCAGTGCATTTAAACTATAATTCAATTTATCAAAATCTGACCTATCTTTCCTCTTCAAAAATTTGCCCATCCTGGTACTAGAGGTTCTAGCCAGAGCAATCAGACAAGACAAAGAAATAAAAGGCATCCATATCGGAAAACAAGTAAAGGTATCACTTTTTGCAGATGATATGATCCTATACATCGAAAACTCTGAAGAATCCACAAAAAGACTACTAGAAACAATAAGCCAATACAGTAAGGTCGCACGCAGGATACAAAATTAACATACAGAAGTCCATAGCCTTTCTATATGCCAACAATGAAACATTTGAGAACGAACTAAAAAAAATAATCCCCTTCATGATTGCAACAAAAAAAATAAAATACCTAGGAATAAACATTACAAAGAATGTAAAGGACTTATATAATGAAAACTACAAACCATTGTTAAGGGAAATCGAAAAAGATATAATGAGATGGAAGAATATTCCTTGTTCTTGGTTAGGAAGAATAAATATAATCAAGATGGCCATATTACCCAAAGCAATATACAAATTTAATGCAATTTCCATCAAAATTCCAATGACATTTTTTAAAGAAATGGAACAAAAAATCATCAGATTTATATGGAACTATAAAAAACCCCGAATAGCCAAAGCAATCCTAAAGAAAAAGAATGAAGCTGGGGGCATTACAATACCTGACTTCAAACTATATTATAGGGCCACGACAATCAAAACAGCATGGTATTAGCAGAAAAATAGACACTCAGACCAATGGAACAGAATAGAAAGCCCAGAAATAAAACCACACATATATATATATATAGTCAAATAATTTTTGATAAAGGGGCCAACAACACACAATGGAGAAAAGAAAGCCTCTTCAACAAATGGTGCTGGGAAAACTGGAAAGCCACATGCAAAAGAATGAAACTGGACTACAGTTTGTCCCCTTGTACTAAAATTAACTCAAAATGGATCAAAGATCTAAACATAAGACCTGAAACAATAAAGTACATAGAAGAAGACATAGGTACTAAACTCATGGACCTGGGTTTTAAAGAGCATTTTATGAATTTGACTCCAAAGGCAAGAAAAGTGAAGGCAAAAATTAATGAATGGGACTACATCAGACTAAGAAGTTTTTGCTCAGCAAGAGAAACTGATAACAAAATAAACAGCCAACTAAATGGGAAATGATATTTTCAAACAACAGCTCAGATAAGATCCTAATATCCAAAATATACAAAGAACTCATAAAACTCAACAACAAACAAACAAACAATCCAATAAAAAAATGGGAAGAGGACATGAACAGACACTTCTCCCAGGAAGAAATACAAATGGCCAACAGATATATGAAAAGATGCTCATCTTCTTTAGTTATTAGAGAAATGCAAATCAAAACTGCAATGAGATACCACCTCACACCTGTTAGATTAGCTATTATTAACAAGACTGGTAATAGCAAATGTTGGAGAGGCTGTGGAGAAAAAGGAACCCTCATTCACTGTTGGTGGGAGTGTAAAGTAGTACAACCATAATGGAAGAAAGTATGGTGGTTCCTCAAAAAATTGAAAATAGAACTACCTTATGACCCAGCAATCCCTCTACTGGGTATATGCCCTCAAACTCAGAAACATTGATACGTAAAGACACATGCAGCCCCATGTTCATTGCAGCATTGTTCACAGTGGCCAGGACATGGAAACAACCAAAAAGCCCATCAATAGATGACTGGATAAAGAAGATGTGGCACATATACACTATGGAATACTACTCAGCCATAAGAAATGATGACATCGGATCATTTACAGCAAAATGGTGGGATCTTGATAACATTATACGAAGTGAAATAAATAAATCAGAAAAAACCAGGAACTGCATTATTCCATACGTAGGTGGGATATAAAAGCGAGACTAAGAAACATTGATAAGAGTGTGGTGGTTACGGGGGGTGGGGGGAGAGGGAGAGGGAAAGAGGAAGGGGGAGGGGCACAAAGAAAACTAGATAGAAGGTGACAGAGGACAATATGACTTTGGGTGATGGGTAATTGAATGACAAGATAACCTGGACATGTTTTCTTTGAATATATGTACCCTGATTTATTGATGTCACCCCATTAAAAAAGAAAAATTAAAAAAATTAAAAAAAATTGCCCATCCTGAAGTCCAATTCAATAAAAGACTTTCAGCTTTAGAACATTAACCTCCAATTAATTCATTTGTTCGTTCATTCATTCATCAAGTGGTTTATTAAGCACCTTGTGTCTGTGATAGTGATCTCAGTTGTAAACAACAGAAACCTCAGTCAAACAGATTTTGTAATAAGAGAATGTATGGAATCTGACAGAAGGCCACAGGTCGTTGTGCAGGCTTCTTGATTGGTTCAATTAAGCATCTCACCACGTCATTGAGGACCCAGATTCTCTCCATCTGTCCACTCTGTCAACCTCGCTGTTGACCTCACTCAAGCCAGTAGTCTGATGACTACAGCTGTTGCAGGCTGTGGCCGATCCAATTGGTTATCTATCTATCCAACAGCCATACTTTCCTGTGTCTTCCTTTCTCGTGGAAGCCCAGTTTGTTACGTATCAGCATACTTCATTAACTGCTCCTGAATCTAGATGTTAGTTACCTAAGCCAACTATGGTCATTGCCTTTGTCTTCCTACAATTGTTTGAACCAAGCACCTGTAACAAGCCCTGGCAATGTTAGGGGAAGTCAACTTCGGCCCTTCTAGAAATGTTTTCCACACCCATATAAAGGGACAGTCAGGAACGTGCTCCTTTTTGCACTTGTGGACATTCTTGTCTCTCCTGTGTGAGACGATTCCTGGGGCTGGTATAGTCATCTTGTCACCACACAGGATGTCACCAACACACAGTCTAGAAAAAGGGTAGGCATCTTTTGCCCCCAGCATTAACGAACCCTGGCACTGTCCTACCTCTGGACTTTTTGTTATGTGGTAGATTATAAAATAAACCCATATTCTTTAAGCTGATTTTAGTCGAGTTTCTGAGAAAGTTGTAAAGGGCTGTTAGCCACATACATATCATTATCACTACACAAACACATCTACTAGAGGGAAGATCATCTCTCTCTGAAGACTTGTCTTAAAAGAGAAAAAAAAATTACCCAGATGTCTCAACCTCTTCCCTCCCCCATTTCCTCTCAGTTCTAATTGGCCAGTAGTAGGGCATATGCCCATTGTTGAACGAATCACAGAATAGAAAAACTGAGTTACCCTAAATCAAATTAGGTCTACCCCTGGAATCTTGGACTGGGTCGCCTGTGTCTGAGGTAACTGGCTGCATGGTACAGGAGTGAGTTCTGTTGGGAAGAAGAGGTTGGATATTAGATATGCATCCTGCATATTACCATATGCATAATGTGTACTGGGCTTGGGATTCCCCAAAGATAGGTAACGTTTAGAACAATTCTACTTCAATAGTCAAAGTCTGTATCCGTCTTCAGGGCCCTATTTTTGGACTCTCAAAATCTCTTAAACCTAAGCCAAGTCATCAGATTTCTAACAACTCTATTTGGGCTCAGGTCCAAATGTGGATTTTGCTAACAGAGATCTTATCTAAAGTAAGGTCGAAGCAGGTTTATTCCCACCGCCATTAATTCTGCAGAGCTGTAGAAACAATTTGTAAGCATATTGGTATATTCAGGAGTACTAACTTGCTTCCAGACACATTTTTAATACTCTCATTTCCGATCAAACTTTTCTGAACCTAAGTCATCAGACTTCCTGGAGCCTAGAGAACCATTCCCCAAATTGGAAAGAGCTTTTCTCCTTTGGAGCAGTATGATATATTGGTTAAGACAGGGTCCAAATCCATGCTCAACCACTACTAGGTGGTCCTGGGAGAAGGTGCTTAACCTCTCCCTGCCTTAATGTCCTCAACCATAAAATGTGACTGATAACCATAGCTCCCATCTCCCGGATTGGGAAAGTATTAAGTTAGTTAGTGTAGGGAAATGGCTAAGCACAGTACCTGGGAAATAAAATGTTCTCTCAGTCCGTATTAGTTGTTCCCATGTTTTCCTCTTCATTTCCACCTTTCTTCTCTCTCTTACTGAATCATCCCAGAGCTACATCATCACCATTAGCAAAGCTAATTGACCTTTCTGGTTGGGTGCTGTCAGTCAGTCAGCTTGAAAAAATTCTTTCCCATTTGGTTAGACAAATTCACTATTTGGTATGATAGTTAACCTGAACAATTAAAAAAGATTTAAAAACATATAATATTATATGGTAATTCTGCCTGTTCTGAACTTTCTCAGAGATCATAGGAGTGACCTTTCCAGACCAGGCCTTGGGGTCAAGGTGGCTTTGTTTTCCTTGGGCTGCTTTCCTGGCTTTGAGCCAGCTCCTCTGCGCAGCCTCGGAAGCCTGAGCTCTGACAGTGCCTTGGGTACTCAACTTCATTGACTCGCAAAATCAAAATATACAAATTCCCCTTTTAAACTATGATATATAACTGGGAGAATATTGCCTCTCCACTGCATTAGGGCCTGCCCTATTACCTTATGGAATTACCCACAGTGGCAGAAATCCATTCACCTGATCCACTGATACCCTGGGGGCAGCTCAGATAGCATAAAGCCAAATGATAGATGTATATTTGATATATATTTTATGCCTGGAATTTATGTCTTCTGCATGTTTCATTTGCTATTCTGACTCACTTTATGCCATGGGAGAACCAGGGAAATTTCAAGAGGGACTGAGAAAGAAACGGCATGGAAGAACAGGGTGGAAATCAAAACAGCAATTTTTCTTCCTGGCCTGAAACCTTACATCTGAGCTTCCTGATCAGCTCTAAAACAAAGAGGAAGTGTTACCTCCCCTCCTCCTCCCAGGAAGGGGCTATGAGAAGAAGAGGAGCTAAATCTGGAAGAACAGGAAAATGCTTTCCTTGCAAACTAGCCACTGAGCCAGGTCCCCCTTGCAAAGTGTGAGTGTGGGAGGGGAGGGGGAAACCACAGATACAAACAACAGAACGGAAGGTGAGCATGTTACCCTACGGTGATCCAGACTCTGACACATGGTTCAGCTCACTTCACTCGCCAGGTGGTCCAGACTGATATTTTCAGCCCCTATTCCTGACGTTCCAGAGAGAACAACCCACCTAAGATCATGGCTTGTGGCAAAGCTGAGCTCCAATACACTCTCTAATATGTGTACAAATGTCCACGCATAAGCTCCTATACATGGGGAGAGAACCCATCACCATGCACATCATTTAAAGCCCTACTATGTGTCCTGTATTTCCCAATAGCTTGATTTTTTAAAAGAATTTATACCAATTTATAAGAACAGTGCACGCACACATATGCTTTAATTCAATCCTCACAGTAACCCTGAGAAAGTAATACCTGGGAGTCTGACTCCAAAAACTGTACTCTTAACCATTCTGCCACACTGCTTCTCCATCAACGCCTGAATGGAGAAATGAAAGTCCACACCTAAAAGATCAAGTTGGCATAAGACCAGGTCTCCCATTGACTCAATAAGGACAGGGCCCAGGGAGAGACAAAATCAACTGACCGAGTCCCCTTGGTTAATTTCTTCTGCTCCACTGGCTACTAAACTAGCTCCATTGGCCTTGGCTACCCAGGATGGCAACTGTTAAGTTCACTCCACTGAGAAATTACTGGGCACAAAGCTCTATGCCAGGTCCTGGTAATTCAGTGTGAACAAGATAGGCCTAGTCCCCCTTTTCACAGAGCTGACAGCCTGAAGGGTAAAGCTGACACTAAGCCTGTAACAATGAGAGTGAAAGAGAGAGGCAACTAGCCTTTCTCAGACTGTCCGGTGGAAGAGACTGAAGAAGCCATGTAGCCTGGCTCACCCAATGCAGACATTTCCTCTACGCTCTCTCCCATAGAGAGTCATGCTCCTTCCGCTGGAATCCTGAAGTCCAGAAACCTCCCTCTTCCAACAGCAGTGCATTCCAGTTTAATCATAAAGCTCTTCCACAGATTGAGAGTCCACATCTTCCATCCTATAACAGTGTTCTAGATATGTATTAGCAGCCCACAGAACAGGATTTATGCCTCTTCTGCATAGCAGCCCTTCAGCGAGATGAAGGACAGCTTCAAGTGACCCTGGAGTTTTCTCTTTTGGATACTAAATTTCTCCTCTTTCCATAAGAATTTACTCTGAGGTCATGGCTTTCTAAATCCTTCCCTGTTAGATAGCATGCTGGGTGCTACTGAGTTTGCTGATGGCTAAAGTGAAAAACTAGAAAGAATTCTTTAATGTAGTCTGATCAGTAGGGTACAGTAGAACTATTACCTACCTGTACTCCTACTAGTTACTGCATTCGTGGTTTTAGTTGTAATACCAATCGCACATAACTGGCTCATGTTGTACTCAGACATTTTCCCGCATTTTCAAAGACAAAGTTATCACAGTCAGTTCTCTCCCAAACCTCTACTTGGGCAACTGATTTTTTTTTTAATTATACACAGGGTTCTCCATTGGTTTCTGTTAAATTTAATCTTGGTGAAACTCAGATAGTGTCTTTGTCCTTGTTGAATAACCAACCTAGTCTTAGTTTCACAAAAATAGTTTTCATAAGTAACCTGAGCTTTTTTATTATTGATTATAACTAGTAATTTTATTAATTATAATTAAGGCTAAGCACTTCACGAGTTGAGACGTCTTTGCTGAAGACTTCAGAGTTATGAAGCAGGATCCTGTAATATGGCATTTCATATAAAAAAAGCTCTTCTCTGAAGCTCCTACTCCCCTCACCACTGGCTCTAGGGTCTATGCCTTGGCTTCTTCTCACAGATCCAAGACTTTGCCACACCTGTCCAGCTACCATTTCTCCACCATCCCAATTCCAACCCAATTTCTCTCTCCTCTATTATGAAAACATGCCAGTTAACTCCTAGCTTGAACCAACACATTTGCTATCTCAATACACAGTTGGAAAATAAAACTAAATTTTAAATGTCCTTTCATGTAACAGGCCTGCCCTTCCTTCTCAGAAGTCAATGCAGGTAGAGAAATGTTCATCAGCATTCGGAAAGTATTTATTGAGCACGTGCTATGGGCCAGTCACTGGGCAGCTTGAAGGATTCAGTGGTGTGCAGTGTCAGGCACAATCCCTGACTTCGTGGCACTCACCATCTAAGATAGATGGCAGTCAGCTAAACACACAGTCAGTGCACATGCATACCACATGCTGTGGGGACAGGACACCACCATGGAACTGGAGGACTCAGTATGTCAGGAAGGGGTTCCCTTAGGAAGTGGTAAATGAGCTGAGACTAAGGAAGAGAATGGATTAACAAGAGTATACCCTGCTGCTTTATTTACAGTGGTGAAAAACTGGAAACAACAAAAATGTCTACCTGAAGGAATCAGTTGTGGCATAGCCACATGGTGGAATATTAGAAATCCATGAAGAATTCAATTTTTGAAGCTAGAATATTATAAAGATTTGAAAACATGCCAACTAACCTAACGTTAAAAATATTAATTAATAGGCCCTGGTTGGTTGGCTCAGCGGTAGAGCGTCGGCCTGGCGTGCGGGGGACCCAGGTTCGATTCCCGGCCAGGGCACATAGGAGAAGCGCCCATTTGCTTCTCCACCCCCACCCCCTCCTTCCTCTCTGTCTCTCTCTTCCTATCCTGCAGCCAAGGCTCCATTGGAGCAAAGATGGCCCGGGCGCTGCTTGGCCTCTGCCCCAGGCACTAGAGTGGCTCTGGTCGCGGCAGAGTGACACCCCAGAGGGGCAGAGCATTGCCCCCTGGTGGGTAGAGCGTCGCCCCTGGTGGGTGTGCCAGGTGGTTCCTGGTCGGGTGCATGCGGGAGTCTGTCTGGCTGTCTCTCCTCGTTTCCAGCTTCAGAAAAATACAAAAAAAAAATATTAATGTAACAAACCCTAAATAAAATGTTAACAGTGAGAATCTACAGTACATTATGCAAATTGATTCATTCCAGGAATTCAAAAGTAATTCAATCTTAAAAACTCATTAATAAAGTTCATCATATAAATAGGTCAAAGGAGAAAATTATGATTACCAAGAGAAGACTTTGATAAAATTCAAAACCACTTCATATTTCAAAAAGAAAAGCCTTACTTCTTGAAAAAGGACATACATATTCCCCAAAAGTAAGAATCATTCTAACTAGTGAAATGCCAGAAGAATCCCGACTGAAGTCAGCAATATGACATGGGACAGTCTTTTATATTTGTTATTTAATAATGTTCTAAAAGTGTCAGCCAATGCATGTACAATCAACAAAATAAAAGATAAAATTATTGGAAAATGAATATACAATGATCATTATTAGCATATGATGTGATTATACTGAGAAAACACAAATACACAAAAATATAGAAACAGAAAAGCCTAATAAAGTGGCCATTTACAAAACAATACACAAAAATCAATACTGTCTTTATAAACTAACAATTATTTACAGAATACAAAAAAAAAATCCCATTCACTCTAGCAAAAAAATAAAATAAGCCTAAAACATAAAATAAATATAGCAAAAGTGTAGTGTAACAAATATGAAAAATATAAAGTAAAATTACTGAGAGATACAAACAAACAAATAATAAGGAACCTAACTTGTTCTTGGATAAGAAGATTCAATATTGTAAAAATACCCATTCTTCCCAAGGAATTGGTAAAAATTAATGCAGTCCTCATAAAATTTGACAAATTTGTAATCACAAAAATCACATTTGAAGAGACTATTCACAAACAAGTAAAAGCAGCTCAGAAAATCTGAAGAAAGTAAAAGGACTGATTTGTCTTTTAATGTGTGTTCAATGTATCAAGTGTGCTATAAAGCTGTAAATTAAAATTTTCAATCTTAAAAAAAATAGACAAATAAGTGATACAGACAAGTTAGAACAGAAATAAAGTCAAATGTGCATGAAAGTGTAATATGTGATAAAGAAAACAGCAGTGATCATTTTTAGAAACTGTATAACAGCATCTAAAGCACGGGTCCCCAAACTACAGCCGGCGGGCCACATGCAGCCCCCTGAGGCTATTTATCCGGCCCCCACCGCACTTCTGGAAGGGGCACCTCTTTCATTGGTGGTCAGTGAGAGGAGCATAGTTCCCATTGAAATACTGGTCAGTTTGTTGACTTAAATTTACTTGTTCTTTATTTTAAATATTGTATTTGTTCCTGTTTTATTTTTTACTTTAAATAACATATGTGCAGAGACCTGAAGATGGCAGCAGAGTAGGCAGACACCCAGCTCACACCACCTAACTGGATTACAAACTAATTTAGGAACAATCAGCATGAAAAACCAACTCTGGACTATAAGAACAGCTCTCAAAAACCAAGGAGCAAAGAAGAAGCCACAACAAACCTGGTAGGGAGCGCCTGAATCTCCCCTGCTTACACGACTAGGGGCGGGGGGTGGTGAGGCTGAGAGCCCAGAAGGGCTCTCACTCCAAGGAAAAGAGCAGAAAATACTGCTCACAGCCACTTGCCTGGCGACCAGGGAATGAGGTATGTTGAAAGGGCCGGCATGTCTTCCAAAAAGAAAGGGGAGAGAGAGAGAGACAGATGGTGAGGGGAAGAGGAATGCAGGGGATGACCTGAGAAGCTGACTCATCCAGTGCTGGAGGCGGCCATAGCTGGAAGAGGGGCTGATCCTTCCACAAAACAAAAGAATAAAGTGCTTCCAGGTCACAGATCTCCAGACATCTCTCCAGCTCCAATCAGCGCAACAAGACACAGCTGAAAACAAGAAGTGGGGAGGAGGGGCAGTAACACAGGTCTTCATGGAGATTTGAGATACGCCTCCCCCTAATGAAGCTGAGAAAACACCATGCCCCCATAGAGACAAACTGGCAGAAGAGGCCTTCAGAGTCTCAGGTTATACACACCGCATTCCTGGATACACTTTCAAATAAGCCCCCTGCTGAGATCAGTAAACAAGACTATCACCTGTTAAGAAAACAAACAAATCAAGACTTCAAAGCAGCCCAAACTGGAAAGTAGATTACAAATAATAGCTGATGTCAACCCAAGAAGACCTAGAAATAACACAACTGAAAACTGGAGGTAGACAACACCAAAGCTAGACTCAACCAGCTCTACAAACAAAACACCCAAACACACAGACATAATGAGAAGATAGAGAAGTGCAATCCAAATAAAATCACAAGAGAAACCTCCAGGAAATGAACTGAATGATATGGAAATAACCAAACTTCCAGATGCAGAGTTCAAAATAATGATTGTAAGGATGCTTAGGGATCTTAGAACAACAATGGATGGTCATTACGAACACCTAAATAAAGAAATAGCAAGTATAAAAAAGGATACTGAAATATTAAAAAAGAATCAGTCGGAGAAGGCAAATACAATATCAGAACTGAAGACCACAATGGAAGGAATTAAAAACAGGATGGATAGAGCTGAGGATCGAATAAGCGAGTTGGAAGACAACTTGAATGAAGGCAAGAAAGAAGAGAAGAAAAAAGAAAAGAGACTCAAAAAGGCTGAGGAAGCTCGTAGAGAGCTCTGTGACAACATGAAGAGAAATAACATCTGCATCATAGGGGTTCCCGAAAAAGAAGAGAAAGAACAAGGGATAGAGACTTTGTTCAATCATATCATAGCTGAAAACTTCCCTAAATTAATGCAGGAGAAACTCTCACAAGTTCAAGAAGCACAGAGAACTCCATTAAAGGGAAACCCAAAGAAACCTACACCAAGACACATCATAATTAAAATACCAAAGCTAAGTGATAAAGAGAAAATATTAAAAGCTGCAAAAGAAAAAAAAGCTATCACAGACAAAGGAGCCCCCATAAGGATGGCATCCAACTTCTCAACAGAAACACTTGAGGCCAGAAGGGAATGGCAAGAAATATTCAAAGTAACGCAGAACAAGAATCTACAACCAAAACTACTTTATCCAGCAAGGTTATCATTTAAAATCGAAGGAGAAATAAAAAGCTTCCCAGACAAAAAACAACTCAAGGAATTAATTACAACCAAACCAATGCTGCAGGAAATGTTAAGGGGCCTGGTGTAAACAGATCAAAGTGGGAAAAGAATATAGCAAAAAAGGAATACAGCTTTAAAGAATAAAGTGGCAATAAACAACTACATATCAATAATAACCATAAATGTAAATGGATTAAATGATCCAATCAAAAGACATAGGGTATCTGCGTGGATAAGAAACAGGACCTGTACATATGCTGTCTACAAGAGACACACCTTAAAACAAAAGATGCACATAGATTGAAGGTAAAAGGATGGAAAAAATTATTTCATGCAAATGGAAATGAAAAAAAAAGCTGGGGTAGCAATACTTATATCAGACAAATTGGACTTTAAAACAAAGGATATAGTAAGAGATAAAGAAGGCCACTACATAATGATAAAGGGAGTAATCCAACAGGAAGATATAACTATTATAAATATCTATGCACCTAATATAGGAGCACCTAAATATATAAAGCAGACTTTGATGGATATAAAGGGTGAGATCAATAGCAATACCATAATAGTAGGGGATTTTAATACCCCACTACATCACTAGATAGATCCTCAAGAAAGAAAATTAACAAAAAAACAGCAGACTTAAAGGACACACTAGATCAACTCGATTTAATAGATATCTTCAGAACCTTTCACCCTAAAGCAGAATATACATTCTTTTCAAGTGCTCATGGTATATTCTCTAGGATAGACCACATGTTAGGGCACAAAAGTGGTCTCAACAAATTTAAGAAGATTGAAATCAAATCAAGCACTTTCTCTGATCACAATGGCATGAAACTAGAAATGAACCACAACAGAAAAGTTCAAAAATTCTCAAACAAATAAAAATTAAATAGCACGTTGTTAAATAACAAATGGATTAAGAATGAGATCAAAGAAGAAATTAAAAAATTCCTAGAAACAAATGACAATGAGCATACAACAACTCAAAATTTATGGGACGCAGCAAAAGCAGTACTGAGAGGGAAGTTCATAGCACTACAGGCACATCTTAAGAAACTAGAAAAAGCTCAAATAAACAACTTAACCCTGCATCTAAAAGAACTAGAAAAAGAATAGCAAGTAAAGCCCAAATGTAATAGAAGGAAGGAAATAATAAATATCAGAGCAGAAATAAATGACATAGAGGCTAAAGAAACAATACAGAGGATCAATGAAACTAGGAGCTGGTTCTTTGAAAAGGTAAACAAGATCAATGAACCTTTAACTAGACTCACCAAGAAAAAAAGAGAGAGGACTCAAATAAATAAAATTAGAAATGAGAGTGGAGAAATAATAACTGACACAACAGAAATACAAAATATTGTAAGAAAATACTATGAAAAACTGTATGCCAAAAAACTAGACAACCTAGATGAAATGGACAAATTCCTTGAAACATACAATCTTCCAAAAATCAATCTGAAAGAATCAGAAAACCTAAACAGACCGATTACACCAAATGAGATAGAAACAGTTATCAAAAAACTCCCAACAAAGAAAAGTCCAGGGCCTGATGGCTTCACAACTGAATTCTACCAAATATTCAAAGAAAAACTAACTCCTATCCTTCTCAAGCTATTTCAAAAAATTCAAGAGGAAGGAAGACTTCCAAGCTCCTTTTATGAGGCGAGCATAACTCTGATTCCAAAACTAGGCAAAGACAACACAAAGAAAGAAAATTATAGGCCAATATTCCTGACGAATATAGATGCTAAAATCCTCAACAAAATATTAGCAAACCAGATCCAACAATATATGGAAAAAATCATACACCATGATCAAGTGGAATTTATTCTGGGGAGGCAAGGCTGGTATAATATTTGCAAATCAATCAATGTGATTCATCACATAAACAAAAAGAAAGAGAAAAACCACATGATAATTTCAATAGATGCAGAAAAAGCATTTGATAAAATCCAACACCCGTTCATGATCAAAACTCTCAGCAAAGTGGGAATTCAGGGAACATACCTCAAAAAGCCATCTATGACTAACTCACAGCCAACATCATACTCAATGGGCAAAAATTAAAAGCAATCCCCTTAAGATCAGGAACAAAGCAGGGGTGCCCCCTTTCACCACTCTTATTCAACATAGTCCTGGAAGTCCTAGCCACAGCAATCAGACAAGAAGAAGAAATAAAAGGCATTCAAGTTGGAAAAGAAGAAGTAAAACTATCATTATTTGCAGATGATATGATATTGTATATAGAAAACCCTAAAGTCTCAGTCAAAAAACTACTGGACCTGATAAATGAATTCAGCAAGGTGGCAGGATATAAAATTAATACTCAGAAATCAGAGGCATTTTTATACACCAACAATGAACACTCAGAAAGAGAAATTAAAGAAACAATCCCCTTCACTATTACAACCAAAAAATAAAGTACCTAGGAGTAAATTTAACCAGGGAGACTAAAGACTTGTACTCGAAAAATTACAAAGCATTGATAAAAGAAATCAAGGAAGATACAAGCAAGTGGAAGCATATACTGTGCTCATGGCTAGAAAGAATAAACATCATTAAAATGTCTACATTACCCAAAGAAATTTATAAATTCAATGCAATACCAATTAAAATACCAATGACATACTTTAAAGATATAGATCACATATTCCAAAAATTTATATGGAACCAAAAAAGAACACGAATAGCCTCAGCAATCTTAAAAAAGAAGAATAAAGTGGGAGGTATCACACTTCTAGATATCAAGTTATACTACAAGGCCACTGTACTCAAAACAGCCTGGTACTGGCATAAGAACAGGCATATAGATCAATGGAACAGAACAGAGAACCCAGAAATAAACCCACAGTTCTATGGACAACTGATATTTGACACAGGAGGTAAGGGCATACAGTGGAAGAAAGACAGACTCTTTAATAAATGGTGTTAGGAAAATTGGACAACTACCTGCAAAAAAATGAAACTTAGACCACCAACTTACACCATTCACAAAAATAAACTCAAAATGGATAAAAGACTTTAATGTAAGCTGTGAAACCATAAGCATCTTAGAAGAAAACATAGGCAGTAAACTCTTCGACATCTCTCACAGCAATATATTTGCTGATTTATCTCCATGGTCAAGTGAAATTAAAGACAGGGTAAACAAATGGGACTATATCAAACTAAAAAGCTTTTGCACAGATAAAGACAATAAGAACAGAATAAAAAGACAAACTACACAATGGGAGAACATATTTGACAATACATCTGATAAGGGATTAATAACCAAAATTTATAAAGAACTTGTAAATTTCAACACCAGGAAGACAAACAATCCAATCAAAAAATAGACAAAAGAAATGAATAGACATTTCTCCAAAGAGGACATACAGATGGCCAATAGGCATATGAAAAAATGCTCAACATCACTAATCATTAGAGAAATGCAAATTGAAACCACAATGAGATATCACCTCACATCAGTCAGAATGGCGCTCATCAATAAAACAACACAGAATAAGTGCTGGCGAGGATGTGGAGAAAAGGGAACCCTCCTGCACTGCTGGTGGGAATGCAGACTGGTGCAGCCACTGTGGAAAACAGTATGGAGATTCCTCAAAAAATTAAAAATTGAACTGCCTTTTGACCCAGCTATCCCACTTTTAGGAATATATCCTAAGAACAGCACAGAACTGTTCCAAAAGGAGAAATGCACCCACATGTTTATGGCAGCATTGTTCACAATAGTGAAGATGTGGAAACAGCCCAAGTGTCCTTCAGTGGATGAGTGGATCAAAAAGCTTTGGTACATATATACTATGGAGTACTACTCAGCCATAAGAAATGATGACATTGGATCATTCACAATAACATGGATGGACCTTGATAACATTATACGGAGTGAAATAAGTAAATCAGAAAAAACTAAGAACTATGTGAATCCATACATAGATGGGACATAAAAATGAGACTCAGAGACATGGACAAGAATGTGATGGTAATGGGGTTGGGGGGGTGGTGAGGAAGGAGAGAGAGGGGGTGGGGGAGGTGAGGGGCACAAAGAAAACCAGATAGAAGGTGACAGGAGACAATTTGACTTTGGGTGAGGGTTATGCAACATAATCAAATGTCAAAATAATATGGAGATGTTTTCTCTGAACATGTGTACTCTGATTTATCAATGTCACTGTATTAAAATTAATAAAAAAATTTTAAATAAAATAAATAAGATAAAATAAGATATGTGCAGTGTGCATAGGGATTTTTCCATAGTTTTTTTTATAGTCCAGTCCTCCAATGGTCTGAGGGACAGTGAACTAGTCCCCTGTATAAAAAGTTTGGGGACCCCTGATCTAAAGGATACAAGTAAAGCAGAGATCAGTAGTAGGGATGAAAGAATGAAAATAGATTAAACAACCAAATCAAAAGTTTGAGGAAGAACAAAGTGAACCAAATCAAAACAGAAGGAAGGAAATAAATGGCAAAACCTAATGCTTTAGAAGAAAGGAAAAGGTAGAACTCATAAATAAAAGGCTGCGTCTTTCAAGTAACCAACAAGAAAGATAAACCGCAAGCTCACTTAAGAAAAATATGACAGGAAGCACAAACACACAAAATGAGACATGGCACAAGGTAAACCGAACACTAAAAATATCATTAGAAAATATTTGGTATCATTTTGTTCAAAAAAATTGAAAATTTAAATTAATGGATAATGTTAAGAAAGTACAACTAACGAACTTGATTCTACTAGACAAAATTTGAACAGACCGATTTCCTAGAAGAAAAAAATAAGAAAATTATCAAAGACCTACCACCAAACAAACAATACAACAAACAAAGCAGCAAGCCTGCACATGATTTCATACAGATACCAGACTTTCAAAGAAGACTTATTCTCCAAGTTACTTCACCTGTTCCAGAGAACAGAAAACAAAGGAAAATGCCCCAATTACTCTCATCAGGCAAGTATAACATTGAATCCGGTGAAGACTGCACCCCAAAACCACAGATCAACCTCACTTGTAAATATCGATGCAAACATAAACAGAATTTTAGCAAATGCAACCAAATAGCCAATTAAAATAATGTTCCAGCCCCACAAGGAGAATTCAACAGGAGGAGACTTGTAATCCACCATGCTAATTAATCAAAGGGGAAAGTTGTATGAACCAGAGCTTGCTCAGAGTCAAGAGGCTGGGTTTATATCCAAACTGGGGTTCACTCTCGTCCTCTCTACCTCTAATTTCCATGTACACAGAGAAAACACTGGACAAAATTCAAATTTTTGTGAAATTTGCAAGACCATGAATTAATTTAAAATACTTTTAAAACACAGGAATCAGCAAAAACATTGGCATTCCTGGCCTGCTCCCCCTGTAAACAAAACACATTCCCTCAGGCAAAGAGACAATGGGAGCCATTGCAGTGAACGCACTGGATGTAGGTGACCTTCCAGGTGGGCCTAGGATCTGGGCAGGTTAAGGGCAGCTACCGCGTTAGGGAATGGACTATGGCAGCAAAGAATCACCCCTCAGACTACTTGAAAATTCAAGGAAAAAGGACTATACCTTTCCAATAGAGAAATATAGGTAGATATTGTTACATGCATCATCTTATTAACCCTCCTCACACCACCCAAAAACAAGGTAGAATCATCTCTATTTCACAGACAAAAATCTGAGAGGCGGAGATGCTTAGAAGCTGATTCAGAATGAAGAGGTTCGGTTTATATCCAAACTGTCTAGTTTACTCTCTTCCTCTCTACCCTACCTCTGATTTCCACCTTAGGGATCTTCACTGATCAGACCCAAAGTAAGAGGGCAGGGGAGCACGGATGTGACCCTGGTCTCCTAGGTGCAGAACACGGTGGAGAAGTGTAAGATTCACACCTGGAGTTCCTGCCTCATGAGACATTCAAGGCTTGAATAAGACATTGCATGTAAATATCTCAGCACCTTCCTGGCACTAATCAAACTCTCAACGAATATTAGCCACGTGAAAGATTGCCATTAGGTTTCATCAATGAAAGGCCCTGAATCAAAACAGATTTTATTTTTTAGCCAAAAGGTTGGTTTTTATACTTAAATTTTAAGAATAAAAAGCAGCAGAGAAATAACAAAGCTGGCCTTATTTAGCAATATCCCTGGTAAACTGGTTAAATATTACAAACAAACATCTGGGCAGTGGAGGATGCCAGTAAAATGAGCAACATTGATTTCCTCTCAAAACAACACATTAAAACCAGTTTTTAAAGTAGTGCCAACAAGGAACATTTTCACAAAGGGAATATCTTTTTGACCTGTGGTCTTATTCTGAGAATATGCTCATTGCCCCATGTTATAGATGGTAAAGTTCACACCTAATAATTTGGGTCACAAATGACCACCTAAATATGTCAGGAATAATTTCACATCTGTGACCTTTAGAGCTGAAACTATAGATGAATGTAATTAACCTACTTCCAAAATTAAGAAAAAAAAAAAGAATATATTCTCTCCTAACTTGGGAACATATGGTGTCGGATTACATGGTTGGCACCTGGCTGACTGCTGGGCCCATGTGTCACATTCTAGCACAAACAGGCAGAGGCGAAAAGCCTGCCCAAAGAGTAGCCAGCCAAACCCAAAATGGGCAGCTCAAGCCACAGGCTTGGCCAGAAACTGCTATTAACATCATGGTGGAGGAAACAGAGCTCTCAGCACCACCCTCCGAGCCCAGTCTCCCCTCTTGTCCCACAACCTCTTCCATGAACGTGTTGAGAGGACCCGCGAGGTGGGTTTCTCCTTTGATGCACATTGTCAACACGCCTAGCTGTGTATATCAGGGAGAAACGGAATTGGCCTCAACTCATCTTGGGGGCTGGCACTCTTAAGTTCAGGCATTTTGAAACAAGTAAATCCAACCCAAATGCTTTCCATTCCAATTAAAGGTCTGCATGTCATTCTTCCCACCCAAACTCCCAAATCCTGGCTTGTTTACACGGAACAAAGAACATTCACCTCCGACCTAGTCTGAAGAAAGCAAGGGGAGCGTCAGCAGCCTCCTGGCCTCACTTTTCTGTCCTTCTCTCTCCCGTCTTATTATAGATGCCATCCTATCTCTGTAAATCAACTCAAACTGCTGAGGCGCCGTGAGGCTGGTGAATACGGTCCTTCATATCCCAACCCCCCAAGTTGCCCATTGCAATACTGAACATCCCTGAATTAAATTATTCCTTCCTTCTTGTGAACATTTCACTCCTTTTTTACTTGCTTAAATGAAATGTGCCCCCTCCCCCTGCAACATACATTTCAGGTTGAATCATAAAGAAGGCTTAACCTATGTCTGCTATTGGAATTAATAAACCCCAAGGTACTGGATGGGGTTAGTGCAGTCAGAACGAGAAGCAGCTCAAGGAAGGAGTCCAAGGGTGGCAGGTGTGTGGCTGTTAGGGCTCGTCCGGGTGTCCCCTCACAACCAGCTGCGAGGGAGACACCAGTGACGAGGAGGAATGGTCAGTAGAGAAATTAAAAATAGGTCTTTTCAACCAGCTAGAAGAATCTCTAAGACCAAAAAATAAAAGACCAGCTACATCCACTAGCAAGAAATGTACCCGTCCAACCCCTTACCAGTGTACACTCTCTGGCCAGAACAAGACAGTGGTAGGGAGGACCATTCTCTTTCCACAGCCCTGTCTTGGTGATCATGGAAGACTTCTGCTGCTTCAGTCTGCCCAGAGTCTATTCCCTGTTTCTTCTGTTAACAACACTTCCGTTTCTTTACTAGAAGGTTTGTTTCCAACTTGAAATGATTGCGATGGGGTCGCTAACTCTAATACCTTGCCCCAACCCCATCACCACTGGCCACATGAATAGGCACCTGACCCAGGCATTCTTCACATCTGTTCCTCCCCATGTCACCCTCTCTTGCCCCCATTTTTACTTCCCTCTCTCCCTCACTTCTCTCTCTGCCACCTTTCCCTTCATTCCTCTCTGCACATCTGTCTCTCTTCCCACTCATCATGCTGTACCTCGTCTCTCTCTCTCCCCAATCTCACTCTCTCCCCATCTCTCTCCCCCGCCATCTCTCTCCCCTGGGAGAGGTTTCTCGTTTTGCTGGCATAAGTAAACCAATCCCAGGAACTGGGCATGTAACCCAAGCCAGGTCGATGAAAAACGTCTCTGAGACTTTTATGAAACTGGAGTTCTTTTTCCTCTGGAGTCATCAAGCTGGGAATCTGGGACACTGGAGCAGCCTGTGCCATGTCCTCAGTGATGCAGGGAAAGCCATTACATGGTCTGTAGGAGAGGTTGGAGGTGGGAAAGGTATGGAGGAGAGAAACAGAAGTGGGTCAGAGGGAAAATGAGCTGCAGGAGAGACGAGAGAGAGGAAAGATGGGAGAGAGGTTGGGGAGAGAGACAGAAGAAGAGAGAAAGATGAGGGATAGAAAGATGAGGGAGAAAAAGATGGGGAGAGAAAGTTGGGAGAGAGAGACAGGGGAGAGAGAGATGGGGGAGAGAGAGATGGGGAGAAAGACAGGGGAGAGAAATGGGGAGAGACGAATGGGGAGAGAGGGATGGGGAAAGAGACAGGGGAGAGAGAGATGGGGAGAGAGAGATGGGAAAGAGATATGGGGAGAGAGGGATGGGGAGAGAGGGATGGGGAGAGAGGGATGGGGAGAGAGGGATGGGGAGAGAGAGATGGGAAAGAGATATGGGGAGAGAGGGATGGGGAGAGAGGGATGGGGAGAGAGAGACGGGAGAGAGAGACAGGGGAGAGAGAGATGGGGGAGAGAGATGGCGGGGGAGAGAGATGGCGGGGGAGAGAGATGGTGGGGGAGAGAGATGGCGGGGGAGAGAGATGGTGGGAGAGAGATGGCTGGGGAGAGAGATGGTGGGGGAAAGAGATGGCGGGGGAGAGAGATGGCGGGGGAGAGAGATGGCGGGGGAGAGAGATGGGGAGAGAGTGAGATTGGGGAGAGAGAGACGAGGTACAGCATGATGAGTGGGAAGAGAGACAGATGTGCAGAGAGGAATGAAGGGAAAGGTGGCAGAGAGAGAAGTGAGGGAGAGAGGGAAGTAAAAATGGGGGCGAGAGAGGGTGACATGGGGAGGAACAGATGTGAGGAAAAAGATGGGAAGGGGTGAGGTGGAAATGAGAGACAAAGGAGAGGAGACAGAACCCTTGTGACATCTCTGGAGGTCCTGCTTCTAGGCCACTTGCATCCTTGTCTAGTCTACCTCATGACCAGGTGTGAGTTGGATCCTACTGCTTGCGGCTGAGGGTGACAACCACTCCACTGCCCTTAACTGAACACAATCCTACTGCAAGCTTGGCTCTCAGGAGCTTTGTTATAGAACCCAAAGATGATCAGCTCAAAACAGAATCACTTTCGGATTCTACCCAACCCATTTCCATACTCCAAATGTGTGGAGAAAGTGTAAGTCCTTCCCTCTGCCTGCAGAGAGCACGTCGAGATTTTCACGTCTTTCTCCCTACTTCCCAGCCTGGGTCTCGCTCTTAGAGATCAGTCCTCCACCAGAAACGTGATAAAAACTACTTGGGGGTTAAAAGTGGCATTTAGGAGAAAATGATGTTGTACATACCAAAATTTAATATGGCCTTATGCAAAATAGGAGAGAGCAAAGTGTCTGGTAATGCAAAGATCCTTCTAAAGTAGGTTAATAACAATCCAATATTATTCTCCTTTAAAAAAAAAAGTGAAAATGTGTGTCAAAAAAAAAAGAGCCTAAAGTAGCGGAATCTTGTACCCATTGATGGAGCTGATTTACATAGATAGCATTTAACAGTCCATCATCATTATCCTCTCAGTCTCCTGTCTAACATGTGAGCCTGAGATGTTCAATGTGCTTAGAGGTTAAAAAAAAAAGAAAAAGAAAAGCCCTATAACCATCAGCCAAAATGGTGGTAAATGACAAAATAAGAAAAAGGGGGGGGGGGGAGAAAAAAATAATTTTAGGCAGACAGATGAATATCACTGGGATGAGAAAGAGACTGTCTCCCCCCTCCCTTCTGTACCAATAGAGTCACCTACAAGATTGAATAAAAGAAAACTAAATATTTAAGAGTGAAACGTGGTTACGGAACGGAGAGAAGGGAAGAAAGCAAAAGGAAGCATTATGATAATGGTGGAGTCTGCCGCTGCTGGAGCGAGCGGCTGAGAGCGTGCCCGCGCCGCCTCGACTTAGATGCAAAGCAAATGGAAATGAAACGCAGTTCGTCCTCCTTTAGAGTCAATTGTGTGAATATTTCCAGATACTTCTTTGTTTAAGATGTTAAGTGGATTTTGAAGCAGAGGGTGCTCTGGGGAGACTCACGTGTCTCTCTGTGCACAGTGCGGGGAGGGAAGCAGAAGGTCACAGGTGCGTGTATGGTCCTCAGGTTGAGAGCCCTCCGGGCCGGGCCCTTGGCTGCGGCCTGCAATCCCGCGGCCTCTGTAGTGCCTCTGCCAGCATGTCCCGGAGTCCAGAGGGCTCAGACGCAAAACGGAGCCTGGTGGGTGGAGACACCCATCACCCTGGCTGCCAGGTAGGTCTGACCCATCCCCAGACCAGCTGAGAAGAGCCATAGTTAGAGTAAATGTGGGTTAGCCAGGCTGGGTGTGGGGAGGTCCTTTTTAAATCAGCTGAAAGAGAGATACATGGAGGCAGAGGGAGAAGGAAAAGAGACGATGGAGCAGAAGACAAAAGAGCAAGGAAGTAGGGAAAGAAAGAAAAGGCAGCAATGATGAAAGAGATAAAGGGGGAGAACGGAAAATGAAAATGTTCCCAGCCTCCATTCCTTTGGTTCCTCACCCTGAACACTCCAGCTGAGACCCAGCCTCTCCAGGGTGCTGCTCTTCCTACCACGCCCAAGCAGACATCGGCATCCTTCTAACACAGCGATCCAGACAGGCACTGCTATGAAACAGGACTGCCCCTGCTACCTAAGTGCCGTCCCTCCACCTTCTCAAAGCCTTAATGTGTCCCCTCTAGCAAGTGTCCACTCAGCAGCAGGCCCTTATCTTGGATTGTTCCTGATGAGGCTGGATTTTACTTACAAGAGAAAAGGACAGAAGTCAATTAAATAGAAGGTAACACTAATAGAAATATGCAGACATTCAACCCCCTAAAACACCTTTTTTTTTTTTTTTTTTTTTTTGAACTAACAACCTTGGGCCACGTCTCTTTTTGTCCCACCCCACAGGGTGACAAGGCTGAACCAGACAGCCCAGGCTCTTCCAGCCAGCAGCCTAGTCTGCTACAGAACAAAGATAAAATAAAGTGACAGCTTTTGAATATTAATAGGGCACATCAGCGAGGGTGAGCAGCAAACAGTGCAAGTCATCCACAAGTTCTGAAAAGCAGCTCCTACAAGCCCGAATTCATCTTGTCGCTCTCCACTTAAGAATTCTGCTAGGAAAATGAACCTTTCTTTCAAAAATAAACTTCTGAGATGACGAAAGATAAAAGGGGGGAAAAGAAATAGTGGAAGCACCACAGGACCCTCCTCCATTCATCTTCCCCCTGGGGACCCATCAGGATGCCAAGCAGATTAGATGCCCAATCAATATATGTGGTACGAGGGATGTGAACAGAAAGGGATGTTTGAATGTCAACTTCAGAATGGGAATGGGCTCTAAAAACGAGCCGGCCCCAGTCAGGATCGCAGAACGAGGGAGCCGAGTCCGAGGTCACTGAGATCTACTCCAGACGTCCCCTCCAGAATCTCTAGGGAGTTTTCACTTCTAAAGGAAGTTGCAAAAAGTTTTCTAGGATGCCACATTTCAGTCATTATTATTATTCACTCACCTACTCACTTATTCAAACATTCATTCAGTAAATATTATTGAGTGCCTACTATGTGCCAGGCGCTGTGCAAGGCTCTGAGGCTCTACAGTAAAGAAAGACAGGCGAGAGCCCTTATCTCATGGGACCTGTATTTGCTCTGTTCCTTCTCCCACCCCTAAACCCAAGTCTGGGCCCAACTGTTTCAACAGCCTGAATGGCCTCCCTACCATAAGTGTCCTCTACCCCCTTCATCTTGTCCACTTACTCTGCATTAATTTTCCTAAAAGCTTACTTGTCATCATGTTGTTCACCTGCTCAAAACCTTCTCGTGGCTTCTTATTACCTGTCCTATAATTCATTTTAAGACCAATTTATGAATGAAGTATTCTGTATTAGGCATGAGGCGAGGATTATAAGATGAAGTCTTCACTCCTCAACATAGCACCGAGGGCTATCTTGGTGATTTACTATTGCATGGCAAGGTACTCTAAAACATGGCAGCTTAAAACAATAAATAAGTAACATCTTGCAGTTACTGCAGGTCAGGGATACAGGAGAAGCCTAGTGGTTAAAATGAGATGGCAGTTGTTAGTCAAATAAGTTTGTAAATATGACGTATATGTTTGCTTGCTTATAGTTTGCATTGTGTGTGTGAGACAGGCTATAGGCTGGCTAGGTCCTTATAGCCTTAAGACTAAGCCTTTCCCACCCTTTTAATACTAAAATCTTCTCAAAACTGAGCTTTTCCCCACACCCTTGACTGCTGCATGATGTGGGGTTGTGCCCTCTTATGAGGAATCCCATTTATGCCTCAGATGAGTGGCTTTGTATCAGAGACTTCCTTATTTGTATATTGGCTTAAAGGTTTTAATTTCTACACTATAAAATGAGGCAGACCGGGGGCTCTCTCGCTCAAATCCTGCCATCAGCATTGCAGAGGAGAGGTAGCTAAGATAGTGGACTGCTGAAGGAGAAGCTAGTTTGTGCGGAGAGAAGGAGATGGGGAACAGAGGTGAATAAGGTTGGTGTGGTAGAAACCTTTGATTCTAGGAAACTCGGATAAGTCAGTGGCTTTGGGAGCCCTGAATGGAAAGGGATGTGTTTTCCCACTGTGTGTATTTTTCGCCTGCCAGGTGTGAGCTAGGATTAAAGATAATCCTACCCTTTAGGAGTCAGAGACCCACCCTCCTCTGACTCCGCCATTTCTTTACCATCTTTCCAAATTCAATGAGAACCTGCAAGTGAATGGCCACAATGGCGGCCCCTGGCCACACAGCAGTCAAGATTTCAATGTGGGCCATAGTCATCTGAGGGCCTGACCAGGGATGAAGGGTCCTCATTCAAGAAGGTTCACTCATATGGCTATTGGCAGTTCCTCACCATGTGGTTCCTCTCCATCGGGCTTCCTAAGTATGCTCACAACCTGGCTTCCCTCAGAGTGATCCTGAGAGAGTGACAGAAGAAGCCACAATGCCTTCACGGCTTAGTCCTGGAAGTCACACACCATCACTTCTGCTATCTTCTATCAGGAGTGAGTCACTAATCCAGCCTACACTTAGGAGAGGACAGCTGAGCTCCACCTCTTGAAGGGAGGAATACAAAGAACTCATGGACTTAATCCACCTCAAGTATATAATCAGATTATATTGCATTCCATTATATCATACATATATGTTATATCATACATCATATATTATCATCATCGCTATCTATATAATTAGGTCCCACCCCCATATTTTCATACCTCTACACTGGTATTCCCAGTGCTTACTTCTACCCTGCAGCCCATCTGGTTCTCTGAAATACACTGAACCCATTGTAAACACCAGCCATTTCCCCATGTGTCACTCACATCTTGCCCTTTTCCTCCATCCTCTAAATTCCACAGAAATAGCGGAGCAGGGTGGCTAAGATTTTGGACACTGGATTGCCTGAGTTCAAATCCCATCTTAACTATTGGCTCATTTTTCAAGCTGTCTACCTTGCATTCCTCACTTATAAAATGAGGGTAACAGTATCTACTTTATGAGTTCAAGGAATCAATACATTACTTAGTTATACATTACTAAGAATAAAACTTGCCATGTAGTGTGCTATTATAGTACAGTGTGTCTGTAAAGTCATGGTGTACTTTTTTTTTTTTTTATAAATTTTTATTAATGGTAATGGGATGACATTAATAAATCAGGGTACATATATTCAAAGAAAACATGTCTAGGTTATTTTGTCATCAAATTATTTTGCAAACCCCTCGCCCAAAGTCAGATTGTCCTCCACCACCCTCTATCTAGTTCTCTGTGCCCCTCCCCCTCCCTCTAACTCTCTCCCTCCCTCCCTCCCATGTCCTCCCTCCCCCCCACCCTTGGTAACCACCACACTCTTGTCCATGTCTCTTAGTCTCATTTTTATGTTCCACCAATGTATGGAATCACGTAGTTCTTGTTTTTTTCTGATTTACTTATTTCACTCCTTATAATGTTATCAAGATCCCACCATTTTGCTGTAAATGATCCGATGTCATCATTTCTTATGGCTGAGTAGTATTCCATAGTGTATATGTGCCACATCTTCTTTATCCAGTCTTCTATTGAAGGGCTTTTTGGTTGTTTCCATGTCTTGGCCACTGTGAACAGTGCTGCAATGAACATGGGGCTACATGTGTCTTCACGTATCAATGTTTCTGAGGTTTTGGGGTATATACCCAGTAGAGGGATTGCTGGGTCATAAGGTAGTTCTATTTGCAGTTTTTTGAGGAACCACCATACTTTCCTCCATAATGGTTGTACTACTTTACACTCCCACCAACAGTGAATGAGGGTTCCTTTTTCTCCACAGCCTCTCCAACATTTGCTATTACCCGTCTTGTTGATAATAGCTAATCTAACAGGTGTGAGGTGGTATCTCATTGCCGTTTTGATTTGCATTTCTCTAATAACTAATGAAGCTGAGCATCTTTTCATATATCTGTTGGCCATTTGTATCTCTTCCTGGGAGAAGTGTCTGTTCATGTCCTCTTCCCATTTTTTTATTGGATTGTTTGTTTGTTTGTTGTTGAGTTTTATGAGTTCTTTGTAAATTTTGGATATTAGGCCCTTATCTGAGCTGTCATTTGAAAATATCAGTTCCCATATAGTTGGCTGTCTGTTTATTTTGATATCAGTTTCTCTTGCTGAGCAAAAACTTTTAATTCTGATGTAGTCCCATTCATTTATCTTTGCCTTCACTTCTCTTGCCATTGGAGTCAAGTTCATAAAATGTTCTTTAAAACCCAGGTCCATGATTTTAGTACCTATGTCTTCTTCTATGTACTTTATTGTTTCAGGTCTTATATTTAGGTCTTTGATCCATTTTGAATTAATTTTAGTACACGGGGACAGGCTGTAGTCGAGTTTCATTCTTTTGCATGTGGCTTTCCAGTTTTCCCAGCACCATTTGTTGAAGAGGCTTTCTTTTCTCCATTGTGTGTTGTTGGCCCCTTTATCAAAGATTATTTGACCATATATATGTGGTTTTATTTCTGGGCTTTCTATTCTGTTCCATTGGTCTGAGTGTCTATTTTTTTGCCAATACCATGCTGTTTTGATTATCGTGTCCCTATAATATAGTTTAAAGTCAGGTATTGTAATGCCCCCAGCTTCATTCTTTTTCCTTAGGATTGTTTTGGCTATTCGGGGTTTTTTATAGTTCCATATAAATCTGATGATTTTTTGTTCCATTTCTTTAAAAAATCTCATAGGGATTTTGATGGGAATTGCATTAAATTTGTATATTGCTTTGGGTAATATGGCCATTTTGATTATATTTATTCTTCCTATTCAAGAACAAGGAATATTTTTCCATCTCATTGTATCTTTTTCGATTTCCCTTAACAATGCTTTGTAATTTTCATTATATAGGTCCTTTACGTTCTTTGTTATGTTTATTCCTAGGTATTTTATTTTTTTTGTTGCAATCGTGAAGGGGATTATTTTTTTGAGTTCGTTTTCTAATATTTCATTGTTGGCATATAGAAAGGCTATGGACTTTTGTATGTTAATTTTGTATCCTGCGACCTTACTGTATTGGTTTATTGTTTCTAATAATCTTTTTGTGGAGTCCTTCGGGTTTTCGATGTATAGGATCATATCATCAGCAAAAAGTGATAGCTTTACTTCTTCTTTTCCGATATGGATGCCTTTTATTTCTTTGTCTTGTCTGATTGCTCTGGCCAGAACTTCTAGCACCACGTTGAATAAGAGTGGAGAGAGTGGACAACCCTGTCTTGTTCCTGATTTAAGGTGGAAAGTCCTCAGTTTTATGCCATTTAATAGGATGTTGGCTGATGGTTTATCATATATGGCCTTTATCATGTTGAGATATTTTCCTTCTATACCCATTTTGTTGAGAGTCTTAAACATAAAATTGTGTTGTATTTTATCAAAAGCCTTTTCTGCATCTATTGATAAGATCATGTGGTTTTTGTTCTTTGTTTTGTTGATATGGTGTATTACGTTAACCGTTTTGCGTATGTTGAACCATCCTTGAGATTCTGGGATGAATCCCACTTGATCATGATGTATTATTTTTTTAATATGTTTTTGTATTCGGTTTGCCAGTATTTTGTTTAGTATTTTAGCGTCTGTATTCATTAGAGATATTGGTCTGTAGTTTTCTTTCTTTGTGCCATCCTTGCCAGGTTTTGGTATGAGGGTTATGTTGGCCTCATAAAATGTGTTTGGAAGTATTGCTTCTTCTTCAATTTTTTGGAAGACTTTGAGTAGAATAGGAACCAAGTCTTCTTTGAATGTTTGATAGAATTCACTAGTATAACCGTCTGGGCCTGGACTTTTATTTTTGGGGAGATTTTTAATAGTTTTTTCTATTTCCTCCCTGCTGATTGGTCTGTTTAGGCTTTCTGCTTCTTCATGACTCAGTCTAGGAAGGTTGTATTGTTCTAGGAATTTATCCATTTCTTCTAGATTGTTGTATTTGGTGGCATATAATTTTTCATAGTATTCTACAATAATTCTTTGTATATCTATGATGTCTGTGGTGATCTCTCCTCTTTCATTTTGGATTTTATTTATTTGAGTCCTGTGTCTTTTTTCCTTGGTGAGTCTTGCCAAGGGTTTGTCAATTTTGTTGATCTTTTCAAAGAACCAGCTCCTTGTTTTATTGATTTTTTCTATAGTTTTTCTGTTCTCTATTTCATTTATTTCTGCTCTGATTTTTATTATCTCCTTTCTTCGGCTGGTTTTGGGTTGTCTTTGTTCTTCTTTTTCTAGTTCCTTAAGGTGTGAAGTTAAGTGGTTTACTTGGGCTCTCTCTTGTTTGTTCATATAGGCCTGAAGTGATATGAACTTTCCTCTTATTACTGCTTTTGCTGCATCCCAGAGATTCTGATATGTCGTATTTTCATTTTCATTTGTCTGTATATATCTTTTGATTTCTGCGCTTATTTCTTCTTTGACCCATTCATTTTTTAGAAGTATGTTGTTTAGTTTCCACATTTTTGTGGGTTTTTCCCCCTCTTTTTTGCAGTTGAATTCTAGTTTCAAGGCTTTATGATCAGAAAATATGCTTGGTACAATTTCAATTTTTCTAAATTTGCTGATATTGTCTTTGTGGCCCAATATATGGTCAATTCTTGAGAATGTTCCATGTACACTAGAGAAAAATGTATACTCTGTCGCTTTGGGATGAAGTGTCCTGTAGATGTCTATCATATCCAGGTGTTCTAGTATTTCGTTTAAGGCCACTATATCTTTACTGATTCTCTGTTTGGATGACCGATCTAGAGCCGTCAGCGGTGTATTGAGGTCTCCAAGTATGATTGTATTTTTGTTAGTTTTTGTTTTAAGGTCAATAAGTAGCTGTCTTATATATTTTGGTGCTCCTTGGTTTGGTGCATATATATTAAGGATTGTTATGTCTTCTTGATTCAACTTCCCCTTAATCATTATGAAATGACCATTTTTGTCTCTGAGTACTTTTTCTGTCTTGTAGTCAGCACTATTAGATATGAGTATTGCTACGCCTGCTTTTTTTGGGGTGTTGTTTGCTTGGAGTATTGTTTTCCAGCCTTTCACTTTGAATTTGTTTTTATCCTTGTTGCTTAGATGTGTTTCTTGTAGGCAGCATATAGTTGGATTTTCTTTTTTAATCCATTCTGCTACTCTGTGTCTTTTTATTGGTAAGTTTAATCCATTTACATTTAGTGTAATTATTGACACTTGTGGGTTCCCTACTGCCATTTTATAAATTGCTTTCTGTTAGTTTTGTATCTAGTTTGATTCTTCTCTTTTGTTTTTCTATCATTTGTTTTTGTTTGTTTGTGTTCCATACTTCTTTCCTCTGTTGCTACCTTTTTTAAGTCAAGTGTTTTTGTGGTGGTTTTTTTAAGGGTGGTTACTATTAAGTAATGAAAAGGGTACCTACCATATTCATTGTAGTACCCTATCTTATAAGTATTTCTGCACTTCATCATCCTTTGCTACTGTTAATCTCCATCCTCTCCCCCCTTTTTTTCCTTTGTTGTCACAGTTTAAGTTTGGTTTTATTGTGTTCTTGGTGGAGCTGTTACTTGTGGTGTTGTTTTCTTTTGTTCTTTGAATCTGGTTGGAAAACCCCCTTTAGTATTTCGTGGAGTGGGGGCTTTCTGTTGATAAATTCTCTCATCTTTTCTATATTTGTGAATGTTTTTATATCTCCTTCATACTTGAAGGATAGCTTTGATGGGTATAGTATTCTTGGCTGAAAGTTCCTCTCTTTCAGGGCTTTAAAGATTGGGGTCCACTCTCTTCTAGCTTGTAGAGTTTCTGCTGAGAAATCTGATGATAATCTAATAGGCCTTCCTTTATATGTTGTACTCTTCTTTTCCCTGGCTGCCTTGAGAATTTTTTCTTTGTCATTGGTTTGTGTCATCTTTATTATGATGTGCCTTGGAGTGGGTTTGTTGAGGTTAAGAAAACTTGGTGTTCTGTTTGCTTCTTGAATTTGAGGCTTTAGTTCCTTCCACAGGCTTGGGAAGTTCTCGTCTATTATTTGTTTGAGTATATTTTCCATTCCATTTTCTTTCTCTTCTCCCTCTGATATACCTATTATTCTTATGTTATTCTTTCTGATGGAGTCAGACAATTCCTGTAGGGCTTTCTCGTTTTTTATTATTTTTGAGTCTCTTTCTTCTTCTCTCTGTTGTGCCTCAAGTTGTTTGTCTTCTATTTCACTAATCCTATCTTCAATCTGGGCTGTTCTGTTAGCTAAGCTTGTTACCTCGTTTTTCAGCTCGTGAATTGAGTTTTTCATTTCTGTTTGATTTGTTTTTATAGTTTCAATTTCCTTGGTAATATATTCTTTGTGTTCATTGAGTTGTTTTCTGATCTCCCTATATTGCCTTTCTGTGTTTTCTTGTATATCTCTGAGTATTTTTAAGATTTCTATTTTAAATTCTCTGTCATTTAGCTCCAAGGCTTCCAATATGTTAAGTCTTTTCTCCATAGATTTTTCCACATCTATTTGTGTTACCTCTCTTTCTTTTGTATCCATAATATTCGATTTCCTCTTTCTTATCGGCATCTGAGGGTGGTCTTATTGATAGCACTAATTAGAATTAATAAAGAGTAAAAAGTAAAAAAAAAAAAAAATGTAAAACACCCCACAAAAAAAAAACAGTAATAATTTATTATTTCCCCCTTTTTTTCTCTCTTCTCTTTCCCTCCTCTCCCCTCCTCAGGGAAATATCGTGCCTATAATGGAGGGCCTGATTTGGGGTGAAGAGTTCAAGGGGCAAAAAAAGGGAGTAGGGACCTACTAAATGCAAAAAAAAAAAAAAGGGAAGAAAATCTTAGACAAGCATAAGATGTTTTGCTTGTAAGTGATGGTCAACTAAGAGATATAATGAGAGGGATAAGAGGGAACCAGAAAAAAGGACCAAAAAAGAATAATAAAGAAGAAAAAATAAAAATAATAAGTAAAAATCTGTTGTATTAAGTGGAGCGAAGACTAAATACAATGGAGACCTTGGGTTGGGAGGACCCAAAATGCCACAAAAATAAACAAACAAGAAAAAAAAATAAAAACAAAAGCAAAAAAGAGAAATAAAGCCAAAAAAAAAGCCTTGAGTCCCAAATTAACTAATTTGTTTGTGATTGAGGATTATATAGGAGGAAAGTAAAATGAGAAAAGAAAAAACGAATAGAAAGGAAAAAATAAGAAAAAGAGAAAAACAAAGGAAGAAATAAAATAGGAAGAGAAAAAAACAAAATAAAGCAAGACAAAAAAAAAAAAAAAAAAACAAAAGAGGAGAGAGTGAGAGTTAAGTGTTTTGGAGTATAACCTTAAAGGAGGGTGAGGATGAAGAAGAAAAATAAAATGCAACACTCATGGGTAGTGTAGTTCAAGAAAGGGGAAGCATAAGATGGGCAGAGAATAGAAGGACCGAGGTGGAGGAAATAAAGGCAATAAGATAGAAGAAACAAACAACAACAACAACAAAAAAAATTAGTGGATCAAGTTGTAAAGTCTGTGGGTTTTTCTTGATTTTGAGAGGTTAACTTCTTCCTTTTTCTTTTCTCTCCCTCTTCCTGGTCGGTGACTCTGTACCCCAGGCTCTGCCCCTGTGTCACTCTTAGGTAGGGATTTGCAGTTGATGGGATTCTATGGCAATGTCATATAATTGGCTTTAGTCTTGCTGGAAGTAAAGGCTTGTTGGCGTTTGCAGGGTCCAACGATGAGAGAGTTTGCTTTCCTGGATTCTCTCTCCTAGTCCCCCCTTTCTGAATTAGCAGCCTGGTGATCCAGCTATAAGGCTGCAACTGCTTCTGCCTGGGGAGTAAGAGACTCAAAGAGCTGGGAAATCCCCACTCTATCCCCACTCAGTGCAAGGCTTTGGGAAAGGCTCTGAGAGTCAGGGCCTCCAGTGTAATCAGGCGGGGGTGGGAGTCAATTGTTGTCAAGGTGACTGTTCAGCGCCTATCATTTAGTTGGACCTCTCAACCCAGGCTTTCCACACTTTATAGCCTGTTTTTGCAGGGAAGAAGAGGCACTAGTCTCTGCTTACAACTAGTGTAGTATAGACCTTATTATCTGCCAAGTCCTTCTTGTTAGCGTTTATCCCTGAATATGGAGGCTCTATCAATCAGAAGTTGCCCCCGCCCCTTTAGCGAGAAGCACTAAAAAATATCACGCCTCTTGTCTTGGATCGCTGAACTGAGAGAGATCTTATCAATTAGAACTGAGGGTGCGCAGATTTTATGGGTTAAGCTAATTTCAGTGATTGGGTCGCAGCTGTGCTTCCGAAGGTATTTTAGGCTGCCTGCGCGCGCCCCTCCCCCAACACTTGATTGTTAGCTTGAATGGCTGGGTGAGGTGCCCCGCCCACGGAGAGAATCTCCCAAGCCTCTTCCACTCGCCCCGCCGCTGGCGGCTGGACCGCACCAGGCGCAGGATAATGGAACCCCCTGGGTGTGCGGGCCAGCAGGGCGCCCTGGGCACGTGGAATGCCCAAGGCACGTGCGCGAATGGGGCGCTCCGGGCACCGGTGGCCGGCGACCCCCACTCGCAGTGTGCGGGCCGCTGGGAACGTCAGCGGTGCTCAACCGGACCGGGCGCGCGCGCGGCTGCTCGCGGGGGCTCGCGGCGGCTCGCGGTTCCCAAGTATATGGGCTGACTCACCGCAGGCACACTTCCTTGCGGTTTGAAAGAACGTCCCTGTGGTCGATTCCTCCACACCCTTGTCTCTCAGATTCAAGTGATAACAGTCCTTTCGCTATCAGTTTGTGTGGAACTCCGGAATGCTCCGAGGATAAATTTTTCTGTTTCTAGTTGATAAATTTGTTGTGATTTAGGGGAGAGCTGTCGGACGCGCTGCTCACGGCGCCATTTCTGTGACGTCACTCCATGGTGTACTTTTGACCGGTCACAGGAAAACAACAAAAGACGACAAAAATGTAAAATCTGCACCAAATAAAAAGAAAACTCTTCCAGTTTCATACCTATTCAGTGCAGTTTTATGTGGGCTCACACACAGATTTTTTAGGGCTCCTAGGGTAGCTATCCTGTATGTATAGCCTCTACAGCAGAGGTCCCCAAACTTTTTACACAGGGGGCCAGTTCACTGTCCCTCAGACCATTGGAGGGCCGGACTATAAAAAAACTGAACAAATCCCTATGCACACTGCACATATCTTATTTTAAAGTAAAAAAACAAAATGAGAACAAATACAATATTTAAAATAAAGAACAAGTAAATTTAAATCAACAAACTGATCAGTATTTCAATGTGGGGCGCCGCAGCCGCAGACGGGATGTGCGTCATGTGATGGGCTTTTGGAACCGTGATGCGTGCATCCCGCATCATCGGAAGTAGTACTGTATGTGAGCGACGCCGCGCTTTGCAGCGCCACCACATACAGTACTCTCACTGACCACCAGTGAAAGAGATACCCCTTCCAAAAGTGCAGCGGGGGCTGGATAAATGGCCTCAGGGGGCCGCAGGCGGCCCATGGGCCGTATTTTGGGGACCCCTGCTCTACAGACTCGTCACTGACTGATGGCCTACCAGAACAGGGTTTCTCCACCAAACTGCCGGTTTCCTTCAACTGCTTATCCCACCCAGTAATGTTATTCCTATGTGGTGGCACTTAGTTATAAACGCGCCGATATTCATGTTGCACTTTGGTCATGGATTCAAATTTAGCGAGCCACAGAACACACTGAACTTTCCTCTGTACCGTCCACATCTCGACTGGCATGGCCGTGGGCTGCTCCACTGTATATACGGTGTTACGTCATCATCTGCGCCTGCGCACATGCTGCCACATCATCCTACAGCAACGGTTCTCAACCTGTGGGTCGCGACACCGGCGGGGGTCAAACGACCAAAACACAGGGGTCGCCTAAAGCCAACGGAAAATACGTATTTATTATATAATACATTTTTAAATAAAATATGTATTTTCCGATGGCTAGGTGACCCCTGTGTTTTGGTCGTTCGACCTCTGCCGGGGTCGCGACCCACAGGTTGAGAACCGCTGTCCTACAGAAACTGGGAGGGTTTTCCTTTTCTTTGGTGCATATTTCACATTTCTATCATCTTTTGTTGCTTTCCTGTGACCAGTCAAAAGTGCACCATGACTTTGCAGACACACTGTAGTTGTTAAATAATACAGGTATGATTCTTCTACGTCCAGGTCTAGTTTCATACTGTGGCCCAGAGGGAACTCCTTCACGGAACTTCTAATGCTGTCACTGTGACCCATTTTAACCCCGGTGAGATCTACAAACTATTATTTAGTCCCCTCACTTGGAAATAGATGTCCTGCCACATCGCCCAGTTGTTGGTTCCTGATGGTCTTTAAAGTCTGTGCTTCCTTAGAGTGCCTGGGAGAGGCTAAGCATTCAATACATGAGGAAGAAAGAAAGGAATTAATTCACATTAGCCCCTAGAAAAAGTATCCATGCTGTTTTTTTTAGTCTTTCCAAACACTAAGAAACCACACTCCTGTTAATCCTATGTGACCCTTTGATACCACAGAACCAACCCAAATTAAGCTTTTCCACAAGGTTGGTCCCCTTCCTCACTATGGGCAACTTATGAAAACACCCAAGAGGGCTGGGGTGTTATCCCCCTGGACCTGGAGGAAGGGGAGGACAGGTGTGAGCCTCAAAGAGGAGGGCCGATATTCAGCCATAACCACAGGGAAAGTAAACTTCATTATTATGAGGTTATTAATCTTTAGGAGCCTAATATTTCAAAATCATTACCAACAAATGCTCCTTCTCCATCCCTGACTCAAACACTATGGAATTTTAGGACTCCCCACCTACACTTTCTCTCAAAATGGTAATATTTCCTCCCCAAGAGTTTATGGCTTCTAGTCAGAGCCAAAATCTGTGCTGGTCCATGTTTTATACCTGAAACCTGCCATTACTCCCAGGTAAGCATACAGGCAATGGCCATTTATAGGCACAGGGGGACTTTGCAGAAAATGTACCCCCTCACTCTCATCACAGACAGAAGGTTCTACTAGACCTAATTCAGCCACTAAGAGGCTCCATTCATTCATTGATACAGTCATTCATTCATTTATTTATTCATTCATTCCTTTTTCAACTAATCATTATTAAGCATTTACAAGGCATGGGAGGTGACATCAAGATGCAGAACATGAATGTATGGGCTTCAAGTAAGTCACCTAGAAGAAGTCACCCTCTCCGGCATCAATTTCTCTGTCTAGAAAATGAGGAAGTTGAACAAATTCTCTAGTGTTCTTTTCACTTTAAAAAAAATAGTTATTTTTCTGATTCTAATGCTTGATCTGCTTTGCCAGGCAGGGTTGCTAGGAAGATAAGGTTAGAAAATGTGCATGAAAAGTGCTTTGAAAACTAGAAAGCAGTGCTCAGAATGGGAGGCATTATCCTCATCATTGTTGCCGTCGCCCCAACAATCCTTAGAGGAAAGTTGTTCAAAGACCCACTTGATCCAATCCCACTGGGATCCTACATAGGGAAAGGTCTTCCTCAAGTCTCACTGGGATCTCTCCTGCTGCTGGGAAGTCCACAAGGTTGCATTTGTACATTAGCAGCTTCTCACAGCCAATGCTTTTTAGAGAGTGCAACTGCCCCCAAGGGGGAAAAAAATGGAAATGTCCTAATCTTGAGGTCTAGTCCAAGTTCAGAAGGAACAAGGCTGTAATGAATTAGCGATGTCTGCTGTGGGCATGACATTAAGACAGGGTCGCCAGCTGAGTGACATTCCTAGACAGCTATAATGTATGAGCCATAATTGTGTGCCAGGAATTTTATTGTTTCTCAAAAATCACCCTATTTTTGGAGTAGGTATTCTATTAATCCCATTTTACAAATGTGTAAACTGAGATCCAGAAAGACTGACTTGCCCAAGAGCATGGCAAAGCCAGAATTAGACACAAAGGCCAAGAGACCCCAAGGTCAGTATACTTTATTACAACATCACACTGAACTTCAGCGAGGATCCTAAGACAGTATATGAAGAGGTAAACCGAAGGAACCTTCTTATATTTTTCCTGAATCATAAATGAAATTATTAATATCACTTCAAGGTTACTGGCAGCCTTTGGCTTATTGTAGGAATTGAACCACTAAAACAGCAGTTAGTAAACTTTTTAACTTATACACTACATTAGTCAAAAATAAATTCTGAGCGTGCGGAGGACCCGGGTTCGATTCCCGGCCAGGGCACACAGGAGAAGCGCCCATTTGCTTCTCCACCCCTCCGCCGCGCTTTCCTCTCTGTCTCTCTCTTCCCCTCCCGCAGCCAAGGCTCCATTGGAGCAAAGATGGCCCGGGCGCTGGGCATGGCTCTGTGGACTCTGCCTCAGGCGCTAGAGTGGCTCTGGTCGCAATATGGCGACGCCCAGGATGGGCAGAGCATCACCCCTGGGGGACAGAGCACTGCCCCTGGTGGGCGTGCCGGGTGGATCCCGGTCGGGCGCATGCGGGAGTCTGTCTGACTGTCTCTCCCTGTTTCCAGCTTCAGAAAAATGCAAAAAAAAAATTAAAAAAAATAAAAAAATAAAAAAAAATAAATTCTGTCATCCAATTTGATATATAGATCTCTACATACACATGTATTTATTTTCAAATTGTATACATATATCACAACACTGATGTGTTAGATTCATATTAAAACATATCAAAAAAATTTTTCTTTATTTTAAAGAGAAATCTATATAAACACAAATTTGAATATTTTCTACCCAAATCCCAAAGGCACTGTCCTGCCCAATCACTGGGATACACATAGCCACTTTCTGTAACAGAGAGCAAAAATGATTTATTTTCCTTATTTTGTCTCTGTTTCCTCTCTGGACTCAGGATCAAGGCCTGCCCTAGGCAAAATGTCCAAAAACAGGACTCCTTCTTCTCCCCACCCTCCACTAGATGCTCCACACACCCTTTCCAGGACCTCAGGTACACAGGCACTTCATGCCTTTCATACCCACTTCCCAAAGTGCCCCCACCCTAAGTTCTGGTCCAGGACTGGCATCTCCTGCTATGGCCAATACCTACACATCCATCCACTCTTACAACCAGCAAACACTTCGTGAACCCGTTACGTAGGTAGGCACAGTAGGAGCTTGAAGAAGCCATGGAAGCGCCAGTCCCAGGCCTACCCAGACCAGAAGGGGAATGAATTAATGCACACGCATAAATTGATACAATATTAAGTTGAATGTGACAAGTTCGCTAAAAGAGACATGAGAGAGGAAGGATCTGGGGAATGTGCAGGGGCAGGGCTCAGAAGTGGCGAGAAGTGCACTGCAGGCTCAGGGGGTGATGGGAGGCTAGGTAAGGAAGTCAAAGAACTTTCTAAGTGGAACAAAGGATGTGAGCATAATAACAGTCCTACAGGCAGAGAGCTGGTCCTGTGTGTGGTGGACTGTGCAGTCTAGGCAGAAATAACGATGTTCAAAACAAAGTAAAGAAGGAAAGAAAGACCAGAGTGGCCAGAGCAGGCAGTCTAGGGAGTGCAGGACCTGACGAGGCCAGAGCGACGGCATGGATCACTCCCGAAAGGCTCACAGAGAGAGTTAAGTCATGGAGTGGAAAGTGTACACAGCAGCTATAGAGAGACTGTGCCAGCTGCGGGCTACAGAGTGGATTGAAGGAGGGCAGGTGAGGAAGGGTCCATCACCCACACTCTTTCCTCTGGGACACCTTAGGGGCACAAGACCTCTGCTCTGCAGAGCACGCCTAGCCTATTCCTCAGCTACTCCAGAGCCAGCCCGCCATCAACAGGAACCACGGAACACAGAGTGCCAAACGACCAACAGCAGGACTCCTGGTCCAGCCCCTGCACCTTTCCTGGACCAGCCCATCTGTTCAGAGCCCGGTGACTTTGGGGAAAGATTCCCAGCCTCCACTGGGCCCCTTATGGCCCGGGGTGGCCCTCCTTCTGGCAGGACAGATTCTTCTCTTGGTCAATCAGGAGCTCGGGAATCGGATTTCCCATTCGGTTCCCGGGGTGCTCTGGCCTGAGCTGACACGCCGCCTCTTTAAACACATTATGAAGATTATCAGCAATGTATCAAGGTGTCTTTGCAGAACGGTATAAACTTCGGCTGCACTACTTATTGCCATAAACCACACTTCCAGGTTTTTATTTATATGCGCATTAGTTCAATATGATTGGATCTGTAGGCAGCAGAGGGGACTGGGGTAATTTATATATATATCAATAAAGGTCTCCAGCCAGCCACTGGGTGCTCTAAGGGGAACAGTAGTTCCATTTAAAACATTAGGAACTGGAGAAATTGAAAATAACTCTCTATTTAGAGGCCAAGGATTAAGGCATTTTGCAGGGAAGGTCCCAGCCCAGCCAGGCTATGCTAAAAAGGCTGTTAAAATGTCATTTGGCTGATACTTAAGCCAAAGAATTTACCTTAACCCCTTATATTCAATTGTATTTTTTTTCCTGTGAAGCATGAGCCTCACAGGGGGACAGCACCGTGGAGTGGAAAGGTGGCCCAGTACATGGGCAGATGTCACCTCTTTGTTTCCTAATGTCCATTTTCAGTGCCTACTGGTAGCAGCACCTCAGCGAGCTCTGCTGTACCCTCTGTGAGAAGCCTTCCTGGAACTACTGGTCAAAGTTCCCTGGGGTCCCACCCACGGAGGCCCCCTCCTCGTAGGAGCTGAATCAATCGGACCTTCCTTCCCGAGAGTCTGACTGTTGGCAAAGTACCCCAAGGACCCGACCTGGTGAAAGCCCGCTTACCTGGTGGTGGTGCCTGCAGAGACCTGTCAGTCCTGCCACCTAGTGCCACGGAGTGGCCTGGCTCCTGGGGACTGTGTTCTGTCTTCCATTTTGTGAAGCCTGAGATAGCTTTCCAATGAGCTCTGTGTATGTCCGCCAGATTTCCCGCCGCCTGCAACTGCGGAGCCTGTCTGGCGGAGCCACTGGGCTCAGGAGCCCTGCGTACCAGGCCCAGATCCATCACTAACCAGCGGTGTGGCCCCTGACAAGTCACCTCCTTACTCAGGGCATCCATTTCCTCATCTGTAAAATGAAAGTACTGGAAGGGGTCAATAATCCTCCAACTACAGGAACCTTGTTCAAAATTTAGATTCTGATTCCATCATTGGGGGGCGGGGGCGGGCATCTGCTTTGTAACCAGCACTGATTCTGTGCGGACCAAACCCGAAGAGCCTGTTTTCAAATAACGCTCTCCGGGTCCTCAGTTCTGGAGAGGACCCATGGGGAGGACCTCCGGGCGAGGAAACATTGAGGAAGGGCTGCCCCAGTCTAGTTTCAACAAGGGCAGCCCTCCTTTTACGTTTCTATAGTAAGGTTATACGTTAACTTTCCTCTGTAGAAACGGGATCTACCAATGGGAGAAAGGCATTAAAAATCGGTACTCTAGAATCACTAGATAATGTCCAAGGAACCTTACTGTCTGATTCCACGAGGCACCTCCTGCACAGCTTCCAAAGGGAAGCAGACCCCAACCGCGCTGGGGAACTAACCACTGCATTCATTTCTATTCGAACTTCAACTTAAAAAGAGAAACAAAACCTAGACTTCAACCCTGAAACCATCTTCCTAACAAACCCACGAGCGGGAGTTTATTATCCCGCTGGTAACCACGCAGCTGCCAAGGCCCCGAAGGACTAGCCCAGTGTGATGCAATTAGATGATGGCAGGGCCCGGCGACCTCTCCGTCACATCGCAGGGCTCCTCCTACAGTGCCTCTTCCTGCGTGGCATTTGAAACACCATAAACTGGAGCCAGAGGAGATCCATAAACAGCCCAGTTCTTATTTTTTACTTTAGAGTCCCTATGTGGCTTCATTTATTTTCAAAAGAGCGTGTGACATGTTCGTTGGCACCTTCCCTGCCATAAAATATCTGTTGACATTTGTGGTTTGGGGCTGGGTTGGATTAGTTGCTGTTTCATTGCATCTACCTATTGCATGTAACACCAGGAGAAACATCCTGAGCCCCGGTCCCATATTCCACCCTCTCCCCAGCACAACACGCATGCGCCTTCTACTGAATGGGAAGACGGAAAGAAAGCTACTCCATCCCTTATCAGCTGAGGTCTCACACAAGGGCACATAGGCTCTGTCTCCATTTCCTGGCCCATGGGTGGTTTTGTTAAGGTAAGGTAAGGAAGAGAAGATTGACAACAGTAGCTCATATCTACCACTTAGCAGGAACCAGACAGTGGGCTAGGGTGCTACTCTACCTGAATCGTCTCTGTCGGTCCTCTCACAGCCCATTATGTAGGTGTGGCTATCATCACCCACATTCTATACAAGGACAAAATGGAGGCACAAGAAGGTTAAGGTTACATAGCCAGTTACATAGCCAGTAGGTGGTAGAATAAGCTTCAGTCTCAAGAAGGCTGACAGCACAGGGTTTCCCTAAAACACTGTGCTCATGGCGCTTCTCCATACCAGCCAGAGAGTTTGAAGGTGTGTCAGGCAGAGGGCTCCTAGAGTATGCTGGGGGAATCAGATATGGTGGGTGAGTCCGGATAAAATAATGCAAAATAAAAACATGGTACAATGGAAAGAACACCAGCCTAGCTCTGTCCTCACAAGCAGTGGGATCTTGTGGAGGCTCAGTCTTCTCATCAGCAAAATGGGGTTAATTGTTCCTACCTTGTAGGGACAGTGCCAAAATAGGGATGTGTGTATGACTACCTATCAAGTACTCAGTAAACGGAAGTGACACAATGTGTGTGGCAGCATGCCAAAAAGCTAGTTGAAAGAAAATGTTATTCATATAAAGTACAATTTTATGTTAGAGTACCAGAATTCCTTCTGAAATTATAAAATCAACCCAGAATTTTCTTCCCTAAATTAAACTTAGAAAGTGTGAATCAACAGTCCACAGAGTTAAAACAAACAAATTTTCTGCATCTCTTTAAATTCCTACAACAGGAAATCTCTATTATATGTTGGGGCATGGCATACAAAAGGCAATTTCAGCATTATCCCATGTGGAAATGAATCTCTTTTATATTTATCACCCAGATAAAATTTCTACTAATACATTTATGTAAATCCTTTAGATATATATTTTTCTATACGTACACACATGTATGGACAAATATTTATTTTAATGAGATCATGCTAAAATTGAAATCCATTTTTTCCCTTAAAAATATGCCTAGACATCACTCTATATCATTAATATGATGACACACATCATCATATTAATGCCTTCATAATACTCGACTGTATAGATACACTATGATTAACCAATTGGAGGTTTAAATAGCTTCCAGGTTTTGCTATTATACACAGCACTGCAACAAACATCCCTGTCCATACATCTTCATGCACTTATCCATGAACATCTTAGGATACATTTCTAGATATGGAATTGTAGGATCAAAGATGTGCACATTTAAAACTTTGCTATAAGAGCCCAGGTTAGTGAACGCATCCAGGTTGATGCTGGGAGGGTGGAATCACCCAGTTCTGTGGGGACACAAGCTCCTGCTCTGAGGACACTTCCAGACTTCACTCCATGTACTTCGTAACCTAGCCGTCCATCTGCATCCTTTACAAGAAGCGGGTAGTCACGGGTGAGAAAACTGAATAATGTGAATAAGCTCTGCCACCAGTCCAGTGCAGGGCTGGTGCGGAAAACAAGTCTGTTGGGCACCAAAGCACATGTCCTTTCTGCTCTTGCTGGGCCTCCTCATGGCTTGTTGGCCCAAGACTCGGCCTGGCACTGGGCATGTTGAATACAAAACTGCACAATGAGAAGACTGTGGCCAGTATGAATGAGTTAAAGACTCTGAGCGGTTAATAACTGACCTGATTCCAGCAATACTGTTAGCAGTGACGGAGCCAGGTGACTAAATGTACCAGACTGGATCCGCCAGGAACACGTGGTACAGGTGTGAACAGGGGAACATGAATGTAGGAAGCTGGGAACATGGAAAAGCTTTGGAGGATGGCTATTGGACCTAGAGAGAAGGAATAAAGAACTTAGGCTTTCTTTGCATAAAGAAAACAGGTCCAGCTAGGAATTCAATAATGACTTTAAGCTATGTGAAGATTTATCCTGTGGGGCTGCAGTTGGAATCCAGGATGGGTATGCAGCTTGAGGACATGTACACACAGTTCTCAACCATTTACCCTTGAAAGGATTTCAATAAAGTCTCTAACACCAAAAAGAAAAAAAAACAACCCTTTGCTATATATATATATTTCCAAAGTGTTTTCCTCAGCATGGTAGTCCACCATCGATCCCACTAACTAGCATGAGGGAGACTTACGAAGAGTAGGTTGAACCACATTTAATTGATACATTTGAGGGTCACAAGTGGTTGACTATCAGTAAATCGATACAGTTCAAGCCAATAATCCATCCCTAACATGAAGCAGGTTTTGCCTTTCCTTCTTGAACACTGCACAGGACGTTCAGAAGAGGGCCACCCAGCCCTTTTAGGGGGGATGGGAGATGGATGTGCGGTGGGGGGGCTGCTTTCACTGGGAAATGTGTGACTCTTTGAAGGACTCCTGCTTTCCAACCGGGACACAGTCTTTTCTCTAGTAAGGCACAGGCATCGATTCTGAGTCCCTGAATGGCGAAGAGCAAGCTGGTCCGCTAGCACCCCTTTCCTGTTCAAGGATGGATTCAATAAAACCGAAAAGAAATCGGTGTGCATGGTCACAAGTCCTTGAGGTCACCTCACGAGACACAGGTTAGATCTGGAGGGACGCCACAGCTCAAGACCCTCCCGGCAACCCAGCCACACATGGACTGTGCTCCAGGAAGCCCCAGTCCTACAAAGGCTCCAAAAAAGAAAAAGTCCCATGGTCGCATATGCTAGGAGAACAGGGCATGCTATTTAGCTTAAAATGTATTTAAATTAAATTCAGTTGAAAAGCTAATCCTCCTGGCAAGTCACAGCACACTGAACCCTTAGAGCCCAGAGCAGTCCTGCAGTGACAAAGCTCTCTCCTCTTGGTGAACCCTGTGTCTGACCACAAAACCCTTTGATCACATAACACGTCTTGCCATGCAGGGGAGGAGACTTCCCAGAATGTCTACAAGTCTCATTTCCTTAGCGAAGAACCTGATGACGGTTATGCATGAAGTCAATGGCAAAGCCAGGAGCAGGAGTATTATCTAAGCCATTCGACAGGTACTCACAGAGTGCCCGCTGTGTGCCGAAATCCGTGCCAGACACTGGCAAACACAGTGAGCAGGGCGTGACCCTGGGGGAAGAGGCACAGTGGGAGGAAGAGATAAATCCACAGGCAATTTCAACTCCATGCAACTTGGAATCATCCAGAACATGTGCTATTGGACACTTACAATGTGGCTTCTGAAACTGAAGGACTGGATTTTTCATTTAATTTTAATACATTTAAATTTTAAAACAAAAGCAGTGTAAATAATTTACTATTAAATACAGCTTTGTTGTTTGGCAGGACCACATATCACTCTAAACCACTGAAAATCTAACCCCTAAATTGAGTTGAGCTGTAAGGATAAACAGCACACCATATTTCCGAGATTCGTTCAAAACAACGTTAAAACATCTCCCTCCCCCTGGTAACCACTGCACTCTTCTCTAGGTCCATGAATATCAGTTTTATGTCCCACCTACGTGTGAAATCACAGTTTTTAGCTTTTTCCGATTTACTTATTTCACTCAATATAATTTCTCAAGGACCATCCATGTCGTCATAAATGATCCGATGTCATCATTTCTTATGGTTGAGTAGTATTCCATAGTATATATGTGCCACATCTTCTTTACCCAATCTTCTATCGAGGGACACTTTGGTTGTTTCTATGTCTTGGCCACTGTGAAAAATGCTGTGATGAACATGGGGGTGCATGTGTCTGTATGTACCAATATTTTAGAGTTTTGAGGGTAGATGCCCAGTAGAGGAATTGAGGGACAAATATAAGGTGACGGAAAATGATTTGACTTTGGGTGATGGATATACAACATAATCAACTATTCAAATAATGTAGTGATGTTTACCTGCAATCTATGTATACTTGTTGATCAATGTCACCCTGTTAAATTTAATTTTCTAAAGAAAATAATCTCAATAATTTTTGTATTGATTATATATTGAAAGTGTTAACATTGTGGATATATTGAGTTAAATAAAAGAGGAGCGTAAAATTAATTTTATCTGTCCCTTATTCAGTTGTTGTTTTTAACACAGCTAGTAGAAAGTTGTAGATTCCATATGCAGCTCACCCTATTCCTCTGGACAGAGCTGATCTAAGAGATTTAGAGTACTTGGGAGCAGCAATGCCTAACAGATCTGGGAAGGCTTCCCAAGAGATGATTTTGAAAGTGAGCCTTAAAGGAAGAGAAAGACTGAGCCAGGAGACAAGAGGAAGAAAGGGTGTTTCTGACAGACAGAACGGCTTGTGCAAAGGTCCAGAGGCTGAGCAGAGGAGACCTGGAGCCAGTCACCATCCTTCCAACGCGTGGCACCTTCTCTGCTCCGGGCCCCCAGGTAGTCCTCACATAGGCCACTCGGCCTCTGAAACCACTGCAGGTTCTAAACACCTCTAACATCACACACAGATGATAGAAAAGAGGACCGTGTTCATATTTCACATAGATTAAAGCTAAATGTAGACCCTGCGCCTGCACAGGTTATTGTTTCACTTAAAATGTACAAGTTTTATATGTGCTCGGAGGAATCTTAGTAGAAAGAAGCTCCCACCAAAGCAAACATCGCAGTACTTCCCAGTGAGTATAACTGCAAATAGGCTTTTGTGAAGGCAGGCAGCTGGCCTGGAGCAGGGGCAGCGAAGGGGCTCAGCAGCAAGAAACGGGCGTAACAGGGGACGCTGGGAGGCATCCAGCAGAGTGGTAGGAGGTGGCAAGAGCTCAGGCTCTGCTGGCTTCACCACCTGCAGCTGTGTGACAACAGACAATCCGGTAACTGCCCTGGCCTCTGTGTCCTCAGTGTAAATGAGGAAAGGGTAGTTCCATCTACCAAGGAACTGCTCAACGTCGGCATTCTTGACTTTTGGGCCAGATCACTCTCTGCTTTGTGAACTGCAGGGTGTTGAGCAGCAGCCCTGGTCTCTACTCACTGGATGCTAGGAGCACCCTTTACCCAACTGTGACAACTAGAAATGTCTCCGGGAAGGCAGTGCAAAATCTCACTGCCCTTTGAGAAGCGCTGGTCTATGAATGAGCCGCGTGGAGTGAACGGAACCTGCATGAGCAGCGCTGGTGCAGCGCTGAGACTTGGCAAGTGCTCGATAAAATTTTGCAAAAGAAATGCATAACGTAAAGGGAGGACACCCTCCAACGAGGATGACGGTGGCACTTAGCAGATCTGCCATGGGGTGAATTTAACCAGCTATCACTTTAGCTCAGAAACGTCCATCTGTCCCCTCACCCTCCCCACCCCAAGGAGCCAGGTCTTGGGTCTCCTGAGTAATGTGGGCAGAAAGGCCCCACAAATGGGACATGACTCCCTCGATGGATTTAATGGTGCTTTTTACATGTGGATAATTATAGAGCCTTTTCTAAGCAAGTGCACCCGTGGCAGAAGGCTGAGGGCTCTGGGGCACCATGGGCCCACATAGCTCAGCTCTGTCGAGCTGATGGTAATGTTATTAAATGTGCTCTCTCCTTTTATTAGGCATCTTAATAACCTCTAAGTTGTACCCAGGAGAGTTGCTGCAGAAAAGGAATTCTGGCCAACCTAATTTGTATTTGAAAATACCCCATAGGCCAACAGAACAAGATTCAGATGAATTTCACAGGCAGCTGAGGGCTACACAAGGCAAGTGTTTCCAAATTGTACTCAATTATTGAATGCAAAATGCCTGCCTCCCTGCCTTCTCCATCCCCATTCTTTGCCCTCCTTTGCGGCCTATGTCCCTGCACCCCCACGCATGCATATGCAACCCACACTCCAGCCGCTGGCTGGTGAAGAGACTTAATGTAGGCGCTCCTGTACCGACAGAGAAAGGATGGTAAGTGTTCATAATTATTGACCATTTATTACCCAAAGTCAGACCCCAAAGCATCCCTTAGAACAATTCAAAAGGTGAGTGCTATTCTCATCCTCATTTTCTAACTGAGGAAACTGCAGTTTAAAAGGGTTAATATCTTACCAGAAAGAATTACACAAGTAGGTAATGATAGAGCACGGGCATAAACCAAATTCCACCTGACTCCCAGACTGGTGCTCCCGTGAACACTGCCTGACAGTGTTCACTAATCAGATGCCGACAAGGAGTGCGTCCATTTACTATTGAATAGTTCACTGAATTTGGACGGCAGCGTGTTCCAGAGCTGTGTGGAGTTCTGGAGAAAGACCCTGCCCCTATCCTCTGAAGATTCCCTGTAGAAACTATACACCCTGGAAGGAACATTTTTTTTTTTTTTTTCATTTTTCTGAAGCTGGAAACAGGGAGAGACAGTCAGACAGACTCCCGCATGCGCCCGACCGGGATCCACCCGGCACGCCCACCATGGGGCGACGCTCTGCCCACCAGGGGGCGATGCTCTGCCCCTCCGGAGCGTCGCCATGTTGGCGACCAGAGCCACTCTAGCGCCTGAGGCAGAGGCCACAGAGCCATCCCCAGCGCCCGGGCCATCTTTGCTCCAATGGAGCCTTGGCTGCGGGAGGGGAAGAGAGAGACAGAGAGGAAAGCGCGGCGGAGGGGTGGAGAAGCAAATGGGCGCTTCTCCTGTGTGCCCTGGCCGGGAATCGAACCCGGGTCCTCCGCACGCTAGGCCGACGCTCTACCGCTGAGCCAACCGGCCAGGGCTGAAGGAACATTTTAAAGGAATCAGGAAAGAGGAATAACAACTCCCTTCATTATCAGTAACAAGTTGCTATATGCCAGGCAGTGTACTGCCTACTGGGGATATTGCTACAGCCGCAAATAAAGGTAGTTGATTTGAGAAACATCCCAAGTAAAGAATAAACAGAATCTGCCAGTTTTGACTACAGGGTAAGGAACAGAGAGTGAGCAAAGGAGACTTGTATTTCCCTAGCGCAAGAGATTCTGAGGACAAGCAAGCTGTCGATGGGAACTGAAGGGCAGAATCTGGGGAGGAAGGAGTCAGCTTGTTTTCAAGTATGTTAAGTTATAGTTGTCATAAGACATTATGTTAGTTTCCTGTTGCTGCTGTAACAAATTACCACAAACTTTGTGGCTTTAAACAACACAGATATAATTCCTTCTCGTTCCGGAGATCAGAACTTCAAAATGAGTCTCGGGGGAATGAAAATCAAGGTGTTTGCAGGGCTGGTTTTTCTGAAGACTTCAGACAAGAGTCTGTTTCTTGCCTCTTCCAGATTCCAGAAGCTGCCAGCCTTTCTTAGCTGCTGGCCACATCTATCCAACCTCTGCTTCTTTCGTCACAGAGTCCTTCTCTGTCCCATGTGTTTCTCTTCTAGCCACACCTATAATTGCATCAGTCCCACTGAGATAATCCTGGATACTTTCCCCATCTCAAAATCCTTGACTTAGTCACATCTGCAAAGCCTGTTTTGCCATCTAAGGTAACATGCATAGGCTCCAAGGATTGGGATGTGGACATACTGAAGAGCCATTACTCAGCCTACCGCACACATGCAGGAAGAAATGTACTACACAGACAGGTAAGTCTAGACCTTGGGGGAAATTCCTTCATTCATTCAACTAATCAATACTCATTTATTAAGCAGTTCCCATGTGTGAAGAAGATCAGCTCAGCATAAGAGTTGATTTGGGATTCATTCCCATAGCTCATCAGTGAGGAAGTTTTTGTAACGAGAGCGAAGAGAGTGAAAAGCAAAGAACTGAAGACAACATTTGGGAGAATCTACGCATTTCTGGAGCAGATAGGAAAAGGGGAACCAATGTGAACTCGTCCAGGTGAAGAGCTATTATGCAGCACCATTTGTACACGTTTGTTTATATTGTTTGGGAGACTATAGGTGATTCTAAGTAGGGCATGTGATTTCAAAACATGCTGTCTGGTGGCGGGGGCAAGGGGAAGAATTCAAGTAGGTTCTTCTTGAGCCACAGTGTCTCTGGAAGATCTGCTTTCTGGCCGATGCTCACCACTAGTGGCTGTGGTTCAGGCCAGTTCATTTCCTCTCCCTTTCTCGGCCAAGGACAGCCAATAAGCACTTCGCATCCAATCCCCTGCAGCCGGAGCTCTTGGCTGCCCTAGTAATGGAGGCGGCAAGAATTTAATCCATGGCAGCCTCAGGTGCAGAAAGATGATACTGAATATTTCATTCCTGGGATGATGGGAACTGCAAGCCCCTGGAGAGGATCTGACCGAATCTTTTAAGTGAGCCTTTCCAGGAATCCATTGGGTAACGGTGCTATTGGCAGCAATGACTGCCACTCGGCCAGCACTTCCCAAGGGGAGGGGAAGCAGCATTCATATGCAGCAGTGCTAAAGGGCCAGCTCCAACTCTGGTTCTAGGAAATTAATGTTTTTCACTCAGATTTCAGCGGTTTCCTGTCAGTTCTATGAATCCAAAAGACATTTGTCACCCATCTTTTCCCTTTTCTGTTTTTCAGAAAGAGCCAAATGAAAAGAAAAGAAAAAGACCTAACATAGAGAAATTATTGAAGGTACATTTCTTCTCTTCAGGAAGGTACCTGCCTTGGCTAGCCTCTCTCCTCCCCTCCACCTCTCCCAGCTAGCTCAGGAAGGCCGGGCTAGAAGGGACAGGGACGAGAGACAAACAGATGCATTATCTCAGTGGGAAGTTTCAGAGACTGTGTGCGTTGGTAAGTAAACACCATTTGTTAAGCACTGAAGTATTAAAATGAGGAGGGAAAAGACTATTTTCCCTTTAAAAATTAAGTGTTTTGAAAAACTGGATTAGATTTTTTTTTCATTACTCTTCACAAAATTGAAAACAGATGGTATGTGCTATAAATTTACACACACACACAGAAAGTGAAAAGGGTCAATTTCTGTATAATGGGGAGGGGAGATGACCTGAAATGTGACCCCTTTGCCCTTCAGACCTGAATTTGGATCTGATTCGTGAGTCTGGGTCGGAGCTGCACACCCTGGCGCAGTGAGGAGTGAGCTGGAAGTTCAAGGACAGGTATGCAGGAAGCTGGACTCCCTCCGGCCCCTGGAGGTGCTCGCCTCACCTGTACTCCCACAACCCTGCCCATCCTTTGGAGTAAGCTCCTGCCAGGATGGTCCCTGGGGTCAGAGCACACCTGCTCACGTGCTGGCACTGTTGTATTCTAGCAGAACTTCTAAACGTAAGTCATTACATGCTCAGTGTCTCAGCGTTATGGTTCGCCAATGAAACTGGTCTGAGGAGGAAATTAAATAATGCATGTAAAGTGCTAGTGTCTGGCACATATACAGAGCTTAATGCAAGGTAGTTATTATTATTAACAATAATAGTAGCATCAACAAGAATACAAAATGACATTTCTATGGAAACTCATGCCTTTTAAAGGCCTTTTATCCAACCATTAGCATTTATCCAACCCATCCACCAGGTGCCAAGTACTGTGTGAGACTCGGGGATTCAATTATGGGACGGGAACTTCACGGCGGCAGGGGAGGTGGAGCAGGGAAACAGGCTCTAGAATCAGGTGGCCTGCTCTCAAGCCCAAGCTTTCCTCCTTCTAGTTGTGTGGCCTTGGGCAAGTGACTTACCTTTCTGTGCCTCGGTTTTCTCCGTTGTACAATAGGAATAAGAACAATAACCACCTTGTAGGGTTGCTGAGGATTAAATGAGTCCACAGATGGGAAGTATATCAACATTACCCAAAAGCTACCTGTACATGGTACACTCAGTTTGCTTTTTAGCTTCTATTGTTGGAGTTCTTGACCTCACCAGGTTACTATACAAGATGAGCAAAAATAAGCTTTTCGTTATGAGTACATGTAAATACAGAGTTTACTCTTGTATTATTATTTATTAATTATTGCATCATTTTCTATACAGACAACTGTACATCTACTTTTGCCCCGCCTTGTCAGCCCTCCACATTCCTCAAATGGGAAAGCTGCTTTTAATTTGCCATAAACTGTACCCAGCCACTAATTCAGAGACAAAGGAACAGCCACAGAAGGATGTTGAAGGCTAATGTACTGAGAACATCTTATCACTGAGCCCAGTCAGTTACTTCGTGTAGATTGAGATCAAGCCAGTTTTCTAATTAGATGGAGCAGAAGGTCACCTACATCTACATCGTGCATTCTCCTAGTCACTAGGAAGATGTTCACCATTGTCTTCTGCAACTAGAGAGACTGGGAGCATAAAGATCACACACACACACACACACACACACACACACACACACACCCCTTCGCATTGTGTGAATTTCTTTATTGGAAGTTGTGTCATAAGTATAAATATCAAACAGAGCACTTGAATACTCCACACCTGGACTTGAGGCCAGTGGGGAGCATGCAGCGACATGGAGCCGTCTATAAGAATAGCACTGGTCACCTGAATACATCCACACTGTCTGTGCAGTCTCAGGGACAGACATTCAAAAAAACAAAACAAGAAACTTTTTATTTTTTAATCTAACCGTTCTTTTGCCCTTTACAAGAAATCCAGACAGGCACCTGAGAGCTCCGAGGCAACACGCGGATAATGAGGCTGCACAGACCCGGCCAGAAACAGCGTCAGAACCCGGCCCTTTGACCGTGAAGCCAGCCAAGTGCAGACAGACCAGCCAGACACTGTGGCTGCTCCCCCGCATGGAAGGAACAGCTTCCGTCCAGGCTGTGCCAATGCAGCTCCAGACATAAAGGTGATGAAGGGCTGTTTTCAAAGCCCAAAGTCTTGCCTCAGGACCATTTAGAAAACACTGCTGGCTAGGGAGCCATCACACACACAAGTCAATGAAATATTACCCCTAATTGAGTGGGCCATTTGAGAATGCAACCAACAGCATGTCCAAGGAGTCAGCACTCCCTTTACATCTCCCCAAGCCCCTCCCGGGGTTAGCATCCATTTAAAGAGAGAGAAACATAAAACCACTTTCATCACTTAAATGTAAATGAATCAAGGTAGGATATGGGTAGGGGAGCAATCAGCTCCCCCTAATGACTGATCTGCTAAAGGGAAAGAAGAGTGATTCATTCTGATGTGGTGCTCCCAAAACACACTGCTAGGTCATCGATTCTAGATTCCCCAAACTTCCACACAGGATATTTGTGAGTTCATTTGGCGTGAAGGATGCAGGAGAATTGGTGGTCTTTAAAAATGAAAAGGCTTTGGATGCATCAGATCTGGTCACCAGGGGGAAGCCAACTTGATCTCTAAGTCATTCTTCAAAATTGCAACTGCTACCATGGGGTTGCTCTGGCGCCTGCACAGAGAGAAGTCAATTCTGACCCCCCGCTCCTGACCCAGAATCTACATTATGGACTAAAGGCGAATAAAGTCAAAGCTATCGCCAATGGGCTTAACAGTGAAACCCCACACAGAAGACACCACGTGCTAGGTGGTAACAAACAAGTTCATTTGAATCTAGTTTTATAGAAAGTATGACACAGCTGTGAGGTAGCTTGAGCTGTCAGTTTTCCATGAGATCTGTCATAGATCCCAGTCTTAAAAGACCCAGAATCCAGAATGTCCACTGAAAGTCACTACACTTTGCAATCAACTCCTATTTCTGAAGATAATCTAAGCTTATCTCCTTTTAGAAATATGAAAGACAGAAATACATGCCTTCTGCATATCTCAACGCTCTACTCTCTCTACATTCTCAGCGCCGTGGAGTAATATTGCTGCACGAGAACACGAGAAAGCACAGCTGAATGGTGATGGCTGATCCGAGTCCCTCTTTGCAGCCCTTGCAACAGGGTTTTAGGCAAAGTCTCTTTACCTCCGTTATGCACCCACCTCTTACGCAAAATGAAATTAGTACTCACATCACTGGGTTGTTTTAACAAAATAAACACGTAAACAGTACAGTGCTTGCTTATATAACATGTATGCCATAAATATTAAAAAATGAAATCTATCTTATAAATCTTTTCACCTTTAACTTGTTTAAACATTTCACTTTAGCTTCCCTGTTCCTCCCACGGACACCCCAAACATCACTTGTGTATGCCCACATTTTGCAATGCTGTCTCCAGAGCTCCTCCCTCACTGGAATACTCTGCTTTGGCCTCTGTGTTTAACTAACTCTAACCCATACACTAAGCTTAAATTCACATTCTGCTTTTCCCACCAAGCCTTCCCTGCCAACGACAAGCACACCGCGAACCCCTTCCCACTCTTCCAAAACCCTGTCTGTGCCACTGGCTGATGTTTCAGAGCTTCCCGGGCCGCTGTGGTGACGATGCTATCGTTGCACACCAGCTCCGCAACCTGAGTGTGGCCAAGAGAGAGCGACACCCCGCTTCTCCTCCCGCCATCACCATCATGTCTGGCTCTGTGTGACATATGTCACACTGCCCAAAGAATTCCAGGTGTTTCACTTGAACATTCCCTGCAGCAAATTCTTATACTAACAATGTCTGCTTCCCAGTCACTGCAGTTACTGATCCTGACATGATCAAATTAAGAGATATTTAAAAAGATGTTCTTTTATCTCTGATAGAGGATTAAAAAAAACAGTGAAAGAAGAGCCAACAGGATTTGCTTGAGCGTTTCAACTGTGACGCATGTCCCAGAATTTAAAAAGATGGCAATTGTTGTGCCATTGACAAGAAAGTTTCAGTGGAGTGGTGAAGATGAGAGCATGGTTAAAGATAAAGGAGAAAACAGTAGATACAATACAGTAAACCCTTCTGAGATGTTTAGTGTAAAAAGAAAGAGCTGTGTGTGTGGTTAATTGACCATAAAGGGCAAGAGCAGAAGCAGGAAGACCAGTTGGAGGCTATTAAAATTGTCCAAGTGACAGAACTAGTTGACCTCTCAGACATAAGATTGCCCAATTTCACTAAAACCTAAAAAAAAAAAATACAACTTATGTTGCTAATATCCTTGCATAATGTGGGAGTTGGTGGATGCTTTTTACGTTTTTTTTTTTTTAAGACAAAAATAGGAGTACTAGAAATAAAGAGAACTTCAGATTATCAATCAACCTTGTTTGCCATTCTTCTGCCATTTTCCAGATAGAAAAACTAAAGCTAAAGAGATAAAATTATGTGTCCAAAACCGAAAACCTTATCCATGTAGAAACAAAGTTAGAAGCTTGAACGCCCAATTGAATACTCTCTCATTACACTACACATGTTCCTCATATGGGAAACTATAGCTCATTAAAATCCCATTCAACCAGAGTCAGGGGGGAAATTTTTTTGTTTCATGGAGGAAGGCAATTGAAAGCAAAGGTTAAAAACGTCAGCTTTGTGCGTCCGTTCTGACTTGGCCATCTACTTCACCTTGGTTAAATTACTCACCTTCTCTAAACCTCAGTTTCTTCATTCATAAAGTAAGGATAATAAAAGCACCTGCCTTGTAAGGCTTTCATGAGGATGAATGGAGCTGATAAATATAAAATCGTAACGCCAGACATACAGGAAGAACTTATTAAATGATAACTGTTAGTATGATTCTTTGTCTTTATTTATCCAAAAGCTAAACTCAAATTCCTCTGGAGAAACTGAACAGTTAAGAATGATGGAAGAGAAATTCCAAGCAGAGAAAAGATCATAACCAAGGTCATCAAGGCAGAGATCACAAATCGAATATGGAGAAGAGTACAATACCAAGTAACGACTAAACGTCATCTGGGGGCTCACATCGCTGAGAGGCAAAAAGAAACTCAAATTTACACAGATACGGAGTTTAATTCTTCTGTGAAAACGCTAGTCTATTACATCTGGGGATTTTCTGTGATTCACAAAGCACGGCTATGAGCATTTGATTCTCCAACCCTGCAAGATAAACCAGGCAATTACAGTTATTACTGTGCCCATTTTAGAGATAAACAAATGAGACTGAAAGAGATTAAGAAACTTACTCAAGGCCAAGAAATCTAATAAGTGCAGGGTCAGGACTAAAGCTCAGGTCTTCAGAATTTTCCATTTGGGTGTCTGATTACTTGGGGAGCCTAAGTGCAGCTTCTGTAGCATTTGATGATTTTATGATGTGCTTGGGGATTTATGGATGTTATTTTGTTGGTACCTCTCTACCTCATAATCCACAACGGCAGTGTCTGCCTTTTGTCTATGAAACATATAAAAGCACCCAGAGATTGTTAAGTGGTGGGTGCATCCAATAAATACATAAATCATAAAAACACAAAGAGCATACAATGGCTGGTTTCCTTTCTGACAAATCTGTTTCCTTCCTGACAAGAGATGCTGCCCTGTGGTTCTTCATGTGGGGAAATAAATGTCATAAGTTATCAGCCGTTTAGTGTTATGCCTTGTATGCACCTCGACTCCTGTGGGGATTTAAATTTCAAATTGAGACACATCATTTCTGAGGGCTGGCCTAACCCTGCACATAAGCAAAGTTAGTGGATCCACTTAGGAGGTTGTTTTAAGCCCTCAAAATCATCTCTACTGTCTCCAAAATAATTTCTCTCACTGTCTTATCAGAGTCTCTAAAATGCCACCTTGACACAGTTCTTTGTGTCACGTTACTAAAGGTTTTTCCTTCATTTATTCCAAATATGTCTGTTGAGCTAGGACACAGGAGGCACTATTCTAGGTATTGAAGATGCAGCTGTAAGCTACATAGACAAAGATCTTACCCTCACAGAACTTTCATTCCATGAATAGAGGTGTAGATGGATGGTAGGATTGGGAGATGGGAAATAAATAAGTATAATATTAAACGCCTTCATTCAACAAATATCAATTAAGTGCCTATTATGCCTAGGTCCGGAAAGAGTTTACCCAGGAGGTCATTTAGAATAATTTAATTTGTCATATTAATCAATGAGTCACCTAATAACCTCAAAGAAATTCTACTAGTGTCAAACCCTGTACAGTTTCTGATCTCTGTGTCCCTGTCCCTGAAGCCATTCGGTTCAGCTCTATCACCAGGGCCAGGGACAGGACATACCAGGACAGGAAGGACTTTAGCAATGCTGGTCTCCAACTTTTTGGAATTCCCTCGCAAATTACCCTAATAACTGAGCTTCCTTCATGTGATCGAAAAACATATCTGAGTGTCTACCTATCTATATTTGATGTTAGAAATACAAAGATGTATAGGGTAATTCAACTCTGAAGACTTCACAGCCTATAGCAAGGAGAGAGAGAAGTGGAAATAAATAAATTGTGGTCAGAGGCTGAAGCTCTATTCTGCTCACAGACACCCCCTCACTGCTATTCCTTCTAAATTAGTTCCCTTTCTAGACCTCCATGGAACTCTGCCTACTAGGATTTTCTGCAATGATGTAAATGTCCCATATGTGTGCTGTCCAATATGGTAGCCAGTTACCACGTATTAAGTAGATATGTGGCTGATATAACCAAGAAACTAATTTTTTAAATTTTACTTAATTTAAATTTAAGTCTAAGTAGCCACATGTGGCTAGCGGCTACCATATTGGACAGCACAGATCTACAATTAGAAATGGTTCCAGGGTGGGCAAACCATGATAAGAGAGCTTAGAATCCAGGGTCTCTCAGGGTGTAGGGTTCTGATGTCAGACTCTCCAAACTGTTGCCATTCTCCTGAAAGTTTGCTTGAAGGCCATTTTTTCTCCATGTGGTGATTCAGGACCTAGCAACCATTCATCTTGTAACCCTAGAGCATCCCCTAGGGCCTCGGAGGCTTCTGTGTTTCAGTAGTAAATAGGAAGAGAGAAAGCAGAAGTGTTATACTGAATTCTTGGGAAAACCCAAGCAAGGGTTGTTCTCACATTCCATTTGGAAAGTAGTCATGTGGCCACACCTAGATGCAATGGGTGCTGGGAAATGTAGTCCTGGGCGGAAGCAACCTCCTCCCAGTAATAACTGCACACTGTGGAAAGAGGCTAACAAATTTCTGGTGGACAGCTATCCATCCTTGCCACAACCAGCCTTAGCCCTCCAATGCGACTCTAAAGTTGAGCTGGGGAAAGCACCTAATGCATGGCCCCAAATAAAAGCTACTGCTCTGTCAGTGAAAATAGGAACAGCATTCATCAAAGTGCCACTGAACTCAATTCTCTAAACAGGAAATCAGAGGGCAAATTCGTAGCAAAAATCTAAGGATGAAATGCCCTTCATAGCCAAGGAGAGAATGTCTCCTTACCTGTGGATTAGAGAAAGCTGTGCTGTTCCCCGTCTTTTTCTCAGACATTTATTAAGCGACCCTCCATCCATTAACTGTCCCCATCTCTCAGTGAGTGTGCCGACTGACCCCGCTGTGACCCTTTCCCCACCTCCTTTCCTCCCTCCACGGTCAGCTCCAAAGTGTCCCCAAACATTTGAGGACCTAAGTCCAATCGGAGGTGAACATTTAGGATATGAAACCGGAGGCTCCTTTCACCCCTTGGCCCCAAAATGCTAAAGTCAGGCAATCAGAACAGAAGGGAGGATTTGAATATCCGTGATTTACAGCTTTTATTTTTGTTTTGGCAGCTTCAGCTCAGATTCAGGTTTCTTCGATGGTGAGACCACACAAAATGCATCACTGTGTTGTCAGGACCACGAATTACAGCGGTATTGATGACACCGGAGCAGTGCTATGTGAATATCTTTCCACGAATAAATACAATGTAAGCCCCATATTTCTTGTTTTTTTTCTGAGAATGGCCTGAAACACTGAAGCAAGAACAGTCCTATGACAGACAATTCCCCCCCTTAGAATGTCATTGTTCCTTTACTGCAAGAGAAATGAGACTATCAACAGGTACAGTCACCACTGCAATCACATTGGCACTAAATATATATATATATATATATATATATATATATATATATATATGCATTAATTGACATCATGGAAAGTAATTAATGATTTCACTGCTATTAATCCACAGATAAAAGAATCCATCCCCCAGCATTGAGAGGTATAAAATAATATATAAAAAGGGGTTATCACTTACTAATTATTAGCTTTAATTATTATCATTTGACTATAATGTACCCTATTACCCTTTTGAATACTAACCCCCAGTTCTCTTCTGAGGAGCATGTCTATACCAGTACCAACCCATGTGGTGAGTAGTGCAAAGCTGTTACCATCTCTAGTCGCCAAGGCTGAGCCCATGAGCTAAAGCTGATCAAATGACCACGTTGTGCCTGACCAGTTCAGAGATAGTGAGCTGACCCAAGCCAGGCTACAAAAGCACTCCCTGAAAATGTTCTAGACCCAGTGGTGGAAAAGTGGTCTTAGAGTTCTGTGATCCTTCAAGCGGTAGAACATAAGCTTGGGGCCGCCAAGGCCACCCTGCGAAGAGGCTGCAAATGCAAATAAAATCAACAGAGAGACTGTGCGGCTGTGCTCCCTCTGTCTCTATCTGCACCAGCATGGGAACCGTCCCTGTCCCCAAGTCATCACTATCCCTGTGCTCCCTCTGCCTCTATCTGCACCAGCATGGGAGCCGTCCCTGTCCCCGTGCTCCCTCTGCCTCTATCTGCACCAGCATGGGAGCCGTCCCTGTCCCCGTGCTCCCTCTGCCTCTATCTGCACCAGCATGGGAGCCGTCCCTGTCCCCGTGCTCCCTCTGCCTCTATCTGCACCAGCATGGGAGCCGTCCCTGTCCCCGTGCTCCCTCTGCCTCTATCTGCACCAGCATGGGAGCCGTCCCTGTCCCCGTGCTCCCTCTGCCTCTATCTGCACCAGCATGGGAGCCGTCCCTGTCCCCGTGCTCCCTCTGCCTCTATCTGCACCAGCATGGGAGCCGTCCCTGTCCCCGTGCTCCCTCTGCCTCTATCTGCACCAGCATGGGAGCCGTCCCTGTCCCCGTGCTCCCTCTGCCTCTATCTGCACCAGCATGGGAGCCGTCCCTGTCCCCGTGCTCCCTCTGCCTCTATCTGCACCAGCATGGGAGCCGTCCCTGTCCCCGTGCTCCCTCTGCCTCTATCCGCACCAGCATGGGAGCCGTCCCTGTCCCCGTGCTCCCTCTGCCTCTATCCGCACCAGCATGGGAGCCGTCCCTGTCCCCGTGCTCCCTCTGCCTCTATCCGCACCAGCATGGGAGCCGTCCCTGTCCCCGTGCTCCCTCTGCCTCTCTGCACCAGCATGGGAGCCGTCCCTGTCCCCGTGCTCCCTCTGTCTCTATCTGCACCAGCATGGGAGCCGTCCCTGTCTCCGTGCTCCCTCTGTCTCTATCTGCACCAGCATGGGAGCCGTCCCTGTCCCCGTGCTCCCTCTGTCTCTATCTGCACCAGCATGGGAGCCGTCCCTGTCCCCGTGCTCCCTCTGTCTCTATCTGCACCAGCATGGGAGCCGTCCCTGTCCCCGTGCTCCCTCTGTCTCTATCTGCACCAGCATGGGAGCCGTCCCTGTCCCCGTGCTCCCTCTGTCTCTATCTGCACCAGCATGGGAGCCGTCCCTGTCCCCGTGCTCCCTCTGTCTCTATCTGCACCAGCATGGGAGCCGTCCCTGTCCCCGTGCTCCCTCTGTCTCTATCTGCACCAGCATGGGAGCCGTCCCTGTCCCTGTGCTCCCTCTGCCTCTATCTGCACCAGCATGGGAGCCGTCCCTGTCCCCGAGTCGTCCCTGTCCCTGTGCTCCCATCTCTCAGTATTTGTCATGGTGTGCTAACACTGGGTTGAGAAATCATGAAGGCGGAGACTGTCTAAAACTCACTAATGTCCCCAGGACCTAGCACAGGGCCTGGCGCACAGCACGGCATCAATAAGTATGTGTGGAATTAGTAAGTGGATGACATTCTATACGAGACTTCCCAGCCATATCAGAATCATCCAGCCCCTCCCTGGACTTGAACCTCTATGAGGACAAACATGCTACGTACCAGAATCTCTGCGGGCACTGTCCTCACTACCCAGTCGTCAGCACAGGGCAGACACTCAACATATGTATTTACAGACTGCATAAATGAGAGAAAGATAGCTAGAGCAATGTTTGTAGCAATTCTATACTAGACTTCTCACCTCAAGTAACCTTTTTGAAAATCAGGCCTGCTCTGATTGCCTTACTTCTTTAAACACGTTAGTGAGTGCTTATTACTTCTAATATCCAGACAAAACTCCATAAAATTAACTACAAAGACCTGCCTGGAATGCTAAACTATCAGACAGACCCCTATTTGAGGGTCACAAACCCTTGAGATTCTGATGAAAGCTAGGGTCCCCTGTTCCCAGAAGAAGAGAAAAAGAGTCACGTGATTGTGAGAAAATGCTTTCTCCTGCCGTTTTACAAAGCTGATGGAGCCTGTGATGCCCAATCCTGGGCCCTCCTGGGACCCATAACCCCAGGTGGGAGGCATCTCCGTGGCCCCTAAACCACCCTCAGAGTGAGGAGAGAGGCCAGTTCCTCTAAGACTCTCCGTGGCACCTCAAAGGCCAGGAAGCCCATCCCACTAGAGTGCTGGCTCTCTGATAGTTAGCAATTCAGAATGACTTTTCAGAGCAATCCCTCCGTCTCCCAGGATACTTGTCTGACAACCCCTTAATCTTGGCAAGAGCTGCATTAAACCAACCTGTCATCATTGTCGCTGCACACAGCGGCAGCTCAGAGGGAGCGAGGGGCACACTCACTCGGAAGCAGACTCTTCAACCCCTCAGACGAAATGAGAACCTGAGGGGCCTGCTGCTCCGTGGGCAGCTCTCGGGATAGACAGGCAGGGCATGCCAAGAGGCATTAGGCCCAGTGCAGGCTGCAGGTGCCCTTCTTCTATCCGAGGGGCTGTCAGGAGTCGTCAAAAGGAATGTTTAAACAACCGCTCTGCTCAAACCCCAGGCCCGTGCCCCGCTGGATTAAAATAACGGAATGGAGTCCTGATATGAAAAGGTGTCAGGGGAAATTTGCTGAGAAAGGGATTCATTTTGACAAATTCAAAGAGCCCTGTGGTTACTTTGGTTCTGAAGAAACTGTTTCATCAGTTACTTCTGTGACCTGTGAAATTCTAGTTCTTTACAAAAGAAAAAGTGAAACTATATCCAGCTGACACCTCAGAATATTTTGGAGACGTAAAGGAAAGGAAAACAGCGAGAATAGTAAGTAGCCACAACCAGTCAAAGGCAGGGGAGGCGAAATCCCTCTCCTGGAGTAACTCTTTTATGACCCATAATCTATCCGGTAGGTATTAAATTGTGAAGTGCAATTTTTTGGATCCTTTATTATGTGCTAAACACTTTCAAATCCTCCCTTAGGTATTTATTGAGAGTCAGTTCAAATGCTAGAGAGATGGTCACCTGAAACCTATGTACTCTTATTGATCAATGTCACCCCATTAAATTTAATTTCTAAATAAATAAATAAATAAATGAAGAGAGAGTCCATTGTAAGATTGGCCCCATTTCTTCATCCCGCCCACCTTGGGCAAGGTGACCTATCCCACCCCTTAACTAGGGGCTTAGCCAGGCAACTTACTCTGGTTAGTGGGATGTTAGCATGAGTGCAACAAGCAGACTTGAAAAAGCATTGGTGCACTTCCCCTGCATCCTGGGTCCTCTGCCACTGCCACGAGGATATGCGTGAGCCAGCCCTCTGCAGAGGGAGAGGGATGGGGAGCAGAGTCAGCTGCCCCGGGCACCCTACACAACAACCAGCTGGCCCTCAGACCCAGGAGCAACCCCAGACAAGACCAGTAGACCTGCCAAACTGACAACCACACAAGTCCCGACAGGAGAGCAATGAGTTCACATTTTCTTGCTTGCTACTGTACACCATCACTGTTTTGTGCATTGCAGTTACATGGCATTATGGCAAGAGGCAACTGACATACCAACCGTGTGCCAGACACTATTCTGAAACCATGGTAGACAGCCATAAACAAAAAGCACAAGGCCCCTGCTCTCACATTCCAAGTTACTTTACCTAATTCAAAATTTATGACAACTCTATAAAGCAAGCTGTATCCCCATTTACACTCAAGGAAAGAGAGATACAGAATGGTTGCACTACTTGCTCACGGCACCAAAGCCAGCAAGTGGAGTTTGGATTCCCCCTCAGGCTTTATGATGTGGTGGGGAAGTCATTAAATGCCAGCGAGCCATGGGTTCTGCATCGGAAAGATGGGGATAACAGTAACGCACACCTCAAGAATTATTGTGACGGTTAAATGAGACCATGCGTGTCAAAGCACTTAGCATAAGGCTCTGTACATGGAGAACTCAGGAGGGGTTTTTTGTGTGGATAATACTATTTCTGTTATTGTGACACTCTGAACCCAGAGCCTGACTGCCTCACAGTTCTTTATTATTTTATTGCCGCTGGTCTAGTTTCCTGTCCTTTCTACCTGACCCAGGTGTAGGTAGAACTGATTAATAAGCCTAGAAAATGGCACTGATTCATTTCATAGAAAAAAGATCAGCTCTAACCACCTTCCTTCTTTCTGAACCCAGAGAGGGTACAGGTCATTTCTGATGGACTCCCTACTGAGGGTTACCAGATGCTTAGGCTGAAGCGGACATGTCTAAAGATGAATAACCAGCTACCTGAGTTGCAGGGCCCAGCACAAAATAAAAACACAGGGCCCCCTGTTTAAATATTATTCAGAATTTACATCAGAGTTACAGCTGCATCACAGCATTGGACCAAGCATGAGGCCCTTCTCGGTTAGTCCCTTCTTCATAAAATTGTTTTTGAAAAATAAATGAGATCATTCCCAGTCTTTAAAGCCAAGGAGGACAAAGAGGAAATACTCAACAGTCGTGGTGTAACCTGTCACTGTTACATGTTTGCTGATGTAACAAAGGTTATCCCAGCCTGACATGCAGCCTTCTATCCTTTTCAAAACTCCTGGGCTACCACTTTTTCCAGTGATTTTCGTAAATAGTCTCCTTAGTCCCACAGCTTGAGAAATAGAAGCTCAGAGGGTGTCTGGAGCTTTTCGGGGGCTACACAGTAAGAATTGCTGAAGTCAGCCTGGAATCTGGGGTCCGCACGCCCTGAGCCTTTCCGCCAGGTCCCCCCGGCTCCAGCTGCCCCGGCCCTGACAGAGCGGCGTGCAGACAGCATGCACCTATTTGGTAGTCAGGATCCACTGTGAGGCTGAGAGGAAAGAGTCAGTGTGCACAGAGATCTGCGCCAGAGGCTCCAGTACACTCCCCCCACTCAGGCTGCACCAAAACCGTGTCTTCTGAGAAAAACCTTAGGCTACCCAAGGAGAAAGGACAAGGAGAACTGCCCAGTGGCAGAGGAGCACACAGCCCTAGAGAAGGACAAGGGAAGTGGAATCCTGGCTCTGCCACTTAACAGTTTACACAAACGCTTAACCCAGCCTACCTCACTACTGGCATTAGGGCCTAGATAATTATTTGTTGTGCGAATATGTTGTATGCATTGCGAGGTGTCTACAGCAGCCCTAGCATCTACCCACTACATTCAGTAGAGTAGCCACCTACCTACCTCTCCAGCTGTTACCACCAGGAATGTCTTCAGACTGCTAATTGTCTCCTTGGGGTGGGGTGGGTCAGCAGAAGCACAATCACTCCCAGTTTAGAACCACGGACTTAACCTCTCTGAGCTTCAATGCTCTCAACTGTCACCTGGAGATGGTGTTGATAAAAATACCTGCTGCATCAGGTCTCGGGGACTGAATGAGGCGACCGTGTACGGGTATGGCACCGGGCCTGGCACACAGTTAGATGGTCAGTAAATATATGCTGTTATTATTGCAGTTGTGGCCAGAGAATGGGGATCTCTGCAAGAGCTCCATAAGCTTTCTGAATTTGGAGCTCAAACTCCAATTCAGCAAACACCTACTGACAGTCCACACGGGTCAATTTTCCCAGGTACTGGGAATTAAGGGTGAATAAGATTTAGACCCTGCCCTCAAGGGCTCATTCTAAATTAGCCCACTACCTACCTCATGCGATGTCCTCATGCGATGTTCACAACCCAAGCCTCGCTCAAAGCCTAGCTCTGTGACGTACATGTGTGACTCAGGACAACTTTGCTACACTTTGCTTAGTCTCTGTTACCTCACCTCTAAAATGGAGCTAAGAATAACGTCTCTAAGGGCTCTGCCTCTTTCTTAACCAGTCATCTGGAATAATGTCTCCCAACAATACCCATGTCCCCCAATTGCCCGTCAGATACCTTTCCCCTCCCCCTACTGCCTGCAGTATGGAGAGTAAGTCCACAGCATTCTCAGCATAAGATGCTATTTACTTCCTGTGAACATTTACAAGCATCCAGGAGGTAATTAGGGACCTGAGTTCCGGGGGCAGACGAACCTGACTTGTGGCCATAGCCAAGTCACTTCTCTGATCCATCAGTTTATTCACCTACACAACGAGGATAACAATGGTGCCTCCTTCGTAGGGTTCTTGTGAGGACACAGTGAGATCACTCATGTAAAACAGCCAGAAGCCCAGCACTGAGGAAGCACTCACTACCCTGTTGCCATAGCAATAAAGGTGTTGAGAAGCGGGGAGGAGGATGCTGACCAAGAAGGGAAGGAAGAAGATGTGACCATCCGTTGCCTGATCCAACAGCCTTTTGAGAGCTGACACAGGAGCCCAGAATTCAGCCTCCCTCCCAGATTGTTGGGTATAACTGCAAACCTTTCAACACCAAAACCTCCTCTCTGCCCCAGCCCCTCCAGGGCCAACTGTAGCAGCTTTTTTCCCAGGCTCTTGCCAAACGATTCAAGTGGATTAAAATATGTATGTATATATTTATGCGGACAAGAAAGAGGAAAAGCGTAACTTCTAGTCAGAGCCTAAATTTCCTGCCTCCAGAGCCCAGCTGGAGAGCAGGCGTTCTAACAGAAAACAGCCGCACAATTAGCTGGAGCTCTGTTGCTGTCTGCAGCAGACTGCTTACGCCCATGTCTCAATAGGTGGTCTCCCAGTTCATCAGTTCATAAATAAGTAATTTGAAATGTGTTCCTGAGGGAAATTTTCCTCCTGCTCTCCCCAACAGACTGTACTCATCAGTTTTCCCGTTCTCCAGGTAGCTGCGTCCTCATTTATAATGGCCAGAGGACGCCGGCTGCTCTAATTCCTGTGTCGCTGCATTGTCTAATACGCGTTTTCACCGGCCCCACAACTGCACGCTTCTTTACATTGATATGAGAAAGGGGAAAGAAATTAAAAATAGAAAAAAAGCTTCGCATATATTATTTATTGGCACTTTGGAGGCAGCTTTGCTACTGGTATAGGTGGAATATTTTTATACACAAAGCAAGACGGGCAAGGTGAGCTCTGGACAGAGGTTTGGAAATGTTGCTCGTCAGCTCCCTGGCCACGCACACGTGTGCACTGGGTAGGCACACACATGTAGTGCAACCACCACGCACCCGGCACAAACCACACACTCCACACACACTGCTATACTGTCTCACCATGTGTTACTTTGTTTACCTCGGTTTCTACCCTCACCACACATTCAGAACAGTGGTGGGATTCAAATAATTTAACAACCGGTTCTCTGCCCTAATGACCATTTAAAGTATAAAAAAAAGAAATATCAAAAGGAAGTTTAGTATTTCATACATTTAATAATTAAATAAGAATAAAAGATGTCCACAAAACTAGATTATAAGAAAAGAGTTTTAAAATATTAATGAAAAATTTTTAAATAATACCTAACAATAAAACTGTTATTTAAGATAGTTCCATATTGCTCTTGATTGGCGTCCTCACTTGCAATTTTTTTCACCTATGGACAGAGTGAACATGACTATGGGTGCTTAGAATACGCTGGTGCACAGATGACCATTAGAAAAGAGTAAGGAATGTAAATCTGTGATTTTCAAACGGGGCAACTGCCCAAGCGCCCACCTTAGAGAGAACCCTGATTACAAGTGCGATTTTAACAACCGATTTGCCAAACTCAAAAAATTAGGGATTGGGTCTGCTGAGCAGGTGCGAACCCACTGAATCCCACCCCTGGTTCAGACTGTGATACATCTGAATGCATCTCAATGCACTGCTCCAACCCTGTATTCTTTTCCACTCGAGAAAATGCACAACCAGATCAAAAGCACCTGGTGACTTAGGAAAACCAGGGTCCCCCACTGGTGAAGCTAATGGAGTCACTAATTTGCCTGGCCAATAAAACCAATGATTTCTATAGTAAAAGCCTTTGAGTGAAGCCTCCGGGGCTTGCTCCAGGGGTAATGGAGGGGGCCTAGCTTCCTCTTAGCCAATAACCTAATTATTTTTTAAAGCACTAACTGTACCTTTCATTATAATAATGCATATAATTGATTTTACTGATTATGTCTTTCATGGCATCTATTAGTCACTGGGAACTATATTTACTTCTTCTTGGGTTTTTTTTATGATTGTTTAGCTTTGGGTCTCATAATAGGTAATTAATAAAATATGTTAATCTGAGAGTAATTTAACTAATGAGATCTCCAGGAATTCTTTTCTCTCCTGATAAAAGAATTCCTCAGAAGGCTTTTTTGTGGGAGAAAAAGCTTTTCTGTGAAACCTTGGGATAAATCTGAAACCAAAACTCACATGGATTTGTTTGCCTTTCTAATCTCTGGATGGCCAGAGAATTTCATCAAAAGGATTTAAAAGCGAATGGCAGGGTCTGTCCAGAATCAGGGGAAATTGTCCTCTTCTCCCACGTGGTGACAATAATCAACACCTGTAGCCCCTGGGACATTCGTACAGTTAGCCATTAGTGAAGCTGGCCTCCAGCTATTGGAGGGCTCCTCAAGAAAGGGGCCACGAATTAGAAGAAATGATTATTGTGGTACCAAAAAAGAGAGAAGAAGTAAAACCAAAAGGGTGAGATCAAGAAAAGAAAAAAAACAGGGCTAAACAAGGACAAATTTTACACTACTTCCATATTCCAGTGGGAGAAGACGACCAAATCTGGACTGGTCACCCCTGGGCAGGAACCAGTCACCTTGTCTGCGAGAGGTGCCAGCAGCTCATCTCCGGGACGCTCACCAGACAGGACTAAGGATGCCTATAGCACACAGTAATGCTTAAAACTGAGTATTGAGAAGGAGATGGGTGCGGGTCACATGCAGTGCTGCACCTGGGACCTGGTGGCCTTGGACCCATCAGTCCTCTCTATGTGCCATATTATCTTTCATCTTTAAGACAGAAAGGGGTTGAACAGGAGTACCTACCCCATTGGATCCATGAGACGATTGATGGAGACATGCCAGTAATGAAGGGACAAAGAGCCTGATACCAGTGTTTATCATCCTCAGTACAACTGGCATTTGGGGTGATAACTCTTTGTTGGGTGGAGGAGCTGCTTGAACTGTACTCTGTTCAGTAGCATCTCTGCTTTGGGCTACTATGTACCAATAGTACTCCTCTCCTCCAAGTTACAGTACCCAAAATTTTCTCCAGATAGTCCCAAATACTGTTAGGAAGGGGAGGGTGCATGAGGTAGGCAATATCACTACCCCTGAGAACCACTGGCCTACACTCAAGACTCAATAAATGCTAGCTTATACTTATGATGATCTTCTCTGAGAATGAACTAGAATGACAGATGAGAAAATCACTTCGGGACAAAAATATAGCATGTTCTACAATGAATTCCTCCAATCTTCGTTATTTATGATGACTGAGAATAATTTTAGAGTTTGGTAGGAGTGAGTGTCTCCCGCTGATGTGCAGAAACTGCTTTCAGGAGGGGACCAGAGTCTCCTGGGAAGACAGGGAGCATTTTCCTGGAGCTGAACTGACTCAGGTTATTGATTACACACCGAGATGTGTGGGAACCATCTCACATCCAGCTCCTGGGAAACCAAGCCAAGCCAAGACCGAAGGTTACCAGTATGCAGCTGTGCGTGTGTGTGTGTGTGCGTGCGTGCGTGCGTGTGTGCGTGTGTGTGTGTCTATACAGATATACAGATATAGAGACATCATACACATAAGTTTCTGATACATGAGCGTAAAAAACTACAGTACACTTTTTGCTGACTGAGGGATAATTAAAAGTTACTTAGCCCTTACCTATTAAGAGCCAATTATAAAAACTAATAGATACTAAAATGAACCTGCCCATTCTTTGACTCCTAAGACACATAACTTTCTCTAAAACTCCAACTCCCCAATGCTTTTCTAACCCAGGCTGTTTCAAGTTGAGATCAAGATTCATTTGAAAAGCTCTTTTTTTACTTGGTGAGAAAAGTAACCTTCATGAAGTGAGTATGGACCATGTAAAAGATTCTTTTTACATGTCATCTCATTTAGCAAACTAGAATCTGCCAATGTTAGTGATCATTTTATTGCCTTGCTCTGTTGAGAAAGGAAACAGAAACCTGCACTTGTATACATATATAGTCACCAAAAAAACCAGATGCACTTAATACCACAGAAAACCACATAGATACAAAAGTAACGGTAATTCTTACAACCCTCATGTGCACTCACTCAAAAATAAGCCCCTGATGACACTCCAAGTCACACACTGGGTTCCCTAATAATCAGAAATAGCATGAGCCTGAAACACACAGGAAACCAGGAGCGCCCAACATATAACCTACAGATAGAATCTGCTGCTTGAAAATCATCCGAGTAGTCACTATGGGAAAATTCATATATTCTACTGCCTTACACTTTCGTTACAATTTTTCAGTTTTGATTTTCCATTACCTATGTTGAAGGTCAGGGGAAGCAACCATAATGTTATTGAGACATTCAAGTCTTTTAAAATCTTAATTGAGCCGTGAGGCACACCCATGCATTCACATCCAGACTATAACACATGGAAACCCATGCTGTTAACACAGGTTCCCCTTCACATGACACCTGGGGTGGCGGATGTGGCTCTGCCCCAGCAGCCAGGGCCCTATTCCAATCCTCTCCTTCCACTCACTCCGCAGGGGTGCCTTGTTCGGATCCTAGTTTCCCAATGTAAAAAAAAAAAAAAAATACAAACCAAGATGGTGGAACTGGCATGATTTCCAACAATCACTTGAGCTTTGACTGCCTGTGAATCCCACCTGGTGCCCAAGGTCACCCCCAGCTGGTGGCCTCCTCGACAGAACTAGGGGTAATTCCACCTGGTAGTTCAAGGCCTTTCCCATGAACGCCCCTTCCTTCTCTGTCCTCCCCCAGCTCCTCATTACTATGCATCGCCCCCTCAGCTCCTGTGCAGCTAACACACAGCCCCTCCGCACCCCCCACAGCTCACTCTGCAGGTAGTGCAGGAGAAGAGCAGTGGGGAAAGACAGCCAGGGACGTTGAAGGGGTTACTTTGCCTGGGGACCCCTTTGTCTGAAGTTGTCCTCAAAAGCGGAAATGAGTTGATTTGCATTTTCCCACTGAAGCATGCAGAGTAGCTGAGGAGTGTTTCTCGTTACCAAGTACCGTCTTCTCTGGTTTGCCCTCAGGCCTTCTCCGAGGCTGGAGCTGCTCTGAAAACACCTGTATGCTGCCCATTTAAATACACACTTCAGAAAAATCTTTTCAGGGGTTTCAAAAGGGAGAGAGACTAATGCTTTCCTTCTCCAGCATACATTATCCTTCCTGTGAATGCTGAAGGCAGAAATTAACACTCTCTAGACTAGTTTATTCCTAGTCGGTCTATCCATGCGATGCCTGAGTTCTGTATCCATGGACTGGCAATTAACAGCTTTCTTATTCATTCATTCATTCCTTTGCTCATTCATTCTGCAAGTATATATTTACTAAGCATCTGCTCTGCACAAAAAGCATGGTGTTGGCTGCATGCAGCCTAACAGAGACAACTTTGACAAGGATCCTGCTCTCAAATTGCTCACAGCCTGAGGAGATCATGTGCCTGGATATACCCAAATATACCCAGATGTTGCCTGGGAACCTCACTGCCTCTCGGAAATTGGCTTGGCCAATGTGATGGCTTGTTGGAACCCCAGTTCACCCCATGACTTCTGCAAACTCCCGGTCTTCCTTCTCTGCTGCACACCTGAGTCTGCTGCCATGACCGGGCACCAGCACCTGATGACTTGGGGAGCTTTGCAGAAGAACTAAGTGAGCAGAGGGTGGCATCACGTGTCATAGGTCTTCCACCATCTTGGTAGCCCTCCACCTCACTCCTGGTGGCTCTCAAAGCACAGGCTCAGCAAGAGGCCTCCTGGTGTACATTGCTCTGTGGAATGTACATCCACCCTGCTTCTCTCACAGTGAGCACATCTCACAGGCCAGTCTTCCTTCCCTAGCATCCTGGAAATTTGGGGAATAGGTCTTCTCCATCTTTTTACTCACATAATTCTATTAGTGGGACAGCAATGGAAGCCATAAGAGGAAGCCATGCCTCAGGCAGGCAGTTAATAAATATATTGAATGAACATATTTGTTGAAGGAGAGGGTTGGGAAAGAACTATGGGTGTTCAGGAGAGGAAAAGATGGCCCTCATATAGAATTCAAAGCAATAAGTCTTTGCTACTAAGGCAGTAGTGTCCTATGAGCAATCAATATGTCCTGTTACCTAGTCCTTTCTGACCCTCAGCTGCATGGGCTTCGTCTCCTCTGTTTCTGTCCTGGACATCTGCCAGGGTCTTCATGAAATACCAGGAGATAAAGGGGTCCCGAAGGTCTGAACACAGGATTCAGGAGACCCATGGCCCAAAGGGTCCAAGCAAGAAAACATTTTCAAGCTCCTCTAACCTACTTCCTTTGGTTCATAAAGGAGTAATCAGACCTTTCCAAGGTCATGCAGCATGTCAGTGGACCACAATGCACTCACCACTCTTCCATGGCAGAGAAATCCAAACCTCTGGTGTGTTTTACTTGGCCCGGAGAGTGCTTTATGTTCCCTATTAATTTGAATTAGCGATCAACATTGTAAAAATCAGGAAATGTCACATAATAATCCAGAAAAAAATAATAACAATGGTTGCCAACACTGGGCTCACACTCCTGAGAAGCAGCAATGGCCGGAGTTGGGTGGCTACAGCCCCCTGTCTGCACAGTCCCCCGTCTGCACAGTCCCCCGTCTGCACAGCCCCCCGTCGCACAGTCCCCCGTCTCACAGTCCCCCGTCTGCACAGTCCCCCGTCTCACAGTCCCCCGTCTCACAGTCCCCCGTCTGCACAGCCCCCCGTCTGCACAGTCCCCCGTCTCACAGCCCCCCGTCTGCACAGCCCCCCGTCTCACAGCCCCCCGTCTCACAGCCCCCCGTCTGCACAGTCCCCCATCTGCACAGTCCCCCGTCTCACAGTCCCCGGTCTGCACAGCCCCCCGTCTGCACAGCCCCCCGTCTCACAGTCCCCCGTCTGCACAGTCCCCCGTCTGCACAGCCCCCCGTCTGCACAGCCCCCCGTCTCACAGCCCCCCGTCTGCACAGCCCCCCGTCTGCACAGTCCCCCGTCTCACAGTCCCCCGTCTCACAGTCTCCGGTCTGCACAGCCCCCCGTCTGCACAGCCCCCCGTCTGCACAGCCCCCCGTCTCACAGTCCCCCGTCTGCACAGTCCCCCGTCTGCACAGCCCCCCGTCTGCACAGCCCCCCGTCTCACAGCCCCCCGTCTGCACAGCCCCCCGTCTCACAGTCCCCCGTCTCACAGTCCCCCGTCGCACAGTCCCCCGTCGCACAGTCCCCCGTCTCCACAGCCCCCCGTCTGCACAGTCCCCCGTCTGCACAGTCCCCCGTCTGCACAGTCCCCCGTCTGCACAGTTCCCCGTCTCACAGTCCCCCGTCTGCACAGTCCCCCGTCTCACAGTCCCCCGTCTGCACAGCCCCCCGTCTGCACAGCCCCCCGTCTCACAGCCCCCCGTCTCACAGTCCCTCGTCTCACAGTCCCCCGTCTGCACAGCCCCCCGTCTCACAGCCCCCCGTCTCACAGCCCCCTGTCTGCACAGCCCCCCGTCTGCACAGTCCCCCGTCTCACAGTCCCCCGTCTCACAGTCTCCGGTCTGCACAGCCCCCCGTCTGCACAGCCCCCCGTCTGCACAGTCCCCCGTCTCACAGTCCCCCGTGTGCACAGTCCCCCGTCTGCACAGTCCCCCGTCTCACAGCTCCCCGTCTGCACAGTCCCCCGTCTGCACAGTCCCCCGTCTGCACAGCTCCCCGTCTGCACAGCCCCCTGTCTCACAGTCCCCCGTCTGCACAGTCCCCTGTCTCACAGTCCCCGGTCTGCACAGTCCCCCGTCTCACAGTCCCCCGTCTCACAGTCCCCCGTCTGCACAGTCCCCTGTCTCACAGTCCCCGGTCTGCACAGCCCCCCGTCTGCACAGCCCCCCGTCTGCACAGCCCCCCGTCTGCACAGTCCCCCGTCTGCACAGCCCCCGTCTCACAGTCCCCCGTCTCACAGTCCCCTGTCTGCACAGTCCCCCGTCTGCACAGTACAGCCCCCCGTCTGCACAGTCCCCCGTCGCACAGCCCCCCATCTGCACAGCCCCCCGCCTCACAGTCCCCCACCTCAGAGTCCCCCGTCTGCACAGCCCCCCGTCTCACAGCTCCCCGTCTGCACAGCCCCCCGTCTCACAGCTCCCCGTCTGCACAGTCCCCCGTCTGCACAGCCCCCCGTCTCACAGCTCCCCGTCTGCACAGTCCCCCGTTTCACAGCTCCCCGTCTGCACAGCTCCCCGTCTGCACAGTCCCCCGCCTGCACAGCCCCCCGTCTGCACAGCCCCCCGTCTCACAGTCCCCCGTCTGCATAGCCCCCCGTCTCACAGTCCCCCGTCTGCACAGCTCCCCGTCTGCACAGCTCCCCGTCCCCCGTCTCACAGCCCCCCGTCTGCACAGCCCCCCGTCTGCACAGCCCCATGTCCTCACAGCCCCCTGTCCTCACAGTCCCCAGTCTGCACAGTCCCCCGTCTGCACTGCCCCCCATCTGCACTGCCCCCCGTCTGCACAGCCCCCCGTCCTCACAGCCCCCTGTCCTCACAGTCCCCAGTCTGCACAGTCCCCCGTCTGCACAGCCCCCCGTCTGCACAGTCCCCCGTCTGCACAGTCCCCGGTCTCACAGTCCCCCGTGTGCACAGTCCCCCATCTGCACAGTCCCCCATCTCACAGTCCCCTGTCTGCACAGTCCCCCGTCTGCAGTCCCCCATCTCACAGTCCCCCATCTGCACAGCCCCCCGTCTGCACAGTCCCCTGTCTGCACAGCCCCCTGTCTGCACAGTCCCCCGTCTGCACAGTATCCCGTCTGCACAATCCCCTTCATTCCCAGCTGTCTCACATCTAGCTGGGTTCCGTCAATCCATAGCAGGCCTGGCCCCCACAGGCCTTTAAACGGGTAAGCCCTGCTCGCCAGCGAGCATCCTGCCCTGGCCAAGGAAAACTGTGCCACAGAACAGCCTCAAGTAGCTCTGCATGTCCTGTGATTCTGGAAGGACCAAGAAATTTTGTAATTCCTCTCACTGCCACCCCCACACCAAAAACTAGTAATACTATTAATACATTCCAGGCACAAAAAGGAAACAAAGCGCCTTTCCCATTGTCTGGTGCTGCCTGAAATTCCACGGCATGTAGGTTGGATTCAGTGCTGGGGTCCTCTAACATCTTCGATGTGGGAGAGAAGTGATAAAACAAAACGTGGTCCCTAGTACACACCTTCCTCAGCTTTACTATCTTGGCTGAGGGCCATTCTTGACTAAGAATCCTCACACCCTCTGCATGTGTGTGCACACAAACACACACATGACAAAGCACAACATGCAGTCTCCTCTCTCCTGTTTTACTTTCTTACTCTCAAAATCAGCCGCATCCCCAGCTTTGTAGAAATCTGATTCAATCAACAAAAACAAAAATTTCTTCTTAAAAAAAAAACACAAAATAATCTTCATAAAATGAAAACAGAGCCAATACACACACCTCTTTGAAGATGACAACGTGAGGCTGACCCTCGAGCAGTGCTTCCCAACCACCATTCCACAGGCCAGGCGCCAGAATTCGCGCAGGTCCATGAAGGAGCGAACACCCAGAGGCTGTACAGAGATGACAGACCCAAAGACCTCAGTGGAATTCGCTTACACTCAGGGTGATTTCTGCCTTCGCAGTGCCCAAAATAATTATCCTATTTTCTCTGGTCCCCAAGTGTCAAAAGGTTGAAACCCATTTCTCTGGAGCATCAGAGAGAGCATGGAGCAAAGGAACAGACTCCAAGGGTCAGGGAGACGGCACTGTGCCTGTGTGTGTGTGTGGACATCGAGAGGCAGAAGGACTATGAACACAAGGTGGGGGGGGGGGACTGTCATTTTAGCAAGGGTTATTCTATGATGATAGCAAGCTTACAGTGGAGTAAAGAAACAAAATACTGTGTCCAAAATGTTAACACGTATTCTTCCTCTCCCTGTTCCCACTGTGAGTCTTGGGAAACACAGAGAGAATGTAGTGAAGCATGTTTCTTTTCAAATGGCGGGTAGCTGGCCTCTCCGTGGATCCTGTTTTCTGGCATCATGTTAATTAGGAAAGGCGAGAAAGTTTCCAGGGCTCCCCCGCTGCCCTTCCCTGTGTCTAAGTGAGGGTTTCACAGAGAACTGGCAGCCAGCACGACTCTGACAGAGGGAACTTCTTCCTCTTGCAAGCATGCCTCCAGTCCCCAGACAATACCCCTCATTCCTCCCACATTAACTAACACACACAACTTTCTTCCCCCGCCCGCCCCCAGCCCACACTTCTCTCCAAAACGTATAACATAATTGTGAAGGCTAATTATCAAATAATGCTTAAGCCTCTGGGAGCCAGATAGAAGGTTCTAGAAATGTTTTAAAAAGTCCCCAGGCTGCAATAGAAACATGATTAACTGAAACAAAAATGCCTGGTAAAAAGTTTCAAAACTAAAGTCAGTTAAAAAAATGTTTAAGTATATGGACAGGTATTACACAGACACATATATTATTATAATATGTACTGTATAGTATCCTATTGTGTATATGTGTGTGCGTGTAATTAATTTTTTAACAGGTCACAGAGATTCTCTGACTTTTTAGGGCAAGTGCTTTAAAGAGAGAAATAATTTAAAGTTGACCCATCTTTTTCCTGAAACTGGGAGACCCACTGTGGATTCTGCCCACCCTTTCCCTCTTCTGAGAGGGGACACATCAGCTGGCTCTGGAGGAGGGACAAGAAGTCTGCCTCCAGTAAGTGGGAAGGGAGAGCAGTTCTGGGCAATAGAATTCTCTTCCAGACCCAAGCATGAGCATATAGGGCCTGACAGATGTAATCTTTATCATGAAATAAACCAGGTTCACAGCGGCGTGCCATATACACAAATCTCACATTTTATGAACCGCTGGATTGCCGCGCCACATGCAGCCGTGAGCAGAGCTGGGTAGACAAGGAGGTTGAGAAACAACAACTGGGTCTCCAACCTCCCGAGCCCCCTCCACGCCAGGCACAGGCATTGGTTTTCTGTCTGCACCCTCAGAGAGGAAGAAACAGCGGTTGTGGATGCACCTGTGTGGGGGCCCAGTCCTCAGCTGTGATGCATGGAGAAGATAAAAATAGCGCCCCGGCTGGCAGATTTCAACTGTCCTGGGACCCCGAGCAGTTACAGAGCAGAAGGGGCTAGAGTGTGTATGTGGGGTGGTGGGGGGGATTCAGAGAAAGCATGCATAATAACTGCATGGCTGTTGTGCAGAGAGCCGCAGGGCAAAAATGAGGCTCCTCACTCCTCCTCCAGTAGAACGCAAGCCCAGGATGCTGATTCTGCACAAGCCCTCTGACAGCACAGAGGGCCTGACCCTGAACCCCGAGTCAGGGAAGAGACGAAGGTCCATTCTGAGACTCAGTCCACAGATGAGCACCCAGGAGGATTGGCTCTGGACGCAACACTGTGGAGGAGATGGCACCCATGACCTCCAAGGACTTGCTTTCTAACTGAAGAGAACTGGTCCTCCTGCTTCTCTGTGAATCAATCACACCCCACTGAGACCTCTTGCTTCACTCATGGGACTCCAGCATCAGTGAGGATTCTCAGCACGAGACAGACAGAATCTACCGTGACTCCCCTCCCCCAGATTATTGGGCTCGGCCTGAGTCAGCAATGGCGGAAACGAACACCTCTTGATCTGCACTCTTTCCTAGGATGTGATGTCACGCCAGCCACATTCGACATAGCTACCAGGGTGGACACAGGACTCCAGAGTCCTGATAGCCGTGGCAGAACCAGGGACTTCCTCCCAGTTTTTCATTGGGGGCAGAAAAGTAGGGTAGGGGGATGACTCTTCTTATCAGGAAGCAAGCATAAATATAGTGTACCTCCAAAAATTCAACCCATTTCTAAGGAACAACCAACAATGTTGGTTTTCAAAGACATTGCAAGCTTCCAGATGACTATTTTGAGCTTCCGCCCTACCACCAACCAGAAAACGAGTTTCCTTTGCTCTGTTGTTAGGGATTCTTTGGCGCGAAAAGCGTATCTATATGGTAGGCTAAATAGTGCTGGCCCAAGACATCCATACCTTAGTCCCCAGAACCTGTGAATCTTACCTTATATGGCAAAAATAAAAATGACTTCACAGGTGTGATTAAGTGAAGGATCTTGAAACAGGGCCATTACCCTGGATTTGCAAGGTGGGCCCTGCACGAACCACAAGTGTCCTTAGAGGAGAAATGCTGAAGGAGATTTGGCTGCACGGAGAAGTCAATGTGAGGATGAAGGCAGAGACTGGAGTGATGGGGTCTGAAGAGGGAAAAGAGGGCCCTGAGCCAAGAAAGACAGATGCCCCGGGCAAATGACCAAGGGTTAAGTCGCCAATCCTGCCCCCAGAGCCCTCGCAGGACACCTGCCAACACTTGATTTCAGCTCACTTCGATTTTAACCCATTTTGAACTTCTGGCCTCCAGAACTGTAAGAGAATAAATCTGTATCATATTCTTAGCCACAAAATTTGTAATAATTCCTTATAGCAGCCAGAGGAAACTAAAGCATCTCAAAAATAAAAGTCCAGGTTGTGTAGCTCAGCAACTTCATGCTATTATAATGGATGATTTCACTTTGAACCACACAGAACGTGGATATTGAGAGATAATTATTTTATCCCTTCTGTTAAAAAAAAAATTCTATTGCCCTGGCCCGTTGGCTCAGTGGTAGAGCATCGGCCTGGCGTGCAGAAGTCCCGGGTTCGATTCCTGGCCAGGGCACACAGGAGAAGCGCCCATCTGCTTCTCCACCCCTCCCCCTCTCCTTCCTCTCTGTCTCTCTCTTCCCCTCCCGCAGCCGAGACTCCACTGGAGCAAAGATGGCCTGGGTGCTGGGAATGGCTCCTTGGCCTCTGCCCCAGGCGCTAGAGTGGCTCTGATCGCAACAGAGCGACGCCCCGGAGGGGCAGAGCATCACCCCCTGGTGGGCAGAGCATCGCCCCCTGGTGGGCGTGCCGGGTGGATCCCAGTCAGGCGCATGCGGGAGTCTGTCTCTCCCCGTTTCCAGCTTCAGGAAAAAAAAAAATTCTATTACGCCACAAAACATGTTTTGCTTCGATCAGCTTCTATGCATTTGCTCACATGATTCTTGAAAGTCATCCTCGACGTTACTGCCGTATTTTTTGCTCCATAAGACGCACTTTTTTTTCTCCCAAAGGTGGAGGAGAAAATGCCTGTGCGTCTTATGGAGCAAAAAATACAGCATTTTATTAAATATTTTAACACACCATTTGGTTCAGAATATTTTTTTTCTTATTTTCCTCCTTAAAACCCAGGTGTGTCTTATGGTCAGGTGCATGTTATGGAGCGAAATATATGATGCTTTAGGTTCCGTGGTGAAACAAATAAATGACATGTCCCTAAATCTCTCTGCTTGATAGAAGAGTGGTTTTCTGTTCCTAAGAAGCTTTAGTACTTGGAAAAGACAAAGAAAGGATTCTAATCCCGTAACAGGAGAAGGTGCTTCCATTCAGTGCCAGTCTCAGACTTTCAGACCCTGTGACCTGAAGGGATAGCACAAGTCTCCAGACCCCAGACTGTCTTTCCCACTGGCCTGCTGCTGTACTATTAACAACATTCATTGAGATTTACAGTCCAGTTCCTCCAGCACCCACGGATAAAGTAAAAGTAACATAAAAAACCATTGTCAGTCCTCACCCCAAATCATAAATCTGTTTTAAAATAGGCATACATTTGCCCTGATCTCTTAGGAATTATCATAAAATCCAAACAATTGGAAATTACATTTAAAAGTCTTGACCAGAAGATAAGCAAAGAGAATCCAATGCAGGACTAAGAGGAGACCCTGGAGGAAAACAGAGCCTGGGAACAGAGGAGTCTCAGGGAACAAAGGAAAGACCAAAATTCTCATTCAAGAAAGTTTTCCTAATATAAATAAGGATCTGAACTATATTGAAATAACATATTATGTACCTGAGACTACTGACCCAGAATGACCAAAACCCAGACATAGTCTTTAAAAAGTATTGTATTTAACAGAAAAAGTTAAAAAAAATGGTATCTGGGCAAAGGGAGCATATAACTTAAAAGAGAAATCAAATTAAATTATCCTCAGATTTTTTTGACAGCAAAGCTTTTTGCCAGAAGAAATTAGAGTAATGTATTTAAGATATTCAAGGAGAGAAAATGTGAACCAAGGATTTTTTATCCAAGAAATCACAAACTGCTAATAACATGCAAAGACTCAGAGAATATTATTCCCATGGGTTCTTCCTACAAAGTCTACTAAAGAACAAGTTTCAGACAGGTATTACTGGTGAATATTAGTTACTTGTAGATAAAAGATTAAATGAGGGTTAAAAGGTACAGACTCTAGTATGTAATGGCTATATGATTTAAAATGCAAATATACTACAACTACAAAAAAATGGAGTGATGATTAGCATATGCAAAAAAATATTGTATCTGCTTTTGGTAATAATAATGTCAGTGACAGTACAAGTATTCTTCTGTGAATGTCATATATGTAAAGTAGTAAAAAGCAAATGCTAATTATGGGATATTCTAATTCTACCATCCCCCCATTGCCTTCAAGGACTTTCTGGTGAAAGGAAGGAGCTACTGAGGTAACACAGATGTTAAGTAAACACCCTGTAGATATGAACCAAGTTAGAAATATTAGTATGAACTCATGAGGTAATTGTTTATTCCAGCTATTTCCACTAAGAAGACTTAGAAACAAAAGTCAACCCAATGGTGAGCATCTCCAGCACTCCGAATTGATCTGCAAATGACATAGCCCATTGAACTAAACCAGGATTTCTTGGAGAAATGGCTAGTTCCAGGACTGAGGCAGGAAATGTCCCTGATGAGGTTGGAACATCTCTCCATGCAGTTAGAAGGAAGCTGTCAAAAACTACTAGGGTCATTTCAACGGAACTCAGGAAGTACCTTGAATGGTTTTCCACTGGCCAAAGGTTTGAGATTTGCAACAGATTGAAATTTATTAAATATATATAAATCCAAGAGTTCATGACATATATTTTTTAATTTTTTAAAATATAATTAGTGACCTTTTGAGGAAACAATGAACCAATTATCTTGAAAATAAGATAAATAAGAGGAAATAATCAAACCTTATCCTACCTATCCTATATGAACTGTAGTATGTGTAACAAAATAGCAGATGAAGTATCTCTTTATAAAAAGTATCTCAAGAAATTAATAAAAAAAATATAGAAATAAAATTTTACTGTTTTTCAACTCCCAATGAATTAATGAATATAGACACCGAGCATCTACTTTGACTAATATCAAAACACAGCATAAACCAGACACAGGACATAACACTATAACCTTGTTAAAGGCATCAGCCTCTTGATCCAGCTACCAATTTGCAGGAAGTAGAGAAGACAGAGACACACAATGAGGAAGCGGTCAGCAAATCGGACTGTAGGAAACTTGACAAGTCAGGTGGCCCAGATTGTCAACAGATAAATTATAAGGAAAAGAAAGAGGTGCAGGGGGAAAGCATAGATTAAAAGAGACCTAAAAGGCATATCAAGTTAAAAATATATATGGGCAAGACTTGATTTGGGTGGTAGTTATAAAGATAGTCACTATGTGTCATAATTCTCTAAACTATAAATTTTTTGTTTTGGTTTTCTGTGTCTGTGTTTAATTTTATTTTTCAAACATATTTTTAAAGAGTTCATTACAATGCTGATTTGGGGGTCTTCATTTCTGGGTGAGCTATTTGGTCTTGATGACCAATAAGCTCTCCCAAAGCCAGGGCTCCTTCGACTTCCCTTTTGATTTCTGAAGGAACTAGGACATAACTAGGGCCCAGCCATGATTTCTGAAGTAAGCGCATAGTAGAGCTCATTCAACTCTTGTTGCATGAACCTATGAGTCAGTGTGTGGATAGGTAATGCAAACACTCTTTATTCTACAGCGTTCGGCATACTTTTACTAGATGCCTCTCACTGGCTAGAAAAATCTTCAGGAGCCCTCTGTTACCTGTAGGAAGAAGTGCTTATGCTCCTCAGCTTCACAGCCCAGCCTCTCTTCCAGAACCAGTCCCAACCAAACTTTCCAGCCTCCAATGATCCAAGCTAGCCAAACAAGTCTACCTTCAGAATTCTCTCTCCTATCTAGTCTCATTCCCTCTGCCCCCACGCTGTCTCTGGTAGCTGTCCCCTCTCTAGTCACATGCATTCACTCATCCTTTAAGGCTGGCTCAATTCTCACTTCTTCTCTAAAGCCAGTCCTATTAACTAGGCTCCGTCGTGCCTTCTCTTTCCTCCGAGTGTCAGCAGTGCCTGTTATGCTCAACTGGACAATTAGCCCTAGCTTGCACTGGTTTTATAAGAGAAGTTGTTGTTTGTTTTGGGTCTGCAAATATATTCTATATTTCTTAAGTCTGGAACTGTGACTGACACTGTTTAAAAATTATCATAGAAAGGCCGTTACCACATTTTGTGCATAAAAGGCTCCCAACCAATATTGTCAATTGGCTAGTTGGGGGGTGGGTGAATGAATGAATGAACAGATAGAAGAATGGATCAAATTATCATATATTTGAGAGCATTCAGTGGGAACTGACAGATATAAACATATAAGTATATATTCAATGGGGGCAGAATTATGGGGGTCTTTTGACCCTGGTGAAGTCCCTGCAAAGGGGTCTCTGGTCAACTATAAGCATTTACAAATGTTGAGTATCTGAAGATTGATTTTCAGGAAATGGAAAAAAAAAAAAAAAGAGGACATTGCGGGTGAATGGAAGAAAGTACTGATAACTTCCTTTCACTCACAACTCTTTTCCAAGTCTGGACCTATCTGTGGCAGGTCTGAAATCTGAAATTTCAGGAGTCCTATTCCATAACCTTTAAAAAAACTCTCTGTATAAAACCATGTATGGCAAGTTTGGGCGTGGGCAGGGAGGGCTATGGACTGAGTTGGATAAGAGCTCTTTTTGGACTAAAATTTAGGTATTAGCAAAGACCATGAAAAATGAAAGGCCCAATCCTTGACTTACAAAGGTGTCATCTGTATAAAGAAGAAAACATAAAGTCCCTGAAATGTGTCAGCTGTCCCGGAGAGCACTGAGCTGGAAGAAACCCCTGCCTTGGTCAGAATACCAGGCCAGCCAAGTGGCACACTGTCCAAGCAGGGCCTGCTTCTTCTAGTTCCCTCCCTCCTGCTAACCTCAGGCCTGCCTGCCTTTTCAAGAGATGTCTCCAGGGAGAGATCTTCAAGGAGCAGACAGATCGGAAAGGATGAATGAATAGGAGGAGTCTATGAGTTGAGATCTCAGCAAATACAAATAAAAGTATTGGAGGTCGAGGAAGGACCTGGGAGTTTCCAGAGCCAGTAGACGCCTCTTCCCTGTGCTCGGGCATTCCCCTCCTAGAAAGCCAGGAGAGGAGAGAAAGGCTTCAGCGTGGGTGGATACCTCCTATGTCATGAGAACTGGTCTAGCTGCTTTCATACATAAACTTTATTTCATCCTCCCCCTCAGCTTCCCCGTTTTACTGATGATGTAAACCAAAATTCAAAGAGACTAAGAGACTTGGCCTAAGGCCACACATCTACTAAGTGTCATAAAGCAGGATTCAAACCCATGTTTGCTGTCCTTCAAAGCCCTACCCACTACACTACTAGTAGAGACAGAATCAATGCATATTTTAGCTGACAGGTGACCTCACAATCACCCCCACTTCACAGATGAAGAAACCAATGCCAGAAAGGAGAAGCAACGTGCCCATGCTCACATGGTCACCTTGTGATGGGTCCTCACTGTAGCCCAAACCTTGTGATCTGCAGATGGGAGCTGTCATCACTTGTACCCACCAGAGTCCTACAAAAATGGAGGACTTACAGAAGGAGACCTTAAGTTCTACATTGGAGCACTTAAGGAAGTGTCTGTTAAATGCAAGGCACATTTAAAGGAAGCCAACAAGGGTGATGAAACACTCCAGATGTAGCAGCTGCAGGAGGGGCCGTGACCACCCCTGTGCGTAAAGGGGCAAGGCCAGGACCCTGAACCCAGAGGGAGCTGTGGCTTAGGCTGAAGCCGTAGCGACAGGAGAGCTTCGAACTTCTTTAAAGAAAGCCATCGCCAGCCTGCAGCCTGGCAGGGAGGGGCATACCCTGCCCTCTCTCTCTTTCAGCACAGCGGCCTCCTACCAGCCTCCCATAGCTGGGAAGGGAGGGATTCCCAGATGCTGCTTCCAGGGGTCAGAGCAGAATGGAGAAAGGAGAATGAACTGGAGAGGCAAATGCAGACTTCTGAGCACATGGCTACACAGGGACGCTTCTCTGAACCTCAGTCCTCGGGTAGAGCCCTGCCACAGCAGGTCAAAGACAACAAAAACAACAGAAGTCTCCCATCTTAGTCAGTGCGGGCCAAGAAGGCTCGGCCCGGGGACTCCAAGGGCAGCTCCCAGCACTGCGCTGGGCTTCTCCCTGCCCACTGCAGGAGGGTTCCCTCACCTGGTCAGCCTGTTTGTGATAAAAGGGGACACAGCCCATTCCAATCACCTCAGGATCAAAGGCATTGCTCTGGGACTCCTCTGCTTTGGACACAGGTCCGTACCGGTGTTTAATCAGAGAGCTGCTCGTGTTTCAGATGAGCTTGTGTGGGTGCGTGAGGATTAAACATAGGGGAGGAGAGATGCAGGGACTGTGCGTGTGCATGTTTGCTGTGCATCTGTTCTTGGAAATCAATTCCACCTTTTAATAAAGACAATCCTCAGCCCTGGCCAAGCAGCTCAGTTGGTTAGAGCATCATCTTGATACACCAAGGTTGCAGGTTCGATCCCCAGTCAGGGCACACACAAAAATCAACCAATGAATGCAAAACTAAGTGGGACAACAAATCAATGTTTCTCCCACACACACACACTCTCTCTCTCTCTCTCTCTCTCTCTCTCACACACACACACACACACACACACACAGGCTCCATCAGGTCTCTAAGACCCTCGCAGCCCTCCATCCCCCACTGAAATTACAACCTCAACTTCCACTGAGTCCCCCTCCTCTCCCTGATTTGGTTATAGTTCCTATTTAGTTTAAATCAACAGTCTGATTTTATCAACACTAATGCTTTCTGGGGTTTATTTCTTCAAACAGACTACGCTCTTCTTTGCTATCAAGTTAATTTTATGTTCTTTGTTCACTTTCCTAATCTGCAAATTACATCCTCCTGTTCCCTGATTACTTACTATTGGAAAAACAGCCCCTTTTTTGCTTCCAGTTTGAATATTCTCGGCCTTATCTTGATGACCCTAATCTCTCTCCCCCACTAGCCTCTCCTGGCAGCCGTGAGTAACCAGCAGGGCAGGGCGCCCGCATCCACCAGCACACACGCACAAACGGAGCGCTGCTGGTTGCGTCACCGGCCAGGCCTGCCTGCCTTGCTCCTCCACCGGCCCTTCTTTTTCTTTCTTTCTTTCTTTCTTTCCAATCGTTTTTTCTCAACCAGAGTGTGCAAAGAGGCTCGGCTGCCGCAGGGAGGGCTAGAAATTCTGGGATCCTCTCCACGCCCTCAGAAAGTCCTAGTGGGAAGACAGAGAACTTCCGACACTGACACTCGGAGAAACAAGGACAAATGCTTCAAAGGCTGACATTCGGCTGATACGACATGAAAAATGACCTGACTCTTTTGTTGGAAGCGCCTGGAGGGGCGGGCTGCTAAAGGAGGAGAGATCACTGGGAATGATGAAGGGAAAACCAGAATCCCTTCTTACAGGATTGGGATTTCTCTTTCTCCAGAGGACCGGGAAGCGCAGGATGGCCTGGCTGTCAAAACATCCCGGCCAATTAAGCGTGTTTGTAACCGCATAGACGAAACGGAGGAAGGGAAATGAGGAAGGAGGAAGAGACTGACAAAAATTTAGAAAAACAGAGTTGGAAGGGATCTTAGCAAACCTCGTGCTTTACCGATGAGAGCGCTGGGGCCCCAAGACCAGATCTCAAGTCCTAACACCAGCAGAGTGATACTATTGATGTAATAATAATGGCAAGTGATATGTGTTCACTGTTACTCACCAAACCAGCCCACCCTCTCACCGCTGCTTAGCATATGCCCTGTTCATTTCCATCTCTGGGTGTCTAGGTTCTCGGTAACAATAAAAGCTAATATTTATGGTGTGCTGTGCCATCAGACACTGTTCATCAATGCTTGACATGTCCTATCGTAGTTAATCCTCCAGAAAAAATATTCCTAAGTGCAGTTCGCATTTCCATTTTACAAGTAAGAGAAAAATGAGATACAAAAAGGTTGATAACTTGGTGTGGGTCCCAGGCAGGAAGATGGAGCCAGGATTCTACCAGGTCTGTATCCGGAGTCCACGTTAAAAAAAAAAAATGTGGAATGTGACTCCAATCGGCGCTGTATCCACACAAAGCTTGCTCCCGCTGTAGTCTGCTGCTTAATTCCCGGGGGGGGGGGGGGGGGGGGGGGGCACTGCGCTCCGTCCAGTCCGCTCCCGGCTTGCCCCTTACTCTGATCCCCTAAGCCAGCACGGAGGCAAAGAGTCAGGCAAATATTAAGTATTTTAGTAAATATTTTAGGCTTTACAGACCACATATGGTCTCTGTCACACGTTCTTCTTTTTGCTTTTGTTTAAAAACAAAAACAAAACAAGCCTTTAAAAATGTAAAAACTTATCCCTCGCTTGAGAGCTCCCTCCAACCCCTTTCTAGGCCGCCGAATCCTGGAGTCATGCTAAATCATCCCTCTCTCATCACCTGTGCATTCAGTCATCAAGTTCTTTGTGTTTGGGCTGCCCCTCAAAATACCCTTTCAATTATTTCAACTGCTCCCATGCCAGGTCCAGGCACCCACCCTGGTCGCTGAAGAGGTCTCCTCTGCTCCCCAAAGCAGGCCACACGTCACTGCCAGATCTCTCTTGCCAGTGATTGGCACAGATCATACCCTTGCTGAAATACCTTCAGACCTATGCCCCTTACTCTGCATTCAAAGACTAATCCCCCAAGCACACACAAACACAGTTACCAGGTCTTTAATAAGAATACAAAAACAACAGCTAACCCTTAGTATTAATATGAGCTAATCACACTGTTAGCCACACGGATCATCTCATTTGAGCCTCCTCAGAACCCTATCAGGGCTGATTATGAGTCCAGATTCAGATGAGTAGCTGAGGCTCAGAGAGACCAAGGAATGAGTCAGTTTACACAGTAAAATGGTCAAACTAAGAACTAACCTGTGACCATCACAGTCCAGGAGCCCTTCCCTTCACCTCCATCCCTCATTGCCCCTTACGTGCCTCCCCTGTCCTCCCAGAGCCCCGGTGCCAGTCCCACCAGGGAACAGCCTCGGAGGGACCTCCAGGTCCAGAGACAGTGAACAGGTCTCCCCGGGGAGGGAAGCAATTGCCCTGGAAGAGAAGTGAGGGCTTCCGAACTGAGAGCACCATCAGCCAAGCAGCGATGACCCTCAGCGGGGACAGCAGGTTCCAGCGGATGTCCCCAACAGCAGGCTGCCAGCCAACAAGTGGGCAGCTCAGAGCAGCTGCATCTCAAAGCAGCAGACCAGGGCAAGCTACTAATATGTGGACCCAGCCACGCCACAGTTTGCTTAAAAGCCACACTGTGTTTCCTGGGCAATGGCCGCAGGCCAAAACACACACATTCCAGCTTTTACGACTCGAAGGTAAGCATTCTTTTAATGGCTCTTGCCCTGATTGTGTGGTGTTTTGCTTGTTCCATCCCTGGTGTTTCCCCTCCCTCCGCCCAGCTCTGCCCTCTGCCTCGCTTGCTCCCGCTGTCCCCGCTCCCAAGCGTCCTCGCCACTGTCTCTCCCCTGCCTTGCTCTTCTGCCCCCTCCGTCTCAGCTGCTTCCCTCCACGGGCTCTTGGTCGGTTTTGCTGTAATCATCCGACTTCCTCTCCCTCGGTTTTCCTGTTTGCCTGGCCTTTCAAGCTGGTCAGTGTTAGCGCGGACTTGGAAGCCCCGTAGCAGCGTCCTTGTCGCCTGCTTCCCCCGACGCTGACGCTGTCCCTCCTCTCTCCCCCACTGCGCTCCTCTCTGGGCCCTTTCCCTTCTCTCTGGACACCTGGTTGCTCGTGTCCCACTCACCCACCCCTTCACCTTTCCCCTCTGTTCTTTGTTCCCTGTCCTGCATTTCCTCAGCCCTCCTCTCCCTCCTCCTAGGTCCCCTCCTGGTTTCCAACTCCCTCCTGCCCTTATCTTTGTTTTTCTTCCTCCTGGCTGCTGATAGAGTCCGAGCAGTGGCAGGCTGCGTCCCTGGTGCCGCGTGCAGACCAGAGCCTGACACTGCCCAGGGGAAGGGAGGCTTGGTCACTACCGCTTGCCCCTGCGGTTTGGAGCAGAGCTAGAAGGCTTTGGAATAAGGTCACCAGGAGTCCCAGGCACCCCGGTTAGCAGGCAGGATGAAGAAAGGACTGACTGTACCGCTTTCTCACTGTCTCTTGTAAGTCCAGGGATGGGACATGTTATTTGTAAGTTGCAGCCTTGGGACAGAACCTCAGTGATCATCTTGCCCCCTCCTCACAATACACACACATGTGCACACACACACACACACACACACACACATAGGGATTTCTTATTCACTTTTGTTCAGAGCCAAAGGCCCCATGACTTTTCAGCTGTAATGTGTGGAACACCCACACTGCAATGTAAGCGCTACAGAGAGCACCAGAAACCCCACAGAAAGAGGTGCAGCTTCTGGGAAAAGCACTGTCTTCCCTCCATCCCCTCTGCCTCTCCCGCCTCAATTCTTTTCAACTTCAGTTGTTCCTGCTTCCTCCACTCGGGCCCTGTTGGAGCAGAGCTGGCGTCTTTCCTTGGAGGACAGCGCCATCTAGCAGGTGAAGTGCCAGATCCTTAGCTAAGAGCCCAGAAGAAAACCTACTCTCCAGTTCCTGGGCCCCCAATGGCTCTTTTTTAACTAACTCTCAGCCAGTCAGCCCCCCTCCCCAACTGGTCTGAAATCGTGATTTTAACCCTTTGGCCTTGCTGGAGATTGAAGTTCATTTCCAATCACCAGCTATTTCTCCAGTGTCTGATTTAGTTTTCTTTTGTGGCCATAGTTTCCAGAAAAGGCAAGAAAGTTCTAGGTGAACCAACAGGCTCTGCCTGATGCTTAAGGAGCTCCTGGTGTCTTTTCCAAAGCGAGAAAAATTGAACATCTTAAAGATATCTAATGGCTCCGATCCTTCTCCTATCTGGAATTCAGTAGCAATAGTTGCTACTCTTTTCTGTATCTGTCGTTTCCCCTTTCACATGCACTGAGTGCCTCCAGTGCGCCCGGCACTACGCTGAGTTAATTAGGAGACAGATGGGGTCTAGCTGTGCGAAGCGTCCAGGGAAGGGAGAAAACAGACCCAACCCGCCCCCCAACTTCTACCTCTATCAGAACAGCTTCCTGTTTGTCTAGGTCTTACTTATTAAACTTCTGCCCAAGATGTTGTCTGGATAAAGAATTTTGAAGCATTAGAAGTTAGAAAACATCTGCTTCACTATCACATGTCCCACCTGACAGCTGAGGACACAGGGTCTGGAGAAGCTGAAGGACATGCCCAAGGCATTAGAATTAGGGGACAGACTCTCCAGGTTCTACTTTCCTGGCTCCTGGACAAGAACGCCCCAAATTCCTCAAGGCCAGCCTTCTGCAGTGGGAATAAGGGCAAAATGAACCACTCTGGTTGTTATATTTTCATTTGTTTCTCTCCTGCCAGATTCCATGCAGGTAAGATGTGGCAAATGAGTCTGCTAGGGAAGCCATAACCACATACCAAAGGCTGGGTGACTTCAACAACAGAGGTTTCATTTCTCCTAGTTCTGGAGGCTAGAAGTCCAAGATCAAGGTGTCAGCAGGGTGACTTTCTTTGGGAGGCCACGACCAAAGGATCTACTCCAGTCCTCTCTCTCCTTGGCTTGTAGAAAACTGTCACACCCTGTGTCTTCCCATCATCGTCTTTCTGCATGTGTTCCTGTCCACGTGTCTTCTTCTCATGAGGACACTAGTCATACTGGATCAGGGACCACCCTAATCCACTTTAATTCAACCACCTCTGTAAAGATCCTAGCTCCAAAAACGGTCACTATCTGAGGTACTGGAGGTTGGGACTTCATAAGTTTTTTGGAAAGACACAGTTCAGCCCTTAACAGATAGAAAATAGTCCTAATTTCCCTTGCAAACCTTGGTCACTTGGTAAGGGCTGCCTAGATGCCCTGCCAAAAAGGGTGAGCAGGCTGCTTTGAGAGAGTCCACATGGGGGCTACACTGCCAGTGTCTGCCCTCAGCGATGAAGGGCATATAAAGACTGACTCCTTTTAGCAAGGAATATATATCACCATGACATACCTCAACATACCAGAACATTCCAAAGTCACACTTCTGAGAGAAGGTCCATGGCAATTATGTGGTCCTGCCAAGCCCTTCATTTTACAGGTGAGATTCTAGAAACACTGTTCCTTGCCTTCAATAACTTAACTCCTATACCAACATTAAGACTAGATCCTGACTTCCCGTATGTGACGAGTGTCCTGCCCAAGACCTTAGGTTGCTCTAAGAACCTTCAGAAAAGGCCACTTTTTTATGGCCTTCTGACTCAGTATGTGGCTGACCCACAGGGCTGCAGAGGCAAAGACACATGGGAGACATTGAGGACACTTGCTCTTAACTTTATGCAGAGGCAACGAGTCTGGTTCGTGTTCTCTTCCAGCTCACCTCTCCCCACTTCCCTCTCACTTCCTCCTCTAGGCCAGGGGGCCTGGACTAGCTGCTGGGAACCTTTGGGATAGGTATTTATCATCTGGAGGGAAATCTCCATGTGAACATGTGTGAGAGAACCCAGAATTAGTTAAGAGTTCAGGTCTGGAGAAGATCTAGTTTCAAACCACAGTCCTGCCACTTTCTAGCTGTGTGACCTCAGACAAGCTCCTTAATACCTCTAAACCTCAGTATTCCCCCTCCCCCAAATGTGGAGAATAACAGAACCTAGCTCATAGGGTTGTCATAAGGATCAAATGGGATTGCAATTACTTGTGCTATTATTAGTATTATTCATTCAACAGATATTTAGAAAGCAGGCATGCTGAACTGCTTGAGATACAAAGATGTATAAGACATTGATTTTCACTTCACAAAGTTCTTGGCCAATTACAAGTCAGTCCAGTATATTATCAAGTGCCAAATTAGATATCTACCCAAAGTATAAGGCAAGAAGAACTAATTCAGCCTCAGGATCTGAAGATGTTCCTTTACATAGTCGATAACATTTGCACAGGACCTAGAGGAAGGAATAGGATGTTACGTCAAGTTCTCACCGAGGAATCAGCCTACGCTGAGGGAAGCACAGCCTATTGTGGGAAACGTGAGGGTGGGTGGTGCCTGGAGAGGGGTAACTCCCTGGATTCACTCTCTCGGTTCCAATCGAACACCCCTGGAAGTCAGACAACCGGACCTGACCCTGGCTGACGGCCTCACCTCAGTCAAGTCACCCTACTTCTCTGTGCCTTGGTTTCTTCAACTGTCAGATAGGATTAAGTTCCCACCAAGAGATCCCATAGGTTTTAAGGTTTAAGTAAGAGGTGTGTGAGAGCTTTTGGGAACTGCACGAGCTGTCAGGCCAATAATAACAATAGTAACAAATGTTTCCTGAGCACTTACTACCCCGGGCACTGTGTCAGGGCTTACAAGCACTGTGTTACCGAGACAACCACTACAACTGCCCCTGACGGTTGAGGAAACCCTACTGGAAGTGGTAACTCGCACAAGGTAGCGCAGCTCGTAGGTGGCAGACCTAACGTGGATGTGTGAGAGGTGCTCCTCCTCGCCTCCCTGGACATGCTGGAACCTCTGTCTAGTTATCGGAGGGTCTGGCTAGACAGCATGAGAATGGAGGCGCCAATGGCATGACCATAACTGGAGTCAGGTGCCAGGCAGCACTCTGCTTGAGACCAGCCTGCCATCCGTAGAGAGGCACAGAGCACTCTGGGTCACCCTGTCTTTACTGGGAGGTCGCAGCCATACAACATTGCTCTTTCTTTGTCCAGTGGATGCCAAGAAGAGCTCAATGCACAATGTCAGGTTTCAGTACAGCACACCCAGGTCACTGCCTGGACTTCGGGACAGCCAGAGAACAGCACACATGCCTAATGACTTTTGCTAAGTTCTGGGGCCATGCCTTGGCCAGAGGCCCCGGTCCCATAGGACACTGTACTGAGGGTCCAAGACTACTGAAAGAGCTCCCTTGTCCCCTACAATGAGCTGACAGAACAGGGCGAAGGGGATATGCATGAGGGCCCCCTGCATGAGGGCCCCCAATCCCCGCAAGGCTGCAGCAGGAAGGCCCACCCCCAGGAGCGGAGAGGAAGGCTGGCTGGGCCCCCAGGGCAGGCCGAGCAGGAGGATGTCCGCGATGCGATTGCGCAGCCTGGCAGCTGGGACCAGCTGAGGCCTCACAGCCCAACGGAGCCAGCTCAGGGTGGCAAAGGAGCCCCATCCACTGAGGACGCAGGAAGTAAATGCTCCCAGTGAGAAGATGGCACCCGTGCTGCCTAGAGCAGGGGAAAGCCCTGCCTACAATTTCTTCTGCTTTTGAAGAAAATAAGGAATGGGAGGGGATAAGCTCCTGCTGAATCAAACAGGAGGACAGCAGGGTAGCCTTGTGTGCAGCTAGCTATCTACAGCTCCCTCCATTCCAGCCACCTGTCCAATTTGCTCTCCATTTCCTCTTTTTCCTCTTCCTCTTCTTCTCTTGCTACTACTTCCTAATAATGTTTATGGAATACTACTTCTCCGCCAGGTCCTGTGCTAAGTGCTTATTTGATGTGCACAGCAACCCTCGGAGGTAGGCAATATATGAAGATTTCAGAGAAGAAACAGAAGTTCTGAGAGGGTAAAATGCACGGCCCCTGCTCAGAGCTGTGACGCGGCATTCACACCCAACGCCGCACTCTAAAGCTCAGCATCTCCCCATTGCACGTCCTTGCCCAGAAAGCCCGTCCGCAGACAGGGAGCCCTTGGAGGACTGCCCACAAGACACAGCATTTGGGTTGTTCCTTTGTCTTCAGTGAAAGAAGTCACCAGCTGTGTCACCGTGTACATCCCTGAAGGGAACTTTCTTCAGAAGCAAGACAGAGATGGAAGAAAACCTTCTGCCTTCTGTGGGTTTGAGAAAGCAGTGGCCCCACCCCAGGGCAGCGGGCCGGAGACGAGAAAGCAGGATCAACGTTCTAGGCTGGTGAAGGGGTAGCCTTTGAAGCCAGACCTTAGTCAATGAGGCTGTGGACAACTTCAAATGAAGACATTTGAGCAAGTGAGGGTGAACCAAGAGAGCCTAGGGTCCTGGTGCAACAGTGGCCAGAACTGAGCCGAAGCCTCTCCCCAAAACGGTGCGGAACTCTGCTCGCCCAGCCCCCTCCACACACACACAGGCCAGGGACAAACCACATCACGGGAAGACTGACCATATTCTGATTCCTCCCTCAGTGAGTATCCAAGAAAGACAGGCCATCCTTTGGGCTAAGTAAGCAAGCCCTGGGGGTTGGAATAATTCAAGGGGTGATGAGAGACTCTGAGCTTCCTTTAATAAGGCCTCTGAGGATTTCAAGCAATTAAATGGAAAAATAAGAAAAATGATGCTATTTGCACAGAGGTTCCTCCAGACGCAGTGATAGTATTGAGGTTTTCTTGGTGTTTCTCCTTTTGGTCTTTCTATTCCACTGGCCTCATACGACAAAGGAGCAATTGAAATAACTTGCTCAAGACGGTCATAACTCACCAACATAAGGATGGTTTCTCTCCCCCAACCAAGTCATAGTCGCAGAGATGGCCACACAGGCTGTGCACTGCTCAGCACCAAGGGGCACTATTCACACGGACTGTGATGTGGATGGTTTCCGCAGGGGTTATGCAACTAAGGGGTACTGAAAGACACTCTCCCATCTTTTAAGAGTCAGGTCAAATCCACCCTCTGCACTCGGGCTTCCCAACAGCCCTGCTGACAGGAATCACTCCCTTTTTGTGTATACCCACCGGGTACTCTCTACAGCCAGAGACTTCCTGCCTGAGAGTTGCTGTTTCATGGGCACAATCTATCTTTCCCACCAGACTATCCTTCTTAATCTCTTTGGAAGAGTCCTGGGACCCTTCTAAACTCTATCAAGGATACAAACACATTTCTCGAGGGGGGAAAAACTGCACAAGCACCTGTAATTTCATATCCAATGTCAGCAAATTCGTGGATGCCCTAATGCCCACCCACAGCCATTTAGAGTACAGTGTCCATGGAAGCAGAGGCGGTATCTGTTCTGTTTGCCGTAGTATCAGGAAAACTAGCACAGTGCCTGACACATAGCAGCATGTCGAATGCCTGTCGAATGAAGACATGATTAAACCCTGGACGGTTCTTGAGTGAAGGGCCAATGTCAGGACCATTTCTGGAGCCTCAGTGAGTTTTCAAGACAATGGACCCTCAAAAGCAGCCTGGTATAACACTCAAAATACTAGTTGATCGATGCTTGCTCAGTTCCCCTCTGGCATGGGCACCTCAATCAGCCTGACCCTTCCAGGCCTGGTCAAACAAGGAAGCTTTGCCAAGTTCCAGGGTCTCCATCATGTCCCTGCTTGTTGAGGGTTCTGGGCACTGAATGGAAAATCTGACGTGATGACTTTTGGCCACTTCAAGTCCTGAGAATTGATGCTTCCCTTTTTTCTGCCCAAGGAGACAAGGAAGTTTGTTCATTTGGGTGAATAACAATATTAATAATATTATCATCATCCTGTGTATAGCTTGCAAATTAAACTGTCCACATTTTCACACCCTCTTCTGGTCTTGTTACTGGGTCCCCCAGTGAAATAGATAATGTCTTCATTTTACAGGTCAGGAGGCTGAGGCTCAGAGGCCAAGGAACTGGCCCAATCACTCTGCGTGTCCAGGTGCAGAAGTAGCTGGAACTGTTTCTCTAGCCTTCTGCTGACCTCAGGCTGCCGTCTGAGCGATGACTGAAGCACACATTAAATGGCCCCCACAGGCAGGTGTCAGCATTCTCTGAGTTGACCTATCTGGGCCATGCCTCAGAGTTGGTCTGTATCAACTTAGAAAAGAAAAGTTGCCCAGCAAGGATCCCTGCCACAAGCTTCCAGCCACCAAAGGTTGGGCCATACCTGGCCAGGGACTGCCATGAGGACTCTCTTAAGCCAATGGTCAGCAACACAGTGGCCCCAAATGCCCCCCTGTTCCTCCATCACCCACGGCCGGCCATGGGAACTATGCTACCACACCTCTTCTCTCCCAAGGGTGGGCCAGGTATGTCCCCACACCTGGGCCACAAGGCATGACAGAAATTGAGGGCCTGGAACTTCAACTTCCACAAAGAACAGTCCAGATGGCTCAAGGGGAGAAAATGAGATTGGAAAGTGAGTTTAAAGGACCTCAGAACTGGGCCCCCTGCTCAAAGGAAGAGAAGTCAGAGTGGGAGGTACTCTGACTGTCTCTATGACATAAAGGGACATGCTACTGTGGATGATTGAAGCTTGCTTTTTTCCATCTCTATCAGAAGCAAAGAAAGGCAAGAGCTCCTGCTGCAACACACAAATTTTAGATTGAGTGTGAATAAGGGACTTCCCAACTTTAATGAATGAGGCTGTAGAGTATAATCCCTAGCTAGTGATTGCTTAAGGGCAAATCACCATGCTTGGAGGAAACGGGGTACCAGCTGACCTCTACAGCCTCCCTTCCCAATTTGAAATTACGTTGCCATCTTAAATCACTGTAATGTCTTACACCTAGACTTTACAGTGTTGAAAGCACTTTAATGGAGATTGGATTGCCTCTGACAATACTGGAAGGTGGTCTGGGAAGAAATTACCAACTCAGATGAAGAGTGAGATCTTGGGGCCCATACAGGGTAGCACTTTCTCCACCGGGCTGTAGAGAACCAGGAATCTTAGCAGGCAGAATCTCAACGCTTAGCAGCTCAATTCTCAAGGTCTGAATCCTTGCACCAACCCTTTAGATTTCTGAGAAAGCCCAGGGAAACCTGTCCTCAGACACCAGAGGCTGGGGGCTGGACAGCCGCACGGCCGCGGCAGCCAAGAGTGAGAAATCACAGTGACACCCCTTATCTGGCCGGAGCTGCTGGCAGATAAGGTAGAAAATAGTGCCGTTCACAGCCACTTCCTGAGTTTGTGATCAAGCATTTGCCCTCAGTCCCATTAAAAAAAAAAAAAAGACTCCAGTCATGCAATGCTTCCCTCTTCCTGTCTTTTTGTCTTCTCTCTGTTCTTTGCTCTCTCCCAAAGCCTCCCTCCTTATCTACGCCCCCTGTCCCAGAAGCATGCTAGTCCTCACCTCTCACCTCTCATTCCAGGGCAAAGAAGTCGCTCCAACTGACCCAGATGACAGGTGCCCCCAAGCATTTCCCACTCTCAAGAACTAATGTTCCCGAAATGCAGGGCATGTGTATATAGACCAGTTCACTCTCTAGCAGCTTTGTGGGAATTATTATATCACAATGTCTTCTTCCCTTTGTACCAGGAGCGGATTAATGTGTCTAGTCAACCACTGTGCTAACACAGAGATGCATGAGCTCCCCCAGCTCTGCTGTATGAGTGTAGGATCCTAATCCCCTCAGCCACCTGGGCAGCTGGGTGGCAGACACGGGGACCCCACCCCCCATAGGAAGTTCTCACTTGTCATTCTCTACGTGTGCTGCACCATGAGAAAGGCTACACACTGGTCTGGTGGATGGACCTACGGCATTCAAACCCAAGGTTCCTGGAGAGGAAGAGAAGGCACTAAAAGGAAGCAAAAAGTCCAGCCCACAGAATGGGGGATCCCAAAGACAAATGCTACTTTGCAATATGTCCAGCATACACCCCACTCCCTGTCCCCACTGCTGCCCCCAATCCCAATCCATATACACATAAACACCACAACCCAACCAAAGAATGCCTATGAACTGCCTTTCATCAGTGACTAAAGTGGGATCCAGAAACCTTCTGACCACCCATATGCTTCCATTTCCAGGACATCTATTTCACTCTTGCCCTAGTCCTCCTGAGTTCTGTGAGGCAAAGTGGCCCAAGACCACACAGGACATAGAAACAGACTGAATGAGAAGCCATATTGAGCACTAGTGTGCCTGGATGTGAATCCTGGCCCATCACCTACTCAACCTGTGACCACGGGCTCATTATACAACTTGCCTAGCCCTCTCTTATGCTTAGAGTAGGAATTTTAATAGTGCCTACATTGTAGCAGTCTACTGAAGATTAAATGAGATGCTACAAGGACATGCTTAACACTTAGTACATAATAAGTGCTCGATACATTTTAACAATATTAGAAGTCGTGTCTGGAGCCATTGCCTTTGGATTTGTGGTAGTTCTTTGTAGTTGTTGTAGTTTTCCATACCAAATTACCCTTTGTGTCATTGAGAGGAGGTTGAGATATATATGGCTCAGCTTCTGAATCAGGGGAACGAATGACCCTTGAAAATGTCATCAAAAGTGAACTTTGTCCTTGCTGTGGATTCAGATCGACAGTTCTGATACCTCCTTACTCCAAGGCTCAGCCCATTGAGAGCAAAGCAGACCCAACACCTGAGATCTCTCCACGGTCTCTCAAGACCAGCCTCTTGAATCAAATTACAGAAAGGAGCCTCTTTTTCAAAAAGAAGCTTTGATATCAGACTAGCCAAAAGGATATAGTACTCTGGTCTTTGGGATACCATTCTTATCTCGCTAGTGATTCTTGCAAAGAAAGATATGAAAGTCTCATTCTTCCGCAGAAGTGCTAGAGTAGAATTGAAGATTGTGCAGTTCAGGGGAGACTTGCTATATAATATCTGAAATCACTAGATATTTGAAAGCAGAAATGTCTTTCTCCTTTGAGTATTCCATCCTAACTGCCACCCAGAGATGATTTATATGTGCTCATCCTTATTACAGACTACACATAATAAAGGCATGATAGAAATCATATCTGCATAGATTCAGGCAGCTCTGGGAGAGAGGCTGCCAGTTTTGTTTGACAAGACACTCAATCAAGCAAAAAGGTTTAAAATATTCCAGGAGGATCTCACTGCCTGCTCAAGCCTGTATATTTTTATCCAGGTAACAGAAATCCTAATTGAGCACAACATTAGTACTCATTTCTCCTAACTCCTTTTCGCAATAAGAAGCACAAAAGGAAAATTATGGAAATGCTTTGCTTTTGTAGGCTAAGGTTATAAAGAAGAAGAGTTTGCTGTTTGGTTTTTTCCCATAAACTCAGGCATCATGCTGGTATGGATGCTTCTAAGTAGAAGTGAAGACTGCAGAAAGAAACTACACAGGGCTGAGCGTTCTTCCTCTATTTTTGACTCACTGCGAGAAAACTTTCCTTCAGGGTTTTTCATATGTTTAAATCCCTGTTAAAGTCTTTCTTGCACTTAGGATTTATAGCAGGGTCTGGACGGGAGAGGCGAATGAGACACCCAGGTGCAATTTTAAGGGGGCACTGAAAACTCAGGAATCAAAATAAATAATATTTTAATGCAACATGTCTTAAAAATGGAAATAAATGCCAAAAAAAACCCATGGTGAAGAAAATATCCGAATTTTAAATAAAAACAGGAACCAAGCCTGCACTTCCATGACACCCCTCAGGTGCCTGCCCTACAACCCTGGTCCCAGCTCCAAACAGAGGGATTTACAAAACCAGACAGCTGGTCTACCAGTCACATTTTACTAATCGTATCTTTTGATGTCACATTAAAATATTATTTATCTTGATCCCTGCATAGTGTGGGGTATTTTTTGGTTGCCCCTTTAAATTTCACACAGGACAAAAATGCCTCCCTTGCCTCATTTTAGTCCCAGCCCAAAAAAATGTAGATAGAGATGCTCTAAACCCTACAAGGAAACCTGAAAAAAAAAAAACACAAATTGAGTCATTTAAATAGCCCTCCATCACCATGGCATCCAAGGGCACCAAACACCTTTCCTCCAGACTAAAGGCAAGCAGAGTGGGGTTGGGGGGGCACCATCATCACAACTCCTGCGAAGAGTCTCTTCCCAGTCTGTTCCAAGAGCTGACAGGCGGACAAGGTGTTCAACGGCATAAGATCGAAACAGGGAAAAAATTAAAACTGTAATAATAAAGTTAAATGTAACTCTTTTAAAGCATAATTCTTTTGAGAGACGAGTTTTATGTTGGACCAGCATTTGAAGTAGCAGTAGTCATTATTAACGGGAACCTCCGAGAGAGAAGATTTAAATCACCCAAGTAATAAAAGCTGAACAAGGACTAGCACCTTGAAAGGCACTTGGAGAGAAGATTGCATACAAATGCAATTAAAACGATGCTTATAAAATACTAAGATGTTAATTGGGTTCAGTCCCAGAAGCCCCAGCCATACAGTATGTCAGAAGTTAGCTGGTTTGAAGTTTAAAAAGAGTAGTTTAATTTGTACACCTTGTCCTAATTACAGAGCTTTCTGCAGCCCGCATATCTGTATGGTTTATTGTAGCTTGGAGCTTTGTAAAACAAACACACACACCAGTTAATTGGGTTATTGCGATGGAAAATTGGGCTACAGAACAGCAACCTCTCTCGCTGGAGCGCCTTTACAGCTGGTAATGAACACTCCAGCCACGTCAGGGAACCCTGATTTGTAAGGTGTGCCGTTTACAGCCTGGTGATTCTGTTGGGCCAAGGAGTAGGAGGTGATGCCGTGAAAACAAAGAGTCACACCAGATAATGTTGCCTCACGACCACGCTCCGCCCCAGCTGGCTTGTTCAGAACTCCAAGCCCGGTCAACCCCCCCGCCCTGGTCCCTGCCCTTCCAAACGTCCCTGCCTGTCCCAAGGTCGCATTCTCACATTAAAGCCCCAGGCCTCTGGACCGGAGCGGGAAGAGTGCCTCTGCCAGTAGCCCTGTTTCTAGAGCACCTGCAGGGAGACCTTGTGAGGTGGTGGTTTTTCTCCTAACCAGCAAATAAATGCGTAATGCTATCAAAATAAGATCATTAAGTCGGATTAGGAGTGAATGGGGCCGACTCGTTTTCCAGGAGCCTGCTGGAATGTGCTCCCCGTGGTTGGGGTGCGGGCGCTCCAGGCCTGGGACTGGCAGACTTCCTCCTTGGAGGAGGCCATAAAGCTGTGACATGTCGCGGGTTCATGGTCTCCCAGTCACCCGCCCTGTCCCCTTCTGCTTCTGGCCGCCTAATGTGAATCCTAAATGAAGTGCGACGGGAGTGCTGGGACTTTTATTCCTACACCAGCTAAATTATTCATCTCTGGGAGGCTCAGAAGTGAGCCAGGGGGTAGCAGACAGGGTGGGAAACAGCAAAGGCAAGATCTCCAGGCCTGATCCCGGCTTGTTGCAAATACAGAGGTCCGTCAGTCTTTGACCATGAGTGAAAAAAGAAGTATCAGCTCTTCCCAGAGTCCAGAGCAGTTTTCCACACAGAGTGCGTGGTCCAGGGTAGCCCAGCGGAGCCAGCCCAGTGCAAACGCAGATGGCCAACGCCCAGCTCCAGCTTGCCCTCACACTGAGAAAAGAGTTATCTGATCAATGAAGGCGCCCTAAGGAGTTGATGTCTCAAAGTTTCCTCCAACAGTGAGTATTTGCAGTTTAAAAGCGAACTGCCATGGGTAGGCCACATGTTCCACAGATCGCAGGAAGAAGGGGTTGGGAGCCAGCGCTCTCACACAAGAGCTCGCGTTCACCCGGCTGGGCAGACTTTACAACTCTGGGGACATCGAGGATAAGCTTTTCAAAATGCCGATGACATAAAGAATCTCAAAGGTCTCTCTTGACAACGAGCAGACATTTGGGAGAGACCAAGGCCACACGGCTTTCGGGCACAGGGCTGGGCTGGAGGGTGAATGGGGTAGAGATAATTATCTACACCAACAAACCTCCCTGGACCTAAAAGTTTAAAATTAAAAATGTTTACTTTGGACTAAATGAAAATCCTAAAGGAAAGCATCCCTGTCCCACAGTCTGGGTTCTGAGTAGCCTGGCCATGCTCCCGCCACGTGGCCTCTGGGAAGCCTGAGCAGAGGGTGTGCCCTGCAGAACCCGGGCCCTCTGCTCCGCAGCTGTGCCGCCTGCAGGACGCTCCCGAGGTGCTCTCTGCCTCAGTGTCCCCGTCTACACGCTCAGAACAACCAAATCACCTCCCATGTGGGGTTCAAGGAGATAACTCACGTAAAACACTTAAAACGCTACCCAGCTAGCTCGGTTGATTAGATTATTTTCCCGATACACCAAGGTTGAGGGTTGGTTCCCCAGTCAGGGCACGTACAAGAATCAAGCAATGAAGGCATGAATAAGTGAAACAACAAATCAATGTCTCTCTTTCTCCTTTCCTCTCTAAAATCGATAAATTTTTTAAAAAAAATTAATTAAAAAATTAAAACACTATCTGGAACATAATCACTAAATAAATGTAACCTATTATATATAATTACTATTACTATTATCCTTGCTTTATGGATGAGGAATTGAGGCTCAGAAAAGTTAAGTAATATGCTCAAGGTCGGACACACACACACGCACGCAGAATAGACATTTACATCAGGAATTTTTATCCCAAAGCAAAGGCTTAACCATTCGGGAGGCACAGTCTGCCTGAGGGGGTACCCCTCACACCCTAGGGCTCATCTACTTAATCTGGGTCTTTTCCAACCCATAACGTGGGAGAGGGAAGTAGGGACATTTGGGAACAGAGGGTGCACCTGGGGAGAAAAAGAAATAGCAGATCTGAGAGTCCCAGGTCACCAGTCACACCACCCACTGCATAATGTCACCAGGATGGTCCCAACGCTGGAAGCAGACTTCAGGGCAGCACAAGAAATTCCTGCTGTGCAAAGCGGCTTTGGTTTCTGCTTAAAATTGACTTTGAGGTTGTATTAAGTGAGAAAGCATTGGCAAAGCCAGTCTCCCCGGCTCCGACAAGCCCGCGGCAGGCAGGTTATTATTATTATTTATTATTTGTTGATGGATATCCAGAGCCATCAGTCAGGTCTTCCCTGGGGCCAGGAAGCCGAGGAGCAATGGCGCTGGGAATCTCGAGCCCGGTTCCCGGGGCTGCTCGGGAACTACGAGTTATTAAAGCACACTTTGCTATTGCTAGCTGCCCCGCGGGGTGCTCGACCCTACATCTGACTTCAGGCTTCCGCAGTCCCTGCAGTGCGGCAACAGAAAGTCGTACAAATTGCAAAGAGGGGCTCCAGGGATGGGTGAGGAGGAACTGGAGGGAAGGAGGGTGCGGGGCTTGCTGGAATGAGGATTCTGGACCATTTCATACCCTCTCTGCCCTAACCTTGCATTCCTCCAAACCACTGGTTGCAGTAAGACCAGAAGATGATGAAATCGCCCAAGGAGAAAATGGATGGAGCTGTCAATGGCGTAAACATTCATGTAATAATAGAAGAAAGAGTCCCTTGCCACATCATGTCACAAGGGGGAATGCTGACCATATCCTTCACTGGGGAGTTTCAAACTCTGTTTGACCTTGACTGTGACTCACAGTTAGAAATACTCGTTACAACAGGCCCCAGTTTTCCCAAGCACACACTCACTTCTACCGCATGGGTGCCTCTGATACTTCTATCGTCTTTAATTTCTGGGTTTTGTTTTATATTAGTGAAGACACACAAAATTAACTTCATACCCACCTTAGGCTCTGAGAATAAGAATACTCTGAAGTCAGGGGACCAACATTTTTACAATAAGCACCCCGATGATCCCCTTGCTCCCAAACTATGCCTTGGTCCCTCTGCTGCCTCAACCTGCCTTCTCAAGGTACTACTGACATCATCCAGGAATTCTGGAGGTGGCCAGTTTCATAATGCCAGGTCCAGGTCTGCGACGGTTCATTTTATGTCACCTTGGCTAGGCCATGGGGCCCAGCTGTTTGGCCAAACACTAACCTAGACATCGCTGTGAAGGTAGTTTGTAGAAGCGATTCACTGTTACAGTCAGCTGGCTTTAAGTAAAGCAGATTATTCTCCATAGTGTATGTGGGGAGGGGTTCATCTCATCAACTGAGGGTATGGAGAGCCAGGCGTAAGACTGAGATGGCCTGGAAAAGGAACCCTGCCGCAGACAGCAGCCAGGCAGCCAGCCTCCCTGCCCAGTACAGACGTTCCAGCCCTCGCCGCTGCCTAAGTCAATTCTTTAAAATAAAGCTCTCTTATATATCGTGCGTGCGTGTGTGTGTGTGCATGCGTGTGTGTATCTGTGTGTGTGTGTGTGTGTGTGTGTGTATTTAAAGAGAGAGAGAGAACTATTGGTTCTTCCTAGTGGTTCAGTTTCTCTGGAGAATACTAGCTAATATAGGTCTAAAGTCACATTTACCGTTAAACAAACATAAAATATAAAAAGAGAGTGTTTACTTCTGCCACATAAAACAAACAAAACTGAAGGGAGGAAGAGCGGATTCAGAGACACAGTGAGAGACTTGTAATCTGAGTGAGATGCACGCACCGGAGCTCGGGTAGCCGGCACCGAGAGAAGAGGGTGTGCTCCGCAGACATTTCTGAGCTGTGCTCCCTGCAAATTCACGGCTAATTTGTTAAGGGGGGGGGGGGAGATGAAAGAGAGGAAGGAGTCTGAATAACACCCAGGGTTCTGGCTTGGCTTCATGAGTAGTTAGAAAATAGAAAATAGAAAACAGAGTGAGCAGGTTAGGGGTGGGGGAAAGAAGATGAATTGAAATTTACACTTATTACATAGTTGATGTTTGCAAAAGCCTGAAGGTGAAGATGCCCAGGAGGGGACTGCATAGACATATAGGGAGTTTAGAATCAGACCCAATCTAGGGAGAGATCTTAGAGTCATTCACATATAAAAAGCATGGGGGTAGATATATTAGTTAAGACATTCCTTAAGAAACAAACTGGACTAAAAAAGAGAGAAGGGGGTATATTTGTTGACTCAGATGTCTTTTTAAAAATGCAAGAACATGCTAGCATTAAGTACAGTTGGGCAGGTCTAAATGTTCAAGTTTCCAAATGTCCAAATGTTACCACCAGGTATTAGTCTCTATCTCTTTATCTCAGTACCTGTCTCCCTTCAGGGTTAGAAAATGGACACCAGCACCTCCAGGCTGACAGCCTACAAGCTGAATAGCCTCTATAAATATTTTTTTAATTGCTTTCCAAATAGATCCAGCAGAAGTCCCAGGGCTGCATGTTTCGGCTGTTTCCCCAGTTCCTCATGGTTTACGTCTCCTCATTCAGGTCTCTGCTCAAACGTCAGTCTCCAGCAAAGACGTCTAGGACCACACTGTCTCAGAGAGCTCCCTACCTGGTCCCTCATTTCCCCTTTATTCTACTTCATGTTGTAACCTGATAGTGTCTTGTTGATTAGTTGTGCATTTAACTATTTGTTTATTATCTATTTTCACAAGAATATAAACTCCATGAGCATAGAGGCTATTTCAGTTCCATTCACCTTCAGATTCCCAGTCTCTAAAATAGTACCTCCTGGCACATCTTAGATGTGCAATAAATATGTGTTAACAGGATCTGACCATGGTGGGAGTATTTACACCAATGAAATGCTACACATTGTGGTCTCCCTCCCCCCCGCTGAATACTGATTGTTGAACATTTACCAGCACATCAGAATCACACATACTGAGAGTAGCAGGGCCTCCACCGAAACAAATCCATTTGCTTTTCCTAAAGGAAGGGTGGGATGGATAATGGGAGGACCAGAACAGCAGGTGCCCACTGAATAAAGCTGACCAGGAAGAGTTCATAAACCCCAAAGAGAGATATAGTCAAGATAAAACCTTGTAGGACACCAACTTTTAAAGGAAGATTGGATAATGGAAAGCCCACAGAGCCTGTATTGAGAAGCAAACAGAAAATAAGAATCACAACATTGTGGTGTCACAAAAGTCAAGGAAAAATCGACTCTCAAGGAAGAACTGGTCCATTCTATCTTATGCTGCAGACAGAGCTCAAGGTAGCCTAAGACAGTAATTAAAAGCTGGGGTCCTTTTTTGATAGATGGCATAGAGAGATTCTGGCATACATTGGTCCACATTTCTCCACTGGGAAGAATTAATGTATCAGAAGTCATTGAGGGCCCTAGCCGGTTGGCTCAGCGGTAGAGCATCAGCCCAGTGTGTGGAAGTCCCGGATTCAATTTCCTGCCAGGGCACACAGGAGAAGCACCCATCTGCTTCTCTACCTTTCCCCACTCCTTCCTCTCTGTCTCTCTATTCCCCTCCCGCAGTCAAGGCTCCATGGGAGCAAAGTTGGCCCAGGAGTTGAGGATAGCTCCATGGCCTCCACCTCAGGTGCTAGAATGGCTCCAGCCACAATGGAGCAATGCCCCATTGCCCCCTGATGGGCATGCCGGGTGGATCCCAGTCAGGCAAACACGGGAGTCTGTCTGACTGCCTCCCTGCTTCTAACTTTGAAAAAATAAATAAAAAAAGTGTTTGAGTACATGGCACCTTTCTCACTTTCTTAACTCTTGAGGTTCTCGTGCCTAAAGGGTAACGCAGGACTCTATACTTTGTGTGGCTCTGTGGGGTGCCATTGGCACAGCAGACCCCACTCTCTTCTTGGGCGATACTACCTTTAAAAATCCCAACTTGGGAATGAAAGAGGGAGGTAATTAGTGATATGATGGAAGGACTTCCAAAGTAAATTTCCAACTAAGGCTGAAGGCCATTGTTAATTTTATGTTTTGGGTTCTTTGGTTTCTGCAGAGCTCTTCAATTGAGAAAGAGGAAAGTTGCTTGATGTCAGGCTGAGTTTGACAATTGCATCCTTTTTTGCATGCCCTATCTCTTCAGCTAGATTCCAAGAGTGTTATCAAAATCAAAAATATCACTGACCTAGGAAACAGCATCTAGATCACAGATCCCAAAACAAAAGACTTACTGTGATGCTCTGTGATCCTGCTTAAGTCAGTAAACTGTTCTGAGCCTCTGTTTTCTCTAACAATAAAAATGTTTGGACTAAACCATTTTCCATGTATCTTCCAGCTGTAAATTTGTCTCTGTATTTCGAATTCCTTATGTGTTCCTGAATATCTACCATTAGGTGGAGTGCTCTAGTAAATAGCTGCTGAAGAATCAAAGGGTTAAGAAGCAATATGTTACCTATCCATTATAGTAGTAACAGAAAGGCAAGAGTAGGAAAAACACAAGGCAAGCTACAACCAAGAAAATTCACATCAGACCATGACTTTGTAATTCATGGATTCAGAATAAGGGCACTCTGTTTTGGCCCCTATCTATAAATGGTTGATTACTATAAATTCCAGGAAGCCTCATATATCAATCTCATTTACATCATGACCCAACACCACAGACAATGCTATAACAAAGCAACAAAATACTCCTTCCTTGCCCTCAGCATTTCACTGGCCACAATTCTCACTGAACAGGACCCCATCACTGGTATTGGCTAAACTAAACAGATGCTTTATATCAATTAGGACTCTGGTGGCAAGCAGCAGAAACTGACTTAAGGGGATAAAAAAGCAATTATTATAAGTCTACTGTGCAGCCTTGCAGAATAAAAGGAAGAGCTGCTTAGCACAAGAAGGACACGAAGCAGGCCGCTCAGCGATATCAGTGGCTCATGATGTTTTCTCAAGAGCTCTGCTACCAGATGACTCAGCTTCCTTTTGTCACTATGTGACTCTGCTCAAGATGTGAGTGCTGGGAGAAAAAACTGATTGGCCTGTTCTGGGTCATATATATATATCATACTAAGCCCTGGGATCAATGAACAGTGACTTTTCCCAGACAAATGCTGTGTATAAGGTGCACGCATATGTGTGTATATGTATGTATGTGGTATAACTTTGCATGAATACGTATTGTGTAAGGCATGTACAGCTACATCTGTATGTGGTGTATGAGTCTATATGTGAGATTATATGTATGTGTATTATGTTTACATGTCTGTGCACATGTACAGGAAAGGAACATGATGGGAAGATAAAGTCCATACTATCAGATATTTTTTGGTAAAGTCTCTAAGATGTTTTTTAAATTCCAGCAACAGTCACTAGTACTATACAACTGGCTATGTATTTCCAAGCTTCAGTTACTCTCCTCTACACAATGGGAATAATAATACTTGCACTCCCGGGTTGTTATGAGGATAAAAGAATACATGTATGCTGGAGCAGTAAGACTAGCACAATAACCTCAATAAATCGGAGTCTTCTTACTATCTTATTATCTCTCAGATAGATTATAATGTTCATAAATAGGTCAATATGTAGTCTAAAAAAAAAGTTCAATCTCATTCTTTCTTCCCCAAGAGCATCCACATTAGGAAAGTCACTCTTGTCCCCAACCCCAGGGGACTGCTCGCTCATTCTTGACTCAGGGGGTTTGCTAATATGCGTCTTTCCACCTGAAATATCTTCCTTCCTTGCAATCCCACACCAAAACTCTCCCCTCCTTCAGGGCTAGGCTTCAACCCACCACTCCCATTCAGCCTCCACTGACCCCTCCAGATCCCTCCAATCTCCGTACAGCCTGACAGCCAGCAGAGATGGTGACCACATCCACTGGTTGTGGCCACCTGGGGTGCTATGTTGAGAGAGATTCTGGGACTGAGACCATGTCCAGAATCAAAGAATGTACTGTGCTGGCACCTCACACTTCACATGTGCTCTCCCCTTGAAACCAGGGGCCCACCTCACACTTCTCATTTCTGCTCACTTGAATGAGTGTGGTACTAAGCACAAGGCAGGGGACCAATCAAGGCTAGCAGGAGGATTAATTCATTCCTTGACTGGTCGCCAAAAAACATGAGGTCATGTACTACAAACCCAGAGCATCTGGGGACAGTGAGCAAACGCAATCCCACCACTTTCCCAGCAGGAACATGGGGACAGTGGCCCAAGATCAGGGCTTCCTGAGCCAGACAAAACTGAGTTGCACTCCAGTCCACCTACTAACTGGTGGCCTACTGACCAGGTCACATAACCATACCAAATCTGTTTCCCTGCCCAAAAAGAAAGGGGCTAACGAGATCCACTGTGCAGGGTCATTTGAGAGGATTAGAAAAGATCACACATAAGGAAGGTCTGGCCCAGTTCTGGGCTGAAAATAATCATTTGGTTTCATTTTAAGAGATGAATAATGAAAAGAATTCAGAAAGTACGAATAACGTCATTGTCACCATCATCATCATATGACAGTCTGGTTTCCTAGGAAGATAGTCCACACCAACTCCTCCTTGGATCACGCCTTTGGGTGGCATTTGTGAGGAATTTCCACATTTCTTTCCACTGTGAGTTTAGAAAAACCCACCAGGATATGTTGTGCGCGCTAGCCACCCCCTGTGCAGGTAAGCTGAAGCTCTTCCCACTGGCACAACAGGCTCTCTTTATGAAGGAGGAATGGGGGCTGGAGAGTTCAGATGCTCTTCCCACTGAATCAAGCCTGTATTTCCCAGGCAGGAGCTAAGCACACTTCGAGCGCGTGGAACATCAGCCAGGATCAACAGAGATGCTGGATTACTTTTGCTTATGCAATTTTCTGGGGAAATCTAGGGCATTAAAATCACTAACCACCCAGCATCAGTTGAAACAGTGTCTCCTTTCTGAAGCCAAAAGTCAATCTAGGATAAGCTATACATTCCAACCCATAGATGAAACATTTTACTTTTTTAAAGTTGAATTTATTGGGGTAACATTGGTTCACTGCACTGTGCGTCCATCCCCTGAGCAAAGTCTAGTCTGTCACCATTTTCCTGGCCTTTGCCCCACCACTGCTTACCCGCTACCCCCTCCCTCTGGCCAACACCACAGTGAGCCCATATGTTATACATACTTTTTTTTTTTTTGCTTAATCTCTTCACCTTCTTTCATTCTTCCCCAACCTCCTTCCTCCCCTCTGACAGCTGTCAGTTTGTTCCTTGTATTCATGCCTCGGGAGCAATTATTTTTCTAAAAAGAGCTACCATTTATTGACTGCTTGCTATGTGCTAGGCACTATACTAAGAACTTACTAGACATATTCATACTTTATCCTCCCAACAACCCCAGGAGGTACAAACCATTGCTTCTTCCCAAATCTATATAAAAACCCAGTCATTATCTGCAACACTGTGTTTCAGTGGTAATTAAAACGCACAGGGACATTGCTACCCCCTGAGCTTTATGTCTGCCCTGCCTAACACTCAGCACAATCACCAGGAAGCCAATGGGGAGAGACGGCCGGGGGCAAAACTCCCCTTCTCTTGCCTGAGCCCCAGAGACTTCTTCCTACAACGTCCATTAGCCCTGGCAGGCAGTGCTGGTGTAAATCACCACGTGGCACTCAATGAGAATATAGTTATTATAACAATTGCCACATTGCATGATGCTCCCACCATTCGGAAACGCAGGTCTAATTAGCTCTAAGCTGTAGAAGATTTGAGTATGGTAGTTTCATTTTGGCTTAATGCTTGGTGCCTGGTGTAAAATCTGAATTTATTACTCTTTTTTTAATCATTTCTGCATGGCTCAACTAGTCGTATCAAAACTACGGCATGTTATACACTTTAAAAAGCGATTCCCTGTAGGCATTTTAAGGTGCAGGATCTATTATGGGAAGATATATATGTGACAGCATTCTGTTTATGACTCAGTTCCGCTACACTGTTCATGAACCCAGTGAGAGATGTTCACAGTGGTAAGGAACACTTCATCCCCGGAAGAAGAACCAGGGCCACTTCCTGCGGTAAGTTCTGGAATCCAGGTGCGGTATGCAATTACAGGACAGACGGGCAAATGCTTCACCTTTTCCATGGAGACCCCCCCAAAACAAGGGACTGTTTCACTGCTAGAGATGCTGCTAGATTTTTAAAAATACTTTTTATTAAAAGGAATGTGCCTCAGCAGTGGACAATCTATTATGCTCCTGAACATTTTAAAGAAAAAACACCCAACCCTGCTACTCCAGCCCCTGAGAACAGTGGTTAGGAGATGGGCGAAGGGAAGACAGCCTTTTTATTCTTTCTCAGGTTTCTTTCTTCCTTCTCTCTGTGCCTGAACTGTTCAGCTCTTCTCCCAGCCCTTGCCGGGAGCCAGCTCACAGAGGTCCCACAGAGAGCCCGCCTAGGTTAAATCAGGCACTTCCCGGGAATGACTCCAGGCACACAGCACTACTTCCGACCACCCCACACGTGCTGGCTCGCCTGTCTCCCCAGTTCCTCTCATTTCCGGGTCATCCCCTAACCCCCAGGCTGGGGCTCTGGTCAGCTTCTCTGCTCAGCTCTCGGTCTGGCTTCTCCTTAGGCACTCACATTAGGACTGCGCCACAGTTGGTGGGTCACTCCCAACCCACCCCCCGTGGAACCTGAGCCTAGGCCTAGTGTCCCCCAGCTCCCCCCTTGTCTGGGCAGAGGCTCAGTCAATATTTTTGAGGCCAGGAAGTTTCATGTAAAAAGTAAAATGAACTGAGACAGTTGATCCCACACAATTCCTTTGTGTATCTTTACCCAGTGCCCTAGAAGGTCATGGTGTGTGGTCCTCTCTGTGCCTTTCCTGGAACTCACCCTGGTCCGTGGATCCCTGTCCTTCAAAATGGCAGAATCCACGACTGGGCAAGTGTTCTGGGGAAGCTGACCTAGAGCCTTGACCTCACTGAGCCACCAAACCAGCCAAGCTGGGCACCACCTACCTCCAGAATGCTTCTCATGTGCAGTCATTCTATTGCTTAAACCACTTTCTGTTGGATATTCTGCTATGAGTAGCCAGAGCATCCTGATTAAATCACCAGAAAGATTACAATATTACCTGTCCAAAGCATACACATAGGTAGGACAGAAAGAATACGTCACACTTAGACCTACGAGCACATCACATAACTCTCTCAGTAGCTCAACTTCATTTATGAATTTATCCATCTCCCTACTGGACTGTGGACCTCTGGATGTTAGTGAGCATGTCTGATTATTCTTTGTTTGGAGAGAGAATGTGCTAGAGTCTTTTACAAACTCAAACACCTTGATTGGAACTCAGACACAGCCAGTTACTAATTGTGTGACCTTGAGCAAGGGATTTGACCACTCTAATTCAAAAAAATAAAATAAAAGAAAGAAAAAGAAAATTAAAAAAACTAGTACTGTAATACCTACTAATTTTTAGACTTGTTAAAAGGTGAACTGAGATAAGCCATTTAGCACGGCACCTGGCACAGTGTAAACATTTTCTAAGGCAGTTAATAGTGTTAGTTTTATCTATTTACCACCTACCTAGAATACAGCTTGGCATATAATAAAAAATTGTGGAATGAGTGGCTGAATGAATAAATTAGTGAGTGAATGGATGAATGAATAACAACTTTGCTCACGTCACTCTGAGTGTTCCAGGAGGCATAAATCTTGGAGGCTTGAGACACTGAAAATTAACTTGTGCTGTGATATAATTTTTTAAATCACAGACTTTTCAGCTGCTTTGTATCAAGTTTAATGGTTCCTTATCGATTTTTAAAAATCTCTAGGAAAGACTTGCCCAGAAGCAATGTGTTGCCTTCCTAGGGAACATTCTCTTCTTGATCTTGTTGACAAGGACACAGAGCAGAAATGCTGCCCACTCTCATGCCTGGCTGGTGTCAACTTTCTAAAGCTGCAATGCCAGCTCTGACTTCCAGGACAAGGCCTCGGGTGACCCTGTCTATGCCCTCTACATCAGTGGTCCCCAACCCCTGGGCTGTGTACCGGTACCGGTCTGTGGGCCATTTGGTACCGATTTGCAGAGAAAGATTAAATAACTTACATTATTTTCGTTTTATTTATATTTAAGTCTGAACAATGTTTTATTTTTTTTAAATGACCAGATTCCTTCTGTTACATTCGTCTAAGACTTACTCTTGATGCTTGTCTCGGTCACGTGATACATTTATCCGTCCCACCCTAAAGGCTGGTCCATGAAAATATTTTCTGACATTAAACCGGTCTGTGGCCCAAAAAAGGTTGGGGACACTCCTCTACATTACCTCTCTCCTTCTCCCAACCTTGGGAAGCTACTGCACGTGGTTAGTAGTGAGCGGACCACAGCCTGCACTGATCTCAGAGTCGAGAGCAATAGGATGGCAGAGAGGAACACCTCGGCCCAAGGAGAGTATCAGAACCAGCATGGTACTCGGGCTTTCAACATACAGGATTCAGCAAGTATTTTGGAACGTCAACCACATGCTGAGCATGTGTAGAGGGTGCTGCAGAACACCACCCACACTCCTCAGGACTGACATTTTCATTCCTGCCACCACTGGGAATACTGCCCACAAAGGCTTCCCACTGAATGCCTCTCTGAGAACTGCACAGTAGAAGGAAGCTGCCTTGCCCGCCATTTTGCTCCTTCTCCGGTAGTAGCCCAAATCTAATGACTGCTCATTTCTTAGATGGACATGTCTACCTCCTTGCCTCAATGTGGAACAACTCAAAGACTGCCCCAGTTCTGAGGATGCAGACTCTGTAGCAATTTCCAGTCGGTTCTACATTTTCCCCCACTCAGTCCTACTTCCTCTCTCCCTCCCAGGTGTTACTCCTGCAGACAGGCCCCAGGAAAGCTACTGCATGCAAGTCAGCGTCCATTTCCAGGAAATCTGGCCCAAGGCAGAATCTTTCTCGGTGCCAGAGATACAGCTGTAACCAAAACAGATCTCATGGAACTTACATCCTACAGGTGGGGAGAGAAATGGAAACAAATAAAAATATCATATTCCAGCTAGTCATTCAAGCTATAAAGACAAATGAAATGGTAAGGAGATTAGAAAATGAAGGGGGGTACTGTTTGCAACTGTCTCATCAGGGTAGGCCCCTTGGTAGGGGGCATTTGAGCAGAGGTCTGAAGGAAGTGAAGTCAACATCTGAGAGAAGAGTATCTCAGGCAGAAGGTAAGTGCAAAGGCCCTGGGGAGGAAGTGTGCTTGGTGTATTTGCTGGATAGTAAGAAAGCCTGAATGGCTGGACAGAGTAAGAGAAGAGAAAAATAAGTTATATGCTGTCTTTAAATGATTATTCTGGCTGTGATATGAAAAGCAGATTGGAGCAGGGGGCAAGAGTGGAAATAGAAGACCTGTCAGAAGGTTTGGACTTGGAAATATGGACTTGTCACCAGCAACTTTGACAAGTCATTTTTGTTGGGAATGGGGGACAAAAGCTTGCAATGGAAGAGATAATGAAAGAATGATAGGAAAGGAACTTCAGTCAAATGACAGAACTGCTGGGAGGTCTGTGCTACCACTCTGAAGTTAAGCCCATGTTTCAGAGTGCTGTGCTCGATTAGTGATGTCTGCAATGAGTACAAGATAGGGAAATGGTGGTATATACATGACACAGATTTACTATTCTTTTTTTTTTTTTTTTTTTTTTTTACAGAGACAGAGAGAGGGACAGACAGGGACAGACAGATAGGAAGTGGAGAGATGAGAAGCATCAATCATTAGTTTTTCTTTGAGCATTGCAACACCTTAATTGTTCATTGATTGCTTTCTCATATGTGCCTTGACTGTGGGCCTTCAGCAGACTAAGTAACCCCTTGCTCGAGCCAGAGACCTTGGGTCTAAGCTGGTAAGCTTTTGCTCAAACCAGATGAGCCCTCGCTCAAGCTGGTGACCTTGGCGTCTCGAACCTGGGTCTTTCACATCCTAGTCCGACGCTCTATCCACTGCGCCACCGCTCGGTCAGGCAGATTTACTATTCTTGTTTCAGGATATATGGTGGCTCATTTCACATTCTCTATACAACTGGTTATGTTATCACCTTTTTGAGATATTCATTAACAGTTAATAGTTTCAAGAAATTCCTGGGTTTTGACATCCAGATGTTCTTGAACAGAAAAGAATATTTTATTAAATTCTATACCTTCATTGGATAGATTTAAACCAGTTTCCAGTGGTTTACTACAGTGAGATACTACAGTGTCCTGAAAGAATACTGGGTGTCTCAAAAAGATATCACATTTCTCTGGAATTTAAAAGGGTAGAAAAATCAGCATCTAGCTATGCAATGCATACATGCATTTCCTGTCTCCCTTTTCCTTAGGAATCAGACGTATACAATACAGATTTTCACATCTGTATCTCTTTTGTGTAGTTATTCCATTTTCATTAAAGTTCAAACAAGTCTGCTTTGTCATGTAGGCAAAACTAGTAGGAACAGGAGGTGCCCAGAAATATTAAAATTTAATGCAATGGCCAACTGATTCTTAGTGAAACCATGCTTATTTCATGTCTTGGATTTTATTCTAGCCTCTAAAAGCAGTTCTTTGGTACCCATTCCCTTAGGTCCTAAGTGCGCCTGCTATGGTTCCCAAAAGTTAATTCCCTTTCAATCTGCATGTCTGCATTCTACCACATAACGGGAAAGTGTCTAGAGTTATCTTGTTCAAACACCTACCCTCTGTTCATGAATCTGAGGTGCACCTTCCCTGACAGATGGTCCTCTGATCTCTGATTAAACACCTCCAGTGATGGACAACTCACTTTCTCTGGAGAAAGCAGTCCCCTCCAACTGTCAGTCTTCTGAAATGAGAGTTGAAGGGAGACCCAGACATTCAAATAACAGGGAGGGAGGAATACGCACATAGGTGATGTGTTTTCTTGCATAATTTACAGGTTTGCATAAAAATCAGATTCTTTGGTTATCTGGGATCATTTATTTTTTGAGGCTTCTCTGATTTCTGAGTCTCCAAGAAAGAACAAACATTCTCCGTTGTGTCAACTAAACACCCTACAACTATGCCCAGACTTGAGAGGGCTCCCACTAAAATGCCCTTGGGGCTGTCTGATTTTTCAGCCTCTTTTGTCCTGTGCTAGCAGAGACGTGTGTGGTTGCGAGGGTGGAGGGACAACTGGGAATAATGACCTCCTGGTTCTCTAATTATGGCACAAGTAATCCCCTTTATATTCTGGTGTTTTGTAGCATGTTCATGGTTTTGTCTTATTTCATCTTAAAGACCGAACAAAAGCTGACTCCAATTGCTACCCACGCAGGAGGCCACGGCCCCAGGCCTCAAGCAAGGAAACAAACAAGTAGAAGGCATGGGAACCCAGTTTCTCAGATTAAATATGACAATGGTGCAGAGTCCATATGTGTCAGGAAAAAAAGGAAACACTTCAAAAGTCTCCAGGGTACCCTGTCAAATCAGGATCATCCCAGTCCTGGGCAACTGTTCATTTTTCATCCTCAGTGGAATCTTATGGATTCTGTCCTTCATTTATGCTTAAAGATGGATGGCCAATTGTTCAAGCCTGGTGGTTTTCATTAATTAGGTCTCTGCCACTACAGCTTTAAGTGAAGTCATTTAATTCAGACTTTGCTTAGTAGGCTATAGAAAATCAGTACTTATTACTATTTTTCATTATTTTTTTTTTAATTTTCCACATGACTCAGCCAGTCAAGGAGGAAAGACTGATTCCCCACAGATAACAGAAAGCATTTGATTTGGTGTCAGGGTGAGTAATTTTGTGGCTTGGGCCTAACCTGTGTCCAGGGCAAACAAAGAAAGAACGAGAAAGTAAAACATAAAGTTTGGCTTTTTCTACCTGTGGAGAGATGGGGTAAAAATGTGTTTTAGTTCATCTGTGGGTTCTAAATGCTTATTTACAGACTCAACTATCAAAAGGACATTCTCTTTCATTTTGGGGAGAAAAAAAAAAGTTTGGTGAGCAGGGATTTTTTTTAAAGGCCAGCAAGGCAATCTGGTTCTATCCATCATTACCCTTAGTTAATGGCCTACTTGTTAGTTAGCAGCTGCGCTGCCAAGGAAGGGTACCTGGTTTCTAGCAGCAGTACCTCATCGCCAGCCAGGGCAGAGGACCAGCGGAGCCAGCAGCCTGCCTGCGGGCCACGTGGGTGAGCGAACCCAGCTTGAAAAGCATGTGCTTCTCTTCAGTTCCCTAGGACGACTGCAAGTCTCCCATTCTAGTACCGGGTGACCCTAAGGCTGGGCAGAGCCCATTTGAAAGAAACAGAGCTCCAAGGAAAGCATGGTCAGGGCTCACATGTCCTTGGAAAACAATATAAAATATAATTCTGACAACCAAATGCCAATTTATTTATTTCTAGGGGAAAAATAACCTAATCATTGAGCAAAAAGAAGGTATCTGTGCTGGTATGACTGGAGCATTCTCTTCCTGTGATCCAGCCACAAGGAAAATCAGACACGAGAATCAGAAAGGGGGCTTGCAGCCTGTGGGGTCAGAAAGGGAAAGGCTGGATAAGTGGACTCTTCAATGGCATCCATCTACAAATGACAAAGATCTTACCAACTGGACCATAACTTTTCAAAGTCCTTAGGCTAGAACTTCTTTACATTCATCCCCACATTAGCTGTAATGTATACTAGGACCAAGATTAAGAGACATAAAACTAACATCAAGCTTCTCTTGTGGGTCTTTGAGCAGTCCGCAGAGTTTGGCTGCCTCCCTTCGGGTTGATTTGGAGGCAGGGAGATATATCCAAGCTCACAAGCATAAGCACTGACCCCTGTATTCAGAACATTAAAAATGCCAGGGGTATAGATTACAAATGCAATCTAGGAACCCATCAATTTATGTTCAAGTCCTCAAATTTATAATAATATTTAAAGAAAAAGAACCTAACCTGTTACCTTCAGAGGATGAAAGGAACCAATTCACAGTCTTTATGGTAAATAAAGAGAAGGAATCAAACATCTCCATATCACTGAGTAATCAAAAAGGGGCTGAAGGAAAGCACCTGTTTACACGTTTCCCAGCTAATAAATGAAAGGGAAGTGATAGAATTAGACATCGCCATTTAGCAATTCCCAGTGAATTCATGGACCCAGGCATTTGAGCATTGGCTGATATTAACATCAAATAGGGAGCAAAAATCAGACTTCATATGCTTACTGGTAAAAGAACTCAATGCCACCTACCAAATGGATTAAACCTGAATCTAATCGGGTCTCCGAATACAGTTCCCAGCTTGTAAAAAAATACAGAGGGCAGGGGAACATATTGAACTGTATAATGAGTGAATAATTAACAATTTCCTTATTATGGGAAAAGTCTGCAGGTCAAAAGGTAAATTGTAAGAAAAAAAGGCATGTATGAGGAATCTGTAGATTAAAAGGGCCTTGGAAGACGTGTCAATTTTTTTTAATGGGTAGAACTAAATCAGAGTGTCTAGGGATACTGACTTGGATGATAAAACTGTAAAGGACACAAGGAAATGACTACTATCAAAGTTAGGACAGTGGTTTGCTTCTGGGGTAAGGGAGGGGTGAGATTGAAGGAGGCATGTAGAGCAACTTCTCAGGTGACAGAGTTTAATCTCTTGACCTCAGTGGTGGTTATAAGGGTGTTACTTTATAATTCATTAAACTATACAGCTGCTATTCTGTGGGACTTTTCCTATTTGTATTTGATATAATAATAAAAGGTTTGAAGACTGAGCAATCTACTCTTCCTCTCTGGTTTTATTTTATGGGTGCCTGGAGCTGCGGAAGACTTCCTACCCTCAAAAGAGACTCAGCCAATCATTCCATCACTGCCAATGTTAAGATATTTGGGAGCAATACATTATCTATGTCCACTTTTACCTGGTGATGTGGATCTTCCCTTGACTGACACCTCTTGAGGCTACTCCAGCCTGAAAGCATCATTTCTAAGAGTCCCTCCAGAGATACAAAAACCCAACCCAGGAGCCCTCAAAGATTTTATATCTTCATGGTGACAAATAGGCCTGGTAGTTAGAGATGGCTGAAGTCATGTTAATAATCAGAGATGGCTGAAGTCATGTTAATAGTCATCCCTCTCATGGACCTAAGTGTGGTGGCCATGTGTCTACTCAGAATAGGAGGGTGTCTTCAGCATCCCAGAACATGATCAAGATGGAAAAAAAATGATCTCATCAAAGCCAGTCAAGAAATTACACACCATTTAAAATCCTGCTTTCAGTTATAACCAAGTGGCAAAACTACAAACAGTTCATAAAAGCTTCCAGGGCATGTAGTCGAGTGGGGGAGGTTGTTGCTAAAAGTATCCCAAAGGACCAGGGAGACACGATGACTTCAACTGTATCGGTTTTTACAGATCCCTATCCAGCCCCCTTCCACTACCTTGGCTGCATATGTGTCCACCTGGCCCAATAAAACCAGCACTCTGGCACTTTCTTCAGATAAGTCCGTCTCGTGCTCAGGCAGTTTGCAGCCAGTGCCTGGCTACAGGGGAACCGAGGCCTTGGAAGGAAAAGTGAAAACCTCAGCTTCAATCCCACAAGGTCTACCTGCTTGGCTTTGTAGCTCCCGCCCTACAATAATTTCTATTAGTTTTTATAATAATGATGATAAAGTATTTTTGAAGTTCACGCACGGCTCAAGAGCTTTGGGGAACTGGCTTATATTAAATTGGCCAATAAAGTGCATTGAGTCAAGGCAAATTGTGAGGGGATGCAGAGATTTGGGAGCATGGAGCATGGGAAGAGAGGGAGCTACTGGAGAGAAAAAAAATCTCCAAGCATAGAGAACGTTATAAGTCTTCAAAGCACTTTTAAAGTCAATCTGATATGTAACTAAAAGGCAACGAAACGGCACATATATATCCCTCACCTAGACCGCATTCACTCTGGGCATGTAAAATCCAAGATGCAAGGTTTTACAGGAGCTGGAACCCGTAATGTGTCTGCCTGTCAGGAAGCTGATGAAATAAGACTTTGGATGAACTAAACTGGTGGCGCCCTGGGGCACGGACAATAGCTTTGCCCCACCCAAGACCCCTCGTAAGGAAGTTTGGACTCCATTACTTCAGTGGACAAGGCCCATGGACTCTGTGGTAATAATCCCTGCATTAGAAGCCAGTTTGTCAAATATCCTCAGTTTATTGGTGGGGGAATTAAGGTCCAAGAAGGACCTTGCTTAAAGTCATTGAAGTAAACGCTTATCTCATCCTCTCCTTCTTCCTGGATGATAACACCCCAATTCAGTTTGGGGGATCACTTGCCATACACCTATGTACTCAGAAAGGGGGTTCACTGCTACCCCCAGAGGAAATGTGCTATGGCTGGTTAAGGCCAAGCACAGCTGCCCTGCGCACTGATTAATTAGGCGAAGATGTAACCCAATAGGACCTGGGAATAGTCTGCTGGGGAATTTCCAGGAAATAGTTTTCTCGAATAAAAAAACAAGAAGGAAGAGACATAAACACCCAGGAAGAAACACTCCTCTTCTTCTTCATGGGATACTACAATGTCTCCATCTGACACCTGAAACTTCTTGAACCACCCTACAACCGTGACAGGAAGGCTGAGAAGAAAGATGACAGACCCTAAGTCCTCAGTGCTATCATAAAGCTGCACCTCTGGACTTCCTGTTATGCACAACAGTAAATATGCTTGTCTGGTAAGCTACGTTTTTGCTGTACCTTCAATTTCTGAGAGCTAAACATCCTCACTGATATAAACACTCAGAATGTTTGTGGTAGAGCTAGGATCAGAACCAGATGTCATGATTTCCAGGCCACTGAGAGCCTCTCTCTAAGGGACCGGTAAAGTCTGTGAGCAGCTGTATCAGTCTAAGTCATGCTGCAGTAAGAAACAATCCCCAAATCTCCGTGGCTTACAAAAGCAAGGTTCTATTTCTCGTCTGTAGTATGTGTCCATCAGAGTTGGCTAAATGTCTGCTCCAGGGACTCAGGATAATGAAGAAACTCTTTTCTGAAATATTCCTGGTTATGTGACGAAAAAGAGAAAGAGAAAGAGAAAGAGAAAGAGAAAGAGAAAGAGAAAGAGAAAGAGAAAGAGAAAGAGAAAGAGAAAGAGAAAGAGAAAGAGAAAGAGAAAGCATGGCAAATCATGCACTGGCTCTGAAAACTTCTGTTCAGAAATTACACATATCACTTTCATTCACATTTCATTAGCCAGAGCAAGTTGCATAGACCAGCTGGTTCCCAATGAGGAAAAAAGAACAATTCCTTCAGAAACACCACATTTAAGTCTGTGTTTAATGTTTCTAAGAAATAGCTAAGCACCCCAGGGGTAACTAAAATGGCTATTGTTTTTGAAAACATCTCAAAACTTCAGGATATTTTAGGAAACTCAACCACCATGGCCTTTTTATAATAAACTCTTCTTTAAAATGTCTTTTCATCATAAAATGATTCTATGTCCATTGAAATATTTTCCTATACTGTATAATATACTTGAATGTTGCTAAGAATCTAGATCTTAAATCTTCTCACCTCAAAAAAAGAAATACTAATTTTGTGACAGAAGGAGCTAAAGCTATGGTAATAAGGATTTTGCCATATGTAAATGCTATATGTCAATTATACCTCAAAATATGGGGTTGGGGGAAGAAAGAATAACAAAACTTCTACATTAGTAAAAGGTTAAAAACAAAGAAAATTCCTTGCTTTCCCACTAATAATTTGGTGTATGTCCTTTGGTATATTCATATGTCTGTATGCATGTGTATATTGATACATATATCAATATTTGTGGCTTATTGTCCCCAAATACTACTTTCCTAATTATAATATTGTGAATATTTTTGTGCATCAATATATAAGAAGTTACTTTTCTTTCAATGATTACATAGTATTCCTCTGTGTGCATGTAACATAATTTGCATCACAATTTCCCTTGGGATGGATATTTAGGTTATTCTAATTTTTACCATCACAAATAATTTTGATCATCCTTTTACATGTAGATATTTGAAAACTCCTATGAGTAGCTCTGCAGGATAAATTCTAAGAAGTAGAGTCGGTAGGGGGAAAGGTGATACACATTCAAAAATATGATGGATAGTGCCAAATGGTCTTCTGAAAAATATTGTACCAAATATTCTTTCAAACTGGTGGACCACTGAATCCAGCCAACAGTGTATTAGACACTGATTTTCTAGACAAAAATATGTAATGATATATTATTATATTATAAATATAATAATTATTATATTATTAAGTATAATCCTTATAGTCAGTAAAAAAGATACTAGACATATTTATAATAGTTCCTCTCCTCAATGAGCTTAAATCTAGTGAAAGAGAGAACATATGAAAATACTAAAAATACATAAATAACCCGGTTCGATTCCCGGCCAGGGCACACAGGAGAAGCGCCCATTTGCTTCTCCACCCCTCCGCCGCGCTTTCCTCTCTGTCTCTCTCTTCCCCTCCCGCAGCCAAGGCTCCATTGGAGCAAAGATGGCCCGGGCGCTGCGGATGGCTCTGTGGCCTCTGCCTCAGGCGCTAGAGTGGCTCTGGTCGCAACATGGCGACACCCAGGATGGGCAGAGCATCGCCCCCTGGTGGGCAGAGCCTCGCCCCTGGTGGGCGTGCCGGGTGGATCCCGGTCGGGCGCATGCGGGAGTCTGTCTGACTGTCTCTCCCTGTTTCCAGCTTCAGAAAAGTGAAAAAAAAATAAATAAATAAAAATACATAAATATTTAGACCAGAAACTGGATCAGACACGTGCGGAGACAGCAGTAAGGAGGCAGCTATGCTAAGGGAATGTCAGTAAAAGGTGTCCGTGGAGGGACAGGGGAGCCCTCCTAAGCAGAAGCACTGTTGTGAATTACAACGGGTAGACAGGGAGCTAAACCGTGGGAGGGGGCTGGTACAGATCTACCTGACGGCAGCATGGGAAGGGGAAGGGATAGCTTTGATGGGCGAGTGGGCTTACAGGGTTAATGTGCTGAGCTCATCATTCTAGGGTCAGTCTCTTCTTTAGGCCAAGGCCTTACATAACTCTCTGTCTTGGGTCACTTTCCGCACACTGTCCTAGCAACAGGGGATGGGTCTGAATGGGCACTCGAAAGAAGTGAGACAGGAGTAGGTCTGCCCTGTGCATTATAGTCCCTGAGCTATAAACCACCAACATAACTCAGCCATTTCTTCCTCTGGAGAAAAAATAAATCCATCAACCCAAAGGATATAACAAAATCCCGATAGGGTCTCAACTCTTAGGGTCATCCTGAATACCTTCACCTTTAGCTTTCACTAGACTCTTAAAATAAATAGACTAATGGGGGTATCATCAGTCCCTTGGTGAGCCTGGATTTCCATGTAAAAGACCAGAAACAACTCCAAGCTTAGGGGTCAGGATACAACTGTATGACACGAATGCAACCACCCATATCCCCCTTCCAAGCCCAGTGCCTCTCGGATCGTGACACTTTTTTCCATTAGACCTAGAAACAGCCTCAGAATCCTTTACAACACAGCCTTCTAAATAATCACTACCAATCAAATGGAATTGGCATTGGCATTGGCATAAACCCATTTGTCATCCCTGATTTACAGCAATGGATTAGTCATCTCCTCACCAGGCATTCTCTCCCACCTGTTACTTCACCAACATAAGCGTTTCTCAGAAAAAGCAGTAGGCATTGGACTGCATAGACATGAATGGCCCACACCGGGAAGGAGGGAAGGCTAATTCACTTTTTCCAGTGCTCTCTACCGCCCACAGCCACCGTGGCATCCTCTCCTCCAAGCCCCACATTCTTATAAACGAATCTCCCATGAAAACATCCGCTCTTCATTTGTTTTCACCCCACCTACAGGTAGTTACTTCCATGCATCATTTCAACAAATATCCACTGAGTGACTACCACGTGCCAGGTCATGTTCTGCAGACTGAGAATAGAGCAGAGACCAACGCAGATGAAACTCCTGAAGGAAAGGGGTTGACATGGAGGGGGGATGGAGTTACAGATTTATATACTGCTCATAAAAATTAGGAGATATTTCAAAATGAATAAGAAGTGGTAAAATACCCCCAAAGCTCTGTGAGCAGTATAAAAGGTCTCGTCACAGCAGGGGAGAGGGTCAAAGGAAGGACTGCTTCGCATAGATGGTCACTGCCTTCAATGAGGTTCCATTTTTCCAGAAGAGAAACAGGGAGTCCATCATTGTAAGTCATTTACACAAAGTGTAACAAATGTGGCACATTTATAAATGTGCCATGGAAGATGTAACAGGGCAACTTGATGGCACGTGGTGATCACAGAAGGCTTCCTGGAAGAGAGGGCATCACTCTTGCCCTGCATAGAAGGGGAGAAGATGTGGCAAGCAGAGTAACAGTATCAAGGAAGCGGCAGGGGCTGCAAAGAGCTGCTCCTCACAGCCCAGAGATGAAGGAGCAGACAGGTGCGATGTGAGCCCGGGAAAGCCATCAGGAAGGAGAACTTGTTAAGGGCCTTCAACTTCGTCCTAAGCATAACAGGAAGCTTCTGAAAGGTTTTAAGCATAGAAGTGATCTGTCTTACCTTTTTTATTTGTAAAAAGATTACCACAGCAATATCCGCGCTAACTTTTCAGATCCTTGAAATGATACAATAAAGCAAAAAAAAAAAAGTAATACCCCCACTTTTTTTCTAGTTAGTCATCTTGAAAGCCTACCTTTCATTTCTGAACTCCCCTCCTGGTCAGTGGGCAACTGCTACCTCATTCATTCTTGTGAATCAAAGCCTTGCGCACTCCACACCTGCCCTGGGATAGGTAAGTCCCGGAGGTGTTCCCCAAAGCAAGGCAGAACACGTATGTATGAGAACACTTCCCAGAGGGAGAGGACAAGAAAAATCTTGTTTCCTCTGCTTGCTCTGGGGCTTTTTCTATATAGAAATTCAACAGATCAAAAAACCATTTCAAACTGGGATGGAACCATATGGCTCCCAGAATCGCTCATTGTTTTACAAGGTTCGAAGGCTGGGACCTCCTTTCTCTCTCAGTGGAAACAAACCAGGCTTTTCCCATTTGCTATTTGGGGGGTCATTACACCGAGGTTAATGAATTCATATGTTACCTGTGTGGACAACATGAAAGCTGTCATAGGTGATCTCAAGCATACACAGCTTCAAAGACAGCGTTCCTTCCTTCAGCCTGAAATCATCTTGAGTTCAGTTTTTCTCAAAAAAAAAGCATTATTTACAAATGTCCAGTAATCGGGAATTGGTGGTTGTTATTTTGTTGCATTCTTTGTACTCTGAAGTTCTTGGCACATTCCCTGCTCTAAATTAGGCCTCAAAAATATTTCTGATTAAAAATTTATGCAGCTCATGACAGCCTCTTTCTAGAACATAACCCCTAACTAATTCATGTTCACTTACCCTGCAGTTTTCTATTTATAATATTTTACAATTTCTGTGTATTTGTCTTATAAATTATTAAATGACATCAAGGTTTTTATTTTGATGAGAGAATATCTGATGAATTTGACAGTGTAATTACTTCAGATCCTGCTCTGGATTGCTGGGAAAATATTTAATTTTATTTACCGCAATGAATAATTAACACGCACGAGTGGTGGGCTCCCGTGATATGCCTTCTAGCTTCTTCTGTTTGCTTCTTGATAATTAAAATAGTGATGCTTATACGTGTAGTGGCTTAAAAGAAATAAGTTACCAATTTGGGGAGGGGAGGAGAGGGCGGGCAAAGGATGAGACTGGAGAAACCCAAATTGAAGAAGAGAGGAAGGAGGGACAGGACGGAAACTCTGGTGCGGTTTTTTTTCATGTTTTTCTTGCAAGAACAAGGAGAGGGAAGAGCAATCTCCTTGTTCACTTAGCGAACTACCCTCCCAAGTCTAGGAACTTCCTATCTACAAGCCTCCACTGAAACGGCAGACAGAGCAGTGGCCATAGAGGCTAGGAAAAAGCCCACAGCTCTGTAAAGCGCTAAAGAGAATGGATTATCCTATGTGCTAGCATGTCATGTGCATGGATTAAATCTTTGCATGATTTCCATTTGGTTATCGTAAAATTGCTGAAGGTGGTCAGAATGCCAACCTTAACATTCCTACTTGCTTGAGGGACACGCTAGTCCCACATCCCTCACAAGTATGAGGTCCCAGCCTTCCTGACTCTTGGGATTAAGAAATCTAGGAATAAATTTTGTTATTACCAATGGTCCTTAAGTCCTGCAAAGTTATTGTTAAAATTAAGACAAGAGGCCCAAATAGAGTCCATTATGCTGAGCCACAGTCACCAAACCCAGACAATTATAGTTTCAGCTCTTCCGGAAATGGAATCATAAACCAGTCCACCAGGAATCACCTGAGTAGCACTAGGGGGACCACCTGCCTGCCAGACCCCAGCGTCCCCTGAGGAAAGTGACCTTGCAGTAACCGATCTGTCCCTTTGCCCACTGGAATTTCCTTGTTCCTACTCCCTTCTGCCTATAAAAGTCTTTTCATTTTGTACAGCTCCCCGGGGCTCCGTTATCTGATGGATTGGATGCCCCCCGATTCATGAATCTTTGAATAAAGCCAGTAAGATCTTTAAGATTTACTCAGTTCAATTTTGTTTTGTAACACAATAAACATGTTAGTGGGCGCACGCACATGCACGCATGCATGCACGCACGCACACCTGTGTATATGGCTTTCAAATGCTAAACCACTTGAGACATCAGAGGAGAGAGTACCGAACTGCGTATCAGTACAAGTCACTGCTCTAGACCTCACTTTCCTCATCCAAAAGGGAAACAACGCTGTATCCATCTCTTAAAAGTTACCAACATTTAATGAGATAATGCAGAGAAAGAACGTGGCAAATCCTCGCTAATCCTCGCTATTCAGTGTCCATGGAGAGTAAAATATGGTCCTGGGGGGTCCTAACCACGTCTTAGTCATCTTCGCATCCCCGACCCCTAACACAACACAGGATATTCGATAAATGAGCTGGAAGGATGGCTAAGTGGCTCGCGGCTATTCCGGGACCAGGCTGAAAGCCCCTAATCACATCAGAAGGTCCTTGAGGGCAGGACATTACCTTGTTCTATTCCCCACTCGCTATATTGGTTGCACACAGGATGCTGAAAAACGCCTGCTGAGTTTTACTGGAACAGAAGAGTCAGTATCACTCACACAGAGCGAGAAGGGATTGGCAGCGGCTTTTCCCAGGAGTGTTGACTGAGGCAGGGGCTATAAAAATCCTGGCAGTGCAAGGCCACCTTAGCAAAAGAACAGGGCATTGTCTGGAGCCAGAACCCGGTGAGCAGGTCTTCCCCAATCAAAGGCCCAGCCGCTGGTGTGTGTTCCATAAGCCCCTGGGGCACAGCTCTCATTGTGTGGCAGGGCCACAGGAGGGGATGCCCACCTCCCAGACTGTATTGATTAGCTGCTCCATCTGCCACTCTACAAACAAGCAGCGCAGTCCCTCATTGGATGAAAACGTCACCCATGGTAACAGATCCTCACAGCTGGCGTCCGACCACAGGACCCTGGGGAGGGAATACTCAGACCTGAAAAGCAGTCAGCCCACACCAAGCTAAATGCAAAATAGAAATAAATAAACGTCTATTTTAATCTCCTTCCCCCCTCCCCAACCCTGAGCACCAGACATTATTTGCAAGCTGCACTGTCACAGCAGAGGACGGGTGGCCCCCCAAGGCAGGCTGCTTGAGGGTCCTAAGTATAGTCTGGGAATGGTCACTTAGAGACCTGCCCCAGCTGGTTCTGAAGCTACAGAGGAGGCACTGAAAGGAGCTCCAGCTACTCCCCGGCAGATTCTAATTCTTGCTTAGAGCACCTCCCCCCCTGCCCGCAACACTCCACCACCCCCACCTCCCTTCTCTCTTCACAATTGTGTTGTCTCTGTGCATGTCCTCATCCGCCTTCCTGGATCACTCCTACTCCTCTCAGGCCTCAGTTAAAACACTTTTTCCTCTGGGGACTGTGACTTGCACACTCCCCTACCCCTCACACGCACTCCACCAGGTAGCCCTGATGCCATGCCTCATGCTCTTTGGGCTTCCTTCTCCCACCAGGCTGTCTGTCCTGCCAGCTGACAGCACCAGGAGGCCGTCAACCCTGTCTGTCCAGCTGACTGCTATACTCCCAGCACCCCGCACAGTGCCTGGCATGTAACAGACGCTTAATGACTCGTTATTACATGTCTAACAAACGTGGCCAGATGCAAACCAGTTCTTACAGGGCTTGTGAATATTATCAGACTCTGAAGAGGGCAGTGCCAAGAGATAGTCAGTTTCCAGTTACTGACCTAGCCCAAGCTGAAAACAGAGGGATCTGTCCGAAGGGCACTGGGAGTAATGCACAAAGTTTGGATGAGAGCACTCTTCATTGTGGGGCTATCCCATGCACCGCGGGGCATGCAGGTGCACTCCCGGACTCTGCCCACTGGCTGCCAGTACACCTCCCTGCCGCCAGCATGACTACCAGAAATGTCTCATAAGGTGGGGATTCCAAAATAACAGGACAGGGTTCAGTTACTGTCAGCCAAAAATAATGACAGAAGTCCACTGTAGCTTTCCAGATAGACCAGTGGTCCTCTGGGAATGATTTTGCCTGATCCCACTCAGGAACATTCACAACATCTGGAGACAGTTCTGGTTGTCACAACAGGGAGCAGGGGCTTCACAGGACAGTGCCTGCAATAAGGAACACTCTTGTCCCAAATTGAGAAAGCCTGATCAACGTGAACAAGGTGAATCTAGAGACGCAAACAGGCATTTTAATTTTTCACTTTGAAGCCTGGCCTGTACATCTTAAACTTGTAGTTCAGAAATACATCAGACCCCTGGCCTTTTCCTGAGCCCAAAGACACTCCATTCTGTGGAGAGCTCCTGGCATGAACCCAGCAGGCTCCCAAGAGACCCATGAAGTGTCCCTGGTAGATGGCATAATGTTGTTAAGCGTATTAATGTCTGTATTTCCTGGTTTCAAATCCCAAGTCTTCCACTTTCTAGTCATGTCCTTGGACAAGTTACTTAAGTCTTCTGAATCCCAGTTTCTTCATCTATAATATAGGAATAATAACATACCTACAAGGAGAACACACGGCACGTGACTTAGCATAGGGGAGCCACATGCTATGATTTTCTTTCTTTCATGTAATGAGACGTCACAGCCTGCGGTTTCCCGACTCGTAGTTATTTTCCTTATTTGAAGAATGCACTGCCTCTGAACTATGACTAATCCATAGCTGTGACGAATGCTTTGTGCAGACGAGCCAGGCCCTCGTGCCAAGCTATGGCGGTACGAGAGAGCAGGCGGGTCTGGCCGAGGTGAGACGCTCGGCTCTGGGGGATCCGAAAGTGCCTGGATGCGGAGGAATGAGGGCTAGTGGAGCTCAGCCACATGTTGAGGACCAATTACAAAACACCCAGCCGAGGGAGGAGCAGGGACTTCGTTCCTGCATCGGAGGCAAACGGAGACCTTCGCAGGTGAGTGGCTTGCCAGGTCTGTCCTTTACGAAGAATGTGATAGCAGCACACTGGTGGTCACTCACATCCCTCCCTGTGAAATCTACCATGCTCTCCCAACCTTGGTTTTTCAAGTTCAAGTGGAATAACTTTCGAATGATTGGGGTAGGGAAGCAGCCATCTCAATAAGCGCCGATAGTACTATAAACGAACACCGCCTTTCTGAAAGGCGGTTTGTCAGTGCGCCGCGGGGCCCGTAAATTATGCACGCCCTCTTGCCCTGGAAATTCCACTTCTTGGAATCTCTCCTGAGGAAATTATGAAAAACGTGTGCAAATATTTACCTATAAGAAAGCTCATATTTGGCACTGTTTATAGGAGTGAAAAAGTTGAAAACCCTAAATGTTCAATAATAATTAACTGGTTAAGTAAATTAAAGTACAATGACTAATGACATAGTAATTAAAGCCACATTATTGACTCATGGAAAAAACAGGTAACAAAAACATGCATACTTTTTTAAAGTACCTCCACACACACACTCACATACATGCATATGTTCCATATCTTCCTTTGTTCTAGCAAATTCTTCCTGGTAATTTATCCTAAGGAACTAATGAAGGCAGTCACAGAGATTGCCTTAATACAGGGTGAGCAGAAGTAGGTTTACAGTTGTGAGCTCATTCCTGTATTACTATTTATTATCATACGATTTTTCCTACGAGCACCTGTAAAGCTACCTCCGCCCACCCTGTAGTTGAAAGTGTGTGTATTCACACAGAAACCTACCTGTGTGCGCAGAAGGGTCTGGAGGGCAGTCCTGAGGGCCGAGTGGTGTTTGCTATGGGGGAAGGCATTCCAGGAGACTGTTTCCTTTTCTTCTGTTTGCTGTTCCAAATTTTCAGATATTTCTAATAAAAAGCATTTCTTATAGTCACGATGAGAATTATTTACATTTTAAAATAATCATATATAGAATTCCTGATCATGCCGCAGTTCTTGAACCATTATAGGAAGACGGGCCCAGCCATACTTTGAACATTGTCCTTGAGTCTCCCTAGATTGTAGCACAACTTAAATTTGGTGCGTGCTAAATGTAGTATAGACTGAGATGCCGATACCTCTTCAGCTATATCCTAAGTGACGTGGGGCTACAACAGAAATGCAACCTGTATGATCCTTCCCTCAAATTCCTCTCAGCCTACCCAGGATAAAGGACACACGTTAAGGTGAAATGCTACATTGTGTGAGAGAGAGCTGCCCAGTGCTGTGGGGGTTCTGAGAAAGAGAGGGTAATTATGTAACGGAGGCGTCAGGACCATCTTCACACACAAAAAAAGACAAAATGGCAAAGAAAGGAGAAGCAGTGGCAGCAAAGGTATAAAGGCAGGGATGCTGGGGTGAGGGTCAGGGATGATGGGAGGTGAGGGTCAGGGACGACGGGGGATGAGGGTCAGGGACGACGGGGTGAGGGTCAGGGACGACGGGGGATGAGGGTCAGGGACGACGAGGGATGAGGGTCAGGGACGACGGGGGATGAGGGTCAGGGACGACGGGGTGAGGGTCAGGGACGACGGGGGATGAGGGTCAGGGACGATGGGGGATGAGGGTCAGGAACGACGGGGTGAGGGTCAGGGACGACGGGGTGAGGGTCAGGGACGACGGGGGATGAGGGTCAGGGACGACGAGGGATGAGGGTCAGGGATGACCGGGTGAGGGTCAGGGACGACGGGGGATGAGGGTCAGGGACGACGGGGGATGAGGATCAGGGACGACCGGGTGAGGGTCAGGGACGACGGGGGATGAGGGTCAGGGACGACGAGGGATGAGGGTCAGGGACGACGGGGGATGAGGATCAGGGACGACCGGGTGAGGGTCAGGGACGACGGGGGATGAGGGTCAGGGACGACGGGGGATGAGGGTCAGGGACGACGGGGGATGAGGGTCAGGGACGATGGGGGATGAGGGTCAGGGACGACCGGGTGAGGGTCAGGGACGACGGGGGATGAGGGTCAGGGACGACGGGGGATGAGGATCAGGGACGACCGGGTGAGGGTCAGGGACGACGGGGGATGAGGGTCAGGGACGACGAGGGATGAGGGTCAGGGACGACGGGGGATGAGGGTCAGGGACGACGAGGGATGAGGGTCAGGGACGACGGGGGATGAGGGTCAGGGACGACCGGGTGAGGGTCAGGGACGACAGGGGATGAGGGTCAGGGACGACGGGGGATGAGGGTCAGGGACGACCGGGTGAGGGTCAGGGACGACGGGGGATGAGGGTCAGGGACGACCGGGTGAGGGTCAGGAACGACGGGGGATGAGGGTCAGGGACAACGGGGGATGAGGGTCAGGGACAACGGGCTGAGGGTCAGGGACAACGGGCTGAGGGTCAGGGACGCTGGGGGATGAGGGTCAGGGACACTGGGGGATGAGGGTCAGGGACGACGGGGGATGAGGGTCAGGGACGACGGGGGATGAGGGTCAGGGACGACGGGGGATGAGGGAAAGGGACGACGGGGGATGAGGGTCAGGGACGACGGGGGATGAGGGTCAGGGACGACCGGGTGAGGGTCAGGGACGACTGGGGACGAGGGTCAGGGACGACGGGGGACGAGGGTCAGGGACGACGGGGGACGAGGGTCAGGGACGACCGGGTGAGGGTCAGGGACGACGGGGGATGAGGGTCAGGGACGACGGGGGATGAGGGTCAGGGACGACAGGGGATGAGGGTCAGGGACGACGGGGGATGAGGGTCAGGGACGACGAGGGATGAGGGTCAGGGACGACGGGGGATGAGGGTCAGGGACGACGGGGGATGAGGGTCAGGGACGACGGGGGATGAGGGTCAGGGACGACCGGGTGAGCGTAAGGGACGACGGGGGATGAGGGTCAGGGACGACGAGGGATGAGGGTCAGGGACGACGAGGGATGAGGGTCAGGGACGACGAGGGATGAGGGTCAGGGACGACAGGGGATGAGGGTCAGGAACAACGGGGGATGAGGGTCAGGAACAACGGGGGATGAGGGTCAGGGACGACGGGGGATGAGGGTCAGGGACGACGGGGGATGAGGGTCAGGGACGACGGGGGATGAGGGTGAGGGACGACCGGGTGAGGGTGAGGGACGACCGGGTGAGGGTCAGGGACGACGGGGGATGAGGGTCAGGGATGACGGGGGATGAGGGTCAGGGACGACGGGGGATGAGGGTAAGGGACGACGGGGGATGAGGGTCAGGGACGACGGGGGATGAGGGTGAGGGACGACCGGGTGAGGGTGAGGGACGACCGGGTGAGGGTCAGGGACGACGGGGGATGAGGGTCAGGGACGACGGGGGATGAGGGTCAGGGACGACGGGGGATGAGGGTCAGGGACGACGATGGATGAGGGTCAGGGACGACGGGGGATGAGGGTCAGGAACGACGGGGGATGAGGGTCAGGGACTCGGGGATGAGGGTCAGGGACGACGGGGGATGAGGGTCAGGGACGACGGGGGATGAGGGTCAGGGACGACGGGGGATGAGGGTCAGGAACGACGGGGGATGAGGGTCAGGGACTCGGGGATGAGGGTCAGGGACGACGGGGGATGAGGGTCAGGGATGACCGGGTGAGCGTCAGGGACGACGGGGGATGAGGGTCAGGGATGACGGGGGATGAGGGTCAGGGACGACGGGGGATGAGGGTCAGGGACGACTGGGGATGAGGGTCAGGGACGACCGGGTGAGGGTCAGGGACGACGGGGGATGAGGGTCAGGGACGAGCGGGTGAGGGTCAGGAACAACGGGGGATGAGGGTCAGGAACAACGGGGGATGAGGGTCAGGGACGACGGGGGATGAGGGTCAGGGACGACGGGGGATGAGGGTCAGGGACAACGGGCTGAGGGTCAGGGACGCTGGGGGATGAGGGTCAGGGACGCTGGGGGATGAGGGTCAGGGACGACGGGGGATGAGGGTAAGGGACGACGGGGGATGAGGGTCAGGGACGACGGGGGATGAGGGTCAGGGATGCTGGGGGATGAGGGTCAGGGACGACGGGGGATGAGGGTCAGGGACGACGGGGGATGAGGGTCAGGGACGACCGGGTGAGGGTCAGGGACGACCGGGTGAGGGTCAGGGACGACGGGGGATTAGGGTCAGGGACGACGGGGGATGAGGGTCAGGGACGACCGGGTGAGGGTCAGGGACGACGGGGGATGAGGGTCAGGGACGACGGGGGATGAGGGTCAGGGACTCGGGGATGAGGGTCAGGGACGACGGGGGATGAGGGTCAGGGACGACCGGGTGAGGGTCAGGGACGACCGGGTGAGGGTCAGGGACGACGGGGATGAGGGTCAGGGACGACGGGGGATGAGGGTCAGGGACGAGCGGGTGATGAGGGTCAGGGACGACGGGGGATGAGGGTCAGGGACGACGGGTGATGAGGGTCAGGGACGACGGGGGATGAGGGTCAGGGACTACGGGGTATGAGGGTCAGGGACAACGGGCTGAGGGTCAGGGACAACGGGCTGAGGGTCAGGGATGCTGGGGGATGAGGGTCAGGGACACTGGGGGATGAGGGTCAGGGACGACGGGGGATGAGGGTCAGGGACGACGGGGGATGAGGGTCAGGGACAACGGGCTGAGGGTCAGGGACAACGGGCTGAGGGTCAGGGATGCTGGGGGATGAGGGTCAGGGACACTGGGGGATGAGGGTCAGGGACGACGGGGGATGAGGGTCAGGGACGACGGGGGATGAGGGTCAGGGACGACGGGGGATGAGGGAAAGGGACGACGGGGGATGAGGGTCAGGAACGACGAGGGATGAGGGTCAGGGACGACGAGGGATGAGGGTCAGGAACGACGAGGGAAGAGGGTCAGGGACGACAGGGGATGAGGGTCAGGGACGAGCGGGTGAGGGTCAGGAACAACGGGGGATGAGGGTCAGGGACGACGGGGGATGAGGGTCAGGGACGACGGGGGATGAGGGTCAGGGACAACGGGCTGAGGGTCAGGGACGCTGGGGGATGAGGGTCAGGGACACTGGGGGATGAGGGTCAGGGACGACGGGGGATGAGGGTAAGGGACGACGGGGGATGAGGGTCAGGGACGACGGGGGATGAGGGTCAGGGACGACCGGGTGAGGGTCAGGGACGACGGGGGATGAGGGTCAGGGACGACGGGGGATGAGGGTCAGGGACGACCGGGTGAGGGTCAGGGACGACGGGGGATGAGGGTCAGGGACGACGGGGGATGAGGGTCAGGGACGCTGGGGGATGAGGGTCAGGGACACTGGGGGATGAGGGTCAGGGACGACGGGGGATGAGGGTCAGGGACGACGGGGGATGAGGGTCAGGGACGACGGGGGATGAGGGTCAGGGACGAGCGGGTGATGAGGGTCAGGGACGACGGGGGATGAGGGTCAGGGACGACGGGGGATGAGGGTCAGGGACGACGAGGGATGAGGGTCAGGGACGACGGGGGATGAGGGTCAGGGACGACGGGGGATGAGGGTCAGGGACTCTGGGATGAGGGTCAGGAACGACGGGGGATGAGGGTCAGGAACAACGAGGGATGAGGGTCAGGGACGACGAGGGATGAGGGTCAGGAACGACGAGGGATGAGGGTCAGGGACGACGGGGAATGAGGGTCAGGAACGACGAGGGATGAGGGTCAGGGACGAGCGGGTGAGGGTCAGGGACGACGAGGGATGAGGGTCAGGGACGACGGGGAATGAGGGTCAGGGACGCTGGGATGAGGGTCAGGGACGACGGGGGATGAGGGTCTGGGACGCTGGGATGAGGGTCAGGGATGACAGGGGATGAGGGTCAGGGACGCTGGGATGAGGGTCAGGGACGCTGGGATGAGGGTCAGGGACGACCGGGTGAGGGTCAGGGATGACGAGGGATGAGGGTCAGGGACGCTGGGGTGAGGGTCAGGGACGCTGGTGGATGCGCTCGGCTCGAGCCCCGAGTTCTCACTGGGGGCTGAACACAGTGAAAAGCCAAGCACTGTGGTAGAAGTTTGGACAGTCACACTGTGCAATAAAGCTATGGTTCTAAATGTAACAAAGAGATGAGTGATTTTAAAATATCGAACAGAAACAAGGTGTTGATAATGTTGATAATGCAAGCACCCATCATCCAGAAACCACCTAAAAACAAAAGGCAAGTAACACATTATGACCACTTTTAAAGAAGCCCCCAAGCCCATGATAAATCGTGTCTGGGAAAGGGGTATCAGTGGTCCTTGCAGCCGGATGCAGGCTTCCTGAATCGCAGGAAAGTGGCAGCGGGGGAACAGGCTTCTGGAGGGGAAGCTCGTGTGGACAAAGGACAGCAAAGAAATTTGGGTGAAACCCAACTGTAAGGGGCAACTGTTTCCATCCCTGAAGTGGAAACGCTGTAATGAGTGAAGTTCATTACCTTAAACTTTTGGCTATGATGTGTAATTGTTAACCTCTGCTGCTTTGGTTCAAGGCTCCCTTCAGTAAAATATATTGTTTGCCATCAAAGCTGACGTGGAGTAGGAGCCGGGCATGTGCCCTCCCTCTTAGGTTATATTAATACACCAAAATCGATAACATGCCATAGCTTTCAGAAGTAGTAATAAAATACCCTAAAATATTCCCAGAATACGCCTATAAATTATTTGTTCAATGTACTTATGTTAAAAAGGTTGTCAGGTACAACGCTCTGGAAGACTCTAAAATTACAGGCCATCGTATTTGTATTTGATAAAGCTCCTGCTGTTTTGGGTCATAGGAGGTTATGCTGCGGGGGGGGAAATCATTATTTTCCCTAATAAATAAATTACTTGCCTAGGTAACAAATAGCACCATTCATTTATTAATAATGATGCATCACTTGTGTGGGAGTGGGAGGGTGTGTGTGTGCGTGTGTGTGTGTGTGCATGTGTGTGTACTGGGTACATGAGTTTTCTTTTAGACCCTTTGGGGGACAGACTGCACAGCGGTCGTTAGAGAGGACAGGAAGTCCCGCCTCTGGGATCATGAACATGTTTCCAGGGTAAGGAAATGTTCTGGTGCTGACAGACCTTTCCCTTGGCCAATGCCCGATGCAGAGGACCTTGCTGAGATCAAGTTCTTGAATGGCATGGAGCCACCCACTGCCCTTGGCCTGAGATTCACTAAAGGGACCCTGATTATTAACTCTTCCCAGCGGAGGGCCAAGACAGAGTTCTAGGGTGGAAGTGAGAGGAAAAAGAAGACAACCAGACTCTCTCTAAAACTCTCTCCTTTTATTTAGTAGAAGGAAAAAGGAGGCTAGCCATGTCTGCCTGGGCAGTTTACATCACCGTTTGTCCCAGTTAGTTAAGTGATCCTACAGAGGATGAATCAGTCCCCATCACATTGTCACAAATACGCCCTCACCATTTGCCTGTGGTGCCCTCCTTCCATGTGGAGCAGACAGACACAGGGCGACTTAGGGTACCCCTTCCCACAAAAAGCCAGCTAGGAGATAGATTGCACTGCATTCCGTCCCCGAGGGAATGCTGGACCAAGGCAATGGCTAGACACAGCTGGACCTTGCCATGAGTTACTGCGGCCCCCAGGTCAGAGCAAAAGCACTCGGCCTTGTAGTGAGTCCTAAAACGGATGGAACCCCTCAGTCCTTCCCTTCTCCACACGCCTAGGGCATGCGCAGGGCGTGGCAGGAGCTCTGGGGAGCATGCACAACATAGATTTAAAAAAAACGTAAGTCTCAGAACTATTCTTTCATGGTAAATTGCATACTTTTTTCCACATCATTTAGCTCTAGGTCAAAAGATCTTTCACCTCTGAAAATATGTATGACAAATCCGGCCTGCTCCGGTGACCTAGTTAATTGGGCGCTAGGATGTCGGGTGGAAGACTCAAGTTCTGCCTACTGTTTGGGATCTGTTGCTGGTTCCTTGTGCCCAAGGTAAATCGCTTCTCATTCTCTGGCCTCTTCTTTATGTGACCCTCACCACGGAACAGCAACACAGAGCAAGGCACAGCAGGCTGCCCCCCGTCGTCCCTGTTTAAAGAACAGGGTCAGCTCCTTGCTGTGAGCAGATATGCCTCTGTGGAAACAGGTTCGTGTTTATCTTTCAAGTTCCAGCAACGAACTCGGGCCTGCCGACATGTGCTGCCCAGCTGCTGCTCCGCCTGATTTATGAACAAATCTGCATATAATTGTGTTGATTCTCCTCTCTCTCTCTCTCTCTCTCTCTCTCGATTTTCTTCTTTAAATAAAATGGCTAGGTCCAGGCTGCATAAAGCCCCAATTCTAAAGCCATATAATTTTATGGACAAGGGGCGGAGGGAGGAGGACGGGGAGTTCTTTTGTATGGCACCTGAACTCATTAAAATCCTAAATTCCATAATTTTACACTACCATGTGCCACAACTGAACAGCCTAATTGCTTACCGGCTTTATGAGAACCACAAATGGGGCAGCGAAGCCGGGGAACAGGTGGGAAGGCCACACTGGAGTGTGGGTCCAAGCCCTGTCAAGGGGCGGGACCAGACCAGAACTGGATAGCTTTGGATTGTAAGAGACTTGACTCTCTACAGAGGCCTGCATGTTGCCAAGATCCAGGGGTGGTGCAAGGCATGTGCCAAAACGAAGAGGTTCCCTGAACTAGACATCTCCTACTGGTGACCGTGCGTGAGGACTATATAAGATAGGGCCCTAGGGGATAAAGCTAGCATCGTATCTCTACCTATATATTAACAGGTTCCTGGCACAAATCAAGTTTATATCTTACAATTTACAAAAAGGAAACAAAAACGGTTTGAATGCCAAGAGAGCAAGTTTCTTCCCTGGTTCTTCATGACAGGATCTGATGACTGAGGATTTGTGGATGCGAAAATGCTCTCGCACCAGTTCCATAGACGGTGAAAACAATGGGTGAGCCGAAGGAACCGGCGTTCTCAGGATCTTGGTTGATCACTTTGCTTTCCCCACAAAGAAAAGTAGCCCTTTGAAGACCACGTCACAGCTCTGTGGCTGTGAGAAGGGGCTCAGAAATGTACAGTTAGGAAGAAGGCTTCAACATGTTTTTTTCTTCCCTGCCAATTGGTAGCAGAGACCAGGCCCGCCAAGCCCCAACCGCCAGACCCCATTCTCAACACTGGGCAACCAAGCTGCTTGTTGCCCTCACCTAAAATGATATTTCCAAACTCAACCCTTTAGTCAAGCCTCAAGAAGCCTTGCCCCTGAAAATTAAGGGTGCTGGTGTTAAGAATATCAGCCTAGATAATGATAAAACATGAGAAGACCGAGTCGATGAGATCCAGAAATCTACATTGAAAAAAGTTGGCCCTGACCAGATGGCTCAGCAGTAGATTGTCAGCCCAGCGTGTCAAAGTCCCGGGTTTGATTCCTGGTCAGGGCACACAGGAGAAGTGACCATCTGCTTCTCCACCCCTCCCCTTCCCAGTTCTCTCTCTCTCTCTCTCTCTCTCTCTCTCTCTCTCTTGCTCTCTCTCTTTCTTTCTCTCCTCCTTCTGCAGCCATGCCTTGAATAGTTCAAGTGAGTTGGCTCCGGGCGCCTCACCTCAAATGCTAAAATAGCTCTGCTGCCAAACAACAGAGCAGCAGCCCCAGATGGGCAGAGCATCACCCAGTAGGGGGCTTGCCAAGGTGGATCCCAGTCAGGGCACATGCAGGAGTCTGTCTCACTACCTCCCTGCCTCTCACTTAATAAGAAAAGAAAGGGAAGGAAAGAAGGGAGGGAGGGAGGGAGGGAGGGAGGGAGGGAGGGAGGAAGGAAGGAAGGAAGGAAGGAAGGAAGGAAGGAAGGAAGGAAGGAAGGAAGGAAGGAAGGAAGGAAGGAAAAGGTTGGAAGATGTCAAAGGATCAAGGAAGTTGACAAGTCCATATAGAAATAATGGAAGCCACAAGTATGAGTTTTTCAATACCAGGCACAAAGTCTAACATGAAGTAAACATGAATGTTAAATAAAGGGGTGGGTCGGTGAGTGGATGAATGGAACGTCAGTAATAACAGCTGATGAGATCTGATCTCGAGAACGAAAGTCCTAGAGGTAGGAGTGGTAAAGAGGTAGCCCTGGGCATCCTGATGATGATCATAATCAGAATTTGCTAATATCACTGCTAGCAAATGCTGTCCCCTAACTAAGGGACAAGGACACCTTACCAAAGATCTAATAAGGCCTAGAATTATAGGCAAGCTCTTCGTCCCCAAGGGAACTTGCAAAGAGAGTGCCTAGGCCTGACCAAACCTTTGGCTACTCAGCAGTATTTCCAGCAAACATTGCCAACTTTTTTAGAAATGTACAGAAAGATCTTCTCTCCTCTGAACCAGAGGGGCAGGATGTTTCAGTTTAATCCTCTGCGGAGTCCTGAGATCTCACACCAAGAACATGGTGTCTGCCTTAGGAATTCACTGAGACAAAGTAAGGCCAGATGGATGTCTGCTGTGCCAGGCACAGTCTACAGAACACTGGGCTTCTTCAGCCCAGTAATTAGAGGGTGGGTCTCATACAGGAGAAAGAACACTGAGGGAGTCCAGCAGGAGCCTTGCTAATTCCAAAATTAAGCCAAAAATCCCTAGTAGAACAATTCTTTTTGTTTGCCTTCCTTTTCCACTTTTTCTTCCCTTCTTTGTTCTCCAGTTCTGTTTCCAGACACCTTTTCTCACTGATCCTCTCAGACATGCCTTACCATCAACCAGCTCACAACTGTGTAAGTACCAACTTAGCATTAGCATTTGGTATTTCATCTAATCCTAATGACAACCTGGTAAGGCAGACACCATAATTATTCCCATTTAACAGATAAGGAAACTGAGGCTTAACAGAACTATATAATTTGATTAAAGGTAACCTTGTTGCTGATGTTTCACATCTGGTCTCCTGCCTTCCATACTTGCCCTTTGTTCTTACAGATCTCCTAGTCCCTAAAGCCCTGGCTTTCTCTTCCGCCTGCCAGGTTTCTGCTCGTCCAGCTAAAGACCCCATGGCTTGTCATGCTCCACAGAACGGTAATGGATATGGAAGTATTTTATAAACCATAATGAACCACGCAAATGTGGAGTCTTACTTTAGTGTGTGAATGCAAGTATGTGTGTTGCATCCATTTCTGCTTCTGTGTGGTTGATGACTTGTTACTGCACCGTTCCCCTCAAGGCGTGCACCTGAAATTCAGACTCTCCAGCTAAGGTGATCCCATCCCCTAGCCCCTTTATCTGCCAGTGTCATGCTCCCAGTCCTCTCTCCTTCTAATTTGGAAATTATCTGAGACCATTCTTGTGCTAGACCCAGGGGCAAGGTGCCGCCTTGCTCACAGAAATTTTTATGAAGCATCCTATGGTTCTCCATTTGTCCATGTCCCTCCCATTGATTCCCTTCACATTGGTCTCATATGCCCTCCTTTAAAGCCTGAAATAATCTTTTTTATCATATCCTTGCATCACCACCAAAAGAATTTCTATTGTGTCCAAGGAAAACAGCCACATAATCATAGCCAATAATATTTGAGCATTTACTATATTCCTAGCAGGAAGCTAACCATCTTACATACAGTATCTCATTTAATCCTCACACTATCTCTGTGAGCTAGAGAAAATGGGTGTCTCCTTTGAGTGGGTGGCAGAAGCAAAGGCAAAAATGTGCCCAAGATCACACATGCTAAGAGGCCAAGCTACGGTTTAAATCAGATCTTGTGTGTGTCTCCAAAGCCTTATGCTCTTAATTAGTATGTGATACTCCACAATACAAAAGATGCTTTATATACACACACACACACACACACACACACACACACACACACACACATTCCCCCCCTCCAACTCTACAAGATTCACCAGGAGTCTCCTATAATCTCCAATTTCCCTGACTCCCAGGTCAGGCACAGTCCCAGCAGGAAACTACCCATAAAACAGCCTGTGCCTACTCTTTATGTCAACTGGTGACTTGGTTCAAGGTCCTGTAAAACGACTGTTCCCTGATCAGCAGTCCATGCTGCTGACACACAGCTACGGTCAGAGATTACAGAACAAGAGGACACCTCAGGATACCTCAAAGAAGGGAACTAAATGCCAGCTATCTTCTGTGTAAAGGAGAAGTCATATTGTTGGGGGGTTTGTGTGCTTGTTTTCAGTCAATAGGGATCACCTGCTCTCTGGAGAAAAACCAATGTTTAGAACCCAGTGTCTCCCATTCTAGATTCCTATGCCCATTTCAGTACTACCTCTGCTCATCAATACATTCCTTCAGTGGTGGCAAGCATTTCCATACATCTACTCACAGTAGAGAAATGATGTACCGTATTTGCATTTAGGAGTGTTAGCTTCACCCTGATTGAATAGCTTGGTTGGTTAGAGCACTGTTCCAAAGCGCAAAGGTGACAGTTCCATCCCCGGTCACAGCCCATACAGGAACAGGTCGCTATTCCTCTCTCTCTCTCTCTCTCTCTCTCTCTCTCTCCTTCTTTTCCCCTCTCACTCAAATCAATAAATAAAAAACTTTTGGAAAAAAGTCTTAGCTTCAATTCAATGGACACTTGAACAGGTATTGTGAAGTCTGACCTCCTAGGTTAGAATCCCTGCTCCATAAAATTTTTTAACCTCATGAAGCCTCAGTTTCCTTAGTTGTTATAAGCATCAAATGAAATAATATCAGTAAATTACGTAGCCTAGATTGGCTTCCTCAGGTAGGTAAGAAGAACAGTCAGAAGTAAACCTAAACAAAACAAAAATTATATATATATAATTTATATATATATATATCTGTCTATCTATCTATCTATCTATCTCAGGCCAATAAGTCAGGAAAAGTGATCACAGATGGCAGAGCTGTACTTCCTCAACTTTCCCATCACAGCCAAAGGGAAATAAACGTAAGTGACGTTAAAGGGCAGATAACGGAGAAAAGGTCTGAAGCTCACCCATTCCTAGGCCTTCTAAATGACACTGGGACTCAAGGTGAAGCTTCTGTGGAGGGTCTAGGTGCCTGCCGGCCAGAGGGAAGCATAGGCCCTTCAGGCAAGGAGGGAAGTGTCTCAGCCATGGTCGAGAGCCAGTCAGCCTTATTAACCAAATTGTCTCTGTCCTTTGGAGGAGGGAACTCAGGAAAGAAATGCATAAGCAAACAGAGCCAGGGATGGGGTGGTGTGAGATACGGTGAGTGGGCAGAAAGTCTGATGTGCTTTCAGTAGAAAACAGATCTTTCAGCCGTGCACACCAGATAGAGTGGCCTTGAATTTGAGTTAGGACAATCGTGTCGTATAGAACAAACAAGGGAAATAAATCCAGAGCCGGGAAACACATTCTCTGCTGAGTCCAAGAACACCAACCACGCTTTGCCGGTTTGTCAATAGCAGAAATCTTAGCATTTCACTGTGTAAGGGCCCATGAAACCTCTGTGTGAGGAACGACGCGTTTCCTGGCTCTCTTTATTACAATGCCTCCTAATTTAAAATTTATAATGAATGCGAACAATAATCAGTTTGTAAATACTGTTTTTAAGTTCACCAGAGCTTTGCAGAGATATTCCTTCTAGGTAACAAGTATGTGGCTCATTACTCTCTCATTAGCAAGATAGAAATAAAGATGCAAAAAAAAAGGGAAGAAATAAAAGAAAAACACCCTCTCCTAAGATATTGTTGGAGTCTAATTGCCTGCAAGGAGTTCTTAATAATGTTTACTAATGCCTTTTCAGCCTTGCCAATTTTATAATGCTCATTCCAGATTCCAGGTGTGACGTCTGCGGTCCCTGCTGTGATCTGAGCTAGTGAATTTAGACACCTAGAATAGCAGCTTTGGAGAGTTTTTAGCCCCATCTTATGTCCCCAGAATGCAATCACACCCACTGGGGCTTGAGAAAGAAAATGTGAAGCTCTAGTATTTTAATTTAAAATTAAATCTCTAATTGGACAAGGCCTGTTCTTTTACCTAGACATGACATGACGTGACCTGGCTCATGGAGGGCAAGGCTCCAAGAGTGAACCTTTTGCTGGAAACACCGGTTAGGGCTAATTATTCTCTTGTTTGACACAGAGATCTTTTGTTGGTTAATTCCCATTTGGCATTCTGGGAATTCAAAAAACCAGGGGAAAATATTTCGCAGAGGTAAAGAGTCTGTACCAAAGATCGGCTTCTTGAGTCTCACTACTGCCAAACCAAAGAGGACTCTGTAAGAGACTGCAGGGACCCCCTACCCGTGGTTTCACTCTCCGCAGCTTCAGTTACCATGGAACAATTGAGGTCTGAAAATATTAAATGGAAAATTCCAGCAATAAATACTTCGTAAGTTTCAATTGTGCCCTGTTCTGAGGGGTGTGATGAAATCTCGCACCATCCCACTCCATCCTGCCCTGGCCCTGCATCATCCCTCTGTCTAGAGCATCCACACCACGTACACCACCCACTCGTTAGTCACTTAGTAGCTGTCTTGGTTATCAGATATTTTGATATTCATATTCACATAACTTTTATTAAAGTATATAACTATTTCTTTACTGTTGTTAACCTTTCCCTGTGCCTAATTTATAAATTAAACTTTATCATAGGTGTATGTGTATAGGAAGAAAACACAGTCTCTACAGGATCTGGTACTCTCCACAGAGTCCGGCGCTCACTGTGGGTCTTGGAACATGTCCCGAGGGTAAGGGGGATAGAGTAGTTTGACATGAGATGATAATGAGGGAAGGAGGTGTTGTTTGTTTTCCTTCTAAACAACTAACGAGTTGTTTAGAAACAACTCATGTACCCTTGCAAGAACTTTGCATGTGAAGAAACTAAAGGCAGGGAGTTTGTAAACTCACTGCAGGGGAGCGATCACAGCCATCAAACATTTGTCCTCACGGTTCTGTCCCAGTCTAATCTGACGCTTTCAAGGCACCTCTCTGCCTTCCTCCTGTCCTTCAAGCAGCTGAAATGGTCTTCCTAAGCCACTAGGGTCAAGCCTGAATGTTTGGACTTAATTTTGAGTAAATTTGAAATGGATTTACTGTGTTTCCTTTATACTGGTACTCCCTTTCTCTTACAGTTTTAGAGTGAGGGGGAGGGAAGGGGGAGGAGAGGGAGAAGGAAACAAGTCTTCATTTCACCCAAAATTCCTTGCAATGCTAGTGTTTAAAGGGGAACGTTTAGAACTGGCCTGTTTTTTGCAGGAGTCTGCTGTTGATTATATAGGGAAACCAAGCAGAGAACTGTGAACAAGTTCCCCCAACAGAGTTCATAAAGCAAGATTGAAAAAGATATAAGAAGCTGTGATTTCAAAACCACCGAGCCAAAATCAGGCACTATGCCCAGATCTGAGGTCCATTCCCAGGTAGACCAACAAGCCCAATCCCCCAAAAGGCAGACATAGCTCCTCTCAGCCTGGGTCAGTGGAAGAGGCTTGGCCTCGGGGTTTGGGTTCCAGGTTCTGCCATGAACGAGCTGTGTGAGCTTAGGCAAGGTGCTTGACCTATCTGAGCTTCAATTTCAAGTCTCTAAAAAATGAGTGAGTTTAATTTGAAAGTGGGTGAATTCTGATACTTGGTTTTTAACCCTGGCTCTACCAGTTAGTAGCTGTATAACCTCAGGCAACTGGCTAACCAGGAAATGCCTCAGTTTCCGACTTGTGAACAAGAGATAACGATCCTACTTCTCTCACAGTGCTGTGAGGGTGAAAATTAAACGGGAAATAATAGGCTAATGCCTAGAATAATGCCTGGAATATAACAATCACTAGACACTGGGTGCCGCTGCTATTAAATGCTGCTAAATGACTGCGCCTCACGAAATTCACAGGCACGGGGAGGACAACGCGCTCGCCTGAGCTTGCTCTGGGCTGAGGGCTCCTGGCTGCCTGGCCTTGTCACTATCCACTCCTCCAGGTCTCAGACCCCTGCCTCCAGGAAGAGGCGTTTTCACTTGCAACTCTCTCAAAAACACATCTGCCCGATCCTACAGTTCAAATTCCAGGTTCCCCAATCACACTGGGCAAACACCAACTTTTATCGTGATCCAGCTGTCCTCAAAGGCTCCCTGCACCCGCTCTCCTAGAGAAAACTCTAGTGCAGGCTGGCTTTTACAATTCATCGGCCCTCTGAGCCTTACACCACGTCATTCAGCTTCACTCTGTTTACATACATACATATATATATATATATATATATATATATATATATATGAAAACACACAGACAAATTTAAGGGTAATGTGATCTCTTCTTACTATTGCAAATGTCCTCCAGCCAGCTGTGCGGCTGTGCTGTGTTTATGAGTCCTTTCGAAAGCACAGTTTGGAATATGTACATCAGAAAACAGATGCCTGACACTATTGGAAAATAATTTTGCAGTTCATTATACAAAAACTTTTTGAGCTCTGAGAGGAAGAATTTATCAAATCAATTTGTATTTTCTTTTACCTAATTAAACATTTCATCTATCCATATTCTTCCCATACTCCAGATCTGCATCCAAAGTCAGCAGCAACACAAGCTGCAATCGAACCTTTACAGTATTATAGGCAGGGACCTTTGGTGTTGAGGACACAGGACAAAAGGCGTGGCAACTGTTCTTTGGCTCTGAACTATGGTAGTTGCAAGAGGGGAGGCCTGAGATTGGGATGCTCTGTGTTAACACTGAGCACTGAATCACAAAGAATAGAGATATGTGTGTTTGTAATAACTTATGCTTACTTTGACTGTGGTAATGCTCTTCCCTGGGGGCAGGGACAATACTGTCCACGAGGTCCTATCTGACCTGGCTGCTGGGTACCTCTCGGGCCCATCTCCAGCCACTCCCTCCCTCCAGCACGCTGCCTCAGTGAGACTTGCTTGTTGCAGCCCCTGGATCACAACAGCCATGGGTTTGCTATCTCCAACTGGGATGTCCTTCCTCCAGATAGTGGTACAACTCACTCCCCAAGGACCCCATCTCTGCTCAAATGTCACCTTATCGAAAGGCCTCCCCTGACTGCATTATCTAAAGTACTTTTATCACTTGCTATTCTCTCACCACATTTTATTTTCCTCTTTATAGTACTTATCTACCTGATATTAAATATAATACATCTTTATGGCCCGCTTTGCTCACATTTTGTTCATGAAATGAAGAACAGTACATTCTCAATAAATGTTTGGTGTATGGGAGGCACTTAAAAATATTGGTTTTCTCTCTATCTCTCCTGCAATGTGCTCTTCTTCTTGTTTTGGGGTTGGAGAAGGATATTCCAGCATGGGATTCCTTAATCACTGTGCTGAAGAATCAGTTACAGTTTTTTAGACTTGAAAACAGTAGAGACATATCAGGTGTGGCTCTGACCTGTTAGCCCCAAATGAGGGATGGAAGACAGAGGTGATTCATAGCATCTTGACATCATGAGAAAGTGAAGAACAGTGGCTATAACCTCTAAGACCAGGTGGATTTTGCAAGCGATCCACACCTCCAGGGGTTATCACTGTTGGGTCTAGTTAAGTGGTTCCCTGCCCATCTCCTCCCCAGCCACACCCCTTCTGTTGTACGAAAATCGACATCAACTTCCCTGCTGTCTACCTCCTCTTTCTTTTCCTACCACTTACTAGAGCACTGACCATCTGCCAAGCACTGAGCTGAGAACTTGCTGTTTTCTGCCTCATTTAACCTTTACACCCACCTAGAAGCAGCTGCCAAAGCGGCCCACATTTTACAGAGGAGGAAGATGACATTTCAGAGACAGTATGACTTTTTTTCAAGGCTAGCGAGTAGCAGAGCCAGGTTTCCGGCACAGTTTTGCTTCTCTCTGAAGCCCATCCTCTTAACCACTATGCCTTCTGCATCCTCCCATTCATTCAGACTCTTCAATTCAGCCAACATTTGCTGGGCACCTTCTGATGGAATCTTGTGGTAGGTGCTGTGGGGACCCAGGAAGAATAAGACACAGTCCTTACCCTTAAGTTGCTTTCCTCTAAAAGGAGAGGCAGGACCCTCTCATACCAAACCCAGGACAAAAACTATAGTACCTGAGCTCTTGGTGATGTGAGGGTATACACAGCAGTGCTCTGGGAAGACAGAAAAGTGTGGACTTCAGCAAGGTGGAGCAGTGAGGAGACGTGCACAAGGGCACCTGCCCTAAGGGCTGTGGCACTGCAAGAGACGCCTGCTCTCCATCTGTGGAGATGCATGCGTGGATAATGTTTCCATTCACCAGCGTATTTATTGCGCAGTGTATACTGATGTCTTATCATGTGCCCAGCAGTCTGCTGGAAGCTTGGCAGCCTAAAGTAAGCGTTCTGCAGGGGAAATTTAAATGGCCAGGGAAGAGGAGAGATCTGGGTTCTATGAGAAACAGGAGGCTGACTTCCTGGCTCCAAAGATCCCATTAAAAATAAAAAATGTGTTCAGCATTCTTTCTTTACTGCCCAGAGTATAAGAACATTTTGTAATCAGGAACCACTAAGTGGACCCTGGAGGGCTTCCATGCAGTACCAGGTCAAATTTCAGTGGAAGCTCTTTGTCGTTAAGTGTCCTAGTGACACAAACTACTGCGCTCAAAGGAGTGGGCTTGCATTTTGGCTTCAACACACAAGCCCCATTTCCCCTCAGCCAGAGAACAGAGAGGATAATCCTTCCTTTGCAGGGTCTCAGTGAGGATTAAATGAGATAAGAGCTATAAAAATGCTGGCACATAGTTGGAGCCCCAAAATTAGTAGTTCCCTTCCTGTCTTCATTTTCCTTTCAAAATAGTCCCTTGCTTTCTGAAAAGGACAAGTAAAGAAACGTGGTCTCAACTTTTTTTCCTGAAACTGAATCTTTACTGAAGGCACCGTCTCCTGCCTAGTGACGCCTAGCAGCCTTTGCACAGTCTCACCCTCCCTGAGCTCTCAAACATCCCCCTGCCCCCAGCCTCCCTACATGCCTCCTCCTTCTCCTGATGCCTGTGCATCGAGGGTCTTAGACCTATGTCAGCTCGCGTCAACGGCACTGTAACAGAGCCAGCCCCTGCTTTCCCCTGCAAGGCTCGGGTTCCCAAACTGGGATAAATGGCTTCACCATCAGGTTTATAGTTTACTCATTTGGGAACTGGATTGTTGCTTCATAAAACTGTGCTGCACGGTACTGTTACCATCTAATTATGCGGCCTAAATAAATAAATAAAGATGGCCTCTTCAAACACTGCTCTCCTGCACCCTGCTAAGCTGTCTGGGTTCCTGGGCTCTTCAGGAAGCTGACTCCTCCAGCATGCTTCCTGCCCTTAAGTATCTCTGAGGGTGAAAGGTCATTCTCTCGGGAATGTTTTCCTTTGTCAGGCACCTCTCCTCAAAAGGGTAGCTCGATCTTTATTTAACATGCTGTTGCCAATCCCCCAGAAAACCGTGCTAGACTTTATGGCAGCATTTTCCTTCCCAGAAGCATTCTGTGTCTCATGTTCTTGTATCTATCTATCCCAGACACTTGACGCAAGAAATGAATTTTCTTATATGCTACGTGGTTGTTCAAAAGAGCAAAAAACTATGGAAATGGGTCTTCCCTGTCTTTCTAATAAAATGGCCAATAGCTCCCCCATAGAAAATGCATTCTTTTGGGTTAATTTGTTTTGTCTGTTGCAATGCAATGGTCCATATAAGGTGTCTGAGGTAGGAGGGAGCAGTTGGCATTACAAAAGAAGAATTGCCTTGAGCTGGTTAATCTGGAGGCTGGCTGGTGGTATTCAGACACTTAGATACTATTCTCTCCACCTTTGTGGGAAGCAAAATGGTGTATTAAATAAGATCACAGATTTGTGAGTCAGGAAGATAGGTGTCATTTATAAGTTTTGACCCTAGAAAAGTCTATTAACGTCTCTAAGCCTTGGTCTCCTCATCTGCAGAATAAACATATTTCTAATACTTACCTGACAAGATTGTGGGGAAATTAAAGAAGAAGAGTCATGTGTAAACTTTAAAACACTATTTACTCAAAAAATGTTTTGCATTTTTTATATATTATTATATAACTAAACATGATTTTATTTTTAAACATGATTAAAAATAAATTCAAAATGCAACAACTCTTTGTCAAACCCCATGATCCAATTTTTGGTTTGGAAACCAGTCACAGTAGGCTGATATAACTAGAAGAATCAAGGTGTAAAATATAAGTTACTCAGCAATGTTCTCCTCTCTAAGGACATCATCTCTGTAAGACTAGATTTATTCACCCATGTCTTTTTCTCCTTATATAAAAATGTAATGCATAGAGCTTAAAACAAATCAACAAGGAACTGGGAGAACTGAACACAGATCAAGAGAACTTGACCCAGGCCTGGCTCTGCCACCAGCTGAATAACTGGCCCGTGTCACCTCTTCTGTTAACCCTGTGGTCTCCTCTGTAAGATAAGGGCTTTGTAATGTACCTGAAGGTCCCTTCCAGCCCTGAGGCTCCGGTGATCCCTATTTCAGTGATTCAATAAGGCACAATAGCAGCAGAGGGCTCCCATGTTGGACAGCGATTTAATTCCATTCTTGGCTATGGGAAGGCCGTATGCAAGATGACAAATAAACATTCAGAATACAAGGAATGGGGTAAAGTGTCGTTGACAAGTTCCGCAGGACACGCCATTCAATCCCCAGGATGGCAGGGTCCTGGGCTGAGCTTATGAAAGCAGCAGCTTCCCCAGCAGCCAGTCCCTCTGTCCCCAGGGATAGAGGCCTCCTCAAACCTCTCAAGAGAAGGCCCATCTCTTTCTGGCTCATGGAGTGTTGACAGAGAGGGAAGTCCTGGCTCTAATCCAGGCCACCAGGTAAACATCATCAATATAAGAGAGTAAGCCCTCAGCTCATCCCAACATTATTGTTCCAGAAATAGAACTGGCATCAAAGTGCCCTCAAATAGAATGCAACCATGATGCAGTCCTCGAAAGCATGCCAAATAATACAATCCTCAACCGTGAACCAGTAGCAATCATTATCACAACACCAAGAACCAATATGAGGCCTCACAACTCATCTAACTAGTGATCAACCAGATGAGCAATAGATTTAAACCTACTTGTCATCACTAATACAATTTTAAGTTGGATATAAAATAATATTATATATCATAATATAACTAAGCCTTATAAAACATGCTAAAATGCACACTATCTCTGAGTGTCAAAATTATGGCTGTTTTTTTCTATCTTTTCCAAATATTCTACAATTAGCCTCTATTACTTTTATACTCGGGGAAAAAAATAAATTTAATAGAGTTAAACAAACAAAATCACCAAACTTGCCCACTCATTTGGGAGACTAATCTGAATCAACTGAATGCTATTTTGAATTTATTCCTTTGAAATACTATATCTTTTGCTCCATAAGACACATCTGACCATAACACACCTAGAGTTTTAAGAGGAAAATAAGAAAAAAAAACTATTCTGAACCAAATGGTATGTTAATATATTTCATAAAATACCACATTTTTCACTCCATAAGATGCATGGGCATTTTCCCCTCCACTTTTTTGGGGGGAGTGCATCTTATGGAGTGAAAAATACAGTAATAGCATCCCTTTGACAGTCTGAATTAAAAGGCAGTGTGATATCATCAGAAAAACTAAAAGTCAGAAAAAAGGGCCTAAATTCTCATCTTAGTTCTGACCCCAACTAGCTTGAGATTGTGAGCAAATCACAGCTTCCCTGGTTCTCAGAGTATAGAATTAGAATCAGATCACCCACATCCAAATCCAGCCTCCTCTACTTTCTAGCTATGTGACCTCGGACCAGTCAGTTTACCTCTCTGAGCCTCAGCTGCCAATTCAGAAATTAGAAATAAAAGTTGTCCCTGCCTCCCGGGACGGCTGTGAAGATAGTCTGTGTAGGCCCTTGACCTCATGCCTGGCACTCTGAAAGTGCTCTTGGAGCATTCGCTGGAATCACCATTATTACCTCTCCTGTCCCAACGCAGAAGGAAAGCAAACATGCTCAGGATGGGGGTGGAGGGTGTTCCCTGTGGGGAGCCACGTGTCTACCCCTCAGTGCTTCCCCAGAGGCTGAGCCAGTTCTCCCCCCAGGAGCCCAAACCCCACCGTGACCAAGTTCTGCTGTCCCTCGACATTCGTTTCCCCCCTCCGCCCCTCTCACTTGCAGGCAGCCCCTCAGACCCCAGGCCCCCCGGAGGGCAGGGAGGGTCACAGGAAAGCCTGCATGCCTGCTGACACCCACAGGACATCAAGATGGCCTCTCCTACCTTGAAAAGAAATGTTGTGTGTGTGAGGCCTGAAACAAAGGGGCACTGTTGACTTTGCTGGAGACTATCTCAGATGCCCTGCACTCGTCTGATGAATTGTTTTGGATAGATAAAACAGCCCTGTTCCCATTCTCCCTGGTTCTGCCACCAAGAACTGATTAGCAAAAAAAAAAAAAAAAAATGTGCTCTTCACATCGGAAAATGCAACCCTACAAAAACAGTTCTTAAGGGAGAAAAAAAAATGTTTTGTCTCAGCTGATAATTTTCCCATGCTTTGTGGACAGCCCATGCTGGCCTGAATTTGGGGTCACCTTCTCTCATTTGGAAACGTCAGAAGGATGAAGCTAGGGTTGAAGACCCTGCACATGGTGTGCAGCTAACGCTGGAACAGATGGAAGACGGGCCCAGGAAGCCCATGGGGAACACAGAAGACCGACTAACACCTACTGTGGTCCCTGAGCCCGGAACAGAAGGGGAGGGATGAGAGTGACCTTTGGCTGCAGAAATACAGAGCTCAGAGAAAGCACAAATAACCGTCGCACAAGGCGGTATAGCCAGGGGTTAAGTGCACAGCTCTGCAGTCAGACAGAGCTCAGCTCCCACCCGACACTGCCCTCACTCAGGCTGCTGGACTGGCTGAGCCTCACCACACAGGGGACAGAAAGACTGACTTCATAAGACTTGTCATTTAAACAGGATTTAAACAGGGCCAGGGAGAACCAGTGCAACCTTGGCACATGGTCTGCACTCTGTAGCTGATGATGCATTAAATTATAATGGCTGATGGCTACTAAGCAGTGCTATGGACCAGGCACCATTCTAGGTGTTTCTATGAAAATATGTTATCATGACTTTTTATTACATCACATTAGCCCTTCACCTGGGACCAGACCCACATTCCACATTTGTGCCATGCCTTAAGTTGGGACCCTGTTGACGATGGCTAGAAACCATACAGAAGTGTGTATCTAGCCAAGCCCGGAAAATCCCCTATTTCATAAATCACTCAATGAGACACCCCAAAGACCCTCAGAGATCATCACTCAGTATCCTCCCTTTAAAAATGAGAAAACAAGAATCAGAGAGGTGAAGTGACTATAGCAAAGACACACAGCCAGCTCCCAACCCAGCCTTCCTAATACCTTTCTCTCACTTCACACTTTGTCACCTTCACTGTCACAGTCATCCTTGGAAGTGAAACATGGTCTTTCACCAGGGTTAATGATAACGACTGGTAGTTCACCTTCCAAACCTCATTCCCAATGTGTGTGCCATGGCACAACAGGAACCTTCACCATAAATTTGACAAGCTGACACCGCCACCATGCCAATCAGAATGCCCACAGGTCGGCATCACACAGCTCACCAGGTCTAAGGCACCCTTCTCTTCCTCCCACTCACTTCCTGCAGCCTACCTTGCCAATTTGCCACCCTGCTGGGACCATGCTTAGCCATCATGCTAAAGCATAAGTCCACAGAGACTTATATCACTGGTTTGGGGGACATAAGGATCATGAAGAAGATAAGTGGCCATTCATTCACTTAGTCACTCAACAAATATTTATTGAGTACCTACTATGCAACAAGCACTGAGCTGTGTGCAGGAGTAGAGTAAGCCACCAGATATGGTTCAAGATCAGAACTTACAGGTGAGGAGGAGACAGATATTAAACAGGTGAATGCACACCAACAAATAAACTTATGGTGGAAAGGCACCAGAGGAAACCAGAAAGGGTACTATCTGGAGAGAACAACGGAGGAGGCTCACCTGTGCCACGTGCTCGGGACCAGGCCTCTCCGAGGAGGCCTCCTCTGAGCACTGCCTGAGGGCGCTGAGTCCCCACAAGAACAGCACAGAGACATCTCTTGTAATTCTACTCCTGGTCTCCATTCCAGGTTTTTAGCTTCTCCCAACCCACGGTTACTATTTCTTAATTAGAAAAATAACATACTCATTCTAGAACTTTAGCAACTCAGAAGATAAAATAAGAAAAATTAAATTGCCCACAAACTCATACTCCCATTATTGCTAACTGGTGCATTTATATGTATATAACATTATAAAAAGGAAACTTTTACTATTGAAAAGAAAATGTACAGACATGAAAAAAATCCAAGGCATAAAAAATGTGTATTAAAAATTCTTATTCTCCCTCTCGCCACCACCACCCCCAGTTTTATTCCCCAGAGTAACCGTTTTTGTGCAGACTTCAAGAAACATCCATATATATGTTGATAACATAAAACAATATCATTCTATAGACTCTATTCTGCTCCTTGCTTTCTCATTCAACAATATATCCTGGAGAAGGAAGTATAGATCATCTTTATTCTTTCTTAACAACTATTAATGCCTATTTTTACATAACTGAGACCACACTGTATAATAATCTTGTATCCTGCTTTTTCACTTAATATTGCATCATTAAAAATTCTTGCTTCACTTAAGTTTTTTATAAAAATTAAAGGAAAACATTTTAATGACTGCAAAACATTCCACTAGATGAGTTAAACCATAATTTACATAAATATTACCTAATTATGAATATTAGACTATTCTAGTAAAATTCAATAAACATTACTCATAAAGCCTTTGCTATGTTCTTCTACCTATAAAACCTTGAATTTGTTTCTATAAGAATTTATTGACAGTCAGACGGGAAAGGATAAGAACCATATGATTTCACTCATGTGAAATGAACAAGCAAAACAAACATACAAGCAAATGAAAAACCAGACTACCTGAGAGGGTTGGCTACCTGAGAAGAAGGGGGTTGGGGAGGACGAAGAAGGTAAAGGGGGTCAAATGACAGAAGGAAACTAGACTTCTGGTGGCGAGCCCACAATAGAGTACGCGATGTCGTATTATAAAGTTGTACACCTAACTTTATAAAATGTTACCCCAATTAATTTAATTCAAAAATGAATAAATTTTTAGAAAAGAATTAAAAAATTAAAGAAAAGAATTCACTGAGACGTCTTATAAACTCAGCATTGTCCTCTAGTTTACAATCTAGTGCAATACCAAAGATTGATATGCTGTGCACAGTAATAGTTTTCAGGATAAGAAGAATAATCACTGTGCTCTGTGTACTGATGCTCTCTGGATGATCCCGTCTCCAGGTGGCCTAAATCAGCCTTGCTCTCAGCAGCAAGACTACTCTCGTTATTTTTGAGATCTGACCTATGCCTCCTGCGAATGACCTTAGCTCACCAAGAGGGTGATAATATAAAGTCAGCCAAGGACTCAAAAAAGGAGCAACAGAGACCACTTGACCAGTTTAAGCCTGGTCCAAGCCTGTCTCCTGATTTAGGAAGAAATCTTCCATGTGGCCTTGGAGTTTCTATTGAAGCAGGAGGCTAAGCCCAAACTGGTTATAAAATGTCCCTTTATCTGGTCTTGTGGGCACACATCTTTTGGGAATCTCACCGGGACTGGGGAGAAGTGGATAGGACCAGAGTCTGGGTGCCTACCTCCACTAGACACTTCTATATCCACATTATTACTGGCCCAGTAGCTATGAGTGCAGGTTTCGGGAGCAGAGGATCCCACTTCCTAGACAAGTTATTTTATCTCTCTGTGGCTGCAATATTCTCATCTTTAAAACAGTGATAATAACAGAACCTATCTCATAGGACTGATATGAGAATTTCATGAGCTAGTTTCCAATAAGTAATTTAGAATTATGCCTGGGACATTATAAGCACTGTATAATGATGAAAGTTTATCATTATAATTTGTAACAGGTGAAAAATAACGTTGAGCACTTAAATTTTTAGAAACTCATCAAATTCCAATAGCATCAGAGAAGAAGCCCAAAAGGAATTAAACCCTTTACAAAATCAACTGAAAATATTCTAAATTCCTCAACACATTATCCCAAGAGTGGGGTGGGGTGGGGTGGGGGACATGGTTAGAATAAAGTAGGGAAATGTTCCTTGGTTGTTGAATTGTTTGGACCGAGGGCTAAACCAAGCCACACAGACTTCACTTCATCTATCCCAGGGACTCATGATAGAGGAGATACTACTTATTATTCCCATCATCCCGTCATGTCAGTTATCCAATCTTATCTCGAAACACTTCTGGGAAGGGGCTGGAGTAGACATTTCTCTGAGAGGCATTCCAGGCAGAGGGAATCATACCACCAAGCATGAGAACATGGAAGTGTAATGAGTGCTCAGAGGATGACGAATGGCTCGCTGGAGATGCTCCTGGAGCCTTTCTCGTGCTTGAAGCCAGATCCTAGCAGAAGATGATGATCCTGGAAAAACTGGAGTCAGGTCAAAATATGCAGGGCTTCTGAGGCCACAGAGAAGAGGCTGCATTTATCCAACAAGTGTAAGAAAGAGAACGACTCTTCATACCTCTATCTTAAAGAATAGTATATGTGGCCAGGTAAAGAATGTTTCAAATGGCAGAAAAAATTAGAGGAAAAAAAAGGCTACATTAAAGTTGTTATTAAGAATCTAGGTAAGGCCCTGGCCGGTTGGCTCAGCGGTAGAGCGTCGGCCTGGCGTGCGGCGGACCCGGGTTCGATTTCCGGCCAGGGCACATGGGAGAGGCACCCATTTGCTTCTCCACCCCCACCCCCTCTTTCCTCTCTGTCTCTCTCTTCCCCTCCCGCAGCCAAGGCTCCATTGGAGCAAAAGATGGCCCGGGCGCTGGGGATGGCTCCTTGGCCTCTGCCCCAGGCGCTACAGTGGCTCTGGTTGCTGCAGAGCGATGCCCCGGAGGGGCAGAGCATCGCCCCCTGGTGGGCAGAGCGTCGCCCCTGGTGGGCGTGCTGAGTGGATCCCGGTCGGGCGCATGCGGGAGTCTGTCTGACTGTCTCTCCCCGTTTCCAGCTTCAGAAAAAAAAAATACAAAAAAAAAAAAAAGAATCTAGGTAAGACATGATGAGAATCCGATGTGGGGAGATGGAAAGAAAATTCAGGAGGAAGAAAGCCATAAAGAGACATTTCAGAGATGGAGCAATGAGTGTCAGTGGCTGTTTAATGTCACAGGCAACAGAAAGAGTGAGAAACGTTCAAGTTGTTGCAAAGCAGCACGTCGGAAAGACAGGAGATGAGAGCGCAGCACAGCGAAGTGCCGGTGGTTAGACAGCATTTGCTGGATGTGGGGATGCTGAGAAGAGCGTGTTCTGGCGGTGCTGAGTCTCAGCGGCATCCCTGGGCATCTGAGTCTCTAGGCTCCCCTGGGCCAGGAGACTCCTGAGGTGGACAGAAAATTGTTGAAACTGGAAGTGGAGGATGTGCCCGAGATAGTCTTTATTCATTTGACTACTGTGCCAAGTATTGATCCTGCCAATTATAATTTCCCCTCATTGCCTTTTGATGCTTCCCAAACCGTCCACAGTGCCTCTCTGCTGCCCACCTGTACCTCTGTGGTACCCAGCATGGATGACCACATGATGTTTTAATGATCTGATCCTCTGCCTATTTTCCTAGGAATGTGTCTTTTCTATCTTCATAATAACGATACTTAGCACAATGTCCAGCACACAAGCTGCTATCAGACCCCTATGATGCAGGGTTCCTTTATTGCCTAATATACAAAGATGATTACATTAGCCCCTCACAGATAGTTGCAGTGTTAATGTTCCTTGACCTGTTGAAACTGATCGGAGGAGAGGAACAGCCTGACAATTTTAATCAAGACACTCGGATGTCTGCTGCACTCTAAATGCACCATAGACCCAGCTGCCTTTTCTCATATTCCTGTCACAGTGATTTTGTTATCACTATTTCTGGAGCCCCACAATAAAAAAATTTTTAAAAAAACTCAACCCTACCAATGCCTAGAGAAATAGCAACAAAGAAAGTGAAAACCAAACTCAAAAGGAAAGTGATGACAAGCAACATATTTTTTCTATTTTAATTATTTTATTTAAAAACCTGTCACCTGTTAGAGATCTGAACGAATTATGGAGTATGCCAGGATTTCGAGATTTAATTTGGGTTTTACATGCAGTGAGAGTAAATGAGGCATTCATCTCAAAGGAATTCCTCAATGGTTGCTATTATCCTCGGTACACTGACGAGGAAACCACTACCCAGAGCAGTAAGCAGTCCAAAGTCACATGCAGAGTCGGAGCAGGAGGGGAACTGGAGCAGAATGCTGGGCAGAGACCAGAGGCTCTTAAGCTGTCGCGGGCAGAACAATCACCTGGCACACTTGTTTTGAATGCAGATTCCTAGGCCCCGGCTCAGATCTGGTAAATAAGACTCCGGAGGCTGTATTTTTCTAGGCTTCCCAGGCGATTCTTATGAACACCTACATTTGAGTGCCACTGACCTAATCGTCAGATGGCAGAGGCCACACAGCAAGAAACACTGTGTGAGGTTCTTCAAATGGTTCTGCTCCGTTGGACCTCACCAGAATGCCCTTGGTGAGGAGTCTGCAGGAAGGCAGCAAGCAGGGGTTATGGGAGGCCCCTCCCAGGAAGCCCTCTGGCTCTCCACCACATCCCATAAACCAAGCCGGGCCTGGCCGGACAGGAACTGGCTCCGCACTCGCCCATCCCTACCTCCCACCGCCACCGCCACCGTGCAGACGTGGCAACCGTCCCTGCCCTCTGCTTCTGAAGGGTTGCTGCTGCAATGGGACAGCTCCCCATTCCCAATTCTTCCTGTGAGTGGGTTTTGTTTTTTGTTTTTTTTTGGTCCTCTATACAATTAATTAGCTAATAATTTTTGCTCCTGATCCATTCCTCATTAAAAAAAAAAAAAAAAAAGCCGAATCCTGGACTTGGAGCTGTCAGAACAAAGGTGGGAGAATTTATGTCTTAATTTTGGTTCATTACGGCAGGAAGCCCCTTGCTCCCATCACTCTCTCCGCGGCCCCTCCCCGCCCAGCTCTGACGGATCTCTGACCCGAAATGCCTCTCACATGGCAGCCGCCACGCAGGCTCTGTCTCTGCCCTTTATCTTCCACTGCCTCATTAAGAGAAATGAACCTGAGTCTGAGAAAGACGACACAGGGGAAATAAAAATGTAATCCCTTGGTGCCACCTATAATGAATTGTTATGAAAACCATGAAAATATCTGTCTGCGGATATTGTTCTTTGATTTGAAGTCAGTGTTGTAAGTGGTAATTTTTGTCATTAAAGCTGTTAATCTGCTCAGCGCTCCTCATAAGTTTTTATGAAGAGAAACAGCCTGCTGCCTCCCTGCTCATCGCAGAGCACCACGGAATAATTAGCTTTAATTACGGCTGAGACTGCTGTCTGGTGCAAGTGGAGGGCCTTCACGCGGCAGGGCGAGGGCTGGGGCCTGCCCAGCCCTCCAAAGGCCAGAGGAGACGGGCCGACAGCCTGGGATCCGGACTCCCAGCCTCAGCCAACCAGACACCATGCACCACACCCAGCAGGGCAGATGCACTCTGGTCACAACACGCTCATACCCAAGCATGAATGTGCACACACACTCATACCCAAGCATGAATGTGCACACACACTCATATGCACACACACTCACCTTACAACACACACACACACATACACACCTCCTTCACCTTCCTCATCCCCTAACCATCGTGCCCAAGTTCAACCAGCATAAACACCCACCCCATCCATGATCCACATATACTTTTAATCACAACATAGGTATACCAAGTCCTGACAAGACATACACCCACTAAGAAAAGCACCACAAAATCTCAGCATATGCAACCAGCCACAGCAACGTAAACCTTCAGCTATATCAGATGCATACCCCATTCCCTCAACCACACCCCACACCAACCACAACAAACACCCACCATGACATATGTACCTTGATATACACAGTATGTGCCACATAAAGACATTTCAGTCAAGAACGGACCACATGTGTGATGGTGGTATACCATATAGCCTAAGTATGTAGTAAGTTACACCATCTAAGTTTGTGTAAGTGCCCTCTATGGTGTTTGCACAACAAAATCATCTAACAATGCATTCCTCAGATCAAATCCCCATTATTAAGCAGCATATGACCATACAGACTACCCCAAACAGACACATCCCAACTATGAAACACGCACCAGTGTGTTAGCTGTAAGGGGCAGCCACATCAATCACCCCTATTATGTGAAAAAGCCTAATATTAAGTTCTGGAGGAGCAAATGTTGTTGACCTTAAAGAACTCATCATAGGTCAGAAATAACCTTCGACATCAAAAACAACTAGCAATTCATTTAACATATATTGATACACTGAGTATTGATTATATTTCAAGCACAGGGCTAGGCACAAGGGGGCCGTCACAGTTAAATAAAACAAGGTCTGTGCCTCAGGAAGCTGGTGGTAGATACAGATCATCTCTCAAGAAAGAATCTGTCCCTCTTCAGAGAACCTTTATTTGTCTGCCACCCTGGGGATTACAGCAACTGCAGAGAGCTGCCTTGCCCAAGATCACACGCCCTGCCCAGGTGGCCACACTCAATCACTGAATATTGTTTGGATGTAAAAGCCTGGCCATTTCGGTCAATGGTAGACAACTCCGACCAGCTACAGCACTCATCTTCAGGGGAGTTCTAGCAAGGTCTCCAGGTCAGGTCTGTTTTTCCCTCCCTCCCTCCCTCCCTTCCTCCCTTCCTCCCTCCCTCCTTCCCTTCCTCCCTCCCTTCCTCCCTCCCTTCCTCCTTCGCTCCCTTCCTCCCTCCCTCCCTCCCTTCCTCCCTCCTCCCTTCCTCCCTCCCTCCCTCTTCCTTTCTCTCTCTTTCTCTTCTTGTTTTTATTCAGTCAGATGAGGGGAGGCAGTCAGACTCCTGCATGCACTCCAACTGGGATCCACCAGGCAAGCCCACTAGGAGGCAATGCTCTGCCCATCTGGGGCGTTGTTCCATTGCTCAGCAACTGAGCTTTCCATAGTGCCTGAGGCAGAGGCCATGGAGCCATCTTAGTGCCTAGGACCAACTCATTCCAAATGAGCTATGGCTGCAGGAGGGGAAGAAGAGGAGAGAGGGAGAGAGAGAGAGAGAGAAGTGAGAGATGGAGGGGTGGAGAAACAGATGGGCACTTTTTCTGTGTGCTCTGACTGGGAATCAAACCCCGGACACCCACCCACTGTGCCAACACTCCACCACTGAGCCAGCCAGCCAGGGCCCACTCCTTCATTTCTCTACCTTCCACAGAAGCTGGTACAAAGTGAACTCCCTAATAAACATCCTATCCCTCTCAGGTACATCTCAGTGTGTGCTTCACAGAGAAAGAAGACCTGTGACAGAGCTAAATTCAACAGCAGGAATACTATCTGCCAAGTAAGAATATCAGGAAGTGAATACTAAGGGGACTCTTTGGAAAGAGAGAAGCATGGAGTCGTAAGAGAAGGATTTCTCGAGAAGGTGAAATTTAAACTGGGTCTGGGATGGTGGTTAGCCTTACATAGCTGAGAAAGCACAGTGCTTTTTAAGAAAATGACTTGGGCAAGGGCAAGGGCAAAGGCAAAGGAACAGGAAGTTCAAAGTGTGTTCTTACCTCAGGGAAATAGTGACATGTTAAGAAGGAAACCAGACTATGGATGGAGCTTGAAATAAAAATCTTATAAAGGCTTGTACTTCATCTGTTAGACCAACTGACCTCAACATTTGACATTCCAAATTAATTACAAGGGGTCTAGAACCCAAAAGTGTACCTAGCATGGTTACAATTATAGTTAAGGTGGGGGGGGACATCATAAATAGGGGAATATTGAAAAAGAAAGAGAGCAGATTATGATCATATTCAAAAAGCATGGCAACCACTGCTATAGCAAAGGCAATAATAAAGCTCTCCCACTGTGGGCCTCCAGGCCACCCATCCAACCATCCACCCATCCATTCAGTATTTATGGGGCCACCCCAACCCCTACCCAGCCCCCGAGCATTATGCCTCCCATTACCAGGGATTTGCATGGAGAAAGCATTTGTCTCTGGCAGATTAAATTTGGAGACATTTGAAGTTCTCCTTTTGTTTCATTTCAACAGTATTCAAAAATATACAGCTTTGCTTCTGCTTTGATCTAATCTCCTAGGGAGTTTTATAAAGGAGGGGGAGGCCTTTTCTTTGACTTGTCACTCAATTTAAAAAATAACATTTGGGTTTGGTTTGAGGGTTCAAAAAATTTGTATTCATTTTTTTTTTCAGTGATTCACTTACTCAGTTCATTTCAAGTTCCTGTAGTTGGCCTAAACCAGAAGAATCTATACAGTGAGGCATTGTGGTTGCCTAGGATTCATCTAAACTTTCCAACTTCTCTCTCCTATGGGTTTATAAGCCCAATAGGGAATGAAAAGGTAGCCTTAGTCTAAATAAATGAAAATGGTGACTTCTACTGAGGGGAAAAAAATCAAACTATAAACTCTTACTAAGCAAGGAATCAAAGGAAACTTTCTTAATATGATATTTAAAGTATATACCACTAACAGCAAACATATATAATGGTAAAACACTCAAGATCACTCTATTGAAATTAGAAACAAGCAAAGATGCCACTATCACTGCTAACATTGAGATTTGTTCTGGAGATCTTAGCCAATGCAGTAGGACAGGAAAAACAATTCTGAATAAATATTGGAAAGAAAAGAAAATTATTATTATTTTCAATCATAATTATCTTCCTAGAAAATTCAAGAATATCAACTGAAAAACTATTTAAACTAATAAGGGAGTTCAGTGTGGAGTAAGATACGAGATAAACAAAAGCTAATAGCTTTCAAAAGGGGAGTGGAGGGAGGCAGAAGAGGATAAAAGGGGATAGATGGTGATGGAGGGAGACTTCACTTGGGATGGTGAACACACACTGCAATATGCAGATGATGTGTTATAGAATTGTACACCTGAAACCTATTTTATTTTATTAATCAAAGTTAACCCAATAAATTCAATAAAAAACTAGTAGTTTTCTAATATGTCAGCCAAAATATATTGAAAATTATCATATTGAAGAAATATCTCATTTACATAGGAAAATGTAAAATTCCTAAGAATAACAACAAAAATAGATCAAGACCTATATTTTTTGAAATTTTAAAAATAAATCTAGGCATAATTGAAAAGCATCATGTAATTTGAAGCTTCCATGTATGCTGCTATAAAGGGCATGTGGATCAGAACTACGTTCTGTCATTAATTTTTATTCTTGGTGAATTCTCTACTGAAAAATAATGATTTTGCTTCATTTGCAATCAGCCCTTCCCAGCCTTGGTCATGGAAAGCAATATAATTCAGTTTTACCTTTCTGTCTGCTGGAAGCCAATCAAAGGACATGGCTCTAAGATTGCTGTAGCTCTTACCAACAACACAGCCACTCAACTCTTCAAAAAACATTTGGACTCAGCTGAGAATTTTAAAGATAAATGCCATAGAATGGAAGTTCATGAATGAAAGCTTACATATCATAAAAACACTAAGTATTTGATAAGTGAATAACATTAAAACAGGTCCAAAATTGTCATATCTTGATTATAACAATAAAACTACTTAATTTTGCACAGTACTCCATCATCAGAAAAACTATAAAGTAAGTAGCACAAGTATGATTTTAAATACTCATAGGTATAAAGCATATATCCTGTTCTGTGGCGTGCACGAACAGTGTGCTAAACCTTTCACACACAGTAACACATTCAATGATGTCTCATGACATCACTCTAAAATATGTGTTTGTTATGATGCATGTTTTAGGGACAAGGAAACTGAGGCTCAGGTAGGTTAAAAATCTAAGGATCCAGTAAGTGGCAGAACTATGATGAGCCAGCCAAGTCTGATTTCAGAAGCTTCACTCTTACCCCGATGGTGTTTTTATGACCCATCACAATCAACGTCAGCAGCAGCAGAGGGTTACTGTCGATTGCATGGGTTTGGTTAGGCTTGTATGACAGAATAAAACAGATTTGGTGGCTTAAACAACAGAAATGATTTTCTTACCATTCTGGAGGCTTGAAGTTCAAGATAAGGTAACACCAAGTTAGTATCAGATGAGGTCTCTCTTCTTGGCTTGCAGTCAACTGCCTTCTGCAATGTTACATGACACATGGTAAATTCGTCACCTGGTCTTTCTTCTGTGCACGGACACCCCAGCTTCCTCCTCCATATACAACACCATTCCTATTGGACAAGGCCCAGCCCTTATGACCCCATTTAACCTTAATTACCTCTTTATAGAGGCCCTATCTCAAAATACAGTTATATTAACAGAGCTTAAACCTGTGGATTTCAATCCATAGCATCTATATTTAAAAATAAGAAAACACGGCCCTGCTGGTTGGCTCAGCGGTAGAGCGTCGGCCTGGCGTGCGGGGGACCCGGGTTCGATTCCCGGCCAGGGCACATAGGAGAAGCGCCCATTTGCTTCTCCACCACCCCCCCTCCTTCCTCTCTGTCTCTCTCTTCCCCTCCCGCAGCCAAGGCTCCGTTGGAGCAAAGATGGCCTGGGCGCTGGGGATGACTCCTTGGCCTCTGCCCCAGGCGCTAGAGTGGCTCTGGTTGCGGCAGAGCATCGCCCCCTGGTGGGCAGAGCATCGCCCCTGGTGGGCGTGCCGTGTGGATCCCCGTCGGGTGCATGCAGGAGTCTGTCTGACTGTCTCTCCCTGTTTCCAGCTTCAGAAAAATACAAAAAAATAAAATAAAATAAAATAAAAAAATAAAAATAAGAAAACTGAGATGCAGGGAAGTTAATGGACTTGCTCAGGGTATATAGCTGAAAAGCTGAAGAACTTTGGCTCAAACCTAAATATATCTAAGTCTAAAGCCCCATGTTCTTTCCACAATGTAAGTATTCACACTGTGAGAGGGAAGTGTTATGTAAACAATGTAAAAGAATATATATATATATAGATATATATATCTACACACACACATACATGCATACACACATAAGATATAACTCTTGTTATATCTTATATCTTTGTCCATTTTTATTCTGCTTTTGAACACTCAGTGTACATTTTCAAACCTTGTTTTATCTTTTTCATTACTTCTAAACTGCTATAAAATGATTTCGTTGCCTCACTGTACCTTCACCCCTACACCCGACCTAGGAACAAAGAGGGGTAGCTCCACATCGAATTGACATGCACGGCAAAGACAGTAGGACATTCAAAACCTGCTGTGGCTAAGCGCACATATAAGCCACAGAGCTGACTGTGTGTACTTGACATACTTAGAAAGCACTATATAAATTCAAATTGCTCTCCTACCTAGATGTCTAATGCAACTTCCCAGGGTCCCAGGCTTCAGGTACAGTATTATTGTCCACATAGATTCATTCATTTACTCACTCAACTAGCACTTACTGAGCAGGGCCTGCCAATTAGTCAGTGGATGGCAGTGCTCTCCTTACTGTCCCATTGACACAGGCCCTTCTGGTAAGGAAAGGGACCTTCCTTAGTCTTCCCTCGATGTCTCCGCCCATATCCTGACACTCCCAACCCGTGTTCCAGAATAAGGTGATCTATCCTTGGCAATGAGCTCATTTTACAGAGAGGAAAACTGAGATGGAAGACTTGAAGTTCAATGGCATACAACTTCTAAGTGGCCGTGCTAGGCTCAGAAACCAAGCAGCCTGATACCAGAGCTGACACTTGTATTGACTATGTGATATATACTTCTTGATAGGCTGTATTTCTTTAATGTGATTACCAACATCAGACCTAAAGGAAAGTTTGGGTTTGCAGAGTTTGGAAAGGCTTAAACTAAAGAAGAGAATTCTTGAGTTGGAAAAAGAAGACCGGAGAAGTCAAGGGATTTGTCCAAGGCCACCAGGGGCAAGGAGACAAATAGTGCTCAGAATACAGACTCCTTAGAACATGCCTTACCATCCTGACCCACTTCCAGGGGTCTGGCAGCCCCATTAGCCTGGGCCTGTGATCTGTAGGTAAGAGGAACCCAAGCCCAAGCCCACTCTCCACTGTCCACGTGAGCACAGCATCCTCTCCGTGAGTCAGGTGAGCACAAGGACGGCATGCAAACCCTGCACAGTGCCCTATGGCACTTCCCCCTGGTGGGGGAGGCTAGGAATATAAAACTTAACAGGTGAGCTCATGTATAACATGTAAGAAGGTACTAAGCACTAAAAAAGAGAGAGAGTAAAGTAAAGGGGATAAGGAGTGCCAGCTATGAGTGAAAAGGAGGGGAAGATGTTAGTTTTAATGAGTGTGGTCCGGTGAGCCTCATTGAGAAGGTGACATCTGAGAAAAGACATAAAGGAGATAAAGGACATCGCATGGAGATATCTGAGGACCAGGCAGTCCAGGCAGGGAAGCAGCACGCTGCAAAGGCCCCAAGGAGCCTGGACAGCTCCCTGTTGAGTGAGGAGTGCCGCAGTTCAAGCTCGAGATGACTGGCTCGAGCAGCAGCATGGAGGGGTGAGAAGTGCTGGGATTCTGAGTCTGTTTTGAAGGCCAACTTCATAGTATTTCCTGACAGATTGGCTGTGGGATGTGAGAGCCAAGGTATTCAAGCATGTCTCCAAGCTCTGGGTATGAGCACATGGAAAGGTGGAGACGCTCTCAACTGAGAAGGGCGAGGCTGTGAAGGAAGCAGGTTTGGGGGAGGGCGTATATCAGGAATTCAATTCTGGACACACTGAGTTTGAGATGTCTGTCAGCTGTCCAAAGGAAGATGTCTAGTAGGCTGAAGAATATATGAGTCAGAGGTACGGGAGAGAAGTCTGGCTGAAGATATAAATTTGAAAGTTATCAGCATATAGATGGCACTTTAAGCCAGGCAACTAAGCCAAACTCAACAGAAAGTGAATGTCGCTAGAAAAAGAAAAAAAGGAAGGTTAAGGACAGAGCCGTGGGGTACTCCAACATGCAGGGGTCAGGCAGAGGAGAGACCAGGGAAGGAGATGGAAAGGAACAACCAGGGAGGTGGGAGGGAAGCCACGCGGGGGGGGGGGGGGGGGTCTGGGAGCCGAGAGAAGAAAGTGGGGGGGTCTGGAAGCCGAGGGAAGAAAGTGGGGGGTCTGGAAGCCGAGGGAAGGAAGCGCTTCAGGGAGGAAGAGAGTGTGCAGCTGCCTTACAAGCTTCTGACAGGTCCAGACAGGAGTTCTGAACAATGACCACTAAGTTAAGCAATGTGGAGGCCACTTGGCAGAGGCAGATTAAGGTCGGTTGAGGCCCTGGTGCAGAAGAAAATATTGGGCCCCTTAAAAAAAAGAGATAGGGAAAATAAAACTACATGTTAACCGCCCTGGCCGGTTGGCTCAGTGGTAGAGCGTCTGCCTGGCATGCAGAAGTCCCAGGTTCGATTCCCGGCCAGGGCACACAGGAGAAGCACCCATCTGCTTCTCCACCCCTCCCCCTCTCCTTCCTCTCTGTCTCTCTCTTCCCCTCCCCCAGCGAGGCTCCATTGGAGCAAAGATGGCCCGGGCGCTGGGGATGGCTCCCTGGCCTCTGCCCCAGGCCCTAGAGTGGCTCTGGTCGCAACAGAGTGACACCCCGGAGGGGCAGAGCATCGCCCCCTGGTGGGCAGAGCGTCGCCCCCTGGTGGGCGTGCTGGGTGGATCCCGGTCGGGCGCATGCGGGAGTCTGTCTGACTGTCTCTCCCTGTTTCCAGCTTCAGAAAAATACAAAAAAAAAAAAACAAAAAAAAACAACACTACATGTTAACCATATTTTTAAATAAATAAAAACAGTATGTACTATTAATGTTTAAAATTGCACATATGAAACCAAACTTGGTGTCATTAGAAAAAAAGTGTAAAGTTGGGGTTTTGCAGGGCCCTTCAGAAGTCAGGGCCCAGGGTACTTGCCCGGTGCGCCCGCCATTCTATCTGCCTCTGCCACTTGGTAACCTTAACAAAAACAATTTCGACAGAAAGATATGGGAGCAAAGTTTGATTGGGGTTTAAGAGAAAAGAGAAGGGGAGAAAAGCACAAGGAAGCAAAGAAATGGGGTCACAATTAGCATGAAACGTGAAATCAAGAGATTTTTTAAGAAGGTGAAAAATAACAGCATGGTTAAGTGCTAATGGGAATGATATAATAGTAAAGAGAAAGAGACTGAGGCTGCAGAAGAGAGGGAAGATTGCTAAAATAATGTCCCTAGGTAGGCAAGAAGGGGCGGGGTCTTGGGCACCAGTGAAGGTATTAGCCTTGGATAGAAACATGAGTAACTCATTTATTGTAACAGGCCCGAGACAGAGGATGTGGATGCAGATGCTTGTGGATGGGGTAAGGTGTTTGGGAGAGGTACTGTCAATTAAAAAAAGGGGCCAGTGAAGAAACAGGGCCAGCCCACGAAGGACTACACAAACTTCCATACGTGGTCCAGATTTCACTCCAAGTGCAATATATAGCAACATTAAGCTTTTAGGCAGGTTTCACTTTATAAAATTTATTCCACAGAACTATATTGAATAGAATGAAGATAGAAAAGGAACCCGAAGATAGACCAATTAGGAAGATGTTGAAGATGTCTAGGTAAGAGAAGATAATAAGAATAGAAAGAAGTTAGCAAATATGAAACTTTACTAATGTACTCTAACAGACCTGTTATCCATTGACTATGATGGAAGGGGGTTAGGAGCCAGAAAATGACCTTAGTTTCCCGGCTCAGGCAACTGGAAGGATAGATATGCCACTCACTGAGCTAGGGAACTCAAGAGGAAAAATCCAGTTGAGATAGAACAGGAGTTGGGAACCTATGGCTCGCGAGCCAGATGTGGTTCTTTGGATAGCTGCATCTGGCTCACAGACAAATCTTTAATAAAAAAAAATAATAATTTAAAAATATAAAACACTCTCATGTATTACAATCCATTCATTTCCTACCGCTCATGTTCATGGTTGCAGGTGGCTGGAGCCAATCACAATTGTCCTCCAGGACAACACCAAATTTTTATTGGATAATGTGTAACATACACGTGTCGTTGTATGGCTCTGACAGAATTACATTTTAAAATATGTGGCGTTCTTGGCTCTCTCAGCCAAAAAGGTTCCTGACCGCTGAGATAGAAGATAAATAGTTGGTTCCTGGACCTCCCCTTTTAGACACCTATGGGGCACCAAGAGGGAGGATGTCTCCCAAGTTACGGATCATGCAGAACAGGAGCTGATGAAAGCTCTCAACTGGAGCTAAGGCTCTGGGAGTCCTTCTAGACCAGTGGTCGGCAAACTGTGGCTCGCGAGACAAATGTAGCTCTTTGGCCCCTTGAGTGCGGGTGCAAAGGCCAGCTTAGGAGTACCCTAATTAAGTTAATAACAATGTACTTACCTATATAGTTTAAGTTTAAAAAATTTAGCTCTCAAAAGAAATTTCAATCGTTGTACTGTTGATATTTGGCTCTGTTGACTAATGAGTTTGCTGACCACTGCTCTAGACAGTTACACTGGCTGAGTCTAAGGTAGGCATGGCCAACATATGGCTCGCAGGCCAGATCCGGCCCGTGTAATGATTTTATGTGGCCCACAATTAAATTTTTAATATTCTCCGCTACTTTAAAATCTCAGCTATTCAGAAGCGGAAGCGTCTTTGATTATTGGAAATCAAGATATTTAAGAAGATAGTGATACGCGGAAAAGAATTCTGCATGTGACTAATCTAAGGTTAACTTCCAATAATTGGTCGAATGGATTCACGATACTTCTTTACTTTTTAAAAAAATTCCATTATAAAGATTTACAACTTTTGTACTTATCTGTACTTGATATGAATTGTTTGACATTTAGCAGTGATGTGAAACTCACATTCTTTTAGGCAGAGTTTGCCAGTGCGCACCCAAAGTCAAACAATTCGTTATTTTTGTGGTCAAGTGTGCTGAATCAAGTGGCATTGTAGCATAGACAACAGCTGCAGTTGATAATTGAAAACGTGTCCAGGCTGTTTGTAAAACAAAATAATTGTTTTGTTTTTTTTGTTTGTTTGTTTTTGGGGGTTTTTTTTATTCATTTTAGAGAGGAGAAGGAGAGAGAGAGAGAGAGAGAGAGGAGAGACAGAGAGAGAGAAGGGGGGAGGAGCTGGAAGCATCAACTCCCATATGTGCCTTGACCAGGCAAGCCCAGGGTTTCGAACCGACAACCTCAGCATTTCCAGGCTGACGCTTTATCCACTGCGCCAGCACAGGTCAGGCCAAAACAATTGTTTTATTTGTGATATAACCCCTTCAAGCTCATTCTATTAATTAAATATTGTTTTGATTGATTGCGATAGTTTGGTTAGTTATATGGTATGTAATTATATTTTTATTAAAATATATATTTATTAAAATAATATTGTATATTAAAATTCTTTTTCACTCACATTTATTCATAAACAAGTTATATAATAAAATTTTGTTTACTTAAACGAATCATTTTTGTATTTAACATTTTTTTTTTTTTTGTATTTTTCTGAAGTTGGAAACGGGGAGAGATAGACAGACTCCCGCATGCGCCCGACCGGGATCCACCCGGCACGCCCACCAGGGGGCGACGCTCTGCCCACCAGGAGGTGATGCTCTGCCCCTCTGGGGCATCGCTCTGTTGCGACCAGAGCCACTCTAGCGCCTGGGGCAGAGGCCGAGGAGCCATCCCCAGCACCCGGGCCATCTTTGCTCCAATGGAGTCTCGGCTGCAGGAGGGGAAGAGAGAGATGGAGAGGAAGGAGAGGGGGAGGGGTGGAGAAGCAGATGGGTGCTTCTCCTGTGTGCCCTGGCCAGGAATTGAACCCGGGACTTCTGCACGCCAGACCGACGCTCTACCACTGAGCCAACTGGCCAGGGTGTATTTAACATTTTTTAATTTTAATATTTCGTCCAGCCTGTGGAAAAAGTTTTCTTTCTAATCTGGCCCAGGGGCAAAACCTGTTGGCCACGCCTGGTCTAAGGGATTTACTGATATGGGTAGCCAGGTCTGCTCCTGCATTCAATGGTCCAGACCACTCTGCTTTTGCAGGACTCTTGCCTTTAACTTTAGTTGTCACCCTGATGTCAATGGGATCTGCTTCTAATCTGCCTTTATTTTACGTTTACTGTACCTGTGTGAAGGCATGAAAGTAGATAGTCCTGCCGAATACAGTAACGGGCCTTTGCCACAGCAACTCAAAGACCTTTTCCGTTTTCAATTTTATAGATGTATTCTTGCTAGTTAAGGTTTTAGATGAAAAGGTGCTACTAGGAAGTGCATTCTAGCTCTTAACTATAAACAACTCTTTCATCATGTGCGATTGCGAATAATCCAAGTACTGTTTGTCTCCATAAAAGATTAGCAAAAAGCTAATTATTTAAAAAAGTGATTTCTATACTGTGGACACATCCCCTTCCTTGTGCACGCAAGGTGTTTTTAGATGATATGGAAGGTGATTTTAGATGGTATGTGAGCATGACACTAAATAACATTGACTCTCACAGTAAGAAAGTTTATTTCACTTTCCATTTTCTTCTTTCAAGAAGGACACACTCTGATGCCAATGTGTCCTTAATTTCCCCCAAATGTCCCTCCCTCTGACTCTGTCTCTATCAACAACAAAAGAAATGAAACAGGAATTATTTTGCTTTACTCTCTATTATCTATGATGCACAAAGTAATAAAACAGTTCATGTACGGTGAAAGGCTAGAACCAAACACCTGAACAATGCATAGTGTTTTCATTGATACACTGGCCCCAGGCTAATTTATAGTCAAAATCCTAGGGGGGGGGGGGGGTCACACTGAATAGATCAATGGTACGTAATCAGTGGAGATATGGAAATTTGGAATATTGACCCTACAACTGCATGAGCCTGGGCAAGTAATTTCTCCCCTTTGACCTCAGATTACTAATCTATAAATGAAGGCACCTGAACAAGATTCTTTCCAAGGGTCCTGCCTGCTACGAAATTCCCAGATTCATGATACTACATGCCAAGGGCTCTCGCTGAGGAAGAGTGGTACTTTTAAAGAGTGCCCCTGATCTGTACGATGCACAGCCCAGAACTGGCCTGCTGGCCAGCCTCCTTAGAGCAGAAGCAGGAAAGCTGCCTGCATTTACTCCAACGGGAAGCATAGTAGTCAGCGACTACCACTCGTACACCCCTGCCTGTTAGAAAAAGGGCAACTTCCTTTGTGTGCATCTTGCAATGAGACTTTGCTGAAATCCCACCAGCATACTCCATGTGGCATCATCATTACGAGCGTTAATAACCAGAGAAGCCCCAGCGTCCACTGGCTACTGCATCACATCATTAACTTCCCTCTCCCTGAACTAGCTACATGTCCCACTCCTGCTTAGAAAGTTCCCATGTCACGGGAGGCATTCACATCGTTATTTTAAAAGTAATTTGATATGAGAATTTCAACACTGCACAGTTTAATTTATGGACCCCCTTCTGAGTTTTTCTGGACCACTGTTTTGAGGAGGTTGGATTAATACAATTTACATTGAGTCCAATTCGCCCCTTCCTCAAGTGACAGGGGATGGGGACAAGGCAGAGGTTAAGAGGACTACACTCCATGACCTTCCACAGGAAAGAGCCCAGGGAAGGGCAAATACTGCCTTTCCCCCTCACACACTGCTCCTGTGCTGTTCCAGCGCCCGGGCAGAGCTGGGGAGAGGCCCCGAGAGGCTGGGCTTTGAGGCCAGCAAGTCCTGGGCCTGCCGCTCACCCAGCCAGTGTCCTCATTCCTTTGTCCCTTACTTTCCCACTCTGTGAAAATATATATATGTTATCTCTATATATACTTTATCTATATATTTTATATAAATATATATTTTATATAATGTATATATTATATATAATATTAATATATACTTTATATATAAATATATACATAAAACAATCACAAGATTCTTGAAGCTTAAAATTAGGTGTGTAAATAATCAGCACAATGCTACCCATGTCACCTGTGGTGGTGGTTGCCATGTTCCTACCTGACTGCATTTGGAATGGGAATATAGAAGTAACCACATAAATAAGCTTTCCTTCATTCAGGTGATGGGATTAAGGAGTGCAAATTAGCAGTTACAAAACAGTCAGGGGGATGCATGGCACAGCATAGGGAATATAGTCGACAATACTGTAATAGCTACCTGTGCTGCCAGGTGGGCCCCTGAATTGTCGGAGGGAACACTATAACCTAGGTGACTGTCTCTCTGCTGTGCTCTACACACCTGAAATCAATACAAAACAGTGTTGACTATAAACTGTAATCAAAAAATAAAATAATTTAAATTTTTTTAAAAAATTAATAAGCACTCTTTCATTCAGTTGTTCAACAGGCATTTTCTCTCTTACCCATTTTAATTATTTTCCATTATAAAATGTCTGAGCAATACAAGTTTATTAATATTTTCAGTTAGTGTTAGAAAGTACACACACCAAAGTATTAGGTATAATTTCTGAAGTATGGGGTTGAGAGAATTTTGCTTTATAATTTGCAACACTATGAGGTTTTAGTCAATAATAAATATATATCATTGATATGTTTCTTAAGCTTTTTATTTGGAAAAAAACCACTGAAATGCAAGTTCTAGGAGTTCATGATAAACAGGATACAAAAGAAAAAGAGGAGAAAGGAGTCCTCCTGCTACAACTGCAGTTATCATTGTTCTCACTCTTCTAAAGACCCAGGGAAGTTGAACTCCTGCAGGATATGAATGAAAGATCATGGAGACAAATGCAACAGCCCTTTACTCCCTGTAAAGATGGAGTGCCTAAAATCTGATAGCTCATGGAGCTCGCTAAGCGTCTGATGAAAGCTGTGGGCCCTCCTCCCAGGAATAGGGCAGCGATGAACTAGCTGCATACTGTGGTCCTAATATCTCCTGAGACTCGTCAAGGTGTAACACTAATTCTCATGGTTTACCACTAACAAGACCCTTCATTGTCTATTTAATTAAAGGCGAGAAGGTATTTGATTAAATACCAAGAAGATCCCATGATCAAAAGTATCTTCCCCACAACAATCTGGATACTGATGCCTAGTATGTCACTACTGGGAATTCCTTTGAATCAAGGCAGTATAACCTATAAAATGGTAAGAAGCCCCAAGAAATTTAATGCATGGAATTTGCATCATTCATTTCCTAACAAATACTTGTCATATTCCAGGTGACGGGGTAGACAGGGCAGTTCTCTTTGAACTCTATCTAGTGTGCAGGAGAGGATGCGCAGAGAGATGGACAAGTGATGTGTAACCCAGGCAGCACTCAATTTGGTTAGTGATGATCGCGATGAAGAAAAGCGAACAGTGATGGGATAGAATGGCTTGGGGGAGGACAACTTAACCTCGGGTGCCCAAGGCTACCCATACACCTGCCTGGTAAAAGTAAGCCAGCCATATTGACACACGTGAGGAAAGACATGGCATATCAAGTCATGACCATGTGCACTGAATCTGCATTTCACATTTTTTATTCTCGGATGAAAGCAGCTTCTAAAAATAGAAAGAAAGCAAATCCAGAATGGAAGGTGCCACAGGGAGAGAAAGCTGGGGACAACCCCAGCTACAAATAGGGAGAGCAAGAAGGATGAGTAAGAAAGAGAGGGCAAAGGCGAGACCTGACGTTTGATTATACCTTGAGACAGTTAGAACCTTTCAGCTGCAAGTAACACATCTGACTCAAAATAGCTTAAGCAATAAGGAATTTTTGTGGCTTACATAGGTTGCTAGCTGTTTTCTTTCCATTCTTGGCTGTGTCCTCCTCAGTAGAGACAGAGAGAGATAGAGACAGAAGACAGAGGCAACAGCACATACAGAGATATACATTTGTGTCTAGCTATTCCCAAGCTTCTCTATCCCTCTTGCTCCCAAAAGATACTGGCTTTGCTCACTTGGTTGATTCCACTCCCCAGATCTTTGAGATAGGAGCTGCTATCATCAGACTAGTTCTTTGGATTTTGCAACAGACGTGGAAATGGGTAGACAGACAAAGGGCACCAAAGTTAGAACGGGAGGTGGAACTTTCCCGGGAATGTTATAAAATTGTAGAAAAGGAGAAACTATAACGTATAGAGAATTAGATGATTTGATAAGAGGAGTATTTTATTTTTAAAAGAGCTCCTGGGGCCTATGTATCCCTTTCTTAATGTTTGAGCAATTTAAATAAAAACCTTGCGTTATTCTGGGTTGACATTTTTAGGTTGTTTGTTTTTTTTTAACTAAGTTTTATCATTATATTGCAGCTCTGAGACTGGACTATGTAGGTCCTGGCTTCAGTAGGGTTACACACACACACACACACACAGTCATTCACTCACTCACAAATGTCAAAAGCTCAACAGCCCTACTTCTCACACCCCTTGAGAACAAGATTGTCATGATCTGCTCCAGTGCTCCTAGGCTGTGTCTAGGCATGTCAGAAGGAAAAGAACTGGAATTTTGGCAAGTCGCTTTTTAAAGGTCATTGACCTCTGGTTTGCACTCCAGTTCAGACTATGAACCCTGTACTACAAATCATTATTATTAAAAAGCATTCTGGGTAGAGTAGAAAGGTCTTGGATTTACGAGCGGGAGACATGGGCTAAAATGCAGTTAGCTCACCGGCTGAGTGATCTTTAGTATAGTCTCTAACATCTATAAAAGGGGCATAATGGCACTGCCTTTACTAGGTTAGTGCAAAACTGGGAGTTCTTGAATATATGGGCTTAACACTGGAATACCCCTTACTCATTTGTGTATCCCTAAGGCATAGCTCATCGATGGCAAACACACAGCCCTAATGCTGCAACTCCCTACCCATAGAACACAAAGCTAATAAATAACAGTAGTTTGTACCAGTAGACCCTCACATAGGAGGCACTGAATAATGTTTTTCGAGTGAATGAATTAATGAACAGAGTGCGCTAGGCACTCACTCCCAACTGATCAGAGCGGGCTGGTGAGATGAAGCCAGGTGCTAACCCCTCGCCCTAGCCTTCCCTCGAGCGCTTTCACCGCATACACAGTTGCTTTCCCGTGCCCTCTAGTCTAGGGAGCCACCATCTGTTTTTATAAATAAAGTTATACAGGAACACAGCCTCATTGTTTACACATTGTCTGCAGCTGCTTTCATACCACAATGGCAGAGTTCGGTCGTTGTAACAGAGGCCAGAGGGCACACAAAGCCTGAAATATTTACTATTTCGGCGTTTACAAATATATTTACTACTATATATATATATATATATATTGCACACTCCTGCTATAGGCCGTGGCCTCCTTGAAGGCAGAGGCTGTGTGCTTCATCTTCTTGTCCCCAGCACCTTGCAAAAAGCAAGCATTTGATAAGCAGTAACTGAATTAATACATGTTGGGGATTCTAAAAGTGAAATTATGTGTTCACTGGAATTAGCCATTCTGTTTCTTATCAGGACTCACAGTGACAGGAAGCTAGACGACCTACCTTCATAAGGAGAAGGGCTGCGGCAAGCAGCGGGGACGAGACAAAGCGCTAAGAAGAGCACTCAGGCGGGGCGGGCCGGGCGACGAGTGGGGGCAGGGTAGGAATGTGCAGGCCAAGAGGAGAAGAGTGCGGAGAGAACCTGAAGGAGGAAGTTCAAAGTCAAGCTTGGTCTCCCACCTACTTTGCTAAAAACCAACGCTGACTAATAAACGTGTTTTAGTTAAGAACCTCCACATGTTGATTGTGGGCAACGTGACATCAGAATCACACAGGAAAGTCATAAACTCTAGAGCTGGGGTCCAGGGATCTGCATGGTTCACAAGCTCGCCAGGGGCTTTGCATGCCCACTATTTTTTAGAATCACTGACCTATAGAATATGTTCCTTCCCAAATGAAAATTCCTAAAATAAATATTTCTTAGATGGGACCTTGTCACACATATTTCTATGTAATGATTTTAAGATGAGTGCATTCTCACTGAAGATTTGAGTACTATCTATTGTGAAGTACTTTTACTGGGTCCACACAGAGCCAAACGCCGGCTCAACCCAATCAAAAGAGCTGGACAATGCTTTGTTTCATGAACTGGCCGGTCCAAAATTGATTGATGATCCAAGAGTCTCACAGAGACATAGGCCCAGAGAGAGACAAGGACAGTTGGGGGGGAAATATGGGATGGAATTACTGCATCGTATTGGAAAGTATCTTTACCCCAAAATAACCAAGATAAATGATTTGTGTCTGTGACATAGGACAAAGACGTTCAGTATAACAGAGTTGACTATGGAAAAGAACGCAGCCAGGACAGTAAATCACTCTGTAGGGAAAGCAGAAGGAAATGGTTCAGAATGAGTGCCTCTAGAGATAAAAATCACCTCCCTGAGATATTTTTGTAAAAAAAAAAAAAAAATCCTTAAAAATATTGGGAAATAATTTATAGTAGAAAAAAAAAAAAAGCCATATAAGTCAAATGGCCTTTCTTCATGATATCAAAGTATATATTTAACACAGGCTCGTTATACCTTACTTTCTATCAATTCTAACTAGGTTTTCATTTGCTGCCAAGGTTGGACCCCAAAAGTGTTATGTCTAAAGTCAATTCTTTCTTCTCAAGTCTGTAAATGTTCCTGAAAAGCGTTAGGAAATGAAGATAGACTCCTCCCCACCACTGGCTCTGGGGTCCATTTCCTGCCTTCTCAATGATGGTCATTCATTACTCCTGTACCTGGGATCCTCAAACTACCAGCCACCTATTCCCACTCTGACTCTGGACACAGAATTCAGGAACAGCACACATTCCAAAGGATTCTTTTTTCTTTTTTAAGAACTGTAAAATTAGTACAATGGCATTGTGAAACTGAATGATCACTTCGGAAAATAAATGATGTTTGATTCCAAAGTCACCCCCTATGCCAAAAGGCATCCCAGATGGACTAAAATTTAAGGTGCAAAATATGAAACCATAAAGATTCTAGAAGAAGACACTGAGAAAAAATCTTATAATCCTATAGTGGAGAAAGTATCTGTATGTAACATAAAATTCAAAAGTCAAAATGAAGGATTGATGAATCATAGTCCACAAAATTCTGCATGAAACAAAATACCTGAAAAGAAAGTCAAAGATCAATAAATTAAAGAAAATCTAGGTTGCAGTGAATATCATAGGCCAACAGCTATTATTTCATTAATATGAGATCTTAATAATCAATAAGGAAGATCCAACAACTAAAGGAAAAATTGGAAAGGTCATAGCAGCTTTGTGTAAAATTAACTAAAATGACTTAGAAGCACATTACATTTACTCAACTTCCTCAGAATAAGAGAAATGAGCATTAAAAACTATACTGAGGTTCCATTTGTCATCTCTCAGGTTGACAAAGATAAAAAAAAATTATAGCAACTTGTATTGAAGGTGGGAAAACAAACACTTTTAATACCTTATTCGGGAAATGTAAATGGATTTAACCTCAGAGAACATCAATTTGGCAATATTTATTAAATTTGAAAATGCAAATTTAACTCAGTAAAGTTCTAGTGATTCATCCTGAAACATACCTGTATATAATTAGCCTCTGTACAATAACCAAGACTGTCACTGGATCAAGGTTGATATTAGCAAAAAATTGAAACATCCTGAATGTCCATCAACATTTGTATAATTATGTTAATAGAAATATATATGTATTAAGTAAAAAGGTGCAGAATGACATAGTGTATTCATATATAATTACACATGCAGAGTATTTCTAGCAGAAAATACAACAACAGGTAACAGTGGTTGTACCTCTAGGGACAACGGGCTGGTTGGGAAGAAGGGTGGGTAACTTTTCACTATACTGGATACCTTTTTCGTACCTTCTGAATTCTGAACCGTGGGCAAGTACTGTACTACCTATTCAATAGACAATTTTTTAAAGGAGCCCCAAGAAAATTAGACAAATATTCAAACCCTCTAATCGTATTCTAAAGAGGTCCTGAAGTCAGGTTTTCACCTGCATAATTTGAGTATTATCATCAGGCAGGAAACTGTTTTTGTGATATTAATTAGAATTCTGCTTTACTTCTTTCTGCCCCCTCCCCAAACATGGACTCCGACCCTTACTATGTAATTCCCTGCCTTAGGGAGTTCTGCAGGGTAGAAGGCAGAAGCTACTAGGCCAGTGACTCTTTCCATCATTTGTAAAAGTTCCCACACTCTGAAGAGATCATGGCAGCGACCCAGAGAGGAAGGAAGAAGTGTGCTTTTGAAGGAAGTGGAGAAGGAAGAAGAACGTTTCTGTAAGCAGAGGGAGCAGAGAGGGGTGAAGTCCAGCCAGCACCAGGTTAAGCTCCTGGAAATGGATGTCTGGTGGGCTGTGGGGTCTCTATCCAGGATACAGGAGCTCCCAGGCTCATCAAAGGGTCCTAACCTCCAAGAGCCAGCAGCAAAAGGGCCTGTGGAAGCAGCAAAAGCTAACCTATATGGACCAGTGGAGCCACCTCTATCTGGCATTAAAGAAAGCCTAGGACATTGGCAAATCTCTGGGTGGGGGTGGAGGAGCAATAGGAACGGTTTAAAGGAACCTCCATAATGACTGCAGTTGGGTTTCCCTCCAGCCATCGTGATGCAGGGCTCAGAGCTGGATTTAAGTTGATTTGTTATGTAGCTGATTTTGTGGGTGGAGATTTCTCCCCAGTTTATAGTAGGCTACACTGTAAATCAGCTAGTCTAGACACTCAATATATTAATGTTACTGAGCAACGTCTTTCTTTTTTATGGCAACATATGAAAACATCTCTTTTCTCTCTTTTCTACCATGTTTTATCCCTTACATCACCCTTGTTTCTTATACGTTTACCTTCGCCTTTTCCTATCTCTTTGTCCTTTCCTGCTTCCCAAGATGTAGAGATACTTAAAGGCACAAGCAAGGGTGACTGGGCATGACCAGGATCACTCTTGAGCTTACAGCAGTCATGCCCCAAATCTAAGAAATGTTTGCAAAATGACTGCTTCCTCTGTCCAGATTTCTCCACAAGGCTGGAGAAGATGTTAACACTGGGGCGCAGGGGGAAGCTGACCCTGAGATTCCCAGGAGCCTTCTAGACAGGGCGAGTTCTCTTCCAGCGAAGTGTTGACTGAGCTACAGAACTGGCACTGAATACAACAGTGTGCTTAAACACAAGTTCAGGGCACTGGTCCCTCCTGGGTTATCGCAAGAAGATAGTAAGGGGACTAGCAAGAGACCCCAGCCTTATCAATCATCACAGAAATGCCATTTCCCTGTCTGAAAGAAACATAATGGAAAAGTGGGGAAAGTGAAAGGGAACTGAGACCCTGGGGAAACAGGGAGTCCCCCGAGTGCTTCAGTTAATGGGCAATGAAAGGCTCGTTTTCTCAAGGCCTATGAGTTCCAAAAACATTTTTTTAATTGTGTGTTTTCATTTCAGTGATAAATTCAAAAGAAAAAAATAATGTTTTGGCAACTATAAAAGCAAAACTTCTCTTTAGCAGTGACAGATTACAATTGAAAGTATAAGTTAGTGTTTTCCAAATGGGCATTGTCTTCTCTGGAGTGGAGAGAATGTTTCTCCTTTAGAAAGGACAATTACATTACAGCAGTTTAAAAGCCCTGGTTTTAAGCAGTGCCCTATAACCCTGGTCAACAAACTGCAACTCACGAGCCACATGTGGCTCTTTGGACCCTTGAGTGTGGCTCTTCCACAAAATACCACATGCGGGCGCTACCTCAATAAGGAATGTACCTACCTATATAGTTTAAGTTTAAAAAATGTGGCTCTCAAAAGAAATTTCACTCGTTGTACTGTTGATGTTTGGCTCTGTTGACTAATGAGTTTGCCGACCACTGCCAGGAAAATGGAATAACACGTGAATGTTCCCAGGATCTCCCACCAGAATTTTAGCATGGATTGTGTAAGACCCAGCCATGACTTTGGAAAGCAGGGTCCTAGAGGAACAGGGAAGACTCGGAGAGTGGTGCAGAGTATGGAGTAGCCAGTGTAAGACACAAGAAGTGAAAGGGCACTGAGCAAGAGGAGCACGGGTACCAAGAGCAGAGGAGAGCCTTGCAAAAGGCCCCTGAAGTACCATCTAACACAAGGTCAGATGTCAGCACACTGACCCACCTGGAACTGGAGCTGCATACACTAGCTCAGACTTCACTCCCCCACACGCTCCAGCTGCCAGTGTAGACACCAGCACCCCCAACCCCCAAATATAGACTAGCCCGGGGCTCCTGCTCTTCTCTTCCAAACACCCCCTCATTCCTCAAAATCTACCTTGTCCCCGATCCCCTCCAACATCATCTGTGCATTACCACTTAGCCATGAACTGTTTGAATCGCTTCCTGATGATCAATGTATATTCCTCTTGTCCACCCAGGAATTCTGTAAGAGCCTTGTGGGTAGGCCCTAGGAAAGCACCAGCCTATAACAATAACCCCTGTTGTTTTCAACAAAGCATTTCGATGCATATTCTTTCATTTTGCTCAAACATCCATCCTATTAGGCAAGCTGGAGAGAAAACACTATAGACTTCAATCAAGAAAACAGTTCCAGCAAAGTTTGGTGACTGGATTTGAACCAACTGAGTAAACTCACAAGTATGCAAATCAACTCTCTAAGAGGCTCTCTTTAGATTACATGATTAGTCTTAAAACTAATTAGTTCTTCAAAGGAATGACAGTGCTCCTGGTCTAGAAACCTCACTCCCTTGCCTTCATACTACTCAGCCGGGTTACCGTTTTGCAGTTATTATGTGATTATGGGCCTGATACAAAATAGGTGTTTAATAAATACCTGCTAATGAATGAATTCCACCTCCTCCATATACACACCTGTCTCACCTATTATATCCTCCGCTCCCAAATGATGCCCTTACTAAATATTTATTGGTAAGTGAATGAAACACGTAAGCAATGCCTTAAATGCCCCCAATGAGAAGCATCCGTGATGCCCACAAACAGATTTCTTTTAAATATATATATACACCTTATGTCAACCCCCCAAATCAGGGCGGTGAACCTAAAATAGGATCAAATTACTTCTGGGACAATGAACTGCTCCCCATTTGCCAACCCGCGCTGGCTGCTGCTGCTCCGCTCCCCCTAACACTCCCTTTGGGCAGCTATTTCAGGTGATGGCGTTATCACCGACCGAATTCAATAAAGCCACCGGCTTCCCCCCTCGATGTTTATTTTCTATAATCCGTCTTCCAGCAGGAGGCCATTACCCAGTCAAACAACGTTCAGTTTCATCGGCATTACCTCTTCAAGGGAACATGCAGAGGGTTTGCACAAATGGGTGTGTAGTAAATTTAGCCTTTTAATAGGTTCATTCTTTATTAGGTATTTATTTCGGGAGGCGAGGTCCTAATTAGATTAAGGAGAGAAGCTCAGAAGCTGTGGAAGCTTCCACAGAGATTCCACAATTAGGTGGATTTGGTTTAGGTTTTCGGTTTTCCCTTTATTTTCTTTTTCTCCCATGGCTGGGGAAATCCACACGGCAATCTCGAGCTCCTTCAGATAAGAGTCTGTGAAATGAAACCCTGCCAATGTTTTGCATGAGGAAGTCACATTTGTCCTTCTCCTGCGCAAAGTTATTGTGGGGCCAGACTCTTAAGGAAAAAAAGCAGCTCCTGGAGCCAATGGTGAACCCAATTTACTGTGGCAGATGAATATAACAAAGGTGGTGGTCTAGATGTTTGGCCTGGAGGCACAATTCAATTTTCAGCTGTTTCAAAGCTATTATGTCAAAGGCTGTTTGCATAAACATAATGTTGCTGGGGTAATCTGGGGTAGGCAGGAGCGGAGACGTCTGCCCTCTACTGCTCCAAGTAGGAATAGCAGCTGGACTGCCTTCAACCCAGATTTAGAGCTACAAAAAGTCGACTGTCCCCCAAATAAGGAGCCATCTCTCGAAGTTTCTGAAACGATTTTTTCTCAAGGATAAAATGAAGGAGACTGAGGATGTGCTGAGTTGATTGATGATGTGGGAACCTAGGAGGAGGCTACTTCCCTTCCCCCTCTGTCCACCCACACGTATATATTTATATAATCACATTGATATTTAATGTGTTTTTTTAACATAGAAAGAAGAAACAGACAATGACTCACAGGAAACAAATCAATACATTTCAAAATGGGCTAAAGAAATGTCATCGTAAAAAGAATGTTTAATGTTTATGAGGGTAGGAGTGGGAGGAGATATCTTTTCAGTTTCGTGTAAAAATCTGGCTTTCTTCTGGTTTCTTCTTTGTTCTTTCTCTTTCATTAAAAAAAAAAAGAGAAAATTGTACCAAGCTCTATGTTGAGCACTTCATACCCTCAGAGAACCACCATCAACATTTAAATGTTTTTTCTTCCAAACACAGATAATTTTTTAGTGAAACAGAGGATGAGCCACTATGGGTGAGAACACTGTAAATAGGGTGTTACAGTAAAAGACTCCCCAAAAAAGAGAAAGGTCACATGCAAATAGAAGCTGTGCTCCAGGGGACCCTGACCTAAACCCAGACCTGCAGACCGTCAGTCATGAACCAAACTTGGAGCATAAAACGGCCCATTAGATGACGTTGGTTCAATGGCACAGAATTTATTCTTGATTAGGTTTTGTAAACTTGTGTTCCTATATCCAGAGTTATCCTTTCAATGCTCTACATTCTAAAATGTCCAAAGTTTGTTCAAGTCAGCAAACACAAGTACTCCTTCTGTACACCCAAGTCCCAAATAAGGGCACACATCAAGACTGGACAACAGGAATGCACCCATGGAACTCACCGGCTCTCAGAGATTCTGGTATAGGGGAGTCAGCAAGTCAATGAAAGAGACTAGCACTCATCAGATAACACAGTCTAGTGACTACAAAGGGAAGGAGATTTTTTTAATGATGTTCAGAGGCCATGTTTACTAGGTACCTATACTAAGACAATGTCTGTGGTGCAAAATATTTGTCTATAATAATAAAAATATCTCCATGTATTGGAGTTTTTCCTCATTTGGGACACTGATGAGGTCTTTACATGGTTTTCTCATTGAATCTGCACTGCACAGCATCCACACACGAGCAAACTCTCTGTAAATGCCTATGGATTTTGGATTCAGAATGAACGTGGAGGTGATGGTCTCTCTACCACAAGGGGTTCTTGAGAAAAATGAAATGAGATAATATTTGTCAAGTGCTTAGAACAGTGCCCAGAGTGGAGTAAGAACTACACAACTGCTCAGTGAACCCCCGCGTCGGCCCATGACTGAGAGAAAGAGGACTTGACGACCAATGTCAGTTCAGCACCAACAGTCACAGGTCTGAGGCGTGCCATACGTGGGTCCCCATCCAGACGTTTGGAGCCAGAGCACTTATCAGAGGCTGTGTCTGACCGAAGAATGGTCTGATGTTGCACACTCACTTGCACACTTGCATTTGTTAGGGGAGCCTTGGTGTTGGGACTCTGCAGAACTACCCTTTGTGCGGGGAAATAGTAATTAAATAAGGTAAGAGGCCCTTTGGTTTCTTTCCATTTACCAGTGGTTTCCCTCACCTTCCCACGTGCAAACAGGAATTCCAAATGCGTGTACTTTTCCTCAGTTGGTATATTAAATGATTAGGAAAGCAGAATGGACCAGAATTTGGAGTCAGGCCGAACTGGGTTCAAATTCCAGCTCTACCCTCTTATTCACAGATGACCTTGATTGAGTTGCTTAAGTTTCCTGAGCCTGTTTTCTCATAGGTAAAATAGAGATTAAAGTAGTATTTTCCTTATAGGTTTGTTGGAAGAATGAAATATAATATAAAAAGTGTTAATCATAAAAAAGACAATATAAAAATAGTAATAGCCAGTATTTCCCATGCCTAGCACTGGAGAGAGGCCATTTTTTTCACTGTTCCATAGGGATCCCTTCTCTGCGGAAGCCAGTTTGGACTGAGTACTTTTCATGTTCAGTAGAATTAAGTTGGACTGATAGAGGACTCCATAAACATAAATCCATTCACTAATAGTAGTGGGAAAAGTAAGAATTGACTGTACATCCTCTTCCACACTTCTCATCCTTTGAATCATTGGCAAATCCCTGTGAAATGTCTTTCCAGATTTGGAAAAGCTTTCTAAAATAGAGAATGAGCAAAATTCTCATCAAAAGCTAGGAATGAACCAAATTCACTCCACTAAACCTTGCCTCTAACAAGCAACACGTCATACTGACTTCAGTACCCAACAGTTATGAACTCTACGTTCATAATTCAGAATCATCAGACCACAGCTTACATGAGCCCTTTAGGTTGAACAAAAACTAATTTAACTTGTTAGGCCCCAAGCAACTGACTGAAGAAAAGCAAACCCTGAAACCTAAAGACGCTTCCTTTTCAGGAAAGCCGACCTTGTGAGTCAAAGTGGCGTGTTTTGTAACAGGACAGTCATCTCAGAAACTCGCTCACGTGTGTTTATTTCCTGTCTTTTCCTTGTGTCCAACCAGGTACCACACTCGGGGCTTCCCCGCCAGAGGGAAGGTTTCTAACTGAGAAACATGATCTTCCTGGACTTTTGTTCGCAGAAGCCAGCACTGGTGATGGCGACCTGGTGGCTGACAGACATTTTCCTTTGGTGTACGCAGAGTAATTTTAAATGCTTGAGACACCATTTAACCCAAAGGAGATTACTTACAATAATCTGGATTTCTAGCTGTTCTTGAAAAATCAGAAGATCCAGCAACACAGGGCAACACCCCAGAACAAAGCGGCAGCCCCCTTTCACACAGAGCACGTGGCAACCCCCTGCCACGCCACCTTCCTTCCTTCCATTCCCACAGCCTCTGTCTTCATTCAAGCTTGCAATTCCTGGCTGAAGCCTGCTGAGACGAGGGTGCTAGGACTCCTGAAAGGACTGGAGAACAAGAAGAAACCCATCTGATAGAAACAAGATGAGAAATGGATTCTCTCAAGGTTAAGATCCAAAAGCTGAAAGGGAAGACAGGGCTGCACTCTTCCACTGAGTGGCAGAGACTGAAGGTGGCTGACTGGCCGTGTTCTGGAGAAACAGTGAGACTGCAGGAAGGAATGGCAGCACGTGGTTCCCTGCTCTGACAGCAACGTTCTCGTTACGGGTGTGGCACAAAAGCAGCGGGGCAGGGATCAGCCGCATGGACCGGGTTCACGGGGATCTCAGCAACCAGGGCACCCCTGATGGTGACGGCCTGAGCCCTGCCCCGCCCCTGGCTCTGGGGAGGGGGAAGACATGGTCCCCAGGACTTAGCAGTGAACTCCTAGCCCACCAGGGGGGTAGAGACTGGGTTGTTCTAAAGGAAAGAGAAGTTCAATATTTCTTGAGCACGTGAGATCAAACTGCTACAACTTTTAAGCACTCCGAGAAGTCATGAAACTACCCAACCTCACCCTCCCAAAAAAATGTCCTTCTCCCTTGGTTTTGCTCTGAATATTCTCACACATCTAGGTGGGTTTTCTCAGATGGTCATTTCTGTTTGCACCGCTCCTATGGCTGCTGTGGCCTTGGCCTACAGAGGCCTGGGTTTTACAGTGTCATTCATCCTGGAACGCTGGGAAGTTTCTCTCTGACCAGGACACTGTGGTCTGGGATGGAGCAGCAGTCCCCACATTCCTCACATTCTGGAAGAAGCCCAGTGGATGGTTCCTCGCTGACAACAGAGTTCAGCTCAGGCAAGTCTGCAGAATGGGGTGACAGGACACTCCCTCATAGCCTTCCCTGGTTGCTCAAGAAGCAATATTTCTACAGGGTCCTTAAGAACCCCAGCATTATAATCAAACAGTTCAAATCTTGGCTCTGCCACTTACCAGCTTTTTAAAAAAAAAAACAAAAAACCTTAGGCAGCCTTAAAATAATAGTAGCTGTCTCACAGTTTTCATCGGGAAGATTCAAGGAGCTCGTGTCTAGTTCCGTATCAGTACATAGTAAGAACTCTAATAAGGGTTAACTATTAAAATCATAATTATCATTAATGGAAAACAGCCTGGACCTCCCGAGAATTTAGAACCTGTACAATGAAACCAGAATAAGCAACATCTGCCCAGTGATTTCACCATGGCACATACATTAAAGAAACCACGGGACACGAGGCCAGCACACGGCCTCCCAGCCTCAGCTAGATCCAATACAAACACTTATTCGTCTCTCACTACCAATAAGGAAGAACAGACCTTCCCTGTACTGAAGGACAATGGAAGCCAATAGATGTAAAGCATGTAAGAAAGTGATGTCCTGAGGCCCGTTGTCAGCTATTCCAGGGAACAGGAAGAAGTCAAGGTCAGCCAGTGGAGCCCAACAGTCAGGGCTGGAGCCATCGGGCAAAACTGGGAAGAAGACTAAAGTTTTGTACACCTCTCTGTCCTGCTCATTTTAGTAGATTAGAACATATCCTCCTATTCAGGCATACAAGGCTTCATGGGGCCCCATTTTTTTTCCAAAGTGAGAAGCAGGGGGAGGCAGACAGACTCCTGCATGCACCCAACAGGGATCCACCCGGCATGCCCACCAAGGGGCGATGACTGGCCCCTCTGGGGCATCACTCTGCTGCAATGAGAGCCATTCTAGCACCTGAGGCAGAGGCCACAGAGCCATCCTCAGTGCCCGAGCCCACTTTGCTCCAGTGGAGCCTTGGCTGTGGGTGGAGAAGAGAGAGACAGAGAGGAAGGAGAGAGGGAAAGGTGGAGAAGCAGATGGGCGCTTCTCCTGTGTGCCCTGACCGGAAATGAACCTGAGACTTCCACACGCCGGCCGACATTCTACCACTGAGCCAATCAGCCAGGGCCATGGGGCCCTTTTGATACCCAGGATCTCAAAGTTAGCTCAAGTTCTCTCTAAATACCCTCATGTGATCTGAACCTTCAGGTAACACACTCCCTATTCAAAACGTGCCCTTGAGACTCTGCTTTGTTTTTGCTAATCTGAAAAGTTAACTTATTCTAAAGTATTATGGACAGACGGAGGTTTCCTCCGTTACCACTTCGATCAAATCTGCATATTTGCCAGGTTTTTCATAACCCAAGAGCAAGCACTAGGCCTCACTCCGGAGTGACTAAGACATGGTGCGGAGCAGACAGACAGGACTGGAACTTGGTCCAGTTATGGACTGTGAGGTAGGTGCTCCACAACATGACAAGGGTTGAGCCGTCCTGAGAGACACTGTTTCATATACCACGGCAGGACGGTGACCCCTCAGATCTGTGTAGGCAAAGTCCTCCACTTCCCTCCCCCATCACAGTCCCCTGACCAGCCCGAGCCCGAGGCATATGGAGGCAAAGGTGGCCTGACAGGTAGATCTGCCTGCGGAGACAATTCATGACCCAGAGAAAACGCCACTTTGTACAATCTCCTCTCTGCTGCTCCCATAACAAACATATACGATAAGATAGAAGAGAATTTCCTTTTGAATTAACAGCTAAGCTCCTTGGATACATATTTTCTTTAGCATGTCATCTGAGACTGTGCAGGCCTCAACGTCCGAACTCCAGTTCTGTAGTGTGGGGAGCAGCCCTACATCTCCCAGATGCCTGTCACTTCCTCAAGCGTATTCAATTGTTCCTTTCTCCCCGATCCCCGCCATCGGGGGGTCAGCTCTGCCTTCCACTGAAGGGACTCAGATGTGAAGTTTAACCCCCGGCAGGTTGGCCGCAAATAACCCACTCACCGGGAGCTAGGGGTGAACAAGGAGGATTTTTCTAAAGACTTCAGGAAAATAAAAAAGACAGCACGTGGCCTCCGGCAAGCTATATTAGAAGCCACATTAAATAACCTTCACCTGACTGTCCACTGGATAGATCCAAGCCCCCCATGCCCTTCATACAACTCATAACTGATGCCTAAACATTGCTATTCCCCAACCTTGTCTGTGGCAGTTGTGCTGCGAATTATGTAATTACATAATTCGATACAAATACACAGACAAAAAATAAATATAAAAATACAGCTCTCGTTTCTATCAAAACTGAGTTAAACGCTCTGTATAGACTTGACAGAGGTGCACTTATAGAGAAATTACTGTCCAATTCGATCTTTGAGAGAAGATCCCCACAAAAGATGGGGGATAATGATAAACCTCTGAAAGGAATCTGTACTAAAATTACTTCCCAAGTTTCTTTTAAGTTAATGATCCAACTTAAACTAATAAAAACTAGAATTCACAGATGATGGCATTTAGAATGCTTGGTACAAAAAAAAAAAAAAAAAAAAAAGGCAAGAAACTCTGATAGCAGAGTTTGGCCAGAAAACAAAGACCTTGGCCAGACATCAAATGATGAGTAATGAACACATACTTTATGTCTCTTAAGTTAAAATAAAATATATCAACGTGTTTTTTAATGATATCCTGATTTAAACTCCTTTTAAAATTTTTTTCATTAACTTGCAACTTGCTCCTGTCACAGCAGATTGGAGAACTTCTGCTGGTCAATCTATCAATATGAGCCATCAAAAACAGTTGCCTGTGACTTCAAACTGGATTTAGAAGAAAGGCTCAACTTAACCAAGTGGATGGATTTCAACACAGAGACCACCCCATTTTATGCCATGCAGACATATGCGCTCACTTCTAGTCTATTGGCCAAGGTACTTACCTACTGAAAACTCACTCGGGGAGTGGTTAGAGGCCACATCTCCCTCACCATCCAATTCCTGCATCTCCTCAAAGATGTTCACAAGTTTTGCCAGAAAAAAAAGAATAAGGAGTACCTTGGAACCTGGGAACTTTGCAGAGTCTGTATTCTTAACCAGGAATTCATGGACAAGCCTCAAAGGGATCGAGAAATTCCTGAAAATGTATGCAAAACATTACGACTGTGTGTGTGCGCACGCACGCATGCGTGTGTGTCTGTGTGCGCACGCGTGCATGTGTGTGTTGTGTGTTTTAGGGGAAGAGGACCTATAACCACCATTTCAGTTTCAAGTATGATCTTCTAAAAAGCAGCCAGACTGCTACCTTAATGGGGTTACCAATTGTGCCCATGGGACTGTCTCGATTTGAGCTCAAAGGCCCTGTGTCCCAGGAAATCGCTCAGACGGGGAAACCAGGATGGTTGGTCATACTAACATGAGATTGTCAGACAAAATGCAAAATGCCCAGTTAAATCTGAATTTCAGATAAAGAATGTATAACTTTTAGGAAAAGTATGTCCTGAGAAATATTTATTTTTATTATACTTTTCCTAAAAGTTATACATTGTTAACTGAAATTCAGATCTAACTGGACATCCTGCATTTATATTTGCAAAATCTGGCAACACTACCCTAATATAATAATGAATAATATAGGAATAGCGGTAGCAATAGCACTAAAAATTGAGGGCCTCCTGCATCAGGCACAGTTCCTTATTCAATCTTAATCATATCATAGGAACTTAGCAATGATTACATTTTTTCCCAATGTATTGATGCAGTGATTAAGGACTAAAGAGGTGAAATAGCTTGCCTAGTATCATATAGCCCAGGGGTCCCCAAACTACGGCCCCGCGGGCCGCATGCGGCCCGCTGAGGCCATTTATCCGGCCACCGCCGCACTTCCGGAAGGGGCACCTCTTTCATTGGTGGTCAGTGAGAGGAGCACAGTTCCCATTGAAATATTGGTCAGTTTGTTGATTTAAATTTACTTGTTCTTTATTTTAAATATTGTATTTGTTCCCATTTTGTTTTTTTACTTTAAAATAAGATATGTGCAGTGTGCATAGGAATTTGTTCATAGTTTTTTTTTATAATCCGGCCCTCCAACGGTCTGAGGGACAGTGAACTGGCCCCCTGTGTAAAAAGTTTGGGGACCCCTAATGTAGCCCGTCAATGGCAAAATCCGACTGAAATCCACCAAGTTCCATGTTCTGCAAAAGGGGAAGGGAGGAAAGCTGTCTGGAGATGCCCAAAGTGGTTGGTTTGCCACCCGGACCCCTCTTCACTCCCTTCCCTCTGTCAGTAACTTAGCCCCAGGTTCTGAGCCTCACTCACCAGGCTGTACATGTGAGGCTCACATATTCAGAGCATTAGCACCATGGCTTGGCAAGTATCATGTTTTCCAAACTTTGCTCTAACTCCCCCACTTTTCTCATAGGCTTTATCAGGGAGACATGGCCTGAAGCCTTTCAGCTCCCAAGAGTTGACAGTGGCTTAAAACATCAGCTGAACTTCATCTGCCTCCTTGAACTGCCTTCTGTTCTCCAAAATCAGTTAGCACTTAGCCCAAACATTCTGCAGCTTAGAATGGGACTTGCATTGAGGTAACCCAATGTCCCAGTTTTTCTGGAGCTGGGACATTTCTGAGGATACAGGACTTTCACTGCTAAAAACGGGAAAGTCCCAAGAAAACTAAGGACAGCTGGTCACCTTTCCTGTCTGGCAGATTAACCATATGCATTTACTTATATTATCTCCCTAGATCGTCAGCACAACCCGGGACAGAACCCATTTGACAGACAAGGAAACTGAGATATGCCGTAATTGCTAAAGTGTGCAGGGCTGTGAACTGAGGAGCTGAGTTTTCCAGATATGCCCCCCACACTCTACCACTGGGCCGAGAAGTGGTTTAATGCCCTGAGCTCCAGAGTTGGACTGCCTCCATCTGAACCCTGAGCCTGACCTTGGGTCACTTTATCAACCTCTCCCGGCATCCCAATTTACTAACCTATAAAAAAAATGGGGATGATATTCAAACCTACCAACGTGTTCAGTGAAGTTTATGTAAGATAATGCATTTAAAGCACCCAGAACAATGCCTGGTGCTTAGTAAGTACCCACTGATGGAAAGTCATCATGACTCCATCCTGTCACTAAAAGAATGAGGTATAGAAACAGTTACATCTTCTTTGCATCCATCCTGAAGATGTCTGGGAATAGCCTCAAAATGTCCTTCTTTCCCCTCCTAACCAGTTATCCATCTTTCATCAAAGCTTTTTTCTAAATATTTTCAAAAGCTACATTTTCAGCTTTTGCTGTCTCTTCTGAGTCCCCTGTCCTGACCAAAACCTGTGTTCCTTGTATTCAAGCTATAGTCAGCTGTATCTTTCACAAGCTCAGAGTCAATGTCAGTCAGAGTCCACTCAAAGACCAGATCCTCCCTGACACCAGCCCAAGGGACTTGGTGACAGAGGAACCATGTCTGCTTTATTCACTTGTGCATTACCTCTAGTGCTCCAATCATTGCAGGTGCTCGAGAATTACTTATGGCAGTGGTCCCCAACCTTTTTTGGGCTACGGATTGGTTTAATGTCAGAAAATATTTTCACGGACCCGCCTTTAGGGTGGGACGGATAAATGTATCACGTGACCGAGACAAGCATCAAGAGTGAGTCTTAGACGGATGTAACAGAGGGAATCTGGTCATTTTTAAAAATAAAACATTGTTCAGACTTAAATATAAATAAAACGGAAATAATGTAAGTTCTTTATTCTTTCTCTACAGACCGGTACCAAATGGCCCATGGACCGGTACCGGTCTGCAGCCCGGGGGTTGGGGACCACTGACTTATGGAATTCATTGATTAATCAATTAATGTTGGCTCTGGCCAGTTGGCTCAGAAGTAGAGCATCAGCCTAGCATGAGGAAGTCCCAAGTTCAATTCCCAGTCAGGGCACACAGAAGCAACCATCTGCCTCTCCACCCCTCCTCCCTTCTTCTCTCTCTCTCTCTCTCTCTCTCTCTCTCTCTCTTTCTGTCTCTTCCTCTCCCACAGCCATGGCTCCAATGGTTTGAGCAAGTTGGCCCCAGGCACTGAGAATGGCTCCATAGCCTCACCTCAGGTGCTGAAATAGCTCTGTTGCTGAGCAATGGAGCAGCGGCCCCAGATAGGCAGAGCATCACCCTATAGAGAGCTTGCTGGGTGGATTTCAGTTGAAGTACATGCAGGAGTCTGTCTCTCTGCCTCCCTGCCTCCCCATCTCTCAGTTGATAATAATAATTAAAAAAAACAGTCAGTATCAATTCCCCCATGGTGAGCCATTCATGATACTCTGCATCTGGGATAAACCATTCCATCCTGTGAGTCTTATTTGGGAATAATTTTTAATTCCCATTTTACAGCCACTCGTTTTCCAAAATTTGCGGTCAGACAAAGCTGTTCACCACCAACCCAGTCACAAGAAGATTGCCATTTCGACTAAATGAGAGTCAAGGAATGAGTGAAGGTGGGAGAAAGAGCAATGCCAAACAGAAGTCAGAGGAGGAGACCAGACTCGCCATTAACCAGTTGTGTATCTCTGGGGGAGAAGACAGGCAAGGAGAACATCCGTGGAGCCTCTGCTATGGGCAGCTCTGTGCGAAACTGTCTACAGATCTGTTCAATTTCATTCCCCAGCCAGTGAGCTATTCAGATCCCAGTTTCAAGAGGAAAGAAATAAAAACTCCGAGAGTCTGAGTTAATTCACCTAAGTTATATATCGTAGTGAAATCACGATCAGAACCCAGACCTGCTGACTAGAAAGCACAAATTCCTTTCATTCTTCTCACCACAACCAAGTCACCTCCTTGAAATAAGAGACTGGAATAGAAAAAGTATCTCACTCGGGCTCTGGTTCCCGGGCCCAACAAGCTTCCCTTGAATCAGACCGTGTCCTCTATTTGAGCCCTAGTTTCTCTCCAGGTACAACGAAGAGGCTGAGCTAGATGATGGCTTTTACATTTTAAATCTTGTGACTTGGGGCCAGTGTGCTGAACAAAAAGCAGCTGCTGGACAAAAAGCATGTGTTCGAGCATCCACCCTTCTAGCATTGTCAATCTGCCACATTAATTAGCTAATTGTGAGGGAAGAAACATGGAACTAATGCCATGTATTATTCAAGTAGGGGCATCCAGGTACATGAGATAGCAGAGAGCCGAGGTCAGTGTGACGGCACTGACATGCAGCGAACTGCGGTGGGAGAAGGGAAATGGGTTCTTCCGTTAACGTGGTGTTCATTCTGAACAGGCCAACAGGAAGAAAGCGCCTCTCTCCACTTCCTTCAAGGGTTGGCATTGTCCAATAGAAAATCATGCTGCCAGTCCCCTCCAACCCTCCAGAAGCCCATCACAAAGTAACACTAACTCTGATGCCTCGAGGAGGGGTAAGTCTGTTGCTCTCAAATCCTCACCCAGCTTTGAAGGGATGGCTGACTTAAATAGATGGGGCTAAGAGAATGTTCCAGTTGGCTTTTTCAGAATTTTGACTAATTGAACCATCTGATGAAGGACAAACACAATGTCATTTGGGGCATAATGACATTAAAGATGCTGCCAGCAGGTGCAGATAAAAGAAGACTGGTGGCTACAGGGGCACTTAGCACATAGACCAGAACGGACCTTGAACTGGGACTTCCTAAATGCAGAATCATCCTGTTCCCCTCTGTGACCCCTGCTCTGGTCCACAAAACCAAATATACGCTTACATTTTTTTCCTACATCCATTGCCCAAATAAGGACATTCCTAACTTTCTCTCTCCTTTCCTTTCCTAAGAACAAACCTAACACATCAAAATGTACGTCACTTACTTGGCTCAATTTGCAAGGCCCTTAAAGTCCCCCTATCTTATCCCCTATACCTACTGCCCACCCACTAAAAAAATGCACTAAATTCTGGCTTGGCCACAGTGGCTGATGTTCCCATTTTAAGCTCCCTTTGTATTAAATAGGCACACATCTCACTACGATGTAGCAACACAGTGTGTTAGGGGCGCTCCTCAGAAGCAGAACCTGGGAGGAGGATTCATGAGCAAGTGACTTGAGAAAGAAATGTTCCCCAGAGTTAGGGAGAAGCAGGACTGGGAAGAGAAGGAAGCTAAGGCTTGATTTCTGGGAAATCCACACGGGGAGTGGGCTCATCTTGATTGGGAAGGAAACAGTGACATGTAAATAATGTGCCTCAATTTGTCCCAATCTGAGGCAAGGGAGTTGGGCTTGCACTTTCCTGCACAGGTCTGTCAACTGCTGGATAAGAGAAGCCCCCGAGGAAATAAGCCCCAGGTATTTCTACGTCCCTGAGAATTTGGACAAAGCTACTCCAGTAGCCCAAGAAAGTCCTTCCAACAGAGTCAATCACAGCGGAAGGTCACAGAAGCAAAAGCACTGGGGGAAGGTACATGGATGTGGGTGGCGCGAGACAGTGTCTGCTCCAGCCTTCGGTGCTGTTGTGCAAAACAGGCAGGGAAGGGCGCAGATGGCAGGAGAGCTAAGTGACAAGGAATGGGGTTGTTTCTGAGTAAGAGGAGATGGGACTCTGTAAGGAGTGTGCATTCAAGAACAGTGACAGCTGGAGGAGGCTGTGGTGTGAACGGGGGGAGGGGCATGGAGAGGTCCCCACACACAACACACACATCCAGGGAAATAACCACTGAGCAGGGCGAGGGAGGCAGAAAACAGAGCAGAGGTAGGGCACTCAGTCAAGGTAGGGTTCTCGTCCTGGCCCCCTGCCAACGCACTGTGACTTTGTATGAGCCATTCTCCTTCTCATCATCTCGGCTTCCTCTTTGGTAAAATGAGGACTGAGCCGATTGAGGCTTGCTGATGCCTACTGTGAGGAACACTGAAGTTTCCTGAGCTGGTAACAGGTGACCGTGGAAAGGGGCTCTGGGGTGTGAGGTTTCGGGGAATCCTGGAAATCCACACGCATAAAGATGTCTCATTGGAGAAACTGGCTTAATCATTGAACCCTCTTTATTTACTTGACCACAAGACTCTTTGGAAGCCAAATATCTAGAATCTTCTCTCAGGACACTAATGTTTGGGGCACCGAGGGCCTTCCTGCTCTAATGTGGAGTCCACTTCCTAAATTTATAATTTTTGTGCGCAAAAATTAGATGAAATAAAAATATGTCCAGTGAGGGAGTCTCATGACTATCAAAAGGCCACCAAGAAACTCAGTGGTACTATTTATAACTACCAGGTACTGAGCAGTCAGCCTGCGCCAACCACTGCAGCCAGCTCTTTATAAACACTGATTTGATTCCCAAAGGAACTTGATGAACTATCTTTATCTCCTTTTCCCAGATGATGTAACTGAGGCTCAGATAGGTTAATTAACTTGCATCCTAATATCAATGGCCCAGGCTTCATCATTACCGCACCTCTGGGGGGGGGGGGGCTTTGTTTCTCATCCTTGCCAACACCAGTCTCGTGTGTGAGACCCTTTGTCCCCCTGTCACTTTACCTTTGACACGTCATCCGTAAGATGGAGGTGGCAGCACTGGTCAGTACGTGTGTTTGGAAGCTCTCACAAAAATAATTGTGACGTGCTTTTCAAACAAAACATGCTCTAACATAATGTTATTACCCTGTTCATGATTTGAAGCTGATGTTGAAAACAAATAAAATTTCACACATAGCTGTATGACTTTTGGGGAAATTGTTTCAGTGACTCAGTGAGGGGTACAACATCAGCATCATATGGGGGAACAGGACGAAGCAGCAGGGACGCTGTTTTGAATTAAAGTCAGCCGATTGGACTCGGGTTCGGTTATGTTTCCCCTCACCTCCTCTGTCCATCACCTCTGCGAGGCTACCTTGTGCCAAGGCCTCAGAGACCTTTCCCTGCCACTGTTCAGATTATGATTGCTCCTAGAAATGGCCTTTGCTATTCCCCCACCTGTCCAAAGCTTTAACACCCTACTTAGGTCCTGACTCCTCTGTGATATTCACACTTCCGGTCCCACTCTCCCTTCTGTAACCTAATGGTCAGTACCACCCAATGATGCCACTGACTTGTTCCCACTGATATTCATCTGGCCTGTCCAAACAGACTGTAGGTGCCTGTCTTAGTTCACTCAGGTTGCTATAACAAAAATATCATAGACCACATTGTCTTCCTCTGCCTGAATCACCACATCATAACACCTAAAACTAATATCACATTGTATGCCAGCTGTACTTTAATTATTTAAAATTACATACCATAGAATTCAATGCAGCTTATTCTGGTCAAGATGGAGAAGGTTAGTGCTGTGCTCACCTCCCACAACCATACTGAAATCACAACTAAATTGTAGAACAATCAACCTGGACAACTAGCTGAACTAAGGCTATCAGGAAGAGGCCATGCGGAGACTGTAAATTCAGTGCAATTTTACCTAATCTGGTAAAAGACATTTCTGAAAAACTTGACCATATGTTTAAAAAACAAACAAACATAAACTGCATAGACTGGGTGGCTTAGACAACAAATATTTGTTTCTCACTGTTCTTGGGGGCTTGGAAGTCTAAGATCAAGGTGCCAGCAGATTTGGTGTCTGGTGAGAACCTGCTTCCTTGTTCATAGGCAGCTGTCTTCCCTCTGTGTCCTCACAGGACAGAACAGGTGAGCATCCTGGGGCCTCACTGACAAGGACACCAATCCCACTCATGAGGATTTCACTCTCGTGACTTCATCAAGACCCTCACACATCATCACGCTGGGGATTAGATATTAACACGATTGGGGCGGCGGAGATTTACCTACTATATATTTATAACGGCACCACAAAGGAAAAAGCATGCATTATAAGATAAGTCTTCCATCCCCTACAGCTCTGGACACTATTCCACAATGAGATACTAAGAAAAACAAACTTGGCGTAACTTTTTGTTTTTATCTCTTTGAGGGCAATAACATGTCTGTTTGGCCCAGTCTATCCTCAGAATCTAGCATAGTCCTTAGCATAAAATTAATTCTTTTTAAAAAAAATAGTAGATACATAAAAGAGTAACTAGGTAGGAGATGTTCTTATAATAATAATAGTGACAATGACAACATTTATTGAGTATTTGACTTACTGGCAGGTACCTGCATGCTAGATACCTGTATTATATTCACAGTCTCATCTGAGCCTCACTAAAAACTGAAATGTAGGTACTGTTATAAAGAGATGAGGAAACGGAGGCACAGACAGGTTGAATGACTGGCTCAAAGTCACCCTGCAATCTAGGATTTAATCTCAGTTGGTCTAGCTCCATGGCCCAAGCTCTTCTTGGTGGAGCTAATATCATCACTATTTGGACATTCAGAACACCTTTGTAATGCACTGAAGATGCAAAACATCCAGGAAGAAATCCAGACTTGTCAAGTGATCTGAGTCATGAAAGAAGTGACAATGATATACTCATAGACAGACCGTATGCAGTGGCCTGGTCAATATACTGCTCGACGAGACACTGATGAGCACGTGGCAGTGAAGGATTTGAGGGTCACCACAACCTCGGAGAAGCAGGAAGGTGAACAGCACTGCTGACACTGCATGGACTTTCTGCCAGGAGGACTGGTCTGTCTACTCCTTTATCCAAGAAACAAACTCTTCTTGAGCCCTTATGAAATGTTAGAGACACCCAAACAAATAAGACAGTCAAGGTACCTACTCTCAATAAGCTTCCATGATGGTCGGAAGAAACCCAGCATCACGGTTTAGCCTCGGATGGAAGCGGCGGGGATGAGGAGGAGGAGAAGGCTTGAGGCATCGGGGAGGGAGGGAAAGGACGTCACCTGGTCTGTAACCCTGGGAGCTGCATCTGGGGAAAGGGTGACAGGATCCAGAAACTACATACCTTAGGGTCCTCTTCCCTTAACCTATTTACCTGTCCATTCCAGGAAACAGTCAAAAGTCAATATATTATACAAATTACCAATGGCAATAAAGGAACCCGAACTCTCCTAGTCCCGATGCTATCCTTTACAGAGCCCAAGTCTCAATTCCTCTAGGATGGGGGTCAGTAAAATTTTCCTTTAAATGGCCAGATAGTGTTTTCAGCTTTGTAGCCACATGGTTTCTGTCGCAACCACTCGGTCTGTAGAGTGCAAAAACAGCCATAGATGATGCGTAAACAAATGGGTAAGGCTGGGAACAATAAAAAAAAATTTATGGGAAAATGAGATTTTAATTTAATTTTCCTATGCCACAAAATGTTATTCTTCTTTTGATTTTTTTTCCAACCATTTGAAAATGTGAAAACTATTCTCAAACCCATAGGAGGTACAAAAACAGGCAGTGTTTGGCCCGAAGGCCATAGTTTGCAGACCCATGCTCTAAGAAGATGCTGGCTAGGAGACCAGGATCTCTAACAGTCCCCTCCCTGTTCAGTTTCTTAGGCAGCATCACTCCTGTGGGCGCAATATATGTCACACTGAGTATCTTACATATAAACATAAGCCAGATTTTTTTTATCCCCACCATAGAGTTCTCCAGGGCACTCAAGGGTCTAATAGCCAGAGTGAGCGCATTTTGCCAACAATCCCCTCTTTCCATAATGGAATTTAATTATTTGGCCTGAAAAGCATTTAAGCATCACTATACAGAAAGAGTCAAATAAATAAATAATAAAGGGGCACATTTTGAGAGCACCTGCCTCAAAGATCTTAAAGGCATTGTCATGCCTAGCTTTAATATTTTATGACGCAGAAATGTGACTGTTACCAGGTCATAAAAATATACTGCTTTTATACCAGGTCAAAATCTAGGGCCAGTAGCCCTGTTTTGTGGCAGGATGCAGGGAGGGAGCCAGCCAGGAAAGAGGATAGCAATCTGAAGAGAGCTATTTAAAGATGTTGGGCCAGATAAATGCATATGGGGTGTTTTTTTTTTCTTTCTCTCTCTCTCTCCTGCATCTCAAAACAGAAGGTTTCGGAGTCTGCCAGCAGCTGGTGCAACATCCATTATTTACCATGCAGAAGCCAAGAATCGCAGCCTCTGACCCTCCGTGGCTGCTTAGGCATATTCTGGGAAGAGCGGAGAGCCAGGCAGGTGTTTCCTGAAGCCGGTCACACATGGTTTCTATGCAAACACTTCCCACCTTCAGGTTGGGAGCGACACTAGCAAAGATGTACCTGGGCATCTCACAAGTCTTTCCTGCAGGAAAGACATCTGCAGTGTCACTGACTGACAATAATGCCACCACAGGGCAGGGAATTTATCCCCCCACCGCAACCCCGGGCAGCCTTTGTCATGACTGGAGAGAGAACTGCTAGCTGTTTAATATTCACAACAACCTCCTCCCCAAATAACAGGAATCGTTCTAATGTCCGTGTTACAGAAAAGGAAACTGAGGCTGCTGAACTGAAAGCAGCACAGCCAGGAAGTGGCAGAGCTGGAGAGCTTGAACCCTGGTTCTTCTGGCCCCTCAAGGAGCCTGCGACCAGCCCTCCCAGCCTCCTGGCCGCCCATCTCTCAAACCACTTTAACGAGACGAAGTTCTCCTTAATGTGTGAGCTGCCCCTGTTACGGCCCAAGAAAAAAAATAACTATTTCCAAGACTGAGATGAAAAAGAGGAGAGAGAAGGAGGAGAAACGGTTCCACAGCCAGAATGAGGTACTAACAAAGCTAACAACCAATGTGCACGTAAACAAACGTGGAGAAAGGTTTTTGGCACCATAAAACTGAGATTAATTAATACTAGATTACAATGGAATTCCTATGGAATGACACTTGATCCAGACCCCAGAATAACAAAGAAATTCAGCATGATTAATGCTTTGACTAGCATGGAACAGAATGATTTAGCTCTCATTACTAAAAGGGGCTGTCAGATCTCCTTAGCAAGCTCCGCCTGACCCGGACCCAGGACCCGGCTATCTCCAGTGCAGTCAGCGACTGGAGTTTCCTCCTTGACAGGAGCACCAATTCTTTGCCAACCGGCTTCGTTTTACATTATCCCCTCCCTCCCTTCCTCCTCCCTGCCCCCCTCTCCCCCAATTTGGAGGAGCTCTGAAATACCAACAGTTCAGCTCGGTAGCCCTGGGAGGTGCAGAAGAACCGGCCTCAGGCAGTGGGCAGCCCAAGCAAAACCAGCCTGCACACAGGGGCCACAGTCTCCCCAGCTCTGGAGGGCCTCCTTTATTTTATCTTCTCGTTTTTTCCTGTTCGGAAAAATCTCTGCTGGTGAGTCATTAGTGGCCATAGGTGTTTAAAGCATTTATATGAGGAGAAAGGCAGATTGATGCCTTTGGTGCAGCCGGGCCACTCTGGTCTAAGGAGAGGTCAGGAGGATGACAATACTAAAGCTTAAGATGACAGAGTTGGCGCCAACATGCATTTAAGCAGAGACTGAGAGTCCAGAATTCCTGGACATCATAAAGAATCTATTATCATTGTGGTCACTTTCAGCAAGACTGATTTCATTACCATCTGTCTTCATCCACCGCCGCTTGGTGAATAAATATTAAATATGGAACTTTTCCTGGACTCAAGTCACTGAGGCAGAGAAGGAAGCAGTTATGTAACCATATGATGTCCACACACCTCACGGCCGGGATAAAAGAAGATGAGGTGAGGGGGTGGCGGGGTGGAGGAACTGGGGGAGGGGGCCCTGTGCAGTAAGAGATCAGATCGTTAGCTCTACTGAGTCGAAAATAAGGGTTCAGTTCTCGGTTGAATAATAATTCTCTTTCCAAGGTGGGCAATATTTAAGCAATCATCTCTCGAAAATTGGTCATTACCAACCAGCTAATAACTGATTTGTTAGTTAATAGCCCAAGGTGAAGCCAAGGGCAGCAAATGCTCTGGCATACTGTTCTCTGATAGCAGGAGTAACAGATTTCAAGGGCATTATTGCTATTATGAACCATGTTCATTGATTTATAACAACACTAATACGTTTTATAAAAAACTGGGTGCAATGTCCTGGAAAAATTCATCATTGTCTGGTGCTTTGAAGTTGAATAACCACTATACCATGTCCACGAGAGACACCCTCTGGTCCGGTTCTGGGCCTCGCTGTGGTCCAGGCCGTCCCTGGGCAGCTCACACAGTGTGGGGTTACAGAGTCCAGGGAAACATCACTCAGGAGAGTCCAGGCTGTAGCTTTAATTACAAAGATGTCACTGCTTCCCTTAAATGTGCCCTTACTGTGTACTTTTTTTAAACCTGCCAGTATAACATCTAGAAGAGTAAACAGTAAGGTTTTATCAGGGTACCTCTCAGGAGTGGGATCGGCACAGAGAAAGTGCAAGACTCTCTTGTATTTGGGGTTATTTTTAATATTTAATAAAGTTTAAGTCGAAAAGAAACCTCACAACTCCCCCTAGGGAATCCTGGGACTCGAGGTAGGAGTTAATGTCCACTAACGAGACAGGTCATCCCCCAGACACATCTGCACAGTGTCCCTGGTCCCCAAGGGAGAGGTTGCAATAGCGGGATACGACATGGGTCCCACTGGGAGCTTCCCAGACAACTCTCTGGCTGAATGATCACCGCTCCCATTGTTGAAGTCCAAGCTTTCCCAGGGAGCCTGGAGTCATGTCCCCTTCACTTCTTGTGACAGCCCTTTCCCCCTTCTTCTCTAAAAGCATAACTCTAATTTTATGCTTCGAAGAGGATGGGGCCCCTCCCCACTCCCAAGGGTAAATCTTAATTAATCTAAACTAGTCATGGTAATTCCAATTCTCTTCCAGTAATTGATGTAAGAGTGGGCATGTGGCCCAGTTGAAGCCAATGAGATGGAGGAAAACTCTTAGAAGGATTTCTGAGAAAGGTTTTCTTGCTCCTAAAATCAAATGTGCAGGGAGACAGAAGCCCCAGCGAAGCCCATGCGCCCCCTCTCAGGACGGCTGGTGCAGAGGGGATGCCTGCAGCCACCGCAGCCTCACAGCAATCAGGGAAAGGTCCAAGCATCAAAGCAGCTATGCCAAGGACGGCAGAGCAGAAAGAGAGACGTAACCTAGGGATCCCACTTGGGCAAGCCTCCAAATGAACCAACCCTGCAACTTGCCCTATCTTCAAACTTCTTATCATTTGACACCATAAAAAATGTCCAGATTGCTTATACCACTCCTCAGTGGTTTCTTCTTACCTAGAGCTAACAAATCCAGCCTGATCCGCTCCTCCGGCCTGCCTCAAGACACATGGGTAAGGAAAGCCTACGGTGAAATCAGTTGGCATCCCCAGTGAAAATCAACCAGGGAAGAGTATGGTTCTCACCTCTCAGCTCTCTGAACGTGTCTCAGAGCAATTTGTGGGAAGGCAGCTGCTTGGCTCTTCCGGGATGAAGAAGAAGAATAAAAGGGGAGGGTTCCTAACTGCTGGGCTCCCTAAGTAAACATTACTCACTGCCTGTCATATGTAAACACTACGTGTCAGGACAGCTGAAGAGCTAAAGATGCCTCTGCCTTCAAGGAGCTCATACTCTGTAGACACCTAAAGGTGGCTGTGGGTTCCCCAAAGAGGCTAATGTAAAATAAAAGCCTCAGTAAGTCAGGTAAGTGAGACAGAGCATCTCCAAAGGCAAATCTACAAGACACACCACCAACCGGTTCGCAACCAGCAAAGGGGCCTGAAGTCAGCGGCTCTGTGATAAGGGAACAGTGTGCAGCTTTCTCTGTCTTTCTCTTTAGCTGAAACACAGGTACTCCAGCAACTGCAGCTTGACATTCAACTTCTAAACCCGCCGAAGTGGGAGAAGCCAGATGAAGAGAAGAATGAGAAGGATTATTTGGTTACAACACAGTTATTAGTTTGGAAAAAAAAATTTTTTTTTCTGATTCATCCTTTTTTGATTGAGCTGAGAATAGCCAACCAATGTCATTGGTTAGTTTGAGGCCTTCCCCAAAACAGAATTTTAAATATCTCTTAATTCCATCAGTATGGAATAAAAATAGTATGATCAATTTAAGAGAAGAAAAAGATATACCTTACTCATTTCTATAAAGAAAAAAATAGAACTCTTCCTTGTTAGTAAGTAACAGAAAGTAAGAAGTAAAAGAGGTTAATGTTCCTTCTACCCTGAAATAAAGCCCAGTAGATCTTTCAAAGAAAGTACTTTGAATTTTTTTTTACTAAACTGAACTTCACAATGGGGCAAAGCCTGCCTGCCTCCTTCCCATTCTCACTCCCCACCATCCTATCACTGAGCCGTCCTTCCTCTTTCTGCAACACTCCGAGGCACTCAGGGGTCCCTGAAACACACAGTCTTCCAACCAGTTCTTCCTTACCTTCATTCTAAACAGTTCCGTCTCTCCCCACTCACTGTGCCCCCGGCCAAAACTCATCTGGCCAGGATGCCACCCTTTAATATCAGGTGCTCTGCTCCGAATCTGAGAGGCCAAATGCCCTGACTGCGTACAAACCGGCTAACCTGGTACTTCCCTCAGGTAACCTAGGAGCATTCTTACAGGAACCTCCTGCGATAGTATTCGAACCTTCTCGTTAGGGATTCTCATATGAGGATTTTTAAGAACCCCAGAAAACTTGCGAGGGAATTTGGGGAAATAGTCCTGAAAGTACACCTGGTGAGCCCTTGGAACTCACGTATTAGCTGGGGTGGTCACCGCCGGGTTCATCCAAATAGGTTCTGCGGGTTTCCGTGAGCTGCTTCGCCTCTCAAACAACGCGCACGCTAACTGTCCTGCTCCAGAAGACGCCAGAGACGTCTGCTACGAGATGACGGCTGTGCCGACCCTAGACCGCACTGAAGGCACTGCTTGACTGAGTCTAGACATTCACTGTTTCCCTTCAGGAAAGAAGATGCGCTGCTTAACCATGGCCACCTCCCCCTGCATGGTCAACAGGCAGCTGATCACAGTAACAAACAGCACCAAACTCCAAGAGCCTTGAAACAGGATACGTTTGCTTTGTGTTGTAATTTAAGCAGCTCTCCCCAACCAACGACTGGGAAAGCCAGGCTCCTTCTACGTGGGGTTCGGCCATGAGCAATCTATAGTTGACCAAGTTCCCCGGGCTCACCCCGAAGCCAGGGGCCCAGAGAAGAGGGAGCATGGACTCAAGAGGAAGGTCTGGAGCCAGACCTGCAGTGGCAGCAACACGCCAGCCCACGTGCTGATGGCCAGAACTCGTCACCCACCCAGTGAACTGCAGGGGAGGCTAGGAATTGTTGTTTAGCTATGTGCATGGTGACAAAGTCACAGGAGAGTAAGCTGTATCTGTCCCACCCCGAAACCCGGAGGGCTGACAGCTGTCCGCCTGCTCCACACAGATCCGTTACTGACCCGCAGCTACCCACACTGCCTCTGATCCGACCCGATCTTTTCTAACTGCTTCCTCCGTGGGTTTCAGTTTGTGAGACCGTTGTGACAAAGATTCTCTGCTTGAGCAAACTTTAACCAGGCTCCTGAACCTTCTCCTAGGCCCATCTGTACATGTCCTTATAAAATCTAGTTTTAGCAAAAACTCTGCTAAGTCAGTTTAACCAGAACCCCATGTGATATCTGATCACCCTTGATAGCAGATCGGGTCCCTATCCTCCATCATCCCCAAGGTGATGTCTGATCACCCAGGCCTGTCTTCAGCAGGAATGTTACTAGGTCAGCTGAGTCGGAACCACCTCATCACTGATGTTTCCTCTCAGTAACTTTCCATCCACTGCCTGACCCTGCTCCTTGGCTGTAAATTCCTACTTGCCCATGCTGTATTCAGAGTGAGCCCAATCTCTCATCTACTATAAAATCCTATTGCGTGGTCTCTACATCTCTCATGATGTCCTGAATAAAGTCTGCCTTTCCATCTTTAACAAAAGTCACTGACTAATTTTTCTTTTTCTTTTTTCTTTTTTTTTTGTATTTTTTCTGAAGCTGGAAACGAGAGACAGTCAGACAGACTCCCACATGCGCCCGACGGGGATCCACCCGGCACGCCCACCAGGGGGCGATGCTCTGCCCCTCCGGGGCGTCGCTCTGCTGCGACCAGAGCCACTCTAGCGCCTGGGGCAGAGGCCAAGGAGCCATCCCCAGCACCCGGGCCATCTTTGCTCCAATGGAGCCTTGGCTGCAGGAGGGGAAGAGAGAGACAGAGAGGAAGGGGGGGTGGAGAAGCAAATGGGTGCTTCTCCTATGTGCCCTGGCCAGGAATCGAACCCGGGTCCCCCGCACGCCAGGCCGACGCTCTACCACTGATCCAACCGGCCAGGGCCACTAATTTTTCTTTAACGGGCCAAAAGCACAGCCCTTGGGAAGACAAAAGCTGAAGAGTTCGATACTCTGAGTTATGATGGATTCTTATGGGAAAACTACCTTCAGTTTGAAAAAAAAAATTATACATCTTCCAGGATCTTTCACTTTTCAAGGAAAAAAAAAAACTAATTTTACCCTTTAGGAATTTTCAGCTTCACCTCCAAAAAATATATCCATGGAGACATAAGGTCTGAAAAAATATGTAAATAAAAGATACATCCAACTCTAGAAACTCCACTCCACACTGTTTGAGGTTGAGGAGCTTTCTCTAATGTGGACTCACAGCATTTCTTTTTGGTTGGCCACTTCACAGAAAACTACAGTCACAGGAGGACTAATCCAAGGATTGCCAAGACTCTTTGATCCAGGGGTCCTTCATGAAGGCATTCGCCACTGATGATCCAAGTCCATCCACTTCATCCTCAGAAAAACCTTCTCAAAGTGCCTGGTGCGGGGGGGAGTTCACTGCTCTCAATGAGACATCAATGAGGTGATGTCTGGTTTGTATTCAATAGGATAATTATTAATTCAATATCAAATTATTAATTTATGCCAGAAACTAAAGTATGAATACTGTCATATTGCAGCATAAATAATAGAGAAGACCAGACCTCGGAACCACACTTTGAGAATTTCTAATATGTATAATTGATTCCCACTCCCCACTGGCCCCACCCAGACAGAACCACAAGGCCAGTAACAAATGTTGACAAATGTGCTCTCTAGTCAACAAATGTTGAGTATGAAAATATTACAATATTGAGTATAAAAAAAGACTTTTTTTCAGCTTTAAGATGAGTCTTTTCATCTCTCAAGTTATTTAATCCTTTAATCTCCAGATTTATTGTGTACTTACTACTTGCCACAAACTATTCTAGAAGGCTTTTCATGTTTTATTCTGTTTACTTCCCAGAATAAGCCAGTGAGGCAGACACAATGCCTGTCCCCATTTAACAGATGAGGACAATGACACATTCCTCTAAGGTTTCATGAATAAGATCTCATATTTGTTTCAGGTATTACAGGTTATAAAAATATTTTTACTTGCATTATTTCATTTGATCTTTAAAACAGTATTGAAGATAGGCAAAGTATGTCCTCTTTTTCCATGTTAGAGATGAGAAGACGAGTGCTAAGAGGAGTTACTTTGCTTGATCAACATCTCTGGGAACTGTGGGGGTCAGGACTCAAACCTAGATCTCCTGACTCCCAGTCTCATTGCTCAAGTATATCATGCTAACAATCTATATTTCAAAGTAGCCATCTCATGTCCTTTCATTTCAAAGAGTGCGATGAACCAAAATATTAAATTTAAAACACTTTAGTAGAGCCAACCCAAAAGTAACATGAAAAAAGAAAGATTGATGATACAAAATACAGTCTAGATAGTCATGTTGTAGAAGCAGGGTAGGAGGTCAGTGGATGAAAACTTAAGAATGTTTGTAGGAGAACCAGCTCCATATGTCCACCCAAGAGAACATATAAACTGGATGAGAGAACCCACACCATTGAGCAAACAGTAAGCTCAGCAATGTATTTCAAGGCTCAGAGATAGGAACGCTAGACAGTCTCCCTCCCTCCAGGAATTCCTTTCCAATCTGCTCATGCCACACTGCTTCTTTCCTCTCGCCAACATGTACGTCTTTTACACTCTGTACCGCATAATCTAGTGCCTGGTGCAGTTCAAGTATTGCTTATCAGCGTTGGCATATCTTGTGAAAAGAAAGAAAAGTACTTCCATCAATTCTCTCCCATTAACCTAGAGAGATCTTCATGGTTTATTTCTTTACTACTCTCATCAAGGAAGGTGACCAAACAGCCTGAAGCAAACGGGAGAACAATTCACATTGATGGAAAGACTAAAGAACAATGGAGTTTAGAAGTGTACTCCATAAACTGCCCGTCCACTGCTGTAAACATTTTCTCTTTTATTTTCTTATCTTTCCCACAGGAAAAGGAAATCAAAACCCAGAAACAAAATAAAACAAGAAAAAATAGAAAAAACAACCCAGAAGAATTTAACTGCACAGTTGGGTTTTATTGGTTTTACTAGAATTTACTACAATGCCAGAAATTAATTTATAAATAATGGCAAGCATGGGATCACGACCACATCACGTGAAGAGAAGGAAAACACCTCAAGAATGTTGTAATTGGCGTGGAAATACTATTCTGCGCTGAAGAGCCAAAAGGGCAGGGCAAGCTGCAATACCAGCCTTGGAAAGAATGACTGGTTTACATACTCTGAAACAAGATAATACTGTCTTTCTGATTTTTTTTTCTACTTCTTTTCTCTCCTGGAGGAATCTCACGGAAGTAGGGATGTTCATCTACCTTATCAGAGGAGCCACAATGCCACTTTCCTCCACCTTTCTTTGAGCATTCTCTACTTTTTGAGAGCATGGTCCTTCATGTTCTTTCTATTGAGTGACTAGCCTGGAAAATCTAACTACCAATGTTTATCATTAAAAAGATACATTATATAAAATTACAGGATTTCAAAGTTTCTTGGTCTGTCAACGACAGGCAGCATTGAAAGTATAGAACAAAGGTCCCCTCTGATTTTTCAGGTATGGTGTGTACTATGCTCATGCATGTGTGAGCTTGGGGAAGGGCATGAACTAAATGCCGCTCTTTATGCCCCAAGTGGCTGTGCCCATCTCACCCGAGTGCATTCCATATGGGCACACCCCTATTTTCATGAGAGTCCGTCTTCCCCCAGGTATCCTAGGACAGCCTCGACACCAAGCCTCAGTAGCCCACGCAAGGACGAACTTAGCTGTGCAGACATGGAGAGACTATCAGGGGCCAGTAAATACACAGTGAGACATCAGTGCCATCCAGCTATGGAAAAAAGAGATTCTCTCAATGAGCATTAAGGATGTGGAAAAATACCAACAATAAAACTTTTTTTAAGAATGAAAAAAAAATACATTTATACACTAAAAGTAACATTCTCTCTTGGAACGATAAAGAGTTTTTTTCTTCATGTTTTTCTGTTTTCTCGTGTTTTCTACAATATGTAACTTTATAATTGTGGGAGGAGGAAGCAAAATGCTAAATTTTGAAAAATATTTTATTTTATTTTTTTTATTTATTTTTTCTTTTCTATTTAAAATTTTTTTGAAGCTGCAAACAGGGAGAGACAGCCAGACAGACTCCCGCATGCGCCCGACCGGGATCCACCCGGCACGGCCACCAGGGGCGACGCTCTGCCCACCAGGGGGCGATACTCTGCCCCTCCAGGGCGTCGCTCTGTCGCGACCAGAGCCACTCTAGCGCCTGGGGCAGAGGCCAGGGAGCCATCCCCAGCGCCCGGGCCATCTTTGCTCCAATGGAGCCTTGTCTGCGGGAGGGGAAGAGAGAGACAGAGAGGAAGGAGGGGGGGATGTGGAGAAGCAAATGGGCGCTTCTCCTATGTGCCCTGGCTGGAAATCGAACCTGGGTCCCCCGCATGCCAGGCCGACGCTCTACTGCTGAGCCAACTGGCCAGGGCCTGAAAAATATTTTTAAAATACCTCTGAGAAAAATCTATAACATGCTGATAGTACCAGGTAGGTCATTAGCACAAAATCCAGAGCCCTGGATTCCCCTTCCTATCCATCATCCCTACCTCAGCAGATACACCTAAACCCACACCCAACACTGCGACCTCCCAGATTATCAGTGCCACATCACAACTTCATCCTCCCAAAAGATGCTTGGTACAGAACTTTGCACAAAACAGGTGTTCAAGAAATGTGGTGTGAATTAATTATGGTGGCTACAGACAGGTGTGACTAGGCAGGGACCGTCGGGGTACAGGAAGAGGTACGGCTCCAGAGCACCTGCACATTTCAGGGGAGTACCTGAAATCAGAGACGCTGACAGAAGAGTCGCAGGCCCAGGAAGTTGGGCAGGGTTTATGGAGTTAGGTGGTTAGGCAGTTACAGGAAGCACCTAGAAGTCAGTTGAGTCAGTGACCCCAAAAGCCAAGACAACAAAGCGAGGTTTCCACGTTCTTTCCAACAAGGTGGTCCCAGAAGCACGTGTGCTTTGTGGTGGCCCAGAGTTGCCGCTGCACACACCAGGTCCAGATGGTTTTAGTAAACAATTTGGCCACAGAAATTTAGTCAACTGAGCAATTTAGGCTAACATTATAGGATGCGTTGGAACAATCTAGTCCCCACAATAGAATGTCTTTTAAAATATCACTTATGGCATTTGCCAAGTTTCAAAAACAATGCAGTCTCCTTCGAGAAATATCCTGGATGGCTGAACTTAACATGTTCCAATCTGAGCTGCTGATCCTGCCTCCCAACCCCACCTTCCTGCAGACTGACTGCCCCGTCTCAACTAATGCAATTCCACCCCTCCACTCACACAGCCAAACAACTTATTCCTGACTGCTCTCTAGCTCATACTCCTGTATATACAAAGAAAGACCTATAGACTCTCATTTCAAACTACAGCAACAATTAAACCACTGTTTACAACTTCCATGGCAATCTCCATGGTCCCAAACCACCATCACCTCTCATCAATGGTCTCCTGCTTCCACCATTGTCCTGTTAAGATGCTTCTCCGAAGGGCAGTCACAGTGATGTGACTAAAATATAAATCAGATCATGGTCACAGCTCTGCTGAGAACCCCCTGGAAGCTTCCATCTCGCTCACGTAAAAGCTGAGTCTTCACAAAGGCCTGCGAAGGCTCCATACCAGCTGGGTCTCCCATTACCTCTCTGACTCGCCCTCTCCTGCTCTTCCCCACGGCTGACTGTGCCAGTCACGCTGGCCCCTGCCACGTGCGCATGCATGCACACACACACCCATGCACACGTGCATATGGCATGCCCCCCTGGCAGGCCTTCTGCACTCCCTGTGCTCACTGCCCGCATGCATTCTGCCCAGATATCAGCCTGGCTCACGCCCGTCTCCTTCAGGTCTTACTCACCTTACCTGGACAGTGAGACCTCTGACGACTTTAAAATTGGAGCCTCTCCCCTACACTATCCCACTTCCCTGGCTTTATTTTTCTCTGTAGTACTCATCACTGCATAAGCTATGAGATATTTTCCTTAATTCTTTTGCCTATTCCCTAATGTGTACCTTCATGGGAGCAAATTTTTCTTGCCTTTTTTTTTTATTGCTGTATCCCCAACACAGAGGATATGGCTGACATTAAACTTAATAGAATTTTGTTTAGTAGACTGATAAAATAGAAATAAACAAAATAATTCCACCCACCCAAGGCAAACACTATTCAGACCTTGACATACAGTTTCTCTACACATCATTGTTACTCTATAAATTTAGGACTAAACTGTTTGAACTTGTGTGTTTATTTTACTTTATCACGAATTGTTAGATATTTTGGATGATTCAACTAACTCCTATTGTTCCAATTTTCCACTTCAACAAGCACCAAAAGAATAGGAATAATGGGCTGAAAATAAACTTGAAAATAGGACATATATAGAGGAAAATTAAATTTTAAATGGCAAAAATCCTCAAAGATAAATAAAAGTACAAAGCGGTCGTAATCATGGACCAAATCATCAAGGCTTTGAAATGAGGGTCTGAGGAGCACTCATTTTATGTTTCGCTTGTTCTCTTATTAAATAGGGATGTTGACCAATTTATTTTTGGCCACATTGTTTCAGTCAAACAACCTGGAGCGGGTTTGGGCAGAGGCAATAGAGACACAGGAAGAGCCAAAAGCTCTCTGGGACATCCGGGTCCTGGCAGAGGCTGGAGCAGAGGGCTGAGAATCGTACGATCATCACAAATGTTCCCCATGAAAGACTGCAGGCCTGAGACCGTGGACATTGCCCTCCACTTCAATGCCACCGCCTGCCACATTAGGGCAGAAACAGCCCTTGCTTCCATATTCCACAGGGTGGGGGCAAATCAAGACAAGCCAGACCTCCTGAGATTTTCAGGGGACAGTCTTGGCACTGCTCAGTGGCTTTTCCAGAGCCCAAACCAATGGGGTCGATTCCTGGAGTCCTGTGCCCCTCAGCTCCTTCTCCCTACGCAGCATGGCAGTCCACCTGGGGCGCTGACAGGGTCAGTCTTGCTCCGCATCCCTCACCCTTGCTCATGCTGACCACTTTCATTCCTTGGATTCTGTTCCCTCTGAGACCACCCAGCTGGTAGAAATTTTGAGACTTAGGCTAACTTTCTAGTGTGTAAATAAATTGGATGATATGGGTGGGGTTTCTTTTCTCTTTTCCAAGAAAATGAAAGTGAGACCCTCTATCTCCTATCACTAGTTCAACTACTGAGGAGAACCAGCCAGAGTAGTGTGCTTTCACCATTTCCCAAGGTGACTTCCGGGAGGGAACGCTGAGCTGGCCCCTACCGAGGACGCGGTCTGCTCGTCCAGGGAGTAGAGAGACCAGTCATGCCTCAGCAGTCCAACTCCGTCGTGAGGAGACGAAAGGGTGGCGAAGTAACATGCTGAACCTACTCTGTGACATGCTCTACGCTGGGGCCTTCACATAAGCTACCTTAATTAATCCTCCCCACATTAAACATAATCGCCTGGGAGGTGGGGGTCATTTTACCAACTTTACAGATGAAGAAAATGTGGCTCAAAGAAATTACAGAATTCTAAGAAACCACGCCAAAACTTGGAATTTTCTTGAAATCTCATTGCCCTAGCGTAGCCCCTCCACCGCACTGTATTTTTGGTCTTCAAATTGAAATGAAATAGTGGTCTCTAGAGTTGGGAAAGATGGAAGGAATAAGAGGTAAGTGCTAAAAAATATGGGATTTCTATTTGGGGTGGTGAACACACAACACAATATACAGATGATGTATTGTAGAATTGTACACCTGAAACCTATATAATTTTAATAACCAATGTCACCCCAATAAATTCAATAATAAAAAAAAAGAATATGGGATTTCTTTGTGGGGGTAAAAATGTTCTAAAATTGATTGTGGCAACGTTTGCCCAACTCTGTGACTATACTAAAATCCATTGGCTTATATTCTTTAAATGGATGGATTGTATGGTATGTGAATTATATCATAATAAAGCTGTCACCAAAAAATAATATTTAATGGAAGGCTTTCCCCATCCAGCTATACCAATAAAGTAAAAAGAAAAAACCTCTTGGTTGCCAATAAACATATCCCGGGGTTTGAAGGCTGTACTTTCTATCTCTTTGTAAATTTATAAAATAGGCAATAAACAAATGACTCTTCATAGTAAAGGCAAAACGGATCCAAATTTGCCCACTCCCATTTTGGGGGAAGATGCCCATTTCAAAGGCAGCAGAACGGAGGTCAAAGGCATACTCCTCCATAAAAATAAGACAGCAGCATTTTCTCCAGCGTCGTCGTTTCTCCCCCGTCACAGGCACCTGCCCCACCCACTCTGCTCACACATTCTCCTCCTCCATCACAACCACCATGATCTTGTGGTTACACAATTTCATTCTGAGTCAAAATTAGAAATTGGCTAGGGAAGCAATGCTATTCTCCTGATTCTATGATGTCAGCCCTTTAAAATGAATCATCGGTTTAATAACAACTTTCCAAGAAATAAAAATGAAACATCACATTAAGGACACACACTGCACACTAATTGAGCATTTCAGAAGTGTTAAAACGTGGGAGAAACATGCATCTTAGAATCAAAGAAATGAAGTAATTGCTATGAAGGTGGTAATGCAGTTAAAGAATGATTTCTGGGTTCTGAAAAACAAAATGCTTTTTTTCAGAATCGCAGGCGAGATGAATCTTTAATGACGGAAATACAGGCCTGAGACAACAGAAGAAAAAATGGTCATTGTTAGGGTGAAGGAGGCAGCTTTCCAGAACCTGTTAAATACCCAAGGCCATGCCCTATGCATCTATTCTGCTGGAATGAAGCTCCGCCCTCCCTGTGCAGGGTAACAGAGGAGGTGGGAGGGGGTGTGGCTCTGGGCAGGCCCACGGACGTCTAGGCCCGTGTTCTCAAAGGCCAGCCTGCAGAGCAGAGCTGATGGGTGGGACTTCACGGCTGCTGCCAGCGTGCTGCAGAGCTTTCAGCAAAGGACTGCTCATTGGACCACCCGAGCTCTGAACAACTGTGAAGCCTAGTTTCTCACTGTTCACCAAAAAAAATTAAAAATAACTTGGGAACCAAATATTGCCTATAAATGAACACTTTGATTCTATGGTTTTGGACACTCCATTGCAAGGAAGACTTGGGTTGGAAATAATCAGGAAATTTAACAGTTCTGTCCCTGGCTTAATCATAGGAAAGATTTTCCCAGTCTAGAACCACTTGATCCCTTCTACCTAAAGGAATAAGACCTGGGACCGCCCCCCCCCCCCCCATCAGCATCTCAGCCAAAGGGATTAAACAGGAGTTTTAATCTCTGTTGGGCTACTCTTGCCAACAACTTGATTTCTTGAATTCCAGACTACCTCCACTCCCTGACTTCTTCACTCCATCTTGGCTGATCAAATCCCACTGGAGCTGAACCTGTCCAAACCTTAGGTATCTTCCTCATGACAAAGGAGATACAAAACTCCAACCGAATAGTGATAAAATGAGATTTTTGATAGTGACTTCCACAGAAACAGAAATGATTGTATTTGCTGGAATAGAAGTTGTAAAGATATTTTTGCATAGAGATTTTTTGAGGAAAAATAATACAAATTGTATTTATCACATGAATTAAATGCAATTCTAAATTGGAATCAAAAAGGATATTATTTTGTTTTATAAATACAGCTTGTTATATACTGAAATTCAGTATAAAAGTGCACATTCTAGATTTGTGCTATTATCTTCAAGAAAAATTATAATTCAAATGGCTAGAAATTTGACATTGATATCAGTGGACATGAGCACATAGCAGGGTTATAATAAAGAAGAATCCTCTTGCCCTGGCCGGTTGGCTCAGCGGTAGAGCGTCAGCCTAGCGTGCGGAGGACCCGGGCTCGATTCCCGGCCAGGGCACACAAGAGAAGCGCCCATTTGCTTCTCCACCCCTCCGCCGCGCTTTCCTCTCTGTCTCTCTCTTCCCCTCCCGCAGCCAAGGCTCCATTGGAGCAAAGATGGCCCGGGCGCTGGGGATGGCTCTGTGGCCTCTGCCTCAGGCGCTAGAGTGGCTCTGGTCGCAACATGGCAATGCCCAGGATGGGCAGAGCATCGCCCCCTGGTGGGCAGAGCGTCGCCCCTGGTGGGCATGCCGGGTGGATCCCGGTCGGGCGCATGCGGGAGTCTGTCTGTCTCTCCCTGTTTCCAGCTTCAGAAAAAAAAAAAAAAAAAGAAGAAGAATCCTCTTATTCATATAAATAAGACTGGTAGTTGACCAAATAATTTTTTTTAATTCAATTAATAATAAACAATTACAAATAATAGTATGTATTTTACAGTTATAAATGTAAATATACAATGTACATTTCTTCATACATTCTAATTCATCGAGAACAGGGCTGTTGATTGAAACTGATCATTTTATTTCTTTGCATAAAATAAGCTCATAATGCAATGCCTACAATCTCCAGTTTAGGAACTCCTTAAGGAGTGATGAGATCTTAAAGACACTTATGCAGAAATCTGAATAGATGCAAAATCCTTCTTGGATTTTCACAGCATACATGTATATTTTTCATGATCACCTTCATCAGCCCTTACAAAGTGTTCCACTATATCCTTCCATAAACACTAACTTTATTTCTATACATCCATCTCATTGGATTTCTCAGCAGCAAGCACAGGTAGTTTCTCTGTGGTCCATAAAACTGTAGTGCATTATAGTAGAAAAACAAAGGGCAAGTATATGTCAATTATATCTCAATAAAACTAGAAACAGACAGACAAGCACACAAACAATACCTTTGTAGTTCTTTCTTAGAATGAGAAGAAAATATAAACTGATAAATGTGGTTTCCTAAGAAACTAACAGGAAGGCAAGGGTGGACTTACTTGTTAAAATATGCATGACAATGTGAAGTAAAAGAATGTATAATAAATTTGGCAGGTGAAAAAAATGAGCAGAGTGCTGAGAAACATAAGATCTGGTTCAAGTGCTTACTCTACCTCTTCCTAGAGATGTGACCTTGAACAACTCAGTTCAACTTTCTCAAACTTGAGTTCTTCCTAAAAAATAAAAAAAAAAATTAAAAATGAGAAGGTGGTCCAAGACCTGGAACTTTCAAACTACCACCCTAAGAGTTCTGTATACCCACTCCGAGCAGACATATGCTCCGTCCTAAGAGAGGAATATAAGGTGCACACACACCCACATGCACACACCCTCTATACACAGCAACTTGAGACTATCTGCTTTACTGATCAGGCTTCTGGGTAAGATCTTATTTGTTTTTTGGCCTAAAATAAAAAAATTGGAAACCACTGGAGTAGATAATATCGGAGTTCAGGCTGGATTCTTCCTTCCATACTGCCATTTGTGCAAAAGACACTAAAAAAAAATGAGTTGTTGATGGTGTCTATTGTGAGCACTGCAACAATGAACACTCGTCCATCAAGAGCTGCTGGAACTACGCCTCTCTCTACAAGATCCCTCACAACTCCACACATGTTGAAGATGGAAAACGTGCAGCCTAATTAGGAAAGACAAATAATAAAATAATAAAACTGGTATTGCTTTCGAATCGTATTGCCCTCTGCAAATTTTACCACCAAACTTTTTTTCAGATGCATTTGACATTTTATTTCCCTGTTAAGGCTAAGCTCAATAAAAACAGGAGAGAGAGAGGGGAGAAAAAAGAAGGAAGGAAGAAAGGAAGGGAGGGAGGGAGGGAGGGAGGGAGGGAGGGAGGGAGGGAGGGAGGGAGGACAGAAGGAGGAGGGAGGGAGGGTGGGAGGGAGGGTGGGAGGGAGGGAGGGAGGAAGGAGCAGCCATGTAGGAGGACAGAGAACAGCTTGATAAAGATCACCGGAAAACTGCTGCCTCTAGAAACTTTGGCCTGTGATAAATAACCCTGTGTAAACCTAAGAGGTTTGAAGTGTCTAACTAGTTTTTAAATGTGAGCTAATACACATACACACAGCAGTCTAATGTGCTTTAGCTTCATATCCTGAGCTCTATAAACATGTCCTATTATTGGTGTCTGCAACAATTGAACAGCTTGGATAGATTATATTCCCTACGGACAGAGGCAGCTGCAATGCAAGGTTCAAGTTCCTGAAGTTCAGATAGTTTTAGGACATTAAAAAAAAGTTTCCCATAGGAAGAATTAATTTCTCTCAAGTGAAAAACAAGGGGTGAGAATTTCTTCAATTACTCCCATATTTTGGACAGAGGCAATGGAAAGTCTCAGTTTCATAGGTGACTTTTTGCAGAAAGGCTTAAAGCAGCATTTTCCCAGGAGACCATATGTAGGTCTGTTAGAAGTATATAAGCCCGGAAATGTGTCGAAAATTTGCATACTCGTTGCGCCAGTTGACATAAACTAACAAGGTCTATATAGTTGATTCTCAAGTTCCCATTTTATTGCTGCTCCCTTTAAGCTAGTTCGTTTGGAAGTTCAGGCAGCCCTTCTTACTCAGCTAATATTACTGTCTTGGGTCCCTGAGGGGAGGCACGTTACCCAATTCACAGAAGCAGAGGTAGGGTTGAGACGTGAGTGAGAGGGTTTTGTTCTCTACCTCTCTGACGCACAGAACTAGGGACACGATGACAAGGTCAGCGGAAATTTTCCGACAGCCCCTCAGAGCTGATGAAACAGTTTGGAAAACATTGACCTAAAGGGGGGAAATGCACAAAAACCCACCGCAGAGTCAGGGGAGAGGCTTGGGAGTCGAATAGCAGTGCGCCTGTCCCAGCTCTGCTTCTTGCAGAGCAAAACGTGGCAAGTTACTGAGCTTTTCCAAGGCTTTATTCTCTCACCTGTGAAATGGGGATTTTCACAGTGTTTTAGAAAGTAAAGGAGATGCCTGTAACGTGTTTATTGTAATGCTTAGACTCAGTTCGGTACTGTTTTGGAATCATTAAATTATAACGGACTAGATCTTTTGCTGCATGACTTTGATGTTTGATAGCATCAAAAGGATCCTACAGATAGACAATTTCTCATAAGTAAACAAACTTCCATAACCAAATCTTTCATATTCCACATCAGCACAAGAACTAAGATTATTATTATTCACCAAGTCAAATTCATATACCCTAAAAAAAATAAAATAAAAACTCTTTTGTAAACTCAGGTTATAGGTTATTAAATCGCTAGCCAGGTCACCACCCCCCAATACTCTTGGACAGTGAACTAGGGTCACCAGGCCCTCCTGTACCACCTCAGAGCTCCCAATACTTTCCATGGGCCATGGTTATGATCCTTGTCTGTAGCAACTTTTTTAAAAGAACCACATGGGTCTGAGCCATTTCAGGAACAAGGGTACCATTAGGCATTGAATATATTCCCCCTTTCTGCCCTTCCATGTGATACAGAGGGTAGAAAGAAACAAAACTCAGCAGCTAGGAGGGGAGTGGATGTTAGATCCGGCCCTGGGCTGATTTTAATTTGAGGCATTTCAATACGGTTATCCCTCAGAACCACTGCGGACTAATGGTGCAATCCGATTTTGCCTAGATGAATTTCCCATGACAAGCGATATTGGCTCATCATTTGTGGTCGTGACTGGGTGCCAGTATTTTTCTTCCTCCAAAGCTTGGGTAGGACAGTGTGGAGTTCTTATGTTCCTGGGGACATTTGTTTCCAATTTTGCAAACACTGTGAATGTGCTTATTTTTGTAGCTCTGTTAGAAAAGTGCATGGCATTTAGTTTTCCTTGTTGGAGTTAATTATAAATCATTAGGGTTCCAGTGCCCACAACAAAGTCCTTGGACCTTGAAGCTCAATCACTGGTGATTGCGATCGTCCTGCCCACAGCCCCCCACCTCTTGCTAAATTCTCTATTCCTCATTATAAAGCAGGAGGGAGGAGGGGCGTTATTTTAAGATGTTTTTACTGGCTTCTAAATGTGAAGCTTTGGTTCCAAGGTCTTCTTTTTTCCCAGAGCAAGATAAACTTTTGGGGGGTTGTAAATCATGGGACTTTTGCATCCCTTGACAGGGTCCATGTTTAAAAGTCATTCCAATCGCCTCTCTGATGACTTAGGAAGCTGAGAGAGTTGCCCATGCGTCGTGAAAAGGACCCTTTCAGTAGCACTGGGCCTACGCCCAGATCTGTTGCTTTACGACAATAAATCATTTCTGTGTCACCCCTCCCCACCTCCATTCTCTGTTTACAGAAAACAGCATTGTGACCTGACCAGTAACTCTAGAACAAGCCATTGGCATGACGGGCCCCTCCTGCGCTGACGCCTCTTCCTGCCCACAGCCAGGCACCCACATCCTCGGGCGGCCCCAAGTCCCCTGCTGTAATTACCCGGCCCATCACCCTCTCCAGGGCGGCACCCACAGTCCCAAGTTTTTCCCATTAAAATATCCCAATCCTGAATGTCCTTTTCCCATGGGCTGTTTCCTGCTAGAGAGCAAATGGGTAATCTAGTTTGTAAGGAAATATATCTACAGTACATTCATGTATCAATAGGCGTCAACTGGATAATAAAGTGAAGAGGAGACTTGTTTTCTGCCCTTTTTCTATAAACTCCAAACCCTCCCTTCACTAAGGCCTTCTCTGGCTGAATCAGAGTGGGCAGTGGACACTTCCTGGGTCACCTCTGTTCCCCATGCTGGAACCATACCCACAGACCCGGGCAGGACCTTGGGGCACAGCTTGCACATCTTGGAGTTGATTGGAAGAGTGCCCAGAATGCTGCCCCTGAAGACACTCAGTCGCACCTCGCCAATTCATAGATAGGAAACTGAGGCCCGGAGAGGGGAAGTTTGCTGCCCAAGGTCACACAGTGAGTGACTCTGTAACAGAATCTGATTCAGGTCCCTTGTCACTCAGGTCAGGGTCATCCCTCCATGGTTTGCTGCTATTTCTTTCTTTTTTACATAAGCCTTCAGGAGAAGAATATTTTAGACAGATGTCCTCAACAGTTTCCTAATGAGGATTTACTTTTAGTCATTCACTCACACACACACACACACACACACACACACACAGCCTTCTTTACATAAAAGGGGCAGGAGCCGCTGGTCCTGAGTGTCCGCCCCCTCCCCTTCACCCCCAGGATCCCCACAAGCTGGAGGCACAGCCATGGCAACCAGCTTGAAAGCAAACACGTAGATGGGCTCAGTGAGGCTTCCTCTCAGAAGCAGACCCCAAAATAAGGACTTCAGGACGTCCGCATGAAGGTGACCAGGAAGCGCTGAGAGGGAATGAGGGAGGAAGTGGGCAGAGAAGGGAGGAGCGCCAGCTAAGGACTTCTGGATGTGCACGTGACCACGGAAGAGTGCGGCCTCTGCCCCACTCAAGATCCCCTGAGAGGCTGTGTGACACACCTCGAAAGGCTCCACTGAAGGACGAGGAGCCTTGGGTACTCATCCTCCAACTGCTGTCCCCACATCAGTAGAAAACCAATAAAAGGTGTTCTCTCTCCTGTGCCCCTGGCCTGCCCCCTCACCCCCATGCAGGCAAGGTAGAGACTCTCGGCCTGTATCTCAGCGGTCTGCAGATGTCCCCCACAACGGGCACCATCGGCATCAACTGCAGAGAACAACCAGGTAACGAGAAACTACCATTATCCATAGAAAGCATGACCCCATGACCCGCTCTCACTCTCCAGAAAGCCCTGTGCGGGATCCACCTGGCAAGCCCCTTCTGGGGCCAATGCTCTGCCCATCTTGGGCCATGCTCACGACCGAGATATTTTTAGGCCTAAGGCAGAGGCTCCATGAAGTCATCCTCAGTGTTCAGGGCCAATGCACTCAAACCAATCGAGCCATGGCTGCAGGAGAGGAAGAAAGAGAGAGAGAGAAGAGTGGGGGGGAAGGGTGGAGAAGTAGATGGTCACTTCTCCTGTGTGCCCGGACCAGGAATCAAACTTGGACATCCACAGGCTGGGCCGACACTGCCACTGAGCCAATTAGCCAGGGCCAGAAACAATGCCTTCCTAACCTCTGTGCTACAGCACCCACCACAGAGCCCAGACAGAGAGGAGGTGAATAAATACCTGTCGTATGTGTCGTTGCAGCTAGGATTTAATGTAGCCTGATCGTGGGCTGTACTCGTTTAGCATGAATGAACTGAATGAGGCCTCCTGGCTTACTTTAGCCCGTTTGTACTCAGCCAGCGAAGCTTCTGTGGACGGTAGGCGAGGCTGTTTCTCAAAGAAGCTTAATTAAGTAAAAACTCAGGTGAGAGGATCTCATCAAGATTCACAAAAGGATGTGTGCTAAAACTTCCTCCTCTAACCTCCTTACTGTCAGGGCCTATTTATAAAGCACAGGGTTACAACCATAAGAGATTTAATCAGGTGTGCCCTTTCCTTGAGAGGATGGAAATTTAGCTTCCCTCTACAGTAAGCAGCACAATGTTATGGCCGCCTGTTCTGGGAAGGACGAGCCTGCCCCACTCAATGACTAGCATGTTCTCCGGGTTGTATGCGCGTGGAGCCGCTCATAGCTGCAGGAGACAGCCATGGGGAGGGGACTGGCAGGTAAGCTGCCCGCAGACAGAGTGGAGGGAGAAGGGATGGCACAGCAGACATGGAGAAGAGCATGAGTCCCTCTGAGGGGACCATTCTCCAATATTCTGCCGATGTGTTCTAGCCAAGATACATAATAGTAACTCCCTCCCGCTACTCAAGTAAGGGGTGGAGGTGGTGAGTATGAGGCTAAAGAGATGGCTCGTGAGAAAGCTGGGAAATGTGAACACCCGGGACTCTGGGAAGACAAGAAACAAGGAATCTTTGGGGTTGGCCTTTCAACACACATACTCACCCTCTCTGCTGCTGCTCCTCCTCCTCCTTCTCCTTCTCCCTCCATTTCCTCTAATAACCAGCTTGTTCATGATTTCCGCTTAAGCACAGCTATCATGGGTTCTTCTCTTCAGACTTGAACATTTTCATTCTGGCTCCTTAACTGGGACTGGCTCTTTTCTCAATTCCCTGTCCCCAAAAGAGGAATCTGACCTGCCCCATTTGTTTGAACTGGGACAAACTCCAATAATAAGTATTGGGTTGTTGACAAGCCTATAGCTAAAGCTAACTTCAAGACAAGTTTGGACTCTGGTCCAATCAGTGTGGTAGGAATGAGAATAGAAGGGGAGAGTTCGAGGTATAGAACGTAGATACGCCCACTCAGGTGAGGGTGAAGGCAGAATTTCCAAAGGAAGGAGTGTAGATGGTACAAATAACTCAAAATATTTCCTGCCCTACTCATTTCCCAACAAGGGCAGTAGTAACTAATGGCAGAAATTTAAATCTCTTCTAAGACGGTTGGAGTAGAGCCTTCTTCTCCACTGTGCCCGTGCAGGCTGACCCCTTCCAAGGACAACACCTGGGACTCTCTGCCTGGGACTTGGCTGCTCACAGGTGCATGCTCAAGGCGAGTCAGAGGAGTCTGAAGTTGGTGGCACCAGGAGCAGCGTTCAATCAACGGCAAACGAGAGTTGGTAAATACGGCCCTTAGGTGGGATGAGGCTGAGGCAGTTCCACAGTTTCTCCCACAGGTCTAGGCTATGACTGACCACACACAGTTGCCCCAGAGCTGCTCAGTAACACAGGATTTTCCACATTAAGAGTTGAACCAACACTTTCTCAGATCTATGCTCCAGAGCTTTGCTCAAGACCTTGTTCCCCTCCCTCTGTGTCATAGCTCTTGCTCCGAGGCTATAAAGCAGTCACCACAAAATACTCAGGGCAGCAAGGCAATGACAAAGCCCGCCAAAGTCCTCATTTCCTACAGCACGGTGCAGCTGCTCTCTGGGTCATTACACAGTTAGCTCCGAGAGCTTCTGAACTTGTGCAACAGGTGGTCTCTAAAAACAGCACCAAGAACAGCAATTTACAACAACTTAAGAAACGGCCTGACCTGTGGTGGCGCAGTGGATAAAGCGTTGACCTGGAATGCTGAAGTTACCGGTTCAAAACCCTGGGCTTGCCTGGTCAAGGCACATATGGGAGTTGATGCTTCCTGCTCCTCCCCCTTCTCTCTCTCTCTCTTTCTCTCTCTCTCTCAATCTCTCTCTCTCTCCTCTAAAATGAATAAATAAAATAATTAAGAAACGAACTGTGTGATCTAGTCTCGGAAATCTGTCAGAGAAATGCCGTCAACAATCAAAACAATAATTTAAAAACAACCTAAGTTCTTCTAATGGAAAGATATTCTATGTCCAGGCTTAAGAACGCAACATCAAGGTCATAATGATGTCAATTCTGCCAAGTTATTATATAAATTTATGCAATCCAAATAAAAATTATCAGCAGTATTTTTTATCTTTGTTCATATGAAAAAACAAACAAGTAAAACTAGCCAGAAAAAAACTCTATTAAAAAAAAAAAGTAATGATGGCAAATTGGATCTGTCACATATTAAAATATGATACAAAGCTACATTAATTAAAGCAACATTAACACTGGCCCATAAATAAGACATTTCAATGGAATATTCCTGTAATAGACCCAAAAACATAAGGGAAATTAATATATGATAAAGGTATTATTAAAGAAATAGTGTTCACACAATGGGTAGCCATTTAGAAAAAAAAAATTGATTCCAGTCCTCTAAACTTAAAACAAAATAAATTACAGATGGAGCAAACACTTTAACATAAAAACTGAAAACCACAAAATTATTAGGAAAAAATGGAAGAAATTTTTGTACAATCTCAGAGCAGGGAAGACTTTTTAAGAATGATATGTAGGTGAAACGTCAACAGTAAAGAAAACTGTTAAATTTGACTATACAAATATAAAAAAAAATTATTTTTTTTTGCACAGCAGAAATCTCCATAAGCAAAGTCAAAGAATACATTACAAATGGGGTAGATTTGTGTAATTAACATCATAAATGGCTCAGTTCCCTAGCATATAGAGTTCCTCAAAATTATGCAAATCAACAACTCAGTATTTTTCAATCGGTGTGGGTGTGCAAAGGATACAAGTAGTTCATTGAAAAGGAAGTACAAATAGTCTTAAAATACGATCGTCTTGATCACAGTAAGTAAAGGAAAAGAAAAAACACCCACCTGTCTCTCCTTTACACTCACAATACTCTAATATATATACTTAACTTCTGACACCAAATGTGTTTGTGTGTGTGTTTCCCACACATCAAGCAATTCCTCAATCCCATCTCAGCATCCTACAGAATAGCTCAGTTCTAACACTATCTACCTGGAGATAGCATCAGACCCCAGGGGAAGGGCTCAGTCCTCCCACGCTGCCTCTCTCCACACCTCCAAACCCACTTCACCAGCTCTCCAAACCCACTTGGGGCTTTTATTAAGGCGTTATTACGTGGGTATGACTGAGTGATGCCACCTCCACGCCCTCTCCACTCCAAGGAGGGGCTGAGGCGGACTCAAGGCTCCAATCCTCTAATCCTGGCTGTTTTCCTGGCAACTGATTCTAACCCGAGGGGCTTTCCAAAAGTCACCTCAGGCACATAAATTCAGGGGTGGCTGTAAGGAGTTTGTTATGAATATTAAGAGATACTTTTATCACTCAGGAAAACCCACTGGTTTTAGAAACTTTGTGCCAGGAATCAAGAATAGTATTTTTTTTATTATGCCTAATACCTAATATTATACCTTGCTAATTACAAGTGCAATTACAATTATAGTAAAATATCATTTTCATCTATCAAACTGGTCATATGAGGAAGTCTGGCATCACTGTGTTGGTGAGGATACTGGGGAACAGACAACCCACGCATTGCTAGTGAAGGGCAGCAGCTACTGAAATTTTAAATGCACACACCCTTTGGTCCAGCAATCCCGCTTTTGTGGCAACTCAGAACCCTCTCTAAAACTGGAATCAGCAAACCTTTTCTATAAAGGACCAAATACTAGTAAATATTTTAGTCTCTGGGCCATGTGGCCTTTGTCTTAACTACCCAACTCAGCCGCTGTAGTGTGAAATTAGCCACAGATGTTAAATAAATAAGTACGGTTGTGCTCCCATAAAACTTGATTTGCAAAACAGCTACGGGTGGGATGTGGCCTGTGGGTCATACTTAGCCAGGTCCTGCTCTGGGAGTCAGTAGGAGCAAGAAGGCGGGATGCCCTCACTGCGGCAGAGACCACTGCTGTCCCCAAACTCCATTTCTTCCCCATAATACCAGCTCTACAGCCAGGTCTTGGAAGCTCGATCAGGGACTGCATTTTTTCAGCCCTCTTGCAGTTTGGTGGCCATGTAACTAAGCTCTCAATGATGTGTGATGTGTCATGATGTGTGACCTTCACGACAGCATGCAAAGTCCACACTCCTTCTTCTATACTTTGCACTATGTATCTCTCCTCTCTGGCTCATTTGATGAAACAAGAACTTTTCAGAAAGAAATCTTTGTTCTTTTCCCTCTGCCCAATGGCGATGACAACGACCAGAATGACATTCATGCCCTATACTGACAAAGGCAGAGCCGCCATCAACCAGAGACCCTGAATGACTGGATGGGGCAGACGGGCCCTTAGTTTCACACATAAGAAAAACGATTCCAGACTTGGTCTGGGGGAGACAGTTTTGCTTTCACAACCTCTTTCTGAGAAGTTAGCATTCCTGATAAAATGCTTAAGCAATTTTCTGTGAACTTTAATGGGATTAAGGTTTGCTCTAGGAAGCCAATTACCCACATGCCCAATTACCCACACACTCAGTTGCCAACTGTCAATCACGGATCTAGTGACCTTTAACAAGACTTTCTTTTCCTTCTGTGTCTAGTCTAACAATGATTAACTGAATTCTTTCCCTATCAAATGTCCCTGCCAAAAGTAAATTTGGGAAGTGGTCGTCTAGGGTCCATTTCCCTTATGTGCATGATCATAATAAAATTTTGATATGTGCTCACAGCTAAACTCGTTTTCTTTAACACTTGGGACACTCACCTGATACTGTAACATGAGTGAGAAGTGACTTTTTCTTTGAGCCATTAACATCTAATCGCTATTGCAGGTGCTGGATCTACCCTAATATGTTCACACTTTATAAATTGGCTTAAACATACCAAATGCTGACGTTGTCCCAGAGACTATCTAAGCCCTTGACACACATCCTGTGTCACTGAGCTCCGCTCCTGCCCCATAGGAAAGAGCCGTAGCTAGGGCTGAATGCCAGGCCAGGGGCCACGGCCACTGAGACACACTCCTGACAATAAGGCTCAACACAGTCGTCCTGGTCGTGGGGGTACGAAGGAAATGAAGCTCCTCTGAAAGGGGTGTGCGTCCCGGGAGCCTGTCAGCACCACTGGGTCAGACTGGCGGTGGGCCTTCTTTTCTAATGCTCTGTCAGAAGAGGCGTTGTCTCGACAGGCTGAGCGGCACAGCACACACACTTGCTGCTTACGGCCGTCTTGCTGGCCCTTCAGAAGGCAGAGCTTTGACGGGGCTCTTCTTCAAGACTTGTCTTCTAGCTGCGCCTTCCTCTCAGGAGAAAGAAATCTTCTCATATTGCCCCCAAAAGACCTGGCTCAGTTCTAAACCAACCTCAAATGATGGCATCACACATTACATCACTGTCATTCATCAACACCTCTCAAATGTTACAGCAAACCGGGTGGGTGAAGAGATCCCGGAGTGGGCGGGGACCTAAGAGAGTGCTTCCAGGAAGACTGAGGCTGGGGGTGGGGAGGGGGTTGCCAAAGGGCTGAAGAACATGAAGTGAACACAAACCTTCCACTGGGTGCAGCCAAGACTCTCTTGAAGAAAGGACCAGAAGGCAGCAAGATCATCAGTAACAAACTGAAGGATGTTTGGTATTGGACTATGTAATTAACTACTCATGTACAATATATTTTCCCATATATCTGTACCTCCTGATGGTTCACAGTCGTTTTTAGAAGTAGGCGGGGTATATTTACCTTATGTAACAATATGGAGAAACATCTTTACTCAGCAGGACTCACCCACCCCCAAACTGTTTAATTGGGTGAATAACCAAACAAAAGCCTGAGGAAGGAGGATGCCTTCAAGATGTGCTTGATGACCACTATGGGGCTAACACCACGGTTTGGTTTTGCTGAGGGGGGAGTTTACCAACTGGGGACACAAGCTAAATAGCCTGGGTAACAAAGGAGCAGTCAGAGTAAGAAAGGGGGAATGACAAGGTCGTTGGCAGAAGACAAAACAGGAGGAGAGCCCTATTGGTTCTCGGTATGGTCTATGATGCAAGTCATCTCCCCTATTTCTTCATGAAAGCTTCAGTAAAAAGTCTATTCTGGTTAACACATTCTGGAGCTGAGGGTTCACCAAAAACCTTGGAGAACAGGCTAAGCGTCGCTATCCCAGCTACCCACGAGCAGTCTGCCACATCTGAGTTCCAATGATAAATATTCAAAGAACTCAAGGTGTACAGGGCCCCATGCCTGGTGCCTGCTGCTTTAATGCAGGGTGATAGGTTTGGAGGTGAGGTTTTTTTTAATCGTTGTGAAAAGGTCTGGGTATTCAAAATGCAGCATTTTGTTGAGGCATACCAAATCAATGTTTTGTACTCAAAAGCAGGACCCTTCTTTCCAAAACTGAATATGCCCAATTCTCACAGCTAGGGGAACACAGTAGATATATTTCCCCATTTACAGGGGAGGTATAACTCTAGCAAACCCAGAGAACTCCACCAAGGTTACTTTTCCCAATTACGACAATAAATCGGAGAACCTGGCTCCCCACTGCAAGAGAGTCACAACCTGTAGGGCCTGGGAGCCACATCTGAGCACAGAGCTTCATGAAGCTCACATCCTCAAAGTCAATTCCATTTTCCTCTCCATCAGAAGGCTGCCAAGACACCATTGGGTGGCACTATTGCTTACATTTTAAAATTTCAGGCTGTCAAGCGGAGTCACATTTCAAACCCAGCAGTAGAAAGAATAGCAGAGTATTCTCCAAGGAGTTCTAGAAGACAGCTTCCTACTGTCACCAAGACAGTTCAATTATACACAAGGTTCAGGATAAGCACAATATCATTTCTTGGTAAATAATGCAATCATATTAAGAGACACAGTCTTCAATGAGCATTAGCACCCTCGTTACAACTTCCATGCTATCTGATATTCTAATGAGCTCTACTCTTGATCCAAGATGGATTGCCAGCAATTGCCACTCACTTCTGTTCAGGGCTAATGGGGGGAGGCATACTGTTTTGTGGCTTCTCCTTTCCACAAACATGTTTAAGCCTCGGTTACTCGATTACCCCCATGATTCCTATATCCATTTACAGTAACTTCTATTAAGAAAAGTTCCACCTCTTGCACTAATGGGAGCTTTGTTGATCAAGTCAAGGTCCCTAGCTACTATGCTGAGCTTCTATTCCTGCTTGGGCTTCCAAGACCTTCCTCAGCACTATAGAAAAATGAATCTTTGAGGAGTATAATGGTTCTCCTTAGTCTTCCTAACACTCCCACTTCACTAGCAGACAGAAATCAGTCTGGGTGACAGCCAGCAAATCAACAATGGGGACCACTGTTACATCTGTCATTGTCTGGCATAACACGCACAGTAAAATTGTATTCAACAGAGCAACCCTATTTTATATTTTTTCACCATTGATACTTCTTCACTGATTTAAATAGCTCTTCCCATGCTGCACCCCATAGTAAAGCTGGCCATGTCCACTGCTAACTGCATTACAATAAATGAGTCAACTGTCACAACGTACTACATATCCACCTTTTCTTCAGGGGCACAGCCCCAGCTGATGACAGCCAGAAGAGCAACGGGGGGAAGGAAGGACCAAGAGATTAAGTCTTCAATAAACCAGGAGGAAAAGGACAATAAAGAATTATACTAGTGTTTGATTCAATGGATATGACTGGTCAAAGCCCTCTCCATTCAAGCCTGGCTTCTAGGAAAATTGTAAAGAAAAAGCCCCACATCAGAGATTTTTAAACAGTCCTCTCCTTGCTATTCAGAAGTGTGGTCCACAAAGCAGCAAGCACGTGACGTTGCCTGAGCGCTTCACAGAAGTGCAGAACCACGGGCTTTCCCCAGACACACTGAATCCGGTTCTGCAGTCTAGCAGACACCCAGGTGAGCTGCATGCGCCCGGAAGTTTGAGAAGTGCCAGGGAACGAGAAGGCAAAAGCCTCCTAAGGATGGCGGGTCAATCCTTACAGATGATAGAGAGGCAACCATCTTGGACATTTGGACATTGCCATTTGCTGTGCAGAGAGAAAGGCTTCTCAAGGGTGTCACATCAGCAACTAAATGCTTAGTCTAGAAGTTGCATGTGTCACATCCAAAGAAACAGTCATATGACCCATCCAACCATAAGGGGAACAAAAGTCTAATCCTACCTTGTGTCTGGAAAGAGTAACCATTCTTCACAGTTTGATATACTATATATTTATCTGTGTATGTGGATACCCCCATATTTATTTTTATTCAAATGCTATCATATTATCACTAATTCATTCATTCAATAAATACTTACCAAACACTTACTATATACTATACACAGTAAATGACACAGATTCTTCCAAACCATGCTTTCTTCACAATCAAGTGTTTTTTCTTCTTGAAGATCTGCATCTTTTTTAATGGCTTTCTGCCATCACATTGTATGACTGTACCATAACCTATTTAACGACTCCCTTTGTGACAGACATTAAGGTTCTAATTTGCTACCATTAGTTATGTACATATGAGATCTCGATGAGCTTCCTTCAAGTGTACCCTATGGACCCACATGGTTTTCCAATAGCAGCCTGCTCTATCGTACTTTTCCTTCTGCTCCTCAGCGCCTGGCATGGTATTCTGCACACAACTGGAGTTCCCACAACATTTACTCAATACTTGTTCTCTACACCCATCCTACCTGATCCAGAAACCTTGAACTTTCAGCGTGGCTTTTTTTTTTTAAGTTTCAATAACAGACTGAATTCTTGAGTTGAAATACATAAACATTTAAAACCCTAATTCTACTTTGTTGATTTAAGTTATAATTCACTCCAGTTTATTAAAAGGCTGCTTTCAGGCTTTCCCACCAACAACTTGGCATTTTTCATATGTCCTCGTTATTAATGAAAATCTGAGTTTTAAAGAACCAATTTTCAAACCGGCTTTTGAAAGGGTCCCCAGAGAACTTCTGTGGACAGCTACTGACGCGAAGAAAACCCAAGATTTACCATGTGAAATTGTCTCCCGCACATCCACAGGGACACTTCTCAGAGGCTGCCCGGGGACCAGCGCCCACAGTGCACTCTCTCTGTGACCAGCTGCAGGAAAACGTCTTCTCTGGTGTCTCCTCCAGAGGCTGAGCCGTCTGATGTGGTTGCCAGGAAATGGCAAATGAGCACAAACGCTCTGATTGTGCTGAATAGGACCAACATTGGGCTATCACCTAGTAAATTGTTTATTAAATGTGCACTTTTTTCTTTTTGGGGGGTGCAGGGGGTAATCATTTAATAATCAAGGGGAACTATGTACTTACAAATCGTGACCAGAATTTCAAAAGCATGCAACACCAAACACGGCACTCACCAACCAAATTCTGTAAAAAGCATGTCAGTGACGATGGCTGCGAGGGGCAAACAAGGTTGAACTTCAGGGAATTTGTAGTTTGTGAACTTGGAGGATGAGAAGAACTCCTCCATATTTAACAATGCAGAAAGTAGCAAGAGTTGCTTGGCGTATAAGTTCAAATATAGGGAGTGATGAATAAAACCTGTGAGTGGCTTAGAGCAGTGCTTTATAAACTTTTACTGCAACCCACAATAGGAGAAGCACATTTACATCAGGAGCCAGTGCAGACTCACACACACATGCAGACACATAAGTGAAATGAAGAGTTCATAAAAGAATACCATTACTATGTAATATTTTCTATCCTATTCCATTTCATTACAGTTTTTAATGAGGTTTGTGACCCACTAAACTGATTTCAGGACTCACTGATTCACAATTTATTATTACTGATGGTCAGCAGCTACCCAGTGAAATTAGAAAGTCATCTTCCTGAAAGACAGGGGACTCAGGCACATAATTATCCTTTTCCTTGAATTTCAGAGGCACAAACACCTGGGTTTTAGTCCCAGCTCTGTCACTAGTGTGTAACTTGAGGAGGATACTTAAGTTTTATAAGCCTCAATTTCTCCATCTGTGAAATGGGGATAATAACAGTATCTATTATGTATATTAGGTTCTCAAACAATAGCTACCATCACCAACATCAGGAGGAGGATGACAATGGTGATGCACTCACTCATCTTGAAAAATGTCCCAGAAATGGGACCGTAATCCAGGGGTGAGCAACCGTATGAAATACAACGGACTTCTGTACGGGCATCATCTTCATTTCTGAACTACAGTGACCCAAATAAAGTTTTCCTAGAAAATGGTGGTCATGTGTCCCAAATCAAAGACACTGTCTGTAGGATAATTCTAAAACAAGTACACGTACAGGCATGTTCACAGCACCTCACAATAGCCAAAAGAAGAAAACAGCACAAATGACCAACCATCAACAGATAAACAGACACAATAATTCTTCAGCCATAAAGGGAATCAAGTATTAACATATGCCACAATGTGGACAAACCTCCAAACCATGCTAAGTAAGAAAAGCCAGACACAAAAGTCACCGACTGTATGATTTCAATTATATGAAATACTCAGAGTAGATAAGCCCATAGAGACAGAATGCAGATGGGCAGTTGCCAGGGGCTGAGGGGAGAGAGGGAGACTATCCTTGATGAGGAGAGGGTTTTACTTTGGGGTGGTGAAAATGTTTTGGAACTAGACAGGGGTGGCAGTAGTGAAGCATTATAAATTTACATAATGCCACTGAATTGTTTGCTTTAAAAAGGTTAACTTGACAATATTTGACTTTCACCTCAATACGTTATTTTTCTTAAATGAAGGTGCCTAGTACATAGGAAGAAACCCAATAATTGTTAGATTTTATCACCAGCCCCCTCCACATAAATATATGATTATTAGATTGTGATTCTTAAATGATTGGTACAATCCAAAGGCATTAAGTCTGTCTTAATAATATTCTACTGAAAATAGATATTTTTAAATCAAAGATTCTCCACAAGAGAAAGAAAGAAAAGGCAGCCCTCAAGGATGCAATATATTTAACAGCACACCAAGTTCCCACAAGAACCACGCAAACACCAGAAGTGGGACTACCTGCCGAACCAGGGGGAAAACACGGCACACACCTAAAAGGAATCAAGTCAATATTAAAGAATTTTTTTAAAAGGCAAATTCATGTATTAAAACTGGAAGTGACCCACAATGGGCAGATTGCTCTCACAGGACCAACACTCTCGACAAGCTGGATGGGAGAAAGAGAGATTGAGAGAAAACAAAATCATTTTTTTATATGGAGACCTATTTGACACACAACATTTTGTAAGTTTAAAGTATAGGACACATCGATTTGAAACATTAATATTGCAACGTGACTGACACCACAAATCAGTTCACACCTCAACTGCATCACATAATTGTCATTTCTTCTCATGCTGGGAACAATAAGATGTGCTTTCTTAGAAAGTTTAATTTTATCATCACGTTTCATGGTCTATAATCACTGTACTGTGCATTAGGTCTCCAGGACTTACCCGCCTACTAGTTGCACAAAATAAAATTTAATAGGAGCAATGTGACACCCTATATTTAGGTGGGTTTTAAAAAGGTACAGAATGGGATAGATCTGGGTTAGCAGCTATGCATTAAAAATAAAGGTAGGGTTTAAATTAAATAACTCCAATGTGGCTGGTTAAAAAAAAGAAGCAAAAAACAAAATTAGATTTCATTGATAGAGAATGTCTAAAGAAAGGGAGGTAACAGCCCCACTGTAACCACTGTACTGAATGCCACATTTTAAGAGAGACACTGATCCACTGTAATGTATTCAAAGGAGAATGCATTAGGTTGGCATGGGGTCTAGGTAAATATTCCAAGAAAAACTGGAAGAATTTTACCCAGGGGGTGAAAATGCAAAGAGAAACACAAGAAGAAAATTGCAGATGGTCAAAATTATCCACATAAAAACCTCTAAATCACCTGTAGAACACATACATACATACTTTTGTTTATAGACACGAAAGCTTGAAAATGTCAAAGGGAATGAACAAATTGAAAGTATCTATGCAACCGCATGGGCTTCCAATCTTCAGGATAATTTATCAGCCCCTCGAAGTGAATGGGAGGTTGTCTAAGTTCCCAGGGCTGCTGTAACCACAAACGAGGGGCCTAAAACAACAGAGGTGGATTTCCCCACACTGCATGCAGACGTCTGAAATCGAGGTGTCCGCACGGCCACACACTCCTTCTGAGACCTTGGATAGAGACAGACTCCTCCCTCGTGTCTTCCCAGGCTCTGGGAGTGATGTCCATCCTGGGTGTTCCTTGCCTGCAGTGGTGCCCCGGGGATCTCTGCCTCTGTTGTCATGTGGCACTCTCCTTGTGTGTCTGTCTTCGCGTGGCACATTCCTCTTCTTATAAGGACACCAGTCATGTTGGATCGGGGCCCATCCTAATAACTTCGTCTTCAGTTGATTACATCTGCAAAGATCCTATCCCCAAGTAAGGTCACATTCACAGGTACCAGAAAACTTCAACATGTCTTTCTAGAGCACCTGGTTCAACCCATAACAGAGGGATACATAGAGTAAAGTCCAAAGTAAATCTGCACACAGCAAGGTGTCCACCATTAGGCTTCAATAGTAAAACCCCTGTAACCTCAGTGGACGTTAACGGACATGTTTGTTCATCTAATTAATTAAGTCTGCTAGACTTCCTTATCTATTTTCCTTGTTCCAACCCACACACATACTGGAGGAAACTCTGAAATCTTTAAAAAGGTTTGACAAGGCCTGACCGGGCGGTGGTGCAGTGGATAGAGTGTCAAACTGGGATGTGGAGGATCCAGGTTCAAGACCCTGAGGTCGCCAGCTTGAGCACAGGTTCATCTGGTTTGAACAAAGCTCACCAGGTTGGATCCAAGGTCGCTGGCTCGAGCAAGGGGTTACTCGGTCTGCTGAAGGCCCATGGTCAAGGCACCGAGAAAGCAATCAATGAACAACTAAGGTGTCTCAATGAAAAACTGATGATTGATGCTTCTCATCTCTCTTTGTTCCTGCCTGTCTGTCCCTATCTGTCCCTCTCTCTGACTCACTCTGTCTCTGTAAAAAAAAAAAAAAAAGGATTGACAAGAAGCTTGGTCAGCTGCTTTCAGTCTTTCTAAATTGATATTCTCTATGGTGATTCCACTGACCAGCTTTGCTCTCCTGCCCTTGGGCATCTTTTGGGAGGCCAGGCTCTAAAGCCACCTGGCAAGTACACACAGATAAGATGGGACAGTGGTCTCGGCCTCAGTATGTAATAGCTACAGGCCTCGGTCATCTTCCAAAATGGAGAAATAATGCACACCCCTCACAAGGTCTTCATGCATAAATGAGGCAACACCTGCGAGAGCTGCACTGAACACACCGCTGGCCCTTGCGTGTCCTGAACAGCGGCAGCTATGTTCACCATTGTTATTAAATGCTGCAAGCGCCACTGTGTGAAAAGAGGCCTAGTAAGTTCTGTCGGAAACTCTGTAGTGACTTTAAGTGAATTCTTACTTATAGTAGTAAACTAATGCAACTAGGCAGAACTGCAAGTGGTCTGGTCTGCTTTGCGAAACAAAGTCCCCCATGCACAGCTCTGTGTGAGCAGGGCGACTGCATCTGTCTGTCAGGGATGCCACAGATGTTTGCTCTCATCTGAAAACAGTGGGGTTAACTCCTACCTCCCAGGGTTACAGTAAAGACTGAGGAAATCACAAAGGAAGAACATACAGCCTGACACATAGCAAGGTATTCAGAAAGGTGTTCTACTATGGTAATCACGTCTGTTACTAAGTCATTGTTAGAGCAGATTCTTGTGGACGAAGAAATCCCCTTCCTGTCTCAGCTGGCCTGACATCATCGGAGGACCAGTCGCTGAGTGCGTTTTCCTAACATTTACTTAACAAGAACATCTGCCTCATAAATACTTCAGGAAGAAATAAATTCCAAGGGTCCGAGGGCTACAATTTTGAAGACTTATAAAAACGTTTATTCTGAGATTTCATGGCAGCATGGTTTATAAAAAGTTAAGACTGAACAATAACTAAAACACACAAAGTGAGGAGTAAATAAAAAACAACAGCAGCCCTGGCCGGTTGGCTCAGCAGTAGAGCTTCGGCCTGGCGTGCAGGGGACCCGGGTTCGATTCCCGGCCAGGGCACATAGGAGAAGCGCCCATTTGCTTCTCCATCCCCCCCCGCTCCTTCCTCTCTGTCTCTCTCTTCCCCTCCCGCAGCCAAGGCTCCATTGGAGCAAAGATGGCCCGGGCGCTGGGGATGGATCCTTGGCCTCTGCCCCAGGCGCTAGAGTGGCTCTGCGACGCCCCGGAGGGGCAGAGCATCGCCCCCTGGTGGGCAGAGCGTCGCCCCTGGTGGGCGTGCCGGGTGGATCCCGGTTGGGCGCATGCGGGAGTCTGTCTGACTGTCTCTCCCCGTTTCCAGCTTCAGAAAAATACAAACAAACAAACAAACAAACAAAAAACAGCTCATGAGTAAGAGCACAGGCTGTGGCATCAGCCAGCCAGGTCTCAAGCTCCACTCAACTTCGGGCAAGTTCAACTCTCTCAGCCCACATTCCTCTTATCCACAGGGTACTCGTGAGGGTTAAAGCAGGTAAAGCATTTAGCGCATTGCCGAGCATAATAATGAGCCTTCGATGATGATGATGACGACAATGACAATCATGATTGTGATGGTGCCACCACCATGAAAAATAATGCTGCAGGCTACCTGCAAAAAAATGAAACTAGACCACCAACTTACACCATTCACAAAAATAAACTCAAAATGGATAAAAGACTTGAATGTAAGCCATGAAACCATAAGCATCTTAGAAGAAAACATAGGCAGTAAGCTCTCTGACATCTCTCGCAGCAATATATTTGCTGATTTGTCTCCACAGGCAAGTGAAATAAAAGACAAGATAAACAAATGGGACTTTATCAAACTAAAAAGCTTCTGCACAGCTAAAGACAATAAGAACAGAATAAAAAGACAAACTACACAATGGGAGAATATATTTGACATAGCGTCTGATAAGGGGTTAATAACCAAAATTTATAAAGAACTTGTAAAACTTAATACCAGGAAGACAAACAATCCAATCAAGAAATGGGCAAAAGAAATGAATAGACACTTCTCCAAAGAGGACATACAGATGGCCAACAGGCATATGAAAAAATGTTCAACATCACTAATGATTAGAGAAATGCAAATTAAAACCACAATGAGATATCATCTCACACCAGTCAGAATGGCGCTCATCAATAAAACAACACAGAATAAGTGCTGGCGAGAACGTGGAGAAAAGGGAACCCTCCTGCACTGCTGGTGGGAATGCAGACTGGTGCAGCCACTGTGGAAAACAGTATGGAGATTCCTCAAGAAATTAAAAATCGAACTGCCTTTTGACCCAGCTATACCACTGTTAGGAATATACCCCAAGAACACCATAGCACTGTTTGAAAAGAAGAAATGCACCCCCATGTTTATGGCAGCATTGTTCACAATAGCAAAGATTTGGAAACAGCCCAAGTGTCCATCAGAGGACGAGTGGATTAAAAAGCTTTGGTATATATATACTATGGAATACTACTCAGCCATAAGAAATGATGACATAGGATCTTTTACAACAACATGGATGGGCCTTGATAACATTATACTGAGTGAAAGAAGTAAATCAGAAAAAACTAAGAACTATATGTTTCCATACATAGGTGGGACATAAAGAGACTCAGAGACATGAACAACAGTGTTGGGGTTACAGGGTGGGGGGAGGAGAGGGTGGGGGTTGGGGGAGGGGAGGGGCACAAAGATCATGTCTTTTCAGCATTTGCCATATTCCCCCCTTAATCTATAGACAGACAGCAAATATCTACGTATGGTGTTCCCACTATAAAGACTGCTGTCTTAGGGACAAATGCTGATAAACTATTTCAGCAGTTCCTCCTTCTTCAAAGACTTATATGTCAACATTGAGCTCCATGTTTCATAGGACATACTCAAGCTCACTCCATGCTCCCTGGAGCTTTAGCACAAGGGAATGCCCTCTCTTTTTTTTTTTTAGTATTTTTTCTTTTATTTATTTATTTTTTGTATTTTTCTGAGGATGGGGATGGGGAGGCAGTCAGACAGACTCCTGCATGCGCCTGACTGGGATCCACCTGGCATGCCTACCAGGGGGGAATGCTCTGCCCATCTGGGGTGTTGCTCTGTTACAACCGGAGCCATTCTAGCGACTGGGGTGGAGGCCATGGGGTCATCCTTAGTGCCCAGGGTGGCTTTGCTCCGGTGGAGCCTTGGCTGCGGGCGGGAGGAGAGAGACGAAGAGGAAGGAGAGGGGGAGGGGTGGAGAGGTAGATGGGCGCTTTTCCTGTGTGCTCTGGCCAGGAATCGAACCCGGGAATCCTGCACACCAGGCCAAGGACTCCGACGGGTCTACCATATCATGCTTTTTACTTAAAAAAAAAAAAAATTTACATTTCTTTTGAATGCTGATGAACAGGAGACACCAAATCTTTCTTGCCTGCAAACTACTACCTTCTTTATTAGGTCTAGCTAATAACACTGTTCTGTCTTTTTTCCAAATAGCTCCAGATATATGGAAAAGATTTATATAGGTGGATGGGGATCCTCAAACCCCTCAGCGAGATCTGAGAATGGCTTTTAAGATATCTAGAGGCAGAAAAAGCCCAATAGAGATCAGGGGAACTACCAGCTTTTAGGATACACCCTTAAAGGCTCCAACGCCCCAAAGGGGTCTCATAGGATGCCATCTGGGTCCTGCTTCAATAGTGGAAGGGAAGGTCATTGAGCTAAAGCCTGCCAGGCTTACACGCCTCTACTGTGAGGAAACAGGGACACTGGAAGGTGGGCTTCCCCCTCGCTCCTCTAAGGGAGGGTTCAGTCTCTTCCAGCCCTGCTCCAGCCACCTATGACCTAACCTTGCCCAGAAAGCTGGGGTTTGCCACTGAAGGCTGAAGGTGCCCAGGGCCGTCGGCCCCATCTACAACACTGTGGACGAGCCTAGGATATTTCTTCCAAGAAGCAGGTAAACTGATCTCATTCGCACAAGGGCCACTTAACTATGTTTTGCCTGAATAGTCAGGTTTTTTATTCTTCCCTCAAAGATCTCTGTTGTGGGTGCTGATAGTCCTATTTTCTGCTGCTTTGCTTAATATATAGTGTTTCCTTTATCCCTCCTACCTCAATGCCCCACTCATATTTCAGGCTGGGACCTACTCCTAATTTAGAGCTCTCTTTCCTCCTTTTGCCAACTTGTATTATGAATTTACCTTTGCCACCCAGCTTAGTATATCCCAAGGTTCTCTTTACCAGGCCTCAGTCACAGAGCTCCAGGGAAAAGCAACCTGGTCTCAACTCTCCAGGCAGAGGAGAACAGAAGCCCCATATCCACGCATGCTGCAAATGACTTTTTCCAGTCTACCTGAATCATTACCAGCTAGAAGCAGCGGTCATTGGGACTTGGACATGAGCTGCAAAGTATAGAATGGTGACAACAATTCCAGCGCCATGCGGACTTTTCCTGTGGGGAACTTTCCTGGACTCCTGCTCCCTGTGACAGCTCCTAACAGACTGAACTGTGGTTGGGTTGCATTTTTCAGGGATTTGGCATGGTGATGGGGCCAACTTGGACTTGGTGAACATGTTAAGGACACTACTCTTTTATGGATTCTTCCTGTATTGGCCAAGAGTTTGCTTAAAGGCTTTTAATCACTGTAAAAAAAAATAGAGGACTGGATGAAGAAGATGGGGCACATATACACCATGGTATACTATTCAGCTAGGAGAAATGATGACATTGGATCACTTACAGCAGAATGGTGGAGTCTTGGTAGCATTGTGCGGGGTGGAATAAGCGAATCGGAAAAAAAACAGGAACTGCAGGATTCCATACATTGGTGGGACATAAAAGCGAGACTAAGAGACATGGATAGGAGTATGGTGGTTACAGGGGGTGGGGGGAGGGAAGGAGGGAGAGGGGGAGGGGAGGGGTACAGAGAGAACTGGATGGAGGGTGGCGGAGGACAATCTCTCTTCGGGTGATGGGTATGCAACAGAACTAAATGACAAGATAACCTGGAAATGTTTTCTTTGAATGTATGTACCCTGATTTATTGATGTCATCCCATTAAAATAAAAATTTATTTATAAAAATAAATAAAATAAAATAAATCCAAAAAAAATAATAATGCTGCAGGTCTATCGTTCCTGCCTTCATATGTAAAACTAATGTGTGTGGATAAATTTTTTAAAGTAGGTCAAATGATGGAAAATGGACAATACCTTAAGCCAGCGACGAAAATGAGCATTACCAGTGATCATGGTGGACCTCCGGATACGATACACTAAGACAGAAACACCACCATCCAGGTAGAATTCTGCCCGGAAACACATAACCCGAAAACAGTCCAGAGAGAATATCTGAGAAACCCAAATTGAGCAGCATTCCATAAAATAGATGGCTTCATCTTTCACAATGTTCACGTCATTAAAGGCAAAGGAAGGGTCAAGAACAGCTCCAGGTTAAAGGACGCCAAAGAAACATGACAACTAAATGCTACATGTGATCCTGGAGCAGATCTTGGACTTGAGGAAAAAAAACATAAAAGACATTATTGGGACAACTGACAAATCCACAATATGGACGATAGATAGAGTATTGTATCCATGAACTTTCCTGAATGAAATAACCATACTGTGACTATGTAAGAGAATACCTTTGTCTTAGGAAATGGGCATTGAAGTACAAAGACAGAAAGGGGCCTAATCCATGTAGCCCACTGTCAGATAATCCAAAACATTAATGCTTCGTGTGTGTGTGTATATATATGCTCACACACAGAGAACAAGAGAGAGGATGATAAATATGGCAAAATGTTAAAAAAAAATTGTAAATATAAATAAAGGGTATTGAGGTATTATCTATGCTAGCAACTTTCCTCGAAGTTTGAAATGACTTATAAGTAAATATTTTTTTAAAAATCATTAGGGAGGAGGCCCTGGCCGGTTGGCTCAGCGGTAGAGTGTCGGCCTAGCGTGCGGACGACCCGGGTTTGATTCCCGGCCAGGGCACACAGGAGAAGCGCCCATTTGCTTCTCCATCCCTCCGCCGCGCCTTCCTCTCTGTTTCTCTCTTCCCCTCCCACAGCCAAAGATGGCCCGGGCACTGGGGATGGCTCTGTGGCCTCTGCCTCAGGCGCTAGAGTGGCTCTGGTCTCAACATGGCGACGCCCAGGATGGGCAGAGCATCGCCCCCTGGTGGGCAGAGCGTCGCCCCTGGTGGGCGTGCCGGGTGGATCCCGGTCAGGCGCATGCGGGAGTCTGTCTGACTGTCTCTCCCTGTTTCCAGCTTCAGAAAAATGCAAAAAAAAAAAAAAATCATTAGGGAGGGGAAAGTAATAGGAGCAGACATGAAACAGGCTGGCTGCAAGGTGATAGTTGTTGACTCTGGGTGATAAGCACCTGGGGTTCATTATACACTTCTTCTGCCTACATTTGTATATATTATTTAAAGCAAGTCATAAAGCACCAAGAATAAAATGTTAGTTTTTGTAAAATGTGTATGTGTGCTCTCACCTGTGTAATTGTGGCATGTGTGTGCATACCTCTGCACATGTGTTACAGCGTGTGTGCACGCATGAATGCATGTGAGCAAGTGGGCATACATATGGATGAAAGGATACTTTCCAAAGGGTCCAGAGTGCCCTTCACGTCGTCGAGGCCATGCAGAATGGCGATGAAGAGCACAGGCTTTTAGAGTCAGGCTACCTGAGCCTCAAGTCCATTCTTTCCCCCTCCTAGGTGAAACCGAATGTAACCTTGGGAAACTTACTTAACCCCTAGATTTCTCAACTTCTCCATCTGTAAAATGGGAATGATAGTAGGGACTACCTCCTAAGGTTATTAATGAAGCTTAAGTATATTAATATATGAAAAGTGCTTAGACCAATGCCTTGTGCTGTTTTTATTTTCAGTAACACCATGGGTAGTTTTTACTCTCTCCTTCACATTTTTCCTTGTTGTCCAAAAGTATTTTTAGTGACTTTATAATCTGAAGGAAAAAGCTTTTTTATTTTATTAAAATAGAGGAAAAGGAATAAAAGGAGAAAAGAAGGGAGGGAGGGAAGGAATGAAGGAGGGAAAGAGGGAGGGACGAACGGAGAGAGGGAGAAAAGGACGGAAAGGGAAGACTTCCTTTCTAGGGCTCATTCCAGTTTCCCCTGCAGCTGAATTCTGTGCTTTTATTGGATCATTTTCATTGCTATTATTTGAAGAAGACTCAAGGGCATTTCTTTTTTAGAAAATAAAAAACACTCTTGTAACACAAATGGTATGTATGTCTCCAGAGTATTCATCTTATAATTTGGGGATTGGAAGTTTCTTACAGGCAGGGCAAACATGAGTGCCCAGTTAGATAACAGTAATCTTTTTTCTCTTCCTAACTTTAATTTTGATCATTCTTAAACATACAAAAGTTGAAAAAAGATAGCATGAACACCTTTGTAGCTGCTCTTGATTTCAATAATTTTTAGCATTTTGCCGTGCTTGTTCTGACACACAGATAAACTTCTTTCCTTTCTTCTGAACCGATTTAGTCACAGGCATCATCCTATTCTGCCCTTACGCACTTCAGCATGACTCACTTAAGAATAAGGGCATTATACTAAATATGTATAATAAGGGCATTATACACAATAGTATTTGATAAAGGCAACTACATTCTCACACCACACTAGCAAACATGGCCATGCAACTATTTATTCATCACGCAAATACTTACTGAGGACTCGCTGTTAACCAGTCAGTGAGCTAAAGTGATGATCAAATAAATATGACCTCTGCTCATAGAGAGACCGATGTTTTAACACAGCCACACTGATCACTACATATAATTACACAGGCGGTGAGCATCATAAAGGAAAATGCCACAGCATATTGACTTCAAACTTAACTGATCGTCTACTACTACCAATAACAATGGCTAGCACTGACTGTTGTATTAATTATGTTTCCAGTTGCAAGTGACAGAAGCCCAACTGAAACTAGGCACATCAGAAGCAGGATCTTAAACGATGACTCCCTTGGAACCTCCAGACCCCACCTTCCTCTTCAATGTTGATTTGATTCTCAGGCAGCCTAACTCCACATGGCCAAAAAGATGGCTGCTGACGATCCAGGTGTATAAGGACCTATGTGGGTCAAATAAGTTTGTAAATATGATGTATATGTTTGCTCGCTTATAATTTGCATTGGGTGTGGGGGACAGGCTGTAAGCAGGCAGGGTCCTTATAGCCTAAGGCAGTGGTCGGCAAACTCGTTAGTCAGCAGAGCCAAATATCAACAGTACAATGATTGAAGTTTCTTTTGAGAGCCAAATTTTTTAAACTATATAGGTAGGTACATTCCTTATCAAGGTAGCGCCTGCACGTGGTATTTTGTGGAAAAGCCACACTCAAGGGGCCAACAAAGAGCTGCACGTGGCTCGCGAGCCGCAGTTTGCCGACCAGGGGTCTAAGGCTTAGTTTTAAGACTAAGCCTTTCTCACCCTTTTAATACTAAGATCTTCTTAACACTAAGCTTTTCCCCACACTCTTGACTGTTGCATGATGTGGGGTGGTACACTCTTATTAGGAATCCCATTTATGCCTCAGATGAGTGGCTTTGTATCAGAGACTTCCTTGTGTGTATACTGGCTTAAAGGCTTTAATTTCTACACTATAAAATAAGAGACACCAGGGGCTCGCTCTCCCTCAGTCCCTAAAATTAGCATTGCTCAGATCCTGTCATCAGTATTGGAGAGGCGAGGCAGCCAAGATGGCGGAGTGCTGAAGGAGAAGCCAGTTAGTGCAGAGTTTGTGCAGAGAGAAGGAGGTGGGGAACAGAGGTGAATAAGGCTGGTGAGGTAGAAACCTTTGATTCTAGGAATATCAGATGTGTCAGTGGCTTTGTGAGCCCTGAACAAAAAGGGAAGTGTTTTCCCACTGTGTATTTCTCGCCTGCCAGGTGCAAGCTAGGATTAAAGGTACTGGCCAGATCCTGGCTGGTTGGCTCAGCGGTAGAGCGTCGGCCTGGCGTGCGGGGGACCCGGGTTTGATTCCCAGCCGGGGCACATAGGAGAGGCGCCCATTTGCTTCTCCACCCCCTCCCCTCCTTCCTCTCTGTCTCTCTCTTCCCCTCCTGCAGCCGAGGCTCCATTGGAGCAAGGATGGCCCGGGCACTGGGGATGGCTCCTTGGCCTCTGCCCCAAGCGCTGGAGTGGCTCTGGTCGCAGCAGAGCGATGCCCTGGAGGGGCAGAGCATCACCCCCTGGTGGGCAGAGCATGGACCCTGGTGGGCGTGCCGGGTGGATCTCGGTCGGGCGCATGTGGGAGTCTGTCTGACCGTCTCTCCCCATTTCCAGCTTCAGAAAAATACAAAAAAAAAAGGTAATGGCCCACTAGTTCTTGGCTCTGTTGTTTCATTACTGTCTGTTCAAATCAAATGCGAACCTGCATGGGCCAGGTGGTTGTGTTGATGGCCGGGGCGACTGGCTTTACAACCTACAAGGTTGTAATCATGCAGAAAGAAGAGGCCCTCACCAATTCTTAGAGGAGATATGATTTGCCCAGTTTGGGTCAGGTGCTCATTCTGAACCAATCCTTGAAGCCAGAACAAATTGGAGTCCTCCCAATGGTCAGGCTGAGTCCTACACCCACCCCTTGTGCTTGGAGGATGGGCAGGATTGATGTCATCCAAACTCTCAAGAATGATTCTTGTTGTACCATGTAAAAGATGTAGAATGCTCAAAAGCCATCCCACCACCCCATGGTAGTGTCTGAAATTCTGCCTTGCCACAGGCGTCCTAAAGGCCTTCGTAATATAATGCACACAACGACTGATGCAAGCAGCGTGGGTAGGAGGCAAAGGCTTCCAGATTCTATTGATAACTTGGTCTATGTCCTACCAAGTCGAGTCCACCAGAGGTCAGGGCAGAGCACAAAGCAGGAATGGTCTGGAAGCTGACTCCTCAACCCTGCTGAAATCAACTCTGGCCAGTAGTCCCTGGGAACACAACGGCTGCCACCGTCAGAAACAAAACCCAGGCTGCAGCAAGGGACCATGTTTCCTTCAGAACTGGCCTCCTAAGGGACAGCCTAGACTTTCAAGCAGGAGCAGACACAGTGAAGGAAGTAATTTTTAAACCACTGTATTCTGCAGCTGCACATGTTCTGCCAAACAAACACAGTGCCCAGGGCCCCAGAATCATTCAAAGTGAGATGCAAAACGTACAACGCTGAATCGACCAGAACAGCGGAATTCTCGTCTCTGCCCCTCCTCACCTTCCCCCGACCCTTCCGCCTGTGCGCTAAGAGTCAGCCACTCTGGTTTTTCTGCTGCTCGATCATGCCAAGCTTGTTCCTGCCTCAGAGCCTTTGCCACTGTGGTGCGCCCTGCTTGGAAAGTCCTCTCCCTAGCTCTGAGCAGGGTGGGCTCCTTCCTGTCAAGGAGGTCTCCTAAGAGATGTTAGCGCCCCATGCACAGCACGGTGCCACCTAGCACACTGTGTATTTCCTTCATAGCATTTAACATTCTCTCAACTCATCCGTTACACTGTTAGCGTGTTGCTTCCCCCTCCCACAACACAGCACAGTCAACCCAGGGACCTGGTTCTGCAGTTCACCCAGCTCTAGGGCTCCAGAAACCTCTGAGGAGTAATAAACACATGAATGAGCCCCCATTTCCCATACATAAAACAACGTGGATAGATTATGTGATATTAACAAAGGCTAACATACACTAAACGTGTATTGCATGTTGAGCACATTGCAAAGGGCTGCGGGCAGCACCTAGGTAGAGGTTTTTTGTGTTTTTTTTTTCAGTCATAACAAGATATCACATACTCTCCAAATCTCAAATATTCAAAATGATGTTTCTGAAGCCAAAACTCCTCAGTTAGCTATTTATTCTTTTGGCTTGGCTCAGAACCTTTCAAAATACCTTTGGCTACAGAAACATCTGTTCAAGTAAAATTTCACCTGGAGGCCTTATATGAAAAAAAAATTGGGGGGAAAATGTATGTGTATTAGACTATTTAAAAAGTTTCCAACAAAGTTCAAGAACAGGAATCATAAGGACCATCATCTCAGACCCAAAGATAATTGAGTTAGAAGTTTATAAGCAATAGCGGTGATGTCGTTCTTTGTAGAGAGGGTCTAGCTAATGATTGAAGGAGGTCACGTGCCTTCTGATACAAGAATGAGCCACCACCCATTAAATCTGATCAAACCTCCAGATTTCACTATCAGTTTACAGGAAAAACAGAGGAACTTAGTAATGCACACAACAGGAATACAACTAGCCAAATCCAAAGAGTAGGAAATTAGAAACCTGAATTCCTAAAAATAAATTAAAAGAGGAGGAGAAGATGAAGTGGAAACTGATCAATTAAAAGAACTTAAGTGGGTTCCCCAAAGCCCTCTACTTGGTATGGCATGCCCTGCCATGAGTATAAAAGAAATAATAAAATAACTTTTTTTCTTTTTTCTGAAGTTGGAAACAGGGAGGCAGTTCAGACTTCCGCATGCGCCCGACCAGGATCTACCCGGCATGCCCACCAGGGGGCGATGCTCTGCCCATCTGTGGCATTGCTCTGTTGCAACCAGAGCCATTCTAGGGCCTGAGGCAGAGGCTATGGAGCCATCCTCAGTGCTCAGGCCAACCTTGCTCCAATAGAGCCCTGGCTGCGGGAGGGGAAGAGAGAGACAGAGAGGAAGGAGAGGGGGAGGGGTGGAGAAGTAGATGGGCGCCTCTCCTGTGTGCCCTGGCCAGGAATCGAACCCAGAACTCCTACATGCCAGGCCGACGCTCTACCACTGAGCCAACCAGCCAGGGCCAATAAAATAACTTTTAAAAACCACCTCAAACAATCACAATGCATGGACCTTTTTTTGGATCCTGATTCAATCATATAATCTGACTACCAAAAGATTTCAAAATGTATAAAATTTTTTTTAACACTGAACAGATGATGGTATTGAGGAATCATTATTTTTAGAATGATATTTTGGTTATATTTTTCTACATAGTCTATTTATTTTACAGATAAAACTGAAATATAAATAAAATGAAGAGTCAATAAAGAGATAAATTAAAATTTTCTACCTATTTTGATGCATAAAAATAAACTGAGCCAAAAAATTACTATAGCTAAGAAGGCAAATATTGATAGCTATAACCCACAAAAACAAAAAGCTATTCAGGGTTCACAATTTTTTTTTTTTTTTTTTTTTTTAGTGAGTTCCTGCACAAGAAAGAGACGGCAGACAGGAAGAGAGAGAGAGATGAGAAGCATTAACTCATAGTGGCAGCACCTTAGCTGTTCATTGATGTCTTCACATACATGTCTTGACCAGGGGGCTGCAGCCGAGCCAGTGACCCCTTGCTGAAACCAGCGACTTTGGGTTCAAGCCTGAAACTATGGGGTCATGACTATGATCCCACGCTCAAGCTGGCAACCCCATGCTTAAGCTGGTAAGCCCGCACTCAAGCCTGATGAGCCCACACTCAAGCTAGTGACCTCTGGGCTTCAAACCTGGGTCCTCGGCATCCCAGGCCAACACTCCATCCACTGTACCACTGCCTGGTCAGGCTAGGGTTCACAATTTTAAAAAATATACTAAAGAGTTCCTGGCAGAGAGCCAGCCTTGGCTAGGTCTCCGTGCAGAAGGGCAAAGCCAGCCCCATCATGCCAGGGCCCACAGCCTGCAGGGCTCCTGCTTCTGCTGCATCTCCCTGGCTGTTCCCTACCAGTGCCAGGAACCCTAGATGGCCGGGGGGCTGCCCTGCCAGGCCTCTGGGCTGCACCCCACGGAGGTTAACTTAAGGCACTACAGTTCAGCAAAGGCCCCCAATGTGTCCCTGTGGCCTCCTCCTCCATCCACAGCATCAGTAGCAGTGCTGGGACCCCAGATGGAACCAGTGTCCCCCAGGTGTATCCATAGGAAACTCCATACACACTGGGTGGCTCCAAAAGGTGTAGGGACAAAGTTTTGTCCCAGTATGACCCCTGCCTCTCCCTCTGGCGGCAGCCATGGCTGCACTGGGCCAGTGCTGGGGGCTTCTCCAGCAAGTTCCCCTTCACGTGCAGCATGGAGATACCTGTTTCAGGTTTGCCAAAGGAATCTGAGTGAACCTGAAAGTAGAGACCAAATGAAGATGAGGCCAAGCCACACGCTGCACTTTACATGGAGGGAAAGGACCGTGAGCCCCCTGAGGCAACCCAATGGCAGGCAAAGTCAGCAGCGTGCTCAACGCGAACAGCTGTCAGTGCAAGCTGAACACGGAACAGTGCGACTGCGCGTGCAGAGCGCCCCACGCCGAGGAGGCTTCCTGCTGTGAAGGTGGGGGTCTGCACGCTCCCACAGTGGTCTCTCAGCAGGGTCCACAGATGCAGGCCCAGCACCCCACGGCCCTCAAAAATCATTGCCTCCAAAATAACCAAAGAACTTAAGCTTTATTTTATTTTATTTTATTTATTTTTACAGGGACAGAGAGAGAGTCAGAGAGAGGGATAGATAGGGACAGATAGGCAGGAACAGAGAGAGATGAGAAGCATCAATCATCAGTTTCTTATTGTGACACCTTAGTTGTTCATTGATTGCTCTCTCATATGTGCCTTGACCGTGGGCCTTCAGCAGACCGAGTAACCCCTTGCTCGAGCCAGCGACCTTGGGTCCAAGTTGGCAAGCTTTTTGCTCAAGCCAGATGAGCCCACGCTCAAGCTGGTAACCTCGGGGTCTCGAACCCTGGTCCTTCCACATCCCAGTTCAACACTCTATCCACTGTGCCACTGCCTGGTCAAGAACTTAAGCTTTAAAAGGCCACCAGAGTTTTGGGGCAGTGAAACTACTCAACATGATATGATAATAGTGAATACGTGTCATTATACCTTTGTCCAGACCCACAGATCATAGAACACCAAGAGTGAATCCTGGCATAAACTATGGACTGTGGGTGCAATGTAGGTTCATGTATTGTAAGAAATGTCACATCTGGTGGGGGATGTTGAGAATGGTTGAGTCCATGCACCACGTGTAGGGGCAGGGATCCAATCCTGAATGCACAGGGTGGCTTCATTCAGGTGCCTGGTGGGCGGCGGAACAGCTGGTGGAGGGGCCTCCTCTGGGCCTCTTTCCTTTACTCCCCATGATTTCTCGCCCTCTACTAGGCTGGTCTGGGCTTCCTCGCGTGGTGGCAGAAGGGGTCCTGGCAGCAAGCGAGGGCAAGCCCAATGTACAGTTCTTGGACCTCTGCTTGCATCACATTTCTTAACGTTCCTTTAACCCAGGGGTAGTCAACCTTTTTATACCTGCCGCCCACCTTTGTATCTCTGTCAGTAGTAACGTTTTCTACCCGCCCACCGGTTCCACAGTAATGATGATTTATAAAGTAGGGAAGTAACTTTACTTTATAAAATTTATAAAGCAGAGTTACAGCAAGTTAAAGCATATAATAATAATGATTTACCAAGTACTCTATGTCAAATTTTCACTAAGTTTGGCAGAATAAATCTTTATAAAACAACTTACTATAGTTAAATCTATCTTTTTATTTATACTTTGGTTGCTCCGCTACCACCCACCGTGAAAGCTGGAGCACCCCCTAGTGGGCCATAGGGACCAGGTTGACAACCACTGGTTTAACCAAAGTAGGTCATACGGCCAAGCCCAGGTTCAAGAGGTGGAGAAATAGACTCCATCTCCTGATGGAAGGATGAGTAACTCGTGAGGCAAAGGGGAGTGCCCTCTGGGATGGGAGGGATCTGCAGCCCCTTTGCACTCTGCCTGACTGCAAATATTTAAACAGCAATGATGTGAATTCATATTCTAGGTTGTCAGTGACTGTAAATATACGACTTAAATAACTAACTTCTCATGTTAGCCCTCTGTGGTTTGATTCTTAAAGAAACCTTTTCCACCAATAACAAGTTTATAGAACAGTCCACGATTCTGCTTTCACAGAGCTCTCTTGTGCAAATCTCTTGTCCAAATGGGTCAACTGAGACACTTCTATAAACACACTATTTATATCAACGATTCCCAAGAAAACAAGCATTCCCTCGTCCAAACTCCACCCAGAAAAACTTACCAGACATGGGGTGGGCATGTATAATTTGAAAACATTCAAATAAACCACACAATTTTATAGTTAAAAAATGAAAAAAAAATACATAACTGTTTTTTATAATACAAATTACAGAACACAACACATTTATAAAATAGAGACATGGCTTTTAAAACTTGAGAAAGAACAACCAAATAATGGAAAAATTCCAATTTTAGCTACATTTTGAGTTTGGCAGAAGCTATTTCTCTTCCAGAGAGACCCTGTAGTAAAAGGGTTCAGTCAGAGAGAGAAGGTCCCTGAACAGCCACAGAAATATTCTTCTCCTGGCTGACTCGACCCCCTGGCTGGTTGGTCCTTGGCAACCTGACAAGTGTTTTGTGTTTTACATTCAAAAGGTCAGGCTCTGATTGAATCTGCCCAGACAGAGCCTCTGATGAAGGGGCCTTGCCACTCACGCCTGGATGGCCAGGCCTGGCGTCTGTCCCCTGCCCCTGCCATTCTGACAGCTGTGGAAGAAGGGATCCAGGTTCCCACCAGCTTGGGCTGTCAGGGCATGTGACGGAAGCCCTTTTGCTGAAGGTCAAACTCTAATTCTCACTCCACAGAGACTTCTTTCTCTCTTCCTCTCTTTCAGCATGTCCATCTTAATAACTGTTTGCATTTTTCTGGTACTTTATAGTCTTCAAAACATGTTCCCTTTCACACTCCCATTTGATCCTCTTCAATAGGAAGGTGTCAGAGCAATTGTGAGTTTCCCTTTTGTAAGAACAAACAGGACTGGGCCCTGGCCAGCTAGCTCTGTTGGTTAAAGTGTCATCCCAATATGCCAAGGTTATATAGGTTTGATCCCCGGTCAGGGCACATACAAGAATCAAACCAATGAATGTATAAATAAATGGAACAACAAATCAATGTTTCTCTCTCTCTCTCTCAGTCAGGGCACATACAAGAATCAAACCAATGAATGCATAAATAAGTGGAACAACAAATCAATGTTTCTCTCTCTCTCTCTCTCTCTTTCTCCCCTCCCTCCCTCCTTTTCTCTCTAAAATTCAATAATAAATTTTAAAAAAGAAGAAGAAGCAGGCCCAGAGAGACCAGGCAGTTGAGAGTTGGGAGAAAACACAGCACAGTGGTGGTTAAGGACAAAGCACCCAGTGTTAGACTCCTGCCAGTTACCAACCAGGTAACTTCGGGTAAATTACATAATCTCTCTCGGAATCAGTCTCCTTATATATATAAACTGAAGATGATAATTTTCCTATTTTATAAGGTTTTTGCAAGAACGAAGTATAAGAAGACAAGTGAAACGTCCGACATAACGCTAATACAATAAACTGTTGTTATGGCCTGACCAGGCGGTGGCGCAGTGGATAGAGCATCGAACTGGGATGCAGAGGACCCAGGTTCGAGACCCCAAGGTCGCCAGTTTAAGCATAGGCTCATCTGGTTTGAGCAAAAGCCCACCAGCTTGAACCCAAGGTCGCTGGCTCCAGCAAGGGGTTACTCGGTCTGCTGAAGACCTACCGTCAAGGCACATATGAGAAAGCAATCAATGAACAGCTAAGGTGTTGCAATGCACAATGAAAAACTAATGATTGATGCCTCTCATCTCTCTCTGTTCCTGTCTGTCTGTCCCTGTCTATCCCTCTCTGACTCTCTTTCTGTCTCTATAAAAAATAAATAAATAAATAAATAAACTGTTGTTATGTTTTCATTATTTGTATCACTTCTGTGAGCTAGTGAGCAGGAAAACAAGGACTAGTACTAGTACAAAACAAGCACGTCCATGGGCCTGAAAGTCATACCACCCCCCTCCGTCTTTCAGTGAAGACAGCGGGTGTCCTGGCTGCTCTGCTTTCAAATGAGAGGCAGGTTATCCCATGAAGTAGTCTAAACGTCTCCATTAGACCCACCTTTCTAAAAGAAAACTTTTTCTTATAGCTTTCCAAAACTTCAGAAAAGAACCCCAGGGCCTTGAACTCCTTTATTTAAAAAAAAAAAAAACCTAAAAAATAAAACAGGTCATACCAAAACCTGGGTTTGTCCTCAGAATACTGGGAGCCTTCCCCTCCGTAGCCTATTATTCTAACGCAGAAAAGTCAGTGTTTCCAGGGAAATCAACTCTCCTGATAATCAGAGTTCCTGTTTATAGCCAGGAGTTTCAAATCCTTCCCCAACTGACTTTTCATCAAATGTGCTCAAAAAAAATCACCAAATCTTTATTGCTAGGGTCGTTTTTCCCCCTCCCTCATCCCCAGGTGATCATCCCTGACTATGTAGTAAGCAGGGGAAGGAAGGGTACACGATCCACAACAGGAGGAAGGTGCAAAACAAACAGCCCACGTGACCTAGCAAACAGGCTGCCCACCCCCGACTAATCCACAGTTGACTCTGCCCACCATAAAGAAAATAAAAAAAATGTGTCGTTACAGGATGCAAAAAACAGCCAATCAAAAGCTTAGAAGCAGAAAAGAATTAGATTTCAAAGGTTATAGTGACGACACAGAAAAACATCAAACAGGAGAAAATGAAAAGAAAGTAAGAATCCCCAGAAAGTGCATTAAACTGTGGCTGGGAAAGACAAAAGGGATAGAAAGAGAGAGAAAAATATCATAGAAATTTACCTTCAGTGCACTGTGTCCGAGCAAAGAGTGATATAATGAATCTCTCACTGCCATTAAATTAAACACAAATTGCTTTGTTTCTAATTAACATCTGCCTGAGTCAAACATGATGTGTGAAAGTCTTCTTTTTTAATGCCCTTCCCATGCCAGAGAAATATTATAACCAGAATGAAAGATTATTGGTGTTTTCCAATAGCTTCCTCTGGAATAGAGGCCAAAGCTTACAGAAAATATATGTGAGAATTATCCGAATTCTAAATGCATTTTCTAGGAGCAGCTCTATTACAGTGCATAGCAAATGAATCCATAATGAGGAGATATTCCAGACCAATTGTTTCCAAATTATGCTTTTAGATTATCTTCATTTCTCTTTTAAAAATATGCCTTGTTATTTTTGGCAGGGCATAAGAAACCCGTGACTTTTAAGCATCGAATTACATCTCCAGTTTCTGTGGTGGCTCTCCCTTACGCCTTCACACACCAGCCTGGCCACGCTGGACTCAGACCCTTGTCATTCCGAGTGAACTGCTACCATCCTCACAGACCAGCTCAGATAGGCCCTGCTCAGTGGAACCTTTGCCAGCACTGCCAGGTGGAGTGAGGAGTCCCTCCTTGGTGCTCCCACAGCCCACGCCTGTGCCTCTACTGTTCTACAGGTGGTCTTCCGCAATAATCTCCTTTTCCAGTGTCTCAACTCCCCAGGTCAAGGGTATAGCCACAGTACCTGAACTGTATTAATAGTCAGGTAGCACAGACCTAAGGGAGGCTTACATTTAAAGGATGTGGAGATGAAGTATGTACCACAAGCACACGGGAAGCTCATGGAATCCAAGTCAAGGCCCAGGAAGAGACCAATATAAGAGGTGGAAAGCCATCTGGAATCCCAGGTCACGATCTCCCATCTTTTATCACCAGTTCATCCTGACATCTCCTTTGCTCATTCATCACTACAGGCTGACTTGTGTGACACAGCAAAAGGGAGCAGTGGTGGTGAAATGACTCAGTTCTACGCCAATTTTTGAGTTCAGCCATGCAGAAAGAAGCCCTTACGGTCTCCCCTTTTGCCCCAATTTCAAATCTCAGGGAAGGAGCTGATTGTCCCACTTGCGTCAGATGTCCACAGAAATCCAATCTGCTGAGTTCAGATGGTCAGGGCTATTAAGTTTATGGGAGGAGGGAAGTAGTTTATTTTTAATTTTAAAATTTTTTCAATTACAGTAGACCAGGGGTCGGGAACCTATGGCTCACGAGCCAGATGTGGCTCTTTTGATGGCTGCATCTGGCTCACAGACAAATCTTTAATTAAAAAAATAATAACGTTAAAAATATGAAACATTCTCATGTATTACAATCCATTCATTTCCTACTACTCATGTTCATGGTTGCGGGTGGCTGGAGCCAATCACAGCTGTCTTCCGGGACAACATCAAATTTTTATTGGATAACGCGTAATGTACATGGGTCGTTGTATGGCTCTCATGGAATTACATTTTTTTTTTTTTGTATTTTTCTGAAGCTGGAAACGGGGACAGTCAGACAGACTCCCACATGCACCCGACCGGGATCCACCCGGCACGCCCACCAGGGGCGATGCTCTGCCCACCAGGGGGCGATGCTCTGTCCCTCCGGGGCGTCGCTATGCCGCGACCAGAGCCACTCTAGCGCCTGGGGCAGAGGCCAAGGAGCCATCCCCAGTGCCCGGGCCATCTTTGCTCCAATGGAGCCTTGGTTGCGGGAGGGGAAGAGAGAGACAGAGAGGAAGGAGGGAGGGGGGTGGAGAAGCAAATGGGCGCTTCTCCTATGTGCCCTGGCCGGGAATCACCGGGTCCCCCGCACGCCAGACCGACGCTCTACCGCTGAGCCAACCGGCCAGGGCACCTGGAATTACATTTTAAAATATGTGGCATTCATGGCTCTCTCAGCCAAAAAGTTTCCCAACCCCTGCAGCAGACATTCAATATTATGTCAAGTATATAAGGGGCTATGTGGTTTCTGGCTGGGTGGTTCAGTGGATGGAGCATCATCCTGGCACGCCAAGGTTGCAGGTTCGATCCCCAGTCAGGGCACATACAAGAAGTAACAAATGAGTGCACAGCTAAATGGAACAATGAATTAACACTTCTCTCTCTCTCTCTCCCCCCCCCCCCCCGCTCCCTCCTTACATCACTCCTACCAGAGGAAACTATACTATGAGCAGCCGTATGGAGGGAACCATGTGGCGAGAAACTGACGCCTACTGCCAACAACCAAATGAGTGAGCTTAAAAGCGGACACTTCAGAAGCTGCAGCCCCCGCTGACAGCTTGACTGCAACATCATAAGAAACTCTGAAATGAGAACCACTCAGCTCAGCCATTCCCAGATCCCTGGTTTTCAGAAACCATGAGAAATAATAAGTGTTCGTGTTTTAAGTGGCTATGTCTTGGGGTAATTTGCTACACAGCAACAGATCATTAATATAGATAGCTAATCTCCAAAGACTGCCCCTTCCTATCCCTGAGTATGGCTCTTCATATCAGGAGACGGAGTTTATTTCTCCTCCATTTAAATCCGGCTGCCCCGTGATTGGTTTGAGCAATGGAAGGCTGCAGCAGTGACATTGGGAACTTGTGAGCCCAGATCTTAAAAGGACTAGCACCTTCAACTTCCTTCCACTCGAAACTCAGACACACGCTTTGAGCAGCAAAAGCCACACGGAAAGGACACGTGGAGGAGACTCCAGGTGCTACTTGGCATCCCCAGCTGAGCTCCCAGCCAACAGCCAGCCCTGACTCTGCACCATGTGAGGGAGCTGTCTCGGCCATCCCGCCCAGTTGAGCCCCTCGGATCACTGCAGCCTTCTGCCACACCTTGTGAACCATAACTGCCCTGTCAACCCAAAGAATCATGAAAAAATAATAAACAGGTGTTGTTATTTTAAGCCACAAATTTTAAGGGGAATTTTTATGTAGCAATAGATAACTAAAACATACTGTCTTAGGCGAATGAATTCATTCTTTAGTGAAATGACTCTGAGCATTAGTCTGTAAGCGAGGCATAGGTATAGCTAGATATGTCCTAAGGATGTTTCCAGGCAAAGAGCTCATGCCACATAAGACAGTGCCGCACCTGCATCTCCTTCCCATCTACCGTGAAATTAGGTATGGTTGTAAAACACCTGTGTGAACAAGCTTGTTCGCTTGTACTTTGCCTGATTCGTACGTGGGCACGTGGTGGCGCCACCTGTGTCTAGTCTAAGTAAGGCTAGGGGCGCTTGCCCTCAGGGAGGATGGCGGGTTGTGGATTGCCTGCCCGCCACTCTGAGGGGCCGTTCGTTCACCTGCTGCCGTGAGAAGCAGTTTTTCCTACCTGTTTGCTCATCCACCATTGTGAGACTCAGTTAAACGGGAATGGCCCAATGCTTTCTGGCTCTGCAGTTTCTCTACTGTCTGCCTGAATCCAATGTGGGCCTGCCTGCTCTCGGCCACCGGCTTTACAGGTATCTACCACTTAGGCTTTTTGACATTGGCTCCTCCAATTGCATTCCTGCTTCTCATCACAAAAGGAAGAACTAACATTTACTGATCTGCTAGGAGCCAGGCACTGGCCTAACCCTTTACTTCTGATTTTATTAAATTAACACAGCCTCGGAGCTATGTCCTCCCCTCTCCACATGGGCAAACTGGTGCCTGGAAAAGTACAGAACTCGCCCAAGCTCACGGAGAGGGAATAGAGGGTGGAGCCACCATGGGACCAGGGCAGTCCAACTCCTCATCCATGCCGCTAGCCACTGCTCCACACTACCCTCAGTCCTGCCAGATAAATGCTATTATTACCTCCATTTTAAGAACAAGAAACCTGAGGCTTAAGGATAGTGAGTCCTGGCACCAAGTTCACGCTTAAAGGGACAAGGTAGAAGGAAAACTAACACCTACATCCTTAAACAGAACCCTTTCCCACATCCCTGCACCCGGAGAACACTGAGATGGCGGCAGGGTGTGGTCCAGCCCCTTACCCTCCACTCTTCTCAGCTCTTCCTCCTCAGGTATTGTAAAGGCATGGGTCAGTGAGTCACACACCCGCAGGGTGAACGCCGCCGCTCCGCAGTCCCCCCCGCCCAACCCCGCATCTGCGGTGTGAACGCGGCCGCTCCGCAGTCCCGTCCCCCCCCCACCTGCGGTGTGAATGCGGCCACTCCGCAGTCCCGTCCCCCCCCACCTGCGGTGTGAATGCGGCCACTCCGCAGTCCCCCCCACCCCCACCTGCGGTGTGAACGCGGCCGCTCCGCAGTCCCGTCCCCCCCCACCTGCGGTGTGAATGCGGCCACTCCGCAGTCCCCCCCCCCCGCACTTGTGGTGTGAACGGGGCCACTCCGCAGTCCCCCCCCCCCCCACCTGCGGTGTGAACGCGGCCGCTCCGCGGTCCCGTCCCCCCCCCCCCAGCACCTGCGGTGTGAACGCGGCCGCTCCGCAGTCCTCTCGCTTCCCTTTAGTAGAACATTAGAACTTAGAAAAATTCCTTAGAGTTCTTTCAATATTCTGTAAGCAGCAAACACAGATCTGCCCCTAACTCCCCACACTGTTCCAGGCCCACTGAGTACCCCCCCCCGTATCCGCGGAGGACACGCTCCAATACCCCCAATAGACGCTTGAAACCAAAAACAGAACTGACTCCCCCACATCCACACACACACTCTTTTTCCTATACATACACAGCTGTGATACAGTTTAATTGATAAATTAGACACAGTAAGAGATTAACAACAACAATAACATAGAACAACTGTAACAACATACTGTGAAAAAAGTTATATGATTGTGGTCTCTCTCTCTCTCTCTCCCCCTCAAAATATCTCGTACTCTACGCACCCTTCACCTTGTGACGATGTGAGATGATAAAAGGCCGAGGTGGAGAGATGAAGTAAGGAGAACGATGCAGGCATTTGTGACACGGCGTCAGGTGACTGGAAGGGCGACCTGAACAGCAGCCCCGAATACTACGACAGTCGCTCTGCTGACCAAGATGGCTACTAAGTAACTACGTTCCGGAGCGTGAAGATGCGGAAGAGATGATTCACACGAGATTGCGCGGGATTTCATCACGCTCCTCAGAGCAGCCTATGATTTAAAACTAGTGAATTTTTTACTTCTGGAATTTTCCATTTAATATTTTCGGACCTCAGTCAGTTGCCTGCAGGTAACTGAAACCACGGGTATGTGGGGACTACCATATAACGGCACACTTGAGTCTTTGCAACAGGGCCCCTCAAACCTGGAATGTTGACCACCTGGCCTCTTTCAGGGAAAGTTTGCCCACCCCTAGACTAGAAGAAAAATCTCTGTTGTACGGCATGTTATTAAACTGCACTTTGCCCATCTTTGAGTGATGTTTTAATAGAAGTTAATGTAAAACGTTCTGGGAGCGCCATTAGACTTTAAGAGGTCCTATATACATGGTTTATTGCTGCCATCTAGATAAAGATGAGGCTTCATATTGCAAATAAACTATTCAAACTATATTCATTCAAAAATTAGAACTTTTATAAAATAATATGACTTTAGGTTTTTTTCTCTTGCAGTCAGAATTCAATCACATAACAGAACCACGAGCGCTATTCCAGGAACTGGAAACTTTTTAAGAAGTAGAAATGGGAAGGTTATTAAGTTTATTATAGGAATAATCCTTTACATAATTATGGGAGAAGCTGAGGAAGAAAAGTTCTGAAAAGGGTGACTGGAGGGTCAGGAGAAAGTCGCCAAGCAGGCTTCCGCAAGCCCAGCCGGCAGAAACCAGCCGGAACAGAGCAGGGAAGCGAGGAAGGTTCGGAAAAAAACAGGCCTACGCAGGTCTGTGCTGATCACTCTTCTCCCTTTGTAAGAGTTCCACTTGCATCCATTCAAAGAACATAAACGCACCCCAAAATTCTGCCCTTGGAGAAGGAATCGCGCTTTGTCTTTCAATCACAGTGTGAAGGGTCCTCACTCAAACCCATCTTCACCCCTGTCTGTAAGATGTGACAATGACAGTCGAGTTTCAGTTCTCTGCAGAGGCTCTTGTCTCACTCCGAAGTGTTCAAGCCTCAACTTTACAGATTCTGCCAAACTTCCAGGACAGTGGTTAGGGGAGTGACGATTTTAAAACATGTTTCAAGTTCTTGGACACTTCTCCCACAAAATATGAACTCTAATTCAACCTCCCTTGATTACGGGCTGGCCTCGGGGACTTCTTCTGACCGGCAGAATGCAGCGGTAGCCATGGCTAGGTCATAGAAAGCCACACCGCTTTTACTCAGCCTTCCCTCTCTCCGGAGAATGAGCGCCCCTGGAGCCCTGAGCCATCACGCTCAAAGGCCAGTGACCCTGAGGCCGCCATGCTGGGGAGTCTGCTCAGAGAGGCCGTGCAGACCTAGAGAGAGATGTCTGTGGGGCCTGGTTAATGCAGCTCCGCCTGTCAGAGATGCCCAGCCTGGGCTGGGAGCCGTTCTCGGGCGCTGTCCCTGTCCAGCCTCCACGCCGCGCCAGCCTCACCTGGTACAGCAGAAATGAGCTTGTCCACCAGCCCTGTTCAGACTACAGACCTATGAGGAAAATAAATGTTGTTGAGGGACAAGTCATAAGTTTTGAGAAGAGTCATTACATAGACATCGTCACTGAAACAGGATGCAAAGCAATTGTCCAAGTAAGCTGTCGAGTTCTAACTCAGAGCAGGGTTAGGTTGAGCTGCCCAAGATAAAAATGTGTATGTACACTGGTCTAGCACTATGGAAGTTTGTTCAGCTGTGTCATATATCCCCCCAACAAATATCTGTGAAATGTCTACTTAGCATGCAAAGACAGATCCCATGGCAAAGACAGAAATGACCTCTGCCTTGGAGCTCTCCGGCCACTGTGGGTTAGACACTGAAGGAGTCATTTATGGGCTTTTCAGAAGGGAAAGCCCCGGATGCTCTGTCACATAGTAAGTCCCATGTCTTTCCTGGAAATCTTTTTTTAAAAATCAGAATTATTGTTTTTTCTTAAAAAAAAAAAAAAAAAGAGATTTTAAAGAGAAGAAGGAGACAGAGAGAAAGAGACATTGATTTGCTGTCCCACTTATTTATGCATTCACTGGTTGATTCTTGTATGTGCCCTGACCGGGGATCGAACCTACAGCCTTGGTGTATCGGGATGATGCTCTAACCAGCTAAGCTACCCGGTCAGGACTCCTGGAAATTTCTTAAAATTGCATTCCCCTTAATTGGTAAGAGTCTTTTAAATTCTGGCAATGTTCCAGATATACAGAGGGGAATAAAAGAGAAAGATATCAGTTAACAAAGTTAACCCGTGCAGGCTTCCTGGGTTTCAAGGGTTTATGGTGGCTGCTTTCAACTGTGGCTGTCAGCTGTCCTTTCTCTGGATTAAACGTACGTGGACAAGATGCTAATTGTACGCTTTTCCTGTGCCTACTGTGGAATTATTTATTATGATGAAACTAGACGGTCATCTTGTCCGAGAAACACGGCCCTGCAGAGTTTCGTGTATTTCAGCCGATTTACACTTCGGCTGCAAATCGAAATGACTCCCAAGATCTACATTAGAAGCTACAAGCTTGCTCATCAGGCTGCTGATAATGAAGTTTGCTAACCATTCTAGCACAGAAAGTAGAATTATGAAAACTGATTCAGTCTAATTATCAAAGGGTCGGGGGTTTTTCCACTCTTCTCAAAATGCAGCCATTGAAGCGGCTTAAAAACTCGTTGTCCCGAATTTAAATTGCCTATTGCCAAGGCTCAGTGACTGCTCCAGGAACGAAGAGAGGTGCTTAAAATCTCCGGACTCTTTGATTACAGGTACTGCCGACAGCCGTCTGCTCGGTCGTGTACAACTGCGCAGTTAAAACAAATGGTGGCACGTAAAAGGCTGACTGAGGTGGATTCAGCCAGCGGGCAGAATGCCAGTGTGTTAGCAGGAAGTGCTAGGCATGGTGGGGAAAACGATGAACAGGAAAAGCACAGGCCCCCAAGCAACACCCCCCCCCGGGAGCCTATGGCCTGGTGGGGGAGAAGGACAAGCACGTGGTGACCCGTCACACAGTGCGACGAGCAGCGTTCCAGGGGAGCTGCTCAGAGTGGTGCGGGGTCAGGGAAAGCCAACCTGAGGAAGCAGCCTCCAAGCTTAAGGCTGGGGAGGACTCAGCAAAGCCCAGACGCGGGCACAAGCGGGAGAAGCAATCATGGCTCAGGCTGAGTCAGGTTCAAGCTGACACACATGAGCGACTCAGAATGTTAGAACAACAACAGCAGCAATAAATCAGAATGATCGGACGATTAGGAGGCCGAACGACGAGAAGTGAGGCTGACCAGGTAAGGAAAAGGGTCAGCCCGGTCATGAAGTGCCCTACGAGCCATTTTCAAAAGGTTCAACTTTCTAATCCTTAGAGTTCATTTCTAACACGGAACAGACATGTTTAGTTAGCACCTCAAACTTTAAGAAAAAGAAACAGAGAAAGAGATACTCACTTGTATGAGGCTCCTTAAAAATCAGATATACGAGGGAGCTGGTTCTTCTCTGGTCCTGGGTCAAGAAGACAGAGACTATGCCGTTCTGTTCCCGTGCTCCACGCCGTGGCTGCTCACTCCGCCGGCTCAGCCCTGGCCTCTCGGCGCCCAGCAGATTAGAGGAGAGGCCACAGAATCAAGTCTGAAAACGTGGGGAAATATCAACCTCCGTTCTCAACAAAAAAATTTGCCAGAAAAAAAGATAAGAATTATTATATTTCTGACAAACACAAGAGGAGGTAAATATTGAGAGTTTAGAGATGGCAAAGATTTTCTTTTGAATGTAAGAAAGACTCCTTCCTGTCTACAATATTTATGCCTTTTATCTGGGTCTCAGGAAAATCATGTTTCCTATAGTTTAGTCTATAACACACGTGAATACGCTATCATTGCTTGGTAACAACCAGTTGTACTGTAGGCAGAGTAGTTACACACCCGGAAGTTTACTGAGTCAGAGACGACCACCTCTCCTGCATGTGCCCTGTTTGCGGAAACAGCTGGACCAAGGGTAGGCTGTCTCCTAGACTGAAGGCTGGATGTGTGGTATACCCAGCTGGGTGCCGGCGAAGAGAAAATAGAGATGAATTAAATATAAGTTACAGTCCATTGAAAGTCCGGGCACATGCCTGATGACCCGTGCCAGGCAGGGCTTCAGGAGTAAACACAATTCTGTATTCTGGGAAAATGTCACCTATTTCCAAACCACCCAGGCGAAATGCAGGATAAAGCAGCCCCTTCACTTAATACTGAGTACGCAAAAGGACAAGTATGTCGGGGTTTCCTATTGCTACTATGACAAATAACTTAGTGGTTTAAAACTATGCAAATGTAGTATCTTATAGTTCTAGAGATGAGAAGCCCAAAATGGGTCTTACAGGCTGAAGTCAGGTGTGAAGAAGTCAGCAGCTCTGGCTAGGGTGGCTTAGTTGGTTGGAGCGTCGTCTGGATGCACCAGGGTTGCAGGTTTGATCTCCGGTCCGGGCGCATACAAGAGTTGACTGGTGAATGCATGACCAGATCGAGCAACAAGTCAAAGTCTCTCTCTCTCTCTCTCTCTCTCTTTTAATTAAAATTAAAATAATTTTAAGGCTGCATTCCTTCTGGAGCCTCTAGGGGAAAATCCACTCTGGCCTTTCCCAGCTTTGAGAGACCCCCACATTCCCTGGCTCGCCCCACCTCCTAGCGCTGTTGGGTTATCTCGTCTCCTTTTTCACCTCCCCTGCCTCCTTCTTTCTCTCCTAACGACATTGTCCCCACCCAGGTAATCCAAGATAATCTCCCCGTTTCAAAGGCCATAAATCCAGTCACATCTCCAAGTCCCATTCTGCCGTGTAAAGGAACACAGTCTCGGGGTCCTGGGCTAGGACAGAGACACCTCTTGCGGGGGCATTGCTCTGCCTGCTGCAACAGGAAGAGAAGAGACTATAGGATGTGAGGGCAAACGCTCCGGTTTGCTCGCCCTCCGCCGCAGCCAAGTCCCGGCTCATCAGCGGTGCTCAGTCGGCACCTGTGGAACCGCGGAGTCCGTGGAGACGCAAACACCGGAGGTGCGCTACTTCCTGCAGTAAGTCCTCGTGTGAATAAGGTGGGGACGGTTCCAAGATCTGTAATTTGCTGTCTTCCAAAAATGAAGGACTGAATGGGTACCAAGTTTCAGTTTGGGAAGATGAAAAAGTTCTGGAGACGGGTGGCGGCGATGGTCGCACAACAATATGAATGCACGTAATGTCAATGAATTGTGCGTTTAAAAGTGGTAAATGTGGCGCAATGGGGAAAGCATCAACCTGGAACGCTGAGGTCGCTGGTTCAAACCCCAGGCTTGCCTGGTCAAGGCACATATGGGAGTTGATGCTTTCTGCTTCTTCCCCCTTTCTCTCTCTCTGTCTCCTCTCTCTAAAATGAATAAAAAATAAAAATGGTAAATGTTATGTTTTGTGTATTCTATCACAATAGAAGAATATGAAGGACTAGTTGAAGCAAGCTGCAAGTCAAGAGAAAAAGTACACAGTGGCCCCTGACCAAAATAATAACATCTAACTATAAAATAATTTGTAATAATTATAAATAATCTTGTAATATCCTGAAAAGGCTGACCTGTGGTGGCGCAGTGGATAAAGGATCGACCTGGAATGCCAAGGTCGCTGGTTCCAAACCCTGAGCTTCCCAGCCAAGGCACATATGACAAACAATGACTTACAAGTTGATGCTTCCCACTCCTCCCCAACCCGCTTTCTCTTTCTCTCCTCTCTCAAATAAATAAAATGAAATACTCAAGTAATTCCCTGAAAAGGCAGGTCTGGAATATCCTCAGTCCTGCAGCTGAATCTTGCTGTTGCTATGTGTTTTCCACCGAAAGCATTAGGATTTTATCACAGGTTATGTCCACGAAGCCGAAATGTTTTCCGGACGCTTTTTAAGTTACACTAGCTAGCAGAGGAGGCATCAGTCAAGCAAGCGATTTCTACTGGGGCCTTTGATTGATTTTCTAAGTGCCTATTCTCATTCACATCATGGTTTCAAACTCTCATTCACACACATTCTCTCTTTCTAACACACACACAAACTTGTCCATGCACACGCACATGCACACACCTGGACACACCTGGACACAAAGTCAATACCCACATGGTGTCAAAATACTCAATGGGTTCATAGATGAAAACCAGCCTTGCTGCTTGAACGGCCTTCCCACAGACTCAACAGTCAGGATGTGGAGTGAATTTCTCACTTATTTATCAGTTCACTTGGGGAAACTGTACACACAGTTTTAAACAGACCATTCTCAGAATAGATGGTCAACTTTTATCCCAAAGTAACAGCTAGGAACTAATTAGGGCCATTCTCTTCCATTGGGCATATTACTCGTGCTAATCTGTGAATAGAAGAGTCCAATTGTGGGGAAGGTTAGCAACCCCAAATAACACACCCATAAGGTTTATTAGGCTTCTGCCAACACCTTCAGGCTGCTTTAATTGCTTCTTCGGGGCTGGCTTCACGCTGAGAATGGAGTCATTTCCAGTGCTCGCGTCTAGTTCTCTCAGCATCAGGTGCAGAAGGAGGGGAAGGGCACAGAAAACGTGGGTCACTACTAAACCTGGAAGAGAGCTTTTTTAAGTAGCTTAGCATTGCACAACAAAAATCAACAGAATAGAACCCGGAGCCCAAAGCTTTCTTATTCAAAGTCTACCACATTTCTACTACATCACATACTGAATCCTCAACAAATATCGAACAGTTCTTCCTATATCCTAGCCCCTTTCAGCAGCCATCTCTCTCCTGCTCTTAGGGGAGAACAGTCCCCTGCCACACACACCTATTAAGAAAGGAAGCATTATGTGGAACGAGTTTCCATGCCAACTGTACAGCTAGAATTTGCAGGATGCTTGCTCTGTGGCTGGACCTGTGTTAAATGTTTTACATGCATTATTGACATATGGAATCTTTTTTCTTAGATGTGATCGACGATATTGAGGTCTGAGAAGTCATTAGCAAAACCAGGATTTATGTATGGTGAATTTATGTCACCAGACTGAGCTCCAGATCTTTCTTGTTCCACCACATTGCCTTTGGGGCCATGACTCCATTCTCCCTACTTTAGTGAATGTCAGTAAGAGGAGTACAATGTTGACTTTGCCATGTAAGCAAAGCACGCCAGGGAGGGAATGAAGACAGCAGAACAAGGAGCCCTTAACCAGGGGAAGAAAGGACTTTTCTATGAACAATGCTCTCTTACATGTTCCTTTCAAAGAATTTCTTTATGGCAGCAAGGACCCAATGAAATACATTTGTGTTGGAAAGCACAAGAGTGCATCAATGTTTTGTCTGTGCTTTCTAAGCCCTGCTTGAAGGCGCTTGGTAGGCGCTGCTCCTTCCAGCATGAAACTAGACCTGACCCTAAGAGATACATAAGAAAAGACGGACCCAGAGTCGGTCTCCATCATGTCACAAAGTCCTCTCGCTCCTTTAGCCACCATCCAAAAACACCTTAAACAAGTAGGCTAGATATTTCTTAAGAGATTTGTTCACAAGACGTTCTTTTTTTTTTAATGAGGCTGGATTAAAAATCCTCCTGTGGAAATAGCCATCCCAGTTTAATGTTATTTCCTGTCTCAAGATCCCCAGGACAGAGAGCGCTGACTCAGGGGCACCCCTCTGCAAAGTCAGGGAAGGTGTGGGGTGCAGGGTGGGCAGGCTTTTGTAGAGATTCTGGTCCACAATCAAGGGAAGATTTAAGCCAGATCTTGATTTTTCTTTTCCTTTCTTTCACTTCCTTTTTCTTAGTCACTAAAAATCACCCAAGAGATTTCTGAAATCCTTCTACAGCCAAAAAAAACACTAGAGGTCTAAAAGGAGAGATTCTAAGCTCTTGATTTTTAGCTTTGTAAAAAGAAATCTTTTTCCCTGGAATTGAGCAGAGAAGCACCCCATCCGTGGTCAACAACCTTGAAAGACACTGATGGGGCACATGAGTGTGGCAGAATCTGTGTTCTCCTTCGGAAGTGGCAGAAAATCACACCGTTGTTAGGCTGAGCCTCTAGCCCGCAAGCCAGGTTGGCGGAGGAAACTTCTCCTGGATGAGATTTGTGTACAGAAAATCCCTCGGTGGACAGCATGCCCTTTCCAGGGAATCTGGAGCCCGAGTGTGAGAAGAATCAGAGTCGAGTGCAACAAACAGCCCCACGTGCATTTTGTCCCTATTGCTTGAGCTTGTCATATTTAAAGCATTAAAGAGAAGAGTTCAGTCTTTACTGACAGGTCTACCGGAGACCTTGTTTCTGTCCTCTTGCTGGTTACAGCATGTGAAACCCCAGGAGAATTCCACCTCATCTGACCGGCACCTGGCCTCGGGTCAAATGGGGAAGTTAGCTGTCCTCACACTGGCCCTGCCACCACAGCCATGAGGAATCAAGCCCAGGCCTTATTGTCCTCCTCTGCAAAACGAGGGTTTCGATGAAGCCAGCTCTCCCATTCATCTAAGGCTCTACAGCCTAGCTTTCTACATTTGTCTTTGGTCCCCTTTTAATTCCCTTCATATCGAGTCCCTCTCCCCCGGTTCTGTCATTTGACTACTTCATTCTAAAGCGAAAGGGTTTCGCCTAGACTTCTGTAAATGACGATGTCTGCATATACTACCTGACTTAAAACACACTCAAAGCCAAGAGGAGAAAGGTACTAATATCTTCGTTTAGCTGATTCAGAGACTGAGACTCAGAGAGATTAAAATACTTGCCTAAAATCGAAGCTAAAGAAGAGAGCCGTGCCCTGGCCAGGCAGCTAAGTTGGTGTGAGAAGGGTCCCACTACACCAAGGTTACAGGTTCGACCCCCAGTCAGGGCACACACAGAATCCAACAATGAGTGCAGGGCTGGGTGAAACGACAAATCAATGTTTCTCTCTCTCTCTCCTTCTCTCTCAAATTTTTTTATAGATTTTATTTATTTATTTAGAGAGAAAAGATAGAGAGAGACAGAGAGAGACCGAAAACGTGGGGTAGGAACAAAAAGCATCAACTCGTAGTAGTTGCTTCTGATAGGTGCCTTGACCGGGCAAGCCTGGGGTTTCGAACCGGCAACCTCAGCATTCCAGATCGACACTTTATCCACTGTGTCACCACAAGTCAGGCTCTCTAAAATAAATTATTTAATTTTTTTTAAAGAAGAAGGTCATATCAGTGGTAGTCAATCTAGTCCCTACCGCCCCACTAAGGGGTGTTCCGGCTTTCATGGTGGGTGGTAGCAGAGCAACCAAAGTTAAATAAAAAGATAGATTTAACTATAGTAAGTTGTTTTATAAAGATTTATTCTGCCAAACTTAGCAAAAATCTGACATAAAGTACTTGGTGCCTGACCTGTGGTGGCGCAGTGGATAAAGCGTTAACCTGGAAACACTGAGGTTGCCGGTTCAAAACCCTGGGCTTGCCTGGTCAAGGCGCATATGGGAGTTGATGCTTCCTGCTCCTCCCCTCTTCTCTCTCTCTCTCTCTCCTCTCTATAATGAATAAATAAAATCTAAAAAAAAAAAAAAAAAAATTAAAAAAAGTACTTGGTAAGTAATTATTACTATATGCTTTAACTTGCTGTAACTCTGCTTTATAAATTTTATAAAGTAAAGTTACTTCCCTACTTCCTAAATCACCATTACTGTGGAACCGTGGGCAGTTAGAAAATTTTACTAACAGAGATACAAAAGTGGGCGGCAGGTATAGAAAGGTTGACTACCCCGTCATAGCTGAGCCCAGGTCCGTGGTACTCTGAAGCTCACACTCTCCTCACTACGCCCTGTGCTCTGCCTGTGGGCCCGGATCTCTCCGTAATCATCCCGGGCAAATGGCTCTTCAGCTCCGCATGAAACCCCCAAAGTGGGCTCTGTTCCCCGTCAACACTCACTTGTCCTATCTCTCGTTTCCTCCAGTGCCTATCAGTTTTGAACATATTTTCTTTCTAACTGATAAAGGGCTTAGTACATACTACAACCCACTTATAAAAAAAAAAAAGAGGAAGAAACCAGAGACAACATCAGAGTATATAGAGGAAAGGCCCAAATACAGCCCATCAAAACTCACCACTTTTTAGGCTATCGTATAAAATCATCAACCACTAAAATATCTCTGAATTATCTTTGGTTAATGTATGAACTCTGGTCAAAACTAAGATAAGATGTTTTCTTCCACAACAAGAATACAAGTTGATTTTGAACAATTTGGAAACTAATTAAAGCAACATAGGACAAGAGAAACACATTCATAACTCACCCAGAGGAGAGCACTGTTAACTTTTTTTTTTTTTTTTTTGTATTTTTCTGAAGTTGGAAATGGGGAGGCAGTTAGACAGACTCCCGCATGCGCCCGACGGGGATCCACCCGGCACGCCCACCAGGGGGCGATGCTCTGCCCATCCAGGCATCGCTCTGTTGCAACCAGAGCCATTCTAGCGCCTGAGGCAGAGGCCATGGAGCCATCCTCAGCGCCCAGGCCAAGTTTGCTCCAATGGAGCCTTGGCTGAGGGAGGGGAAGAGAGAGACAGAGAGGAAGGAAAGGGGGAGGGGTGGAGAAGCAGACAGGCACTTCTCCTGTGTGCCCTGTCCAGGAATCGAACCCGGGACTCCTGCACACCAGGCCGATGCTCTACCACCGAGCCAACCGGCCAGGGCCACGAGATCACTGTTAACTTTACCAATTTTATTTTCAGGACTTTTTGTTTCTCTTTTCTTTTCCTTGGCATCTCTTAAGTTTTATTTATTATTTAATAATGTTTATTTTTCTTTTTCTTTTTAATTTGATTTATTGGGGTGATAGTAGCATATAAATTTATATAGGTGTCAGGTGCACAATTCTACAACACATCATCTGTACACTGTACTGTGTGTTCACCACCCCAAGTCAAGTCTCCTTCCATCTCTGTTTTTCTGGTTATAAAAATAGTATGTGGCCTGACCCGTGGTGGCGCAGTTGATGGAGCATCGACCTGGAATGCTGAGGTTGCCTGTTCGAAACCCTGGGCTTGTGTGGTCAGGGCACATATGGGGGTTGATGCTTCCTGCTCCTCCTTCTTCTCCCTCCTCTCTAAAATGAATAAATAAAGTATTAAAAAAATAGTATGTGGTCCACAATGAGTTACCACTGCATACCTATCAGAATGGCTGAAAAATTTTTTTAATTGTAGATAATATAGAAAAATCCAAAAGTTCAAAGACAACTAACTCTCCCAAAATAATAGTGAAATATTGACAATAATATTGAAAGCAGTACAAACTGCTTTCCATCCTTTTTGTCACATTTGTAGGTGTGAGTGGGCGTTTTACAAAATTAGTATCAAACAGATTTTACCTTCCTGTTATAAGGTACCGTTTTACCTATGGTACTTTCCCAGATCATTAAATATTCTTGAAAAATATTGTATTATAACTTACGTGAGCACACATTGAATAGTTTAGGTTATCTTTCAGTGCTGTAAGTAACACTTAGATGAACCTGCACAGGTCAATATATATTTTGCCCAGGGCTAGATAGCCACTTAATGATTTACCAAAGGGAAATGCTTCTCAGGGCAGAATGGCAGTGTGGCTTATAGAGTGAGCCTGACTCCAACTCCACCACCGACTACACAGTCACCTTGGGAAAGTTACTGAATCTCTGTGGAGCTATTTCTTCTTCTGTGCTCAGCAGTAGTACCTGGGAAGGGCCTAGCACCGTGCACGGAGCTCCTGGTCACATTACTTGTGCACCGTGACAGCTAGATGACAGCTAGTTGAGAATATTTCTTTTCTTTTTTTCTGATTTTAATGAGAGAGGGATGGAGAGAGAGAGAGAGAGAGAGAAATATCGATCTGTTCCTGTATGTGCCCTGACCAGGGATCAAACCTGCAACTTCTATGCCTTGGGATGATGTTCTAGCCAACTAAGCCATTCATCCAGGGCTAAAGATATTTCTGACAAGAGAACTAACTATTCAGGGAGACATAGCAAGAACCACAGACATAACAAGGACCATGGCTAATTTGATTCAGTGTCACCACGTCTTGCACAGTGTCAACCACACAAGAAGTGTTCAATAAATATAAGCTGAATAAGTGAATAATGAATGAATATATCAATAAGAGGGTAGCTACCTGGCTTTACTACACCTAGACACGAGGCCAGCCCCAACCTCCCTTGTAAGCTTTTCCTGCCCCTGTCCCTCTAGAAGCAGCTGAATACATCTCTCCTTTGTGAGCTGCAATTATATGATATAGCTCCACTGGGAGACCAGAGTTCAAAGCCTGGTTCGACCTTTAACTAGCTGTATGTCTTTGGACCAAGACTCTGGCAACAACATAACCATTATTCTATTAAATTATTACAATAGTCTCCAATGGGGGTGGGTATAGAGCATATCATTATCCGTCTTGCTCAGATGAGGAAACTGAGGCCCACAGAAGTAAAATGACTTGTCCAAATTCCCTCCTCCAACCAGGGGCAGTCAGCTGAATGACCTCGACAGCCTTTCCAGCTTTTATGGTCTCAGACTACAATGCTTGCTTCTGACCACTGCCTTATCGTAAATAGATTCTCCCATAGTACTCTCCTCTATGCTACATCCTTCTGTGTTCCCTTCCCCAAAGCCCGCTGTGCCAGGCTGCGCTAGGGATTTCTGACAGCAGAGGGCACCGCTGAGCCAAACCAGGCTTTCTCCAAATAAGGAAGAGAAGGTTACCGGCCTGCTGAGAGGCGGCTTGAGTTCCTCATTCCATCCTGAGTTCTGCGAAGCCTCTTAGGTCGCAGTGATACAAAACACTCTACAAAATATAATTCAGGAGGAACGTGGGCTCTGGCCCTAGCTCTGCCGGTGACAACGTGTCACCCCAGGAAAGTCCCTTTCTCAAATCATAAAGAAGTCCCAGCCCAGAGTTTCTCAAACCCCAATGGACACCAGAATCTCTCCGGCTTCTTGTATAAACAGTCCAGGGCCCCATCCCAAACCTATTAAGTCAGAGTCTCCAGGGGTGGAGCCTGGAAATCTATAAGTTTGTAATTTAAGGTCCTGGGGCTTTCTAGTGCACAGACATGTTAAGAACCAAGGACATGTTTAAGATAAAAGTGGAAGGTCCTGGCCCTGGCCGGTTGGCTCAGCGGTAGAGCGTCGGCCTGGCGTGCTGGGGACCCGGGTTCATTTCCCGGCCAGGGCACATAGGAGAAGAGCCCATTTGCTTCTCTTCCACCCGCCCCCCTCCTTCCTCTCTGTCTCTCTCTTCCCCTACCCGCAGCCAAGGCTCCATTGGAGCAAAGATGGCGCTGGAGATGGCTCCTTGGCCTCTGCCCCAGGCGCTAGAGTGGCTCTGGTCTCGGCAGAGCGACCCCCCCCCAGGGGCAGAGCATCGCCCCCTGGTGGGCAGAGCTTCGCCCCTGGTGGGCGTGCCGGGTGGATCACGGTCGGGCGCATGCGGGAGTCTGTCTGACTGTCTCTCCCCATTTCCAGCTTCAGAAAAAAAAAAAAAGTGGAAGGTTCTTATTTTTCATGGGAAGACTGAAAACTCAAAACGTGTTGACCACTCTCCCACTCCCATTAAATACTAATGCTTTTATTTCTGGTGTGGTAACTAACTGCCTAGAAAACTGTCATTAAGGAGACTTGGAAGACTGCTATAGAGTAAGTAATTAAAAAATATAGAGAGTAAAATTTTTAAAAATAGTACATAAGCCACAAGTGAGCCACGTACAAATGTTTTACATTTCTAGGAGCCACCTGACGTTCAAAGAAGCAGGTGAAATTAATTTTAACAGCATATTTAATTTAACCCAATATAGGCATAATAATCAATACTAAAATAATCAACACAAAAATAAAATTAGGATCATTTATATATCTTTTTCTTTTGTAAAGTCTTCCTGCGAGTCACATTTCAAATGCTCACTGGCCACATGTGACCAGTGGTTACCCATATTAGGCAGAGCTGTTAAAGCCACATCAATAGGAGGCAGTGTGTTAATCAATTAACAGTGTCCCCAGCAAGCAAGGACTCAATCAGAAGGGAGGCCCATGTGCTATACAATTGTCATCACTGGGTAGTGAATGCCAAGTGACCTAATTCCTAGTTCTCTGTAGATCAGACAAAAGGAAAAAATAAAATAAATAAAGCAGAGGGGACAACCTAGACTTTTTGGGGGAGGAAACAGAAAACCCACGTTAGTTAGTGGTTAGAAGGCCCTGCAACCAATTGGGGGGTGGGATAGGGGGGGGGAATCGTTAAACTAAAGAAGAAAAAGATTTAGCCCAGAGTGGACAGACTAGGGTAGGCCGAGCACCAACACGTGAGAGTATGGCTTGTACTCATTCTACGAAAATGATCCACTTCCCGCAGCCACAATACAATGGGCCTATTGAAGGACTACTGGTTGGGTTATCAGGCACTCACAGTGTGGCTGAACTCCCCCGGGAGAGCTAGCCCGCTGACAAACAGTATGAGAGGTGGAGGAGGCAGAGGGATTACGAACTGTAGATTGGCAGATGCACAGCAGTCACGGGTATGTTAAGTACAGCACAAGACATAGAGTCAATAGTATTGTAATAACTACATATGGTGCCCGGTGGATACTGGAAGTATGGGGGGGGGACACTTTGTAAAATGTATCATTGTCTAACCCACTATGCTGTACACCTGAAACTAACACAAAGCAATATTCAATAGAAACTGCAATTGAAAAATAAATGTTAAACTTTGAAAATTAGGAACAGCCTGACCAAGCAGTGGCGCAGTGGATAGAGCAATGGACTGGGATGCTGAGGACCCAGGTTCAAGACCCCGAGGTTGCCAGCTTGAGCGCGGGCTCATCTGGCTTAAGCAAAAAAAAAAAAAAAAAAAAAAAAAAAAGCTCACCAGCTTGGACCCAAGGTCGCTGGCTCGAGCAAGGGGTTACTCAGTCTGCTGAAGGCCCGCGGTCAAGGCACATATGAGAAAGCAATCAATGAACAACAAAAACCTTCGCAACGAAAAACTGATGATTGATGCTTTTCTTCATATCTCTCCGTTCCTGTCTGTCTGTCCCTACCTATCCCTCTCTCTGAGTTTCTCTTTGTCCCTGTAAAAAAAAAAAAAAATTAGGAACAACAACAACAAAAAGAAGAAGTGGGAGAGGAGGGTACCTAGGCCTTAAAAACAATAATGTATAACGTAAGCAGTCACAATAGAGTATATTAAAAATCTATGATTTTAAAAAGCACTTCACTACCCATTTTCTCCTTAGGACATACGAGACAGGCAGGCGGATGCGTGTACCCATTTTAGACTGGCGAACTGAGATTCGGAGCAGTACGTGTTCGCCTGAGTCTCAGGGCCAGGAAGTGAGCAGCAGAATTTCTCCACATGAAGCCCTCTGGTCCACGCGGGAATTCAACCTTGGCCTCATTATCAGCGCGCTCTCGCCAGCAACTCACCTGCTGCAGCTATAAATATCGTTAATTCACTTTTCAAAGGCCTTTCCTCTTCTAATAGATGAAGTTCCAGTTAGCTTCCCGCCCAGCCGCTCCTCCCGCGTTGGCGTCTGCACCTCCCTGCTGTCTCTAATCATATGTCTCACCGGCAGGTGTAAATGCCTTTGCCTCCGGCAAGGATGCCTTTTCTACGGCGCCTTGCGCTGAGCCAGCCACGTGTAGCACAGGGACAGCGCTTCCCTCCGCTCTCTGTGTCCAGACACCGACTTGCAGTCACTCAGGGACGCAGGGCAGGGATTCAAGCAGGAAAGTGATGGGATGAGATGCGGTGGTGGGTAAGGCAGGTGAACAGTCGACGTGCAGAAAGAGACAGCCGGAAAGAAAGAGAGGGAAAGGGGAATAGTAATAATAATAGCAGTCGATACGGGCTTTTCTTGTCATTCAGCTCTTAGCTTGTATCCCTTGCTCAGGAAGGCCTTTCCTGTCCGACCTACCTAAAGTAGCCAGCCCATTACTCTCTGTCAGATCATCCTTTAACTTCTGGATAGCGACTGTCACGCTTGGATGTTTTTGCTTGTTTCTACCTGTCCCTGCCCTTGGTCGACTCTAAGGTCTGTGAAAGCACAAACCCCGTCTTGGTTTTTTGTGTTTTTGTTTTTTTTTGCTGTTCTATGCACAGATGTAACAACCACACCTGTCCCATAGTAAACACTCATTAAAAGTTTATTTAATGAATGAATGAGAGGCTGGGCTAAGCACTCAACCACCATTTCAGGTTATATCACTGAATCCTCACATTAACCCAATGATTGCATTTTATCATCTGCATTTTATAAGTTCCCACCATCCAAGTATGTGATTGAGTTTGTAATCTGAATATTGTGAAGTCACTAGTGATTTCTAAGGCTTTTTTCCACGAATAAATTAACACAACTTGTGTATGTGTGCTGTGTATACAAACCTACACATACATAGGGTTTGTTTGGTTTTTTATCACTTCTGTGGAAAATGTAAAGTATGTATATACATATTTGGAGATTACTGAACTAACACTAACTCCTGGAAATGCATGATGCCCCTGTGCTCTACCAGGTAAAAAGTGACTTACGTATGACACTGGTCCATGTCACAGCAGGCCCAGGATGCCCCTTGATTCCACCCCCACTTAACTACAAGATTCCTGCCTTGTGCACCCAAACCAATACATTTGGCTGACTCTGCAATAAATATCCTTAAGTGCAAAGCTATATGTGTATTTTAGCACCAGTAGTTTTTAAAGGTAAATTCTTAGCAGTGAAAGTGCTAGGGCAAAGGATGTGGCATTCCAAGTGTTTATAGATGAGTCCCAGTTGTCCTCCAGTGGTTGTGCCAATTTGTACCCTTTGCCATCTTGCTTCTCCATCAACACTGAATATTATTTACCCCCTAGATAAAGGGAAATAGTATCCTGCTTCATTTTGCAGGTCTTTGATTATTAAAACAATTGGCTCTTATCTTTTGTGTATCGAATGGGTTTGCATTTTTTCTTCTTTGAGCTGACTGTTTACATACGCTTTTCCTTTTTCTACGGAGTTGTTTGTCTTTTTCTTGTTGATTTTAGGAGCTCTTTATCTTTTAGGTATATATTAGGTAAATATTTGCAAATATTTTCACTCAGCCTGTTGTTTGCCGTTTAATTAGGTTTATAGAGTTTGGCTTTTGCTTTGGTTTGTTTTGGTTAGGGTCATATCGACTTATTTTATTGTGAGATATTTCAGTGTGTGCTGGTGGACTTAGCAACAGTGTGACTCTATCAGTGTAAGAATTCCCCACTTTTAGAAAAAACACAGGCATGTAGGTCCTACTGATGGCAGGTTAGAAGCAATGCTGTCCTAAAGAAAACAAAGAATAGCTATTCTTCTGCTCTAAACAACTCAACTATCTTATTTATTTTTAGGTGAGAGAAGGGGAGATAGTGAGGCAGACTCCAACATGAGCCCCTACTGTGATTTACCCAGCAACCCTGTCTGGGGCCAATACCTGAGTACGGGGCTATATTTAGCACCTGAAGATGATGAGCTTAGACCAACCAAGCTATCCTCAGTGCCCAGGGCCATGCTCAAACCAATCGAGCCACTGGCTGCAGGAGGGAGAAAGAGAGAGAAGTGGGAGAGGAAAGGGGGAAGAAGCAGATGGTTACTTCTCCTGTATGTCCTGTCCAGGAATTGAACCTGGGACATTCATATGCCAGGCTGACGCCCTATCTACTGAGCCACTAGCCAGGGCCCCAACTATCTTTTTCTTTTTTAAAAACTCACAGAATCCTAATTCTGAATACACAAATCCTCTTTGAATGTTTAACCTATATTCACTTTGTCTCTGAACTCTGAATGGAATTTCTTAGCACCCATTCAACCAAGGGATACTAAAAACAAGTACACATCTATTATCACCACCCCTGCCCCTTTTTTACCCATGGCAGACATTACTAATTGATCAGTCTTTCTTCCAGAGCCCATATGTGGTCTAAAAAGCTTTCTCACCTGACTTGTGGTGGCGCAGTGGATAAAGCGTCGACCTGGAAATGCTGAGGTTGCCGGTTCGAAACTCTGGGCTTGCCTGGTCAAGGCACATATGGAGTTGATGTTTCCTGCTCCTCCCCCCTTCTCTCTCTCTCTCTCTCTCTATCTCTCTCTCTCCTTTCTAAAATTAATAAATAAAATAAAAACAAAAATTTTTAAAAATGTTTAAAAAAAAAAAGCTTTCTCTACGCAGCCTTCCAGGGAGCTGCTGCCAATCAATCAGAACTGGTGTATAAGATAAAACCTGTTTTGCCACCATGGTTCTAGTCCAGCCTTCCATTTTTTTTTTAGACTTTTTTATTTTATTTTATTTATTTATTTATTTTACAGAGACAGAGAGTCAGAGAGAGGGATAGACAGGGACAGACAGACAGGAACGGAGAGAGATGAGAAGCATCAATCATCAGTTTTTCGTTGCGCATTGCGACACCTTAGTTGTTCATTGATTGATTTCTCATATGTGCCTTGACCGTGGGCCTTCAGCAGACTAAGTAACCCCTTGCTGGAGCCAGCGACCTTGGGTCCAAGCTGGTGAGTTTTTGCTCAAACCAGATGAGCCCATGCTCAAGCTGGTGACCTCGGGGTCTCGAACCTGGGTCCTTCCGCATCCCAGTCCGACGCTCTATCCACTGCGCCACCGTCTGGTCAGGCCAGCCTTCCATTTTGAAAGAAATAAATGAAAGCCCAGGGTGGGAGTGGGAATTATACAAGAATATGCTGCTAGTTTCAAAATCAGAGCTCAGAACTAGGCTCCTGTGTCCCAGTCGAATGCTCCTTCCAGGGCACCACTGTGTCCTGCCCCTTCCGCTGCCACCAGGGAGAGCCCCTCATGGAGCATTTGGTGAAGACCCTTCCACAGAGTGAAGTTATACATATATATACATATATATATGTATGTATATGTTTATATATATTTACATATATACATGTAAATGGTTTAATCACAACATCTATGTCAGCAGTATCCTGATAGACGTAGTTAGAGCTGGGTTAAGAAGGGGACTAGGCCCTGGCCGGTTGGCTCAGCAGTAGAGCGTCGGCCTGGCGTGTGGGGGACCTGGGTTCTATTCCCGGCCAGGGCACATAGGAGAAGCGCCCATTTGCTTCTCCACCACCCCCCTTCCTCTCTGTCTCTCTCTTCCCCTCCCGCAGCCAAGGCTCCATTGGAGCAAAGATGGCCTGGGCGCTGGGGATGGCTCCTTGGCCTCTGCCCCAGGCACTAGAGTGGCTCTGGTCGCGGCAGAGCGACGCCCCGGAGGGGCAGAGCATCGCCCCCTGGTGGGCAGAGCGTCGCCCCTGGTGGGCATGCCGGGTGGATCCCGGTCGGGCACATGCGGGAGACTGTCGGACTGTCTCTCCCCGTTTCCAGCTTCAGAAAAATAAAAAATAAAAAAAAGAAGGGGACTAGCTGGGCAACCCACAATCTACAAGGGGCACTGAAACAGTAACAAAAGTGGGAAAGAGGAGAACTTGTCTCAGCAAGAACTCCTATGGAATGGGACGAAATTTCAAGCAAGTTGCGCACGGCGGGAATGGGGAGCAGGCGTGCCTGCAAGGAGCAGACTCAGGACCAACAGAGGCTCTCGGAGCTGACAGATCGGATAATCCTTGCTTTGCAGGGTGGAGCAATAACAAATCCTTGGGGACAATAAAGAAAAGACAAGACTAACAAAAGCTAGCCCCTCTGTCCTTTCCCCATGTATGCTTCTCCAAAAGAATACTGAACAAATAGCCAAGGACCATCAACTGAAAGAATCACCGTGTAATTGTCCGCTCTGAACACCAAATCACTGATCCTCGGGATGCAATCCCATGTCTCCAATGAGCTTTGATTACCGCCCACCCCCAACTCGACGCGCCCTTCATCTTACCTACCCCACGCAGGCTTCTCCAACTCCTGCCTGCCCCGTTACCTGTTGCTCGTGTCACTCATTATCATCTGCATCTTGATTAGGCCCTCGGAATGAGCCAGCTGTTAATGATAGATACGTGAATTCCAATCTGCCCTCTTGATGTTCCGCTTATCTGTCAGCCCTCACCCTTACTGGACTACCGCCCCTGAGACAGAGGAATCCCAAGAAGCTGGCAAGCCCCCCAAGGAGGAGCATTCCGGACATACCAGGACTTTTGCCTCAGTATCCCCTCAGGCTCTCCCAAACGCTATATAATTCGCCCCTAGACTGTAACCCGTGCTCTTCACCCCCGAGAAGTGCCCAGCGGGGTTCCTTTCTCCCTTTCAATAAAGCCTGTTGCTCTGGTCTTTCAGACTCCCATGGATTCCAACAGTGAACAGCAAGCATCTCTCTAAGGAAGGACAACCTGCTTCCTCTCCACCAAGCACACATTGTAGCTTTTCCTTATTTGTGTACCATGCAATGCCTAGTTGACACTGTCATTGCTCAAAAAACTAAACCAAAACCAAACAAAACAAAAACTCATTAGGTGGCAAAAAAGAAAAACAGTAACTTCTGGGCTTGACTTTCAAAGGGTCCATGGAGTTCTTGGAAGCACAAGGAGTTTCCTTCCCTCAAAGCGCTGTCTGGGTGGGCCCTGCGCCATCCGAGAGTCTGCTGGGGGAGGCCCGGGTTGGAACTGCCTGCACTGTTTTTGTTTTCTGCCTGACTCCCGTTTCATCATTGTAGCAGGTTGTTTCTATTCCCTCTCATGCCTAAGGCCAGCAACCACAGTCATTTATTGTCTCCTCCATCAGCAGTGCTGGAATTAGGCGGAATTAGGTGACGAGATGGGAGAGAAAGAAAAGTGGGGCCTGACCAGGCGGTGGCGCAGTGGATAGAGCGTCGGACTGGGATGCGGAGGACCCAGGTTCGAGACCCCAAGGTAGCCAGCTTGAGCGCGGGTTCATCTGGTTTGAGCAAAACGCTCACCATCTTGGACCCAAGGTTGCTGGCTCGAGCAAGGGGTTACTCGGTCTGCTGAAGACCCGCAGTCAAGGCACATGTAGAAAGCAATCAATGAACAACTAAGGTGTCGCAAAGAGCAACGAAAAACTAACGATTGATGCTTCTCATCTCTCTGTTCCTATCTGTCCCTGTCTATCCCTCTCTCTGACTCTCTGTGAAAGAAAGAAAGAAAGAAAGAAAGAAAGAAAGAAAGAAAGAAAGAGAGAGAGAGAGAGAGAGAGAAAGAAAGAAAGAAAGAAAGAAAGAAAGAAAGAAAGAAAGAAAGAAAGAAAGAAAGAAAGAAAGAAAGAAAAGTGGGGCATGATTAAGAGAAGGTGGCCAAGGAGGTTGATAATGTGAGTTGACTGATGAAAGCAAATCCTGATCTAGAAGGTTCTTACCTGGGGGGAGATCCCATCACCCATGTAGGGTGCCACTTTAAATATAGTACACCTAATTAAAGTTACATAGTCTAAAATGTATTCATTGTTTCTCTTAAGTTCTAACTTAAATAGCCATCCGGTATTTTTATTTGCTAAATAAGGCCCTCCTGGGGATGTGTGGCAATGTCCATAGGCATTTTCGATTGTCACTATTTGGGGGTTATTAAAAGGTAAACTGAGGCATATAAAACATTTTAAGAGTTTATTTGAACATAAATCTATTCAAATTGGGCGGCGCCGAGCAGGACGTGTTTAGGAGTGCTCCTTCCAACAAAGCCAGGAGCAAGACATTTGTAGAGAAGACCCAGAAGTAATGCAAGGAAATGATTTGATTGGCTATGGCATGTTGCTTATTTGGAAAAGCCTCATTGGTTGTTTGTGATTGGCTGTCCTTAGGTTTTGACTTCTTTTTTTTTTTAATTATTATTATTTTTTTTTTCTTTTTTCTTTCTGAAGCTGGAAACAGGGAGAGACAGACTCCCGCATGCGCCCGACCGGGATCCACCGGGCACGCCCACCATGGGGCGACGCTCTGCCCAGCAGGGGGCGGTGCTCTGCCCATCCTGGGCGTCGCCATGTTGCGACCAGAGCCACTCTAGAGCCTGAGGCAGAGGCCACAGAGCCATCCCCAGCGCCCGGTCCATCTTTGTTCCAATGGAGCCTTGGCTGCAGGAGGGGAAGAGAGAGACAGAGAGGAAGGCGCGGCGGAGGGGTGGAGAAGCAAATGGGTGCTTCTCCTGTGTGCCCTGGCCGGGAATCGAACCCGGGTCCTCCGCACGCTAGGCCGACGCTCTACCGCTGAGCCAATCGACCAGGGCCTTAATTATTATTATTTTTAATTTATTTATTCATTTTAGAGATGAGAGAGAGAGAGAGAGAGAAGAGGGGGAGGAGCAGGAAGCATCAACTCCCATATGTGCCTTGACCAGGCAAGCCCAGGGTTTTGAACCAGCGACCTCAGCATTCCAGGTCGATGCTTGATCCACTGCGCCACCACAGGTCAGGCAGGTTTTGACTTCTTAACCTTGAGGCATTTACAGCTTTAGGTTTTGGTTTACTTATATTGGTTGCGAATGCATTAGAACCACCTTAAGTCTCCTGGCCTCCCTCTGGAATTGACTTAATAGGGTGCTACCGCCTCTAAAGGGAGAGGCCAGGACGCTGGTGAACAGTCTACAGTGCTCAGGACCATTCTCCCACGGGAAAGAACTATCTGGTCCGAAATGTTAACCATGCTGCTGCTGAGAAGCCCTGATGTAGAAGGATAATTTTATTTTATTTACTTTTTAAATTTTATTTATTGATTTGAGAGGAGAGAGGAAGATAGGGAGGGAGGGAGATCGTAGTTGCTTCACTTTAATTGTTCGGTGATTGCTTCTCCTACGTGCCTTGACCTGGCAAGTCCAGGGTTTCGAACCAGCAACCTCAGCATTCCAAGTGGACACTCTACCCACCGCGCCACCATAGGTCAGGCGAAGGATCGTTTTAATCTCTTAAAAAGTAGTTAGGCTGACTGAAATAGCCCGAGAGGACAACGATATGCGTATCTGGGAGCGAGCATGTAGATCTTCCCCCAGAAAACTTGTTTGCAGTTTCTTTCCTTTAAATCTGCAAGTTATGATGATCCACGGTTTTATCATGGTAATTACTCCAATTTCACCCTGGGGAGAAAAGAAAAAATTCAAATCACATTGAGGAGGGAGGAAATGCTTAGAAGTAAGAAGTGATTTTTCTGCAATCTCACGGAGTCCCAAGGAGAATAGAATTAAAACTCACAACTGCTGAACACGCTGCTCATCCCGGGAAAGCCAGCCTGTCTGCGCCTCCCCTCGGAGCCTTCCCGGGCTCGGAGAGGGCCGCCGCCGCTGGTTGGACTTTTCACGGGGAGATCAAAAGTTTTTACAACTGATTAGCACCCAGAAAGCAGCAGTCTCCTTTAACCTTGAGATGCAAATAGCTGAAGATCGTCAGGGGATCTGAAGGGCTGGAGGATTTGACGGAAGATAAAATTCCCGACATTTCCAGGGCAATTAGTTTCCCGTGCAAAGTCACTGGAAGGCCCTGCCCGCTCTCCACAGCGGCGCGGCCGTAACAAGACTCTGAGCTTTATAAACTTAGACTAATTGGCTCGCACCCACCCGGCCGCCTTCATTATGTTATCCCGATTTCCTAGAACACAGAAGGTGGGTAGAAATCTTTTTACTCCACCACCACGAGGCACAAACTTCTTTAATATTTCCCACTTTGGATCGCTATACATAAACTCCGAGTACCGAGTACCGAAGGTTGAAATTGCTCTGCTAATTATTCGTCCTATCGGGAAGGAGAGGTCTGGAATTAAGTCCAATCTTTTTGCAGGTGCCTCTTAAAATTCCCTTGGAGGAAGGTTCAAAACAGTTCAGCACTTTTATCTGATAGTTAAGGAAACCAGGGAGGAAGTTGCTGTCAATTACAGCAAGGACTTTGGAGCATGAGCTAAATTGATTTTGAAAGATCTGATTGCTGAACCGCTTCCCGGGCGGAAGGGGCCAGAACCCGGGCGGACTTTTCCCGGCATGCCGTGCAGGTTGCGGTCCAGCCAGGTGGCCAGTACATTTGGTGATTCAAATGCAGCCTGTGGTCACCGTGGATTTTTCTGCCCACAGATGTACAGTTCTGTCTGCACGTCTTCTGTTATTGCTTCCACTCTCTGAGGGGCAGCACCTCAGCTTCCTTCAGGGCTATGTGCTGGCTGGGGGGTCTCCTGCTGGGAGCCCCTGCCTGGCTGACGAGGTCTAGGACAACCCCAGATTCTCCTGGACTTTCTGCTTGATGTTTCTCTCCCTCGGCACAGAAGAGGCTTTTGGTTACAGCTGCCAGCCTGCCTTCCCGAATCAGCCAAGGGACACTGGTCAAAAAAGACTTGCCCAGAGAGACCAGCCAGCCAAAGGTGCCGGTGGCAGGAACCCTCGCTGGTGGGGCTGACTCCCAACTGAACAGCTCAGCCCTGGCTTCCTCGCCCTGTTGGCTTCCCACTCACCTTCCGTGAAAACAGCAGAACTATCAACAGGAGGCCCAGGCCTTACAAAGATTTCTGTCCCCACCTTACTTCTTTGGGGTGCTTGGAACAATAAGTGTGGTTAAGAGCAGGGCTCGCATCTCTGCCGTTTTACTAGCATTGTAAACGGTTAATTTTTAACTGCAGTTTCCTCGTCTATAAACGTGAGATAGTGCTACTGGGACCACAAACCACTGGCACAGGGTAAGGGCTCAATAAATATGGCCTTGTGTGATGATGGTGGCGGTAGTGTGGGCTTCCCTCTCAATCAAAGTCACAGGCAAATTCAAGCCTTCAGGCTCACTTGGTAACACCCATAAAAGTGAAGAAAGAAAAAAAGAAACATCATTAAAAAAGTACAAACTCCTCGTTGCCTTATTCTCTTGTTTGCCCTCTGTTGCATTCTTTTTTCTTTTCTCCTTAAGTGAGAAGCAAAGAGGCAGAGAGAAAAATTCCCATATGTGCCCTGACCAGGATCCACCAAACAAGCCCCCTACTGTGCGATGCTCTGCCCATCTGGGGCCATGCTCCATTGCTCAGCAACCAAGCCATTCCAGCACCTGAGGTGAGGCCATAGAACTATCCTCAGTGCCCGGGGCCAACTTGCTCCAACAGAGCCATGGCTGCGGGAGGAGAAAAGAGAGAGAAAGAAGGGAGAGAGGAAGGGGTGGAGAAGCAGATGGGTGCTTCTCCTGTGTGCCCTGACCGGGAATCGAAACTAGGACATCACCTGCCAGGCTGATGCTCTATCACTGAGCCAACCAGCCAGGGCCTCTGTTGCATCTGCAATCTCCCTCTGTTCCCACCCAGACTCAGGCCCTCCTCCTACCCTGCTTGTGCCAGAATCTATGCTATCCCACTGACCTTTACTCAACAGCACCCCCACATGTGCCCTGGCACACATGAAAGTACTGCTGCTGTTACATCAAAATGCCCACTACCTCCGATGCCCCGGTCTCCTCTGCCACCACAGCATGTGCCCTGGGCCAGCCCTGGGCATTGGCAGGTCACACAGCTGCCTTCAGAGGGTGATTTGAAAAGTGCCAGGAAACCAGGCTTGTCCAAGGATCTCCCTGCACTGGTCTGCTGTGGAGCCTTCCTTTCGTCCTCACTGGCCTAACATGTCCAGCATGAAACCTCCGATTTGGGCCACATCGTCCCCACGTGAGCTACTATAGATGTGTTCCTTTAATCCAGGAGGGGTCCCAGTAGGTCCTTAGGTCACAACACTGATTAGATTAGTGCCCTGCAAAGAGAGCCTGCCGACTGAGAGAGCTAGGCCACAAAACGGGGAGTTTTTGATGGGATCATACAGAGAAAACATTTTACTGCGTGAAAAACAGGCAGCTCTATGTAACAACATTATTTGGGGAATAATGAGGGCTTCAAATCCCGGAACTGAGAAGGGAAGATGCCCAAGACTGTAGGGCAGAGACACTTAGGGAAGGACAACCTCTCCCACTTCCCTTCTTGTAGTCCAAGTCCTGCCTCCCCGAACCAGAAGGCAAGGCTGTCGGCTGGGAACGCATAGCTAGGCACCCATACTGCTACAGACAGAAAGGCGGGAACATTTTAAATCCACATTTTCTGTTTCTGTCATGAGCTCGAACACTGGTGCAATCAAATTATGGGAGGCAGGAACTTTAAAGGGAGAAACCATTACGTTTCTTTTTTTTTTTTTTTTTTTTTTTTTTGTATTTTTCTGAAGCTGGAAACGGGGAGAGACAGACAGACTCCCGCATGCGCCCGACCGGGATCCACCCGGCACGCCCAACAGGGGCGACGCTCTGCCCACCAGGGGGCGATGCTCTGCCCCTCTGGGGCGTCACTCTGCCGCGACCAGAGCCACTCTAGCGCCTGGGGCAGAGGCCAAGGAGCCATCCCCAGCACCCGGGCCATCCTTGCTCCAATGGAGCCTTGGCTGCGGGAGGGGAAGAGAGAGACAGAGAGGAAGGAGGGGGTGGGGGTGGAGAAGCAAATGGGCGCTTCTCCTATGTGCCCTGGCCGGGAATCGAACCCGGGTCCGCCGCACGCCAGGCCGACGCTCTACCACTGAGCCAACCGGCCAGGGCCCCATTACGTTTCTTAGGCTTAAAACACAATAAACCTTCCTTTGCAAGGTCTGTTGGTTAACTGATATGAAAAGGGGGTGTTCCATGTGGGGCTCTTATCATGTCTCTTTGAAGGGTCACTTTGTATGGGAAAGGAACCCGGGGGTGGAAAGAGTGATGATAAATGCAGACCAGAACAGCAAGGACTTCAGAGGTATCTCTATTTACAAGGTCATTACTTTAGTTTACCGGAAGTGCTTGAAGGAGCAAGTGTAATTTTTATTGACTTCCATAGATGTCATTAACATTAGGCATCTAACTCCCTCTACCTGCACACCTAAAAATAAAAAGAAAGGGGAAAAGAGATAGGCAGATAAACTAGGATAACCACACCGTCTCCCCAAATCTCAGTGATCTGTGAGAGAAAGTTTTGTTTCTTGTTCCCATCACAGTCACGCGGGTATCGAGGTCCTTCTGTGGCTTCTCTGTGTGGAGCTGGTCAAGGCAGGGGAAGGGGGGAGTACAGGCAAGGCTTTCCTGGGCTCAGCCAGCTCAGCGCCGAGATGATGCCTATCACTTTAAGTTACACTCTATTGGTGGGAATTAGTCACGTGGCCCAAACTTAATGCAATGCCTGTGACTTCACGTTACACTCCATTGGTAAGAATTAGTCACATGACAATGCAAGGAGCTGGAGAAACGAAGTCCAGTATGAGCAGAAGGGAACATTGCAAGGCAAGCATCTAGTTTCCACCATAGCAAGTGATATTAATTTTAGCATGTAGTCAGCTTCACAGTTGGTTTTCCCTTTGTTCATATGGAAGATAATTAAGAAATAATACTACAAGAATAAGCTGTGTTTCGTACACACGCAACTGTAAGCCTACTCTCACCCTGCCCCGTATATAAGGCAGGTGCGGCTGGGTTGAGCAAGACTCGGAGTCACACGAGTCAGAGAAATCATCCTTCCCTGGGTAACGCTTCTCCGGCAGGTTCTCCGTCTCTTGTTATTTCCTGGCCGTGACAGACACAGCTAATTAATCACGACATGCCTCCTTCTGACTCCGGTCACAGCCTCCCGTCCTGCTCGCTACAGGGCTACAGGCCGTCAGGACCAATGCGTCAGAGTCGACAGACAGAACAAAACCTATTTTCATCCCTGATGTGTCCCCCACCCCTTACATCAGAGGTCCCCAAACTACGGCCCGCGGGCGGCCCCCTGAGGCCGTTTATCCGCCCCAGCCGCACTTCCGGAAGGGGCACCTCTTTCATTGGTGGTCAGTGAGAGGAGCATAGTTCCCATTGAAATACTGGTCAGTTTGTTTATTTAAATTTACTTGTTCTTTATTTTAAATATTGTATTTGTTCCCATTTTGTTTTTCTACTTTAAAATAAGATATGTGCAGTGTGCATAGGGATTTGTTCATAGTTTTTTTATAGTCTGGCCCTCCAACGGTCTGAGGGACAGTGAACTGGCCCCCTGTGTAAAAAGTTTGGGGACCCCTGCCTTACATTGTACAGACAAGGAAGCTGCAAGTTAGGGAAGGGGAATAACTTCACTCGTTCACTGACAAAGTTATATTGTTTTCCCCACTATGTATTAGACATTATGTTAAGCTCAGACAGCGTCACTTCAAACAGGAATGGGCATGCCTGCAGGACCTTCAGGAAGAGTGGGAAGTCAGATGAGAAGGCAGGTAATTATGATGCAGGGTGACAAGTGCTGAGAAAGAGGTGAGGGCAAGACACTATGGCGGAACATGGCACAGACAGCTAACCTGCTCCTGAGGAGGGGTAGGCAAATCTTGCTGGAAGAAGAACCGTGTATGCCAGTCATGAAAAATGAAGAGACTTAAGCCAAGCACAGGCTGAAGCTGGGGGATAAGAACATTTCAGGCCGAGGAACCAGCCTATGCAAAGACCAAAAGGTGAACATGTGGATGGCATGCAGAAAACTGAGGAATGTAGCCTGATTGGAGCCCACAGTGCAGAGAGACAGAATTGAGGGTGTATCAATTAGCTATGGCTGTGTAACAAACTACTCCAAAGCTCAGCAGCTTATGATAATTGTTATTGTTATTGCTCAGGAGTGACTCCCAGGTGTGCCCAAACTATGGCCTGTGGGCCGCATGCGGTCCCCTGAGGCCATTTATCTGGCCCCCACCATGCTTCCGGAAGGAGCACCTCTTTCATTGGTGGTCAGTGAGAGGAGCACTGTATGTGGCAGCCCTCCAACGGTCTGAGGGACAGTGAACTAGCCCCCTGTGTAAAACGTTTGGGGACCCCTGGCTGGGCTCATTCACGTATCGACAGCTGACAGGTGGGCAGGTAGCTCTTTCTTGCATGTCTGCGCATTAGCTTGCTGCAGACTGGTTTAGGATAGCCCTGGCTGCGACAGCTGGGCTTTCCTCCAAACAGTCTCCCGTCCTCCAGCAGGGTAGCCTGGCCTTGTCCACATGGCAGTGGCAGGGGTCCAAGAGAGAGAGCAGAAGCATTCTGGGCCTCAGCATTGACACGGTGCCACTTCCAGTGCATTCAGTAAGCCAAACAAGTCACAGAGGCAGCCCAGCGTCAGGAAGCGAGCAAGTACACTCAGCCTCTTGATGAGAGAAACAACACAACGTTTTTGCAAAGCAGGTGGATATAGGGAAGAAGAGCCCTGGCCGGTTGGCTCAGTGGTAGAGCGTGCAGAAGTCCCGGGTTCGATTCCCGGCCAGGGCACACAGGAGAAGCGCCCATCTGCTTCTCCACCCCTCCCCTTATCCTTCCTATCTGTCTCTCTCTTCCCCTCCCACAGCCGAGGCTCCATTGGAGCAAAGATGGCCCAGGCGCTGGGGATGGCTCCATGGCCTCTGCCTCAGGCGCTAGAGTGGCTCTGGTTGCAACAGAGTGATGCCCCGGATGGGCAGAGCATCGCCCCCTGGTGGGCGTGCCGGGTGGATCCCGGTCGGGCGCATGCGGGAGTCTGTCTGACTGCCTCCCCGTTTCCAGCTTCAGAAAAATACAAAAAAAAAAAGATATAGGGAAGAAGAATTTAGACTTTTTTTTTTTCTTTGTATCTTTCCGAAGCTGGAAACAGGGAGAGACAGTCAGACAGACTCCCGCATGCGCCCGACCGGGATCCACCCGGCACGCCCACCAGGGGCGACGCTCTGCCCACCAGGGGGCGATGCTCTGCCCACCAGGAGGCGATGCTCTGCCCCTCCGGGGCGTCGCTCTGCCGTGACCAGAGCCACCCCAGCGCCTGGGGCAGAGGCCAAGGAGCCATCCCCAGCGCCCGGGCCATCCTTGCTCCAATGGAGCCCTGGCTGCAGGAGGGGAAGAGAGAGACAGAGAGGAAGGAGGGGGTGGGGGTGGAGAAGCAAATGGGCGCCTCTCCTATGTGCCCTGGCCGGGAATCGAACCCAGGTCCCCCGCACGCCAGGCTGACGCTCTACCACTGAGCCAACCGGCCAGGGCCTAGACTTTTTTTTTTTTAATCAACCCACCGCCATGGGAGAGCAGCAGCAAGAAGTAAACTTGCAAAGACAGGTCCAAAACATAAAGTCTTGTCCTCCAAACTGATGTTAGGAAAGGCATGGAGAGCCATGGAAGAGGGACAGATTCAGACATGAATGCTAGAAAGGCGTTGCTTTAACCCAAAAGATTTGATAAATGCTTGGATCAGGGCAGGAGAGATGGATTACGCAGGAGATAATGACAGGTCCTACCTACTGGGGTGAAGAAGAGGGAAGCATCTAAGGCTACATCCCTGGTGAGTAGCAGAGTGAAGATTACAGCCAGGTCCTCGGCTCTCCCTCTGATGTTATTATCATTCTCCCCCTTGGGGTACAGTATTTTAAGATCGGGGGTTTTCCACACTCCCCCTACCAACTTTCAGCGTTTTCTTGGCTGCTTTCTGAATCCAACACCAGGAAACCGGGGCACCAAGGCCATTCTAAGAAGTAAACCTCATTGAGATAGGAAGCCCTGCTTATCACATCTAACCGGGGCAGGGAAAGACCAGCAGACCCTAATAACCGCCATGTCTACCTGACGTGGCCTGGGGAATCGTTAACCACCGTTAGATAAAGAAGTCACGGCTGCCTGACCTGTGGTGGCGCAGTGGATAAAGCGTCGACCTGGAAATGCTGAGGTCGCCGGTTCGAAACCCTGGACTTGCCTGGTCAAGGCACATATGGGAGTTGATGCTTCTAGCTCCTCCCCACCTTCTCTCTCTCTGTCTCTCCTCTCTCTCTGTCTCTCCCTCTCCTCTCTAAAATGAATAAATAAATTAAAAAAAAAAAAAAAGAAGTCACGGCCGCTGCTTCTCCAGGGGCATGCTTCCCAGAGTTGCTTCTGTCAACTCCCGTCTCTAGGAGCGTCCAACCTTTTGACCTTCAACATCAGACTCAAATTTGAGACCCGTGTGTCTTCTCTGCCCACAGCACCTTAATCCTTTGGCATGGCTCTCCCCGCCAGCAGTCTGCAGGCCTCGGCTCAATTTCCAATGCTCTGGCCGCTAGTGGATGACGTCTCCAGAGCTCCTCACGAGTGAGTCGCAGGTATGCCAAATAAAAATATTGCCTTGACTATGTCTGATCCTTGCAACACCCTTCCAAATCCGATTACATCTACTGAATTGATTTTGTAGGCCATAGTGACGAACAGAAGCTACTTCTGTTTATTTGTAGTGGATACTGGGCCCTAAACTTTGTATAATGCACTTTGCCACCAAGGGGCTCCAAACACTTTGTAAATGTTGTTTCACTTAATGTCATGCCTCTGACGGCACGTACGAGCCATCTGTTTTTACCCTTTTTTTTTTTCGGGTCCAAAGTGGTAGTGGATCTGCAAAGATGGCCTGGGTGAATCCTCCTGCCCCCTGTGCAGCAACTCCCAACAAGAGTGGAGTCTCTTTCCTCCCCTCTTGAGTCTGGTTTGGCCCCATCACTTGCTTGAACCAACAGAATAGGGCTTAAGTGACACAAGGCAACTCAACAGGCCTTGTGGCACCTGGCGTGGCCCGCCCAGATCTGCTGCCATGTTAATTAATGACTGACAGCCTGTCCCACCAGCCGGCAGGAGGATTAAACAAGGAAGAGTCCCCAGCACCCAGTAGGTGTTGCAGTAGGTGTTGGCTGCCTGCCTGGCTTTCCATGAGAATTAGTTTCTGTCTAGGTAAGGCTTGAATTCAGTTAGTAAGTTTTGAACATTTCTTGTTAAGGACAGCACAGTTGCTTCCCCCTGTTCCTGGATCAGACGTGTACTGAGAATCTGGGCGCTGAGGGCCGGTGGGAGTGTCTCACTTATGAATATCGCCTGGAGGACAGCCGCAGGCTTCTTCACACACCCTGTGCCCCCCACGGAGAGCAAGGGTTCGCTTTGGGATCCATTCACCAGCAGTGAGCACAGAGTCCTTTGCGTTCTGGACACTAAGTGTAGTTCAAAAATGCAACTCATTGGTGAGCAGGAAGGAAAGTCCCAGGTTGTGCCACAGAGTCACTCTTCAGGTTCTGGGAATCACTTGAAGGATCAATTTTACTGTTTGCCTGCCAGCGTGGGGCTTTTTATCCTATGGCTGCGAACCACATAGGTCTTCATGGGTCACCAAGGCCTTGGGAGAGGAGAGACTGGGCTGAGCCAGCAGGAAAAACCAGTTCAACTGGTGGAGGGCAGCGGAGCAGGTGGCAACTTGCTGCTTCCTCGGAGTCCTTGAAGGTTTACAAGGAGAAAGAGGTGTAGCAGGTGAATGGGGGCGGAGAGGGTAGTGTGTGACTTTCTCTTGCCAAGACTGTGCATGCGGCTGCAGCGGCAGCAGCCGCGGGGATGACAGCAGTCCAAAATCTGGATGGCCATTGATAGAAAAAGACACGGCGCCTGCTAAAACTTCCTGGCCATCGGGGAACTCGAGAAACCGGTCACTGTCTTTCCAAGGCACCCAGGCAAGACGGGTGCAGGCTGTTCTATTCACTGACGCTGTGCCGGGAGACAGGGTCCCGTGGGCTCTAGGGACTGAGAGCAGAGGAGGAAGGGGAAGCCAGTAGCCCCCACAGTCAGGTGTTTCAGCTGGGGCGGTAGGTCATTCCTACGCAAGTTTTCTTTGGCATGTGAGCTGACGCTTGCCTGTACTCGGAATGAATTGAAGTCTGTTTGGAAGTTATTTTGCTGAGTAGAAACTGTGACTCAATACTCCAGATCTGAGCAATGTCACCTGCTCTCATTTTTCTAAACCACATAAAACCCACCCTCCAGCCCCACGCACTGAGGTCAGTGAGATGACTGACTTCTGTCGTTTTGTAGCGTCCTCTCTCCGACTTGGTTGTACGAAGGCTGCCATCACACCGATGGAGCAGGGGAACCCAAAACTCAAGACTGCCTGCCTTTCTTGCATATAAGTGGAAAATCCCACCTCTGCACTTTTTGGCTTTGAGTCTACCAAAATGAATACCACAAAGCTAAGTAATTATTAACGACAGCCTGCCCGAGGCCGAACTGTGGTCATTCCTCTGTCCTCCCACTTTTGGCAAAAAACAGGGAACCTTTATTTATAGGCATAAAAATGCAAAGTCGCTGACACAACTTGTTTAGGCTTCCTTTGTCCCAGGGAGTGTGCTCTCTAAGACAGTAAATTCCCAGGGAGTCATCACCAAATGCTTACTTTTCAGTATAATTATAATATGATGCACACGAGGCAGTAACTTATGATGATCCCTTCTAACAGTAATTATCGCCATCATCATTACCTTCTATTACCACGGACTAAGAGCTTATTTTTAATAAGTACTACGTCAAGAGCTGTACATGCATCACCTCATTCTATCTCAGAACAATGCTCAGAAGTAGGCATTATTATCCTCATTTTCCAGTAGTGAAAATTAAAGTTCAGAAACATCAAATTGCCCATCACCAGCTAATACTTATAAGAACTAGAATCAAGAACACATTGTCTGACTTGAAAGCCCAAGCTCCAAACCTCTGTGAGATGTGGTCTTTCTACCCCCTACAGCAGGGGTCAGGAGCCTTTTTGGCTGAGAGAGCCATGAACGCCACATATTTTTTTTTTAATTTATTTATTTATTACAGAGACAGAGAGTGAGTCAGAGAGAGGGATAGACAGGGACGAAGAGAGATGAGAAGCATCAATCATTAGTTTTTCATTGCGCGTTGCAACACCTTAGTTGTTCATTGACTGCCCTCTCATATGTGCCTTGACCGTGGGCCTTCAGCAGACCGAGTAACCCTTTGCTGGAGCCAGCGACCTTGGGTTCAAGCTGGTGGGCTTTTGCTCAAACCAGATGAGCCCACGCTCAAGCTGGCGACCTCGGGGTCTCGAACCTGGGTCCTTCCGCATCCCAGTCCGACGCTCTATCCACTGCGCCACCGCCTGGTCAGGCACATATTTTAAAATGTAATTCTGTGAGAGCCATACAACGACCCGTGTACTTTACGCATTATCCAATAAAAATTTGGTGTTGTCCCGGAGGACAGCTGTGATTGGCTCCAGGCCACCCGTAACCATGAACATGAGCGGTAGGAAATGAATGGATTGTAATACATGAGAATGTTTTATATTTTTAACGTTATTATTTTTTTTATTAAAGATTTGTCTGCGAGCCAGATGCAGCCATCAAAAGAGCCAGATCTGGCTCGCGAGCCATAAGTTCCCAACCCCTGCCATACAGGGTATGTCTGAGAGTGCCTGTTACCTCTCCAGGCTTATGTACTGATGATATACATTTCTAGTCCATCAAAGAACTCAGACTCCTTGAACATACCCTGATGTTTTATACCTTGGAGCCTTAGGTCATGTGGGAGGTCTCTGCTGGGGTCGCCTGCCCCCCCCCCCTTTTGCTCATTCATCTCATACAAATCAGCTGAAACATGGGTTCCCTAAGAAACTTTTCCCAGTCCTCTCCATGGGCTGGATTTGCGTCCGTACTCTGTTGTCCACTAGCAACCTAAGTACTATCTATCACTGTCCTTACCATATTGTATTATAGTATTGTATTTCCTGTTTATTCATCTTCCTTCTAGACTTTGAGCCCCTTCAAAAACAGGAGCTATTTTAGATAGATACATAGATGGATTCATAGATACATAGATAGATACAAAGATGGATACATAGATAGATACATAGATAGGAAGATGGATACATAGATACATAGGTAGATACATAAATAGATACAAAGATGGATACATAGATAGATACATAGATGGATACATAGATATATAGATAGATACAAAGATAGATACATAGAGGCGCTGTCCAGTTGGCTCAGCGGTAGAGCATCCGCCCAGCATGTGGAAGTTCCGGGTTCGATTACCAGCCAGGGCACATAGGAGATGTGTCCATCTGCTTCTCCACCCTTCCACCTCTCCTTTCTCTCTATAGCTCTTTTCCCCTCCAACAGCCAAGGCTCCATTGGAGCAAAGTTGGCCCGGATGCTGAGGATGGCTCCATGCCTTCCGCCTTAGGCACTAGAATAGCTCCAGCCACAATGGAGCAATGCCCCAGATGGGCTGAGAATCGCCCCCTGGTGGGCATGCCAAGTGGATCCCGATCGGGCGCATGCGGGAGTCTGTCTGTCTCCCCACTTCTAACTTCGGAAAAATACAAAACAAACAAACAAAAAGAATGGATACATAGATAGATATTTTCTGTAATTTTCAGAGCTTAATACATTTCTTCTTAAGTATCAGATAATCAATATTTGCTGACTTGCACTGCCCACAATGTTGAGTGAGTTTCTAATGCTAACTGAAAGTATTACCCATAGATTTAGAACAATAGGTAAAAAAAATCATCATTTAACTCAAACAATATTTATTATAAAGTCTCTTGCTAAAAGAGTAGGAAGGGACCTCAGAGAAAATTTAGTTCAGGATGGTATGTAGATGAAAGACTTGGAAACGGGCAGCAAGGAACTGAGTTCAGGTCCCTCTTAGCTACTTTCTAGTTCAGGCAAGTTTGTGACTTCCCTGTGCTATGGTTGGCTCATCTACAGGACAGGGCTAATCATATCTTATCTACCAAGAGTGGCTGCTGTGACAATCGTGGTAGTATCTGTGGAAACACTATGCTTACTGAAAACATGACATAATTAAATGGTTTTGCTTTGTTTTTGGTTGTTATGGTGCCTGAGACAGAGGCAGCGTTCGTGGCAGATGCCCCATGAGTGTTTGTGAAAGGAAGAGAGGCAGGCAGAAAAGGAGGACGGTCATACAAGTGGGAGTGGCAGGAAGCCCCGCGCGGCCGATTCCCTGGTCAGAGGTCCCTCCGCCTGATCACGGCCTTGGGTGATGGAAGTCAGCGGTTCTCAAAGTGTGGCCCCAAGAACCAGAAGCATCAGCACCAATTCAGGACATCTTAGAAATGCGAGTTCTCAGGCTCCACCCCAGACCTGCCAATCAGAACCTCTGGGAGTCTGACCAATAATCTGGGTTTTAGTAAGCCCTCCAGGTGAGCCTGGGGCAGGCCGAAGTTTGACAGCCGGTGCGGGAGGAGCAACTTTTCATTATCTGCTTATATTTGAGAATAAATAGGAAGAAAGGGTGTATTTATAACTTTTAAATAACTTATTCTAGAAACCTAAGGCACATTATTTTCATTGTCATTTCCTACAACTTGACACATTTATGATACAAGGGGGATACATTTCTGGAAAGATTGCATCAATAATGCAATCCATTTTTGGTTAAAAATAACGTTTACTGAATTATTTTGTAAGTATAGGTTGCATTACACGGTCATGGCTAATGATATGGATAATATTGAAAATTGTAATGACACTTACATAATGTTTACTACGTATCAGGCACTATTGTAAGCACTTTTACTATATTAATTAGCATTACCTGAAACAATCCCACGAGGCAAGTACAGTTTCTTATCATCCCCATTTCACAGACAGAAACTGAAGCACATAGAGGTTGTGCAACTTGCCAAAGGTCATATGGCCTGGTAGAGCCAGGATTGGTAACCAGGCAGTCTAGCTCCAGAGTCCATAAGACCAACCACTATGCTATACTACACATCACCTGTAATTTAGAAATAATCACTGAATCTTAATATTTATGGAAAATTTAGTATTTTCCTCCAGGATGGTAAACACACACATACACATACACATACACATACACACTCATCTATACACATAAACGTATGTATCATATATTGGTAAAGATATTTATTTATTGACATGTACATAATTTTAACATAGTTTTCACATTTTTAACACATTCTTATATTATTACAAATATTTTTTTTCAATTTAAAAAATAAAATCAGGTCATATGGTGCTGTAACCTAATTTTTAATTTAATAACATATTGTAAACACATTCCAATTTGATTACAGTTCTGAAATAACTGTCGAGGATCTCTGTGTCCACACTCAGGACAGTGGGAAGCAGAGGCGTGGCTCCGCTAAGGCGGACTTCCCTCGGGGCTGAGCACTGAGGAGACTGCAGGCAGGGAGGACCCGGGTTGGCACAGCCCAAGGGCTCGGCAAGTCCCCTTTCTTCCTGTACTGTGTGTGTATGGAGCAGGGATGGGTAGGTAGGAAATCCAGATAATGAAACAATACTCAAAGTCAAAATGATACTGTAAATGGCGGAGGAGCACTATATTCAGAGTCGATGTTACACAGGAAATTGGAAGAGAAAAGAAAAAAACACAACTGTATAAATTGACACTTTTTGGAATAGCAAAAGACCAGAAACAACGTAAATGGTCACCCGTAGGGAGCTGGTGGCACAAATAATAGTATGGGCCTGCAAGGGAGGTCTCTGAGCTGTGAAAAGGCAACAAAGTGATCTCCAAGGTGAACAAAGAGACAGAACAAAGCATAGAAGAGTTCTTTTACCATGCTCTTGTTTAAATACATATACGCTTAGATGTACATTTTGTGTATGTGTGTGTGTGTAGTGCTTACATATATTTAAAACAGAATGTTACCTATTGTGAGGAAATGGAACAAGATAGAGGGGAAAGGTGAGAACCCAGACTTCTGAATACAATTTAATTTGTGGATTTGACTTTCAAGCATATAAATGTTTAAATGATTAACCAACAAAAATAAAAACACTCCCTATGAAACAAACAAAAACAACAACAAAATATTGAGAGGAATTCTTTCACATGACATCAGAACATAGTAATTTGAGTGTATATATATACCTAGTAGAGAAAAAGAACAGCAAAAACTGTCCTTAACTATTTTTAGCAATCATATTGTTAATAATATTGCTATTATTCTGAAACTATTATACTCAAAGCAAATAAGTGTGTTATTTTTTAAATACAGCCCTAAGATACATGTGTTAATATCATGTTATTAGGAACCAAGATGTTCAAAATAAGGGAAAGAAATACAAATATCAAAACCAAAAATTTAAGTAATACCCTGTAATAATACATTTTTAATTACTGTATTATGAACTCATAATGTCTTTTCATTTTTAAAAGGGGGAAAAAAGAGTCTTTCCAAGCTCTGTCCACTGAAAAGTCCTAGAAACAATAATAAGCCCAATAGTAACAAACACTGCTAATCCTTAGACCATGGCCTCTAAATACCATTTCCTTGAAGAAATGGCTCACTCTAGATTGAGGCTGAAATGTAGAAGGTAGCTTGGATATCTTGTCATAATAAAAAGTAAGGAAGCAATTAAAGAAGTCTGGTGTTGTGTCAAAGGAGCCATAATAAAGAATCTCTCCCTCGTCAAAGCTGGAATAATTTGAACATTAATAAGAATAACAATTGTAATTTGTAATTAAGTCAAACAAGTCAAATGTATTAAACTCCATGCGTTCACTTAAAAAAACCTGCTCATTTTTGAAAGATGCTAGGGAACCAATATATTATTTTCAATGTTTCCAAATAATTAATGAAGGAAAAAATTCCTCTTTAGAAAAGAATTCCAGATGAATGAAGAAGAAATAATAGAATCAGAACAAACCCCAAATGAAATAATAAATCTAGGCAATAATCATCAATAGCAGCTAACGTTACCATGGAGACAACCCCATACTATGTGCCTCCTGCTGGGGACCCCCAATACCACCTCTGTCAGTTTCCTGGGGGCCACCGAAACGAAGTGCTGCAGACTGATGGCTGAAACAACAGAAATTTATTTTCTCATAGTTCTGGAGACATATTTATGAGACAACCGAGAAATATAAACATTGACTAATTCTGAATTTGTTTCTTTTACATTAAGGAAGTTTGTGGTTATGCTTTTAAAGCAGCCCTGTCCTTTACAGACACATATTGAAATGTTCATAGATGGATGGTACGACATCAGGGGTTTATTTTAAAATAGTCCAGTGGGGAAGAAGGCAGGGGCAGGGGAAGAGGTGAAACAAGAGTGGCAGTGAGTCGCCCTGGCTGGTTGGCTCAGTGGTAGAGCGTTGGCCTGGCGTGCAGAAGTCCCGGGTTCAATTCCCGGCCAGGGCACACAGGAGGAGCGCCCATCTGCTTCTCCACCTCTCCCCCTCTCCTTCCTCTCTGTCTCTCTCTTCCCCTCCCGCAGCCAAGGCTCCACTGGAGCAAAGATGGCCTGGGCACTGGGGATGGCTCCTCGGCCTCTGCCCCAGGCACTAGAGTGGCTCTGGTCACGACAGAGCAACGCCCCGGATGGGCAGAGCATGGCCCCCTGGTGGGCAGAGCGTCGCCCCCCTGGTGGGCGTGCCGGTGGATCCCGGTGGGGCACATGCGGGAGTCTGTCTGATTGTCTCTCCCCTTTTCTGGCTTCAGAAAAATACAGAAGAAAAGAGTGGCAGTGAGTCAATGATCGTATCTGGGTGATGGACACCTTGAGCTTTATTACATTATTCATCCTCTCTGCTTTGGAGTATGTTTGAAATATTCTGTAATAAAAAGTTTATAAATATATAAATGAATGAATGCATCCCATTAGAAAAGGGCAAAGCTACTGAGATGAAATACAGAATGGCTGGATAGCTTGGTTGGTTAAGCATCATCTAGAGGCGCACAGAAGTTGCTGGTTTGACCCCTGGTCAAGGCACATACAGGAACAGATCAGTGTTCTTGTCTCTCTCTCTTTCTCCCTTCCTCTCTCGCTGAAATCAATTTAAAAAGAGAAAGAGAGAGAGAGAGAAAGGAAGGAAGGAAGGAAGGAAGGAAGGAAGGAAGGAAGGAAGGAAGGAAGGAAGGAAAGAGCAAAGAAAGGAAGAAAAGGAAGGAAGGAAGGAAGGAAGGAAGGAAGGAAGGAAGGAAGGAAGGAAGGAAGGGAGGGAGGAAGAGAAAGGAAATAGGAAAGACTAATGTACTAAGGAGCGTAACTAGAAATACAATGTGGCTAATAATGGTAGCTACCCCTTGAGGGGCACCAGCTAGATTCCAGGACAGGCACTAGGTGACAGGTGACATCATCCATCTGTATGTATAGTCACAAATCTCTGCTGCTTTTTTCATCTTTTTAACATTCCTGGAGTAGTTTGGAAATTGAGGCACTTTACCAATAGGGAATCCAAGACTCAGAGATCAAGCACTTGAAATGGTCCTTACCCATCAGAAGCGTTTGTAGTCCCATTTCTTCTTTAGGCTCACTGTTACCATAATGGGTACCAAACTTTCTTTAGCCCCATGATGTCATACATTGAGCTATGACACCGACATAAAACACGAAGGAAACAGCGCAGAAAGTGTGCGTGCAATCTTTACCTTAGCTCTGAGCTCCTAGGTATCCCTCCAGGGCAAAAAGAAACTCCTCAGATGTGATTGGCCTGTGCAAGTTGTCTCAAATTAGAGGGCATCCATCTTTTTCATTTGGAGAGTATGTTTGGGTTCTGTTTTTTATTTTCACTACTCTCTTTTTAATCGCGTGGGGAGACAGAGTCTGGTTTAGAAAGATTCCATTGATGCTGCAGGCATTACTCAAGGTAGCGCTGTGCACCCAGATCGTCCCTGCCTTCAGGAATATTAGGGATAGAGTTGAGGTGGAGGTGGGCATTAATGATGTGTCCCTTCCAGAATCACCCTCCTGACACCAGCTCCTTCCAGCTGCTTGTTCTCTGGCCACTCCCCTATCTGCCAGTGTGGAGGGAGGGGGCTAAGGAGAAGGGGCCTTTACTCCCCTTGATGCTTCCGCCTCAGACCCAAAGAATTCTGGTAGAGAGGTGAAAAAGGGCCTTTTGGTCTGGGCCCCTCCCTCAGGAAAGGATTAAAGTTTGCCTTTAAAGTGATTCCCAAATGAGTTTCCACGTAAAGACAGGAAGGTAGGCTGACAGGACTGCTGGGTATTTATGTTTGCCTCGCAGCTTAGGCTGGTATCCCAGCCCCAGCCCCTGTCTGTAGTTCAGCGCCTGTGAACTGGGTCATTACCCTGCAAAAAGCATGCTTTTATTGCTTGTGTTTCTGTGTCTGTTGCAAAGCATCAGTTTGTTAGATGTAAACGTTTAGAGCATACCACAATTCTTTGCAATCATATTTTGTAATTTCCTTTTATTTATTTTTTAATAGACTGGTAGCCTCAAAAAATGGAAGTGGCCCTGGCCTCTCCCACTGTCAGAAAGGCCTAGAGAAGAGGAAGAGGAGGGGAGGGTGCGGCAGTAACAGTCACAGCGCGGCTGACATACACTGAGCACTGTTTTTATGCCAGTCACTGCCCAGCGTCCCAATTTAATTCGCACCTATACGGTAGGTGTTTCACAGATAAGGAAACTGAGGCACAGCTGGTAAGTGGCTGTGAATCAAACTTTACTGGAGGGTTGGAGAGCAAACGGCAGTGACAGGGTGTGAGGGGAATAGTCCCACACGACTTGAAAGCTTCGCGGTTAAAGGGAAAAGCACCTAAAAGGTTAAATCCCTCACCAAGGGCTCTTCCTTCCTGGAAGCCCCGGGAGCCTGACCTGGTCTCCGGATCCTCACATTCTCCTGAGAGAGGACTGCCTTCCTCTCTACCACCCTCTGGCAAATTCCGCCCAAGAACAGCAAGAGCTGTTCTTGCTTCAGTCGTCCCTCCTCCCCACCCAGGGGATGTGTTCACCGTAGGAGAAAAATCCCGAAGTCTGAGTTACTTAGTCCAGAAGAATGCTCACTGACCTGTGGTGGCGCAGTGGATAAAGCGTCGACCTGGAAATGCTGAGGTTGCCGGTTCGAAACCCTGGGCTTGCCTGGTCAAGGCACATATGGGAGTTGATGCTTCCTGCTCCTCCCCCCTTCTCTCTCTGTCTCTCTCCTCTCTCTCCCTCTCTCCTTTCTAAAATGAATACATTAAAAAAATTAAAAAATTTATGGTTTGCAGAAGAATGCTCAGTAGGGGTTCGGGGGTAGTAGGGGAGAGCATCATTGGCACTCCAGGGGTTTGGTCCTCTTTGGTGGCCCTCTGACGTGGTAGGTGGAAGTTAAAGATCTTTAGTCTATCTCTGCCTGTCAATAACTGTTGGGTAGACTTGTATCTTCCAAAGATTAACATTAAGTGTCAGAGGAAATTAAGTCTAAACTAACTCATAGGGATGTAGAGAATCACCCCGCAATGCTTCATTATTTGCAGATGGTACTTTCTCACCTGCGGTGTTAGTATGATTCGGTCTGCCTGCTTTGCTGTCTCCCTCCTTTCAAATTGGGCTCCTTTGGGCAAACCACCTTCCTCTCCATACCTGCCGGGGATGAACAGGTGCTGGGCGGGTGACGGTCCGAAGGCTTAGGTCTTCCAGCTTCCAACAATGTAAATAAGGTCGTCCGAGGCTATTTTTCACTTCCTCTACATTCTAAGTGGTCAGTAAAAGACTGTGCTGGATATTCCTTGGTCACATTTCAGCCCAGCACCAAAAGTATTTATTGAGAGTTTCCTGAGGGCCTGGCAGCTATTAAATACTGTGTAACTACTTTCTTAGAGCCAAGTACCAGGGCCTGGCCCTCACCCAGCTAAGTGATGAGATATTTTATCTGAATGTTTTATTATAGTAAACATTACTTAGGCCTGGCCCCAAGCAGAGGGATAAATTGGTACTATAAACAATTCACAGGCAGTTTTCAGAATGAAAGCTCGTAATGCTCAGAATAACAATTTAAGTTGTCCAAAGTACTTTCATGCTTACCACATTGTTTCAATCTCACAATAACACAGAAAGGTCATTAGACTTGGCATTATTACCTACATTCAATAGACCAGGAAATTGAGACTCGGAGAGTTTAAGTGATTGGGCAAGGTCACTCAGCTAGCTAATTAATCACAGATTAAAGCTTGCTTTTTGACATCCTAATCCAACTGTAAAGCATTTCAGTTATTCCCCCTAATGTAGAGTTCTATAGTTTAATCACTGTGATGGTTAACTTTATGTGTCAACATGATGGGGCTAAGTGATATCCAGATAGCTGGTAAAATACTGTTTCTGGGTGTGTCTGTGGGGGTGTTTCCGGAAGAGATTATCATTTGGATTGGACTGTGGTGGGCATCGTCCAATTAGGGGAGGGCCTAGACAGAACAGAAGGGCAGAGAAAGGGTGACTACACTCCCTCTCCCTATGAACGAGACAGCCATCTCCCCGCAGACCTCAATACTCTTGGTTCTCTGGCCTTTGGACTTCCGCCATCCCCTCTGCCACCTCTTTTGGTGGGTTCAGTGTTTTGTTAAAAATACAAATTTGAGCCTGACCAGGCAATGGCGCAGTGGACAGGGCATCAGACTGGGATGCAGAAGGACCCAGGTTCGAGACCCCGAGGTCGCCAGCTTGAGCGTGGGCTCATCTGGTTTGAGCAAAAGCTCACCAGCTTGGACCCAAGGTCACTGGCTCGAGCAAGGGGTTACTCGGTCTGCTGAAGGCCCACGGTCAAGGCACATATGAGAAAGCAATCAATGAACAACTAAAGTGTCACAATAAAAACTGATGATTGATGCTTCTCATCTCTCTCCGTTCCTGTCTGTCTGTCCCTATCTATCCCTCTCTCTGACTCTCTCTCTCTGTCCCTGTAAAAAAACAATTTTTTTTTAAATACAAATTTGAGATACTTGGATGATCTCTGAAACAAAAGTGCTTAAAAGGGAGGAGACAGAGGTTTCGTGTGTAAATGAGGTGCCAGCAACAAGTCTAATCATTGTTGTTGACATCAGCGATAACTTCTGAGAGTTATCATCAATTGGTTTTCTTCTTATTATTATTATTCATTTTTAGAGAGGGAGAAAAGGGGAGGGGAGCAGGAAGCATCAACTCCCATATGTGCCTTGACCAGGCAAGCCCACGGTTTCAAACCAGCCACTTCAGCGTTCCAGGTCAATGCTTTATCCACTGCACCACCCCAGGTCAGGCTCAATTTATTTTCAACAAAGTACCAAAGCAGTTCACTGGGCAAAGAATAATTTTTTCTTTTTTCTTTTTTATTTATTGATTTTTAAATTTTTTATATATTCATTTTAGGGAGAGAGAGAGAGCAAGAGAGAAACATCAATTCATTGTTCCACTTATTTGTTCATTCATTGGTTGATTATTGTTTGTGTCCTGACCAGGGATCAAACCCACAACCTTGGTGGGTTTGATGCTCTAACCATTTGAGCTACCTGGCCAGGGCTAAGAAAAATCTTTTTAACAAATGATGCTGGGAAAATCAAATATCCATATGAAATGAATAAAGTGGGGCCCCTATCTCACACCATATACAAAAATTTACTTAAAGTGGATCAAAGATTTGAATGTAAGAGCAGAAACAACAAAAATATTAGAAGAAAATATAGCAGTAAATCATCATGACCTTGGATTAAGTAATAGTTTCTTAGGTAAAACACCAAAAGCAAAAATAACCAAAAAATAGACAAACTTCATCTAAATTAAAAAAACAAAAAGTGCTTCAAAAGATACCATCAAGAAAGTGAAAAGACAACTCACAGAATGGGAGAAAATACTTGCAAATCACATATCTGATAAGGGACTTTTATCCAGAATATATAAAGAACTCTTATAACTTAACAATATAGAGACAATTCAATTAAAATATGGGCAAAGAATTTGAATAGATAATTCTAAAAAAAAATACACAAATAGTAAACACTGCAAGCACATAAAAAGATATCCAACATCATTAACCCTCAGAGAAATACAAATCAAAACCACAATGAGATACCACTTTATACCTACTAGGATGGCTATGATTAAGTACAAAAAAGGATGTGGAGAAATCGGATCCTTCATACATTGCTAGTCCAAATGTAAAATGGTGCAGCCACCTTGGAATAAATACATGCTGGCAGTTTCTCAAAAAGTTAATTACCATACAACCCAGTAATTTCATTCCTAGGTATATACTCGAGAATTGAAAACATTTGTCCACATAAAAGTTTGTACACAAGTGTTCATCGCAGCATTATTCAAAGTTGTCACAAGGTAGAAGGAATGTACATCATTCAAATGTACATCAACTGATGCGTAGATAAACAAAATACGGTAAATCCATACAATGGAATACTCAGCTATAAAAAAGAAATGAATGACTGCTGTGTGCTACAAATCCACGAATCGTGAAAACATCATGCTTACTGTAAGAAGCCAGACACAAAATGCCACATATTGTGTGATTCCATTTATATGAAATGTCCACAATAGGCAAGTCCATAGAGACAGAAAGTACATTAGTGATTGCACAGGGATAGGAGGAGAGAGGAAAGGAAAGCAACTGCTAATAAATTCAGGTTTGGGGGAGATGATGATAATGTCCTGGAATTAGGGAGATGGTTGCATATCTTATGAATATACTAAATATCAATGTATTAACACTATAAAAGAGTAAATATTATGGTGTGTGCATTATATCTCAATTAAAAAAAAAAGAATTACCCCCAGCTTCTCACAGGTGCTACATTAAGGGAAACAAATAAGTCATTTAATTCAGTGCTCCTAAGTCCATCATCAGGGAGCCAAGCAAGAAAAGAACAATGCTCAGAAAATCACCAGGGAGGTCAGACTCTAAAGTATTGTCTCTAAAGTATTCTAGCAGCGCTCCATGAACGTCCCCACAGAATTTGCATTCATGCTTTAAGCCATGACTAGACCGAAAGTGAAACTGTGGCTTTAGGGCCAAGCTGGTCTCATTCTCATTAACCTTCACCATGCCATCTTTCAGGTGCTTCCTCTGTGGTATCAGAATGAAAGAAAGTCAAGCTGATAACTGGTTCTCAGAGAATGACACTCAGTTCAATTCAGCACATTTTGTTGAGCACTTGGGATATGCCAGACACTTGCGAGGCCCAGGGAATCAGCCATGATTAGGATGGACACTCCCCTCCCTGCATGACACTTATAATCTTATATGGCAAATGGATAATAAAAAATATATATGCTGGTTCTTTAATGGTCAGCCCATCCGCAGTCCATCTGATGGACTTTTCTGACCTGGTTTGCACTCGGGAGAGGAGTGGCTGGCCTCTGTGAACTGCATCACCTAGGCTCCCTGGTAACGGCAGGAGATCAGGCAGCAGGAAAAGAGTGATCAGGGTATTTCTCCTGCTGTTCTCTCCCTGCCTCCGCGCCAGGATTCTGGCAGTAGATTTCAAATACTACATCTCCGGTAGGAGGGACCTTCTTCCATCGCCCCAGATCTCATTGGAAATTCTATTTCCTCCCACTGTTTTTTCAGACTGAGGCATGTGTGAGTAGTACAGAGTGGAGGCGAGCCACTTCCGCCAGGCCCTGATCAAATGGAAGAATTGTGAGCAAATAAATGGGGGTTGTTTCTTTCAAATTACCGAGTTTTGGGGCAGTTTGTTACCCAACAATAGATGATACCCAATTGAAACTGATGGTCACGGCTCCTCATCACTGCTGGCCCCAGTTGCCTCGACAACCTTATTAATATCTTTAACCTTGACCTTGCCTCCATCAATGGTCAGTTTACTTCATTCTCTTGGTTTAAATCCTTTCGAGTTCTGTTTTCTGCTTTGAGTTCTGCTTTAATACAACAAGTAAATAAATAAAGAAGACAATCACAGATTCTCGTTGGTATCACAATGACAATGAGCAGGCTGCTACGGTAGGGGATGACATAATAGGGACTTCTGTGTAACTGAAGTCGAAGAAAAACAAATGAGACTAGCTCCTTGCCTGCCATGCATGCCCGGTATCTCCCAATTTACCTGAAAGTGCAGTTTTGAGGGGTGTGTGCCACGCTGATCAAGAAGAAACAGGACTGAAAACTGGGGGACATGTTCGAAGAGACTTTGGGAGAAGTATGAAAGCATCGGTTTACCTCTGAAGTACTTTGAAGTTCAGGAAACATATTTTTATGACTCCAATGGGCAAAAAATCAAAAGAGCAATAGCTTCTAGTGCTGGGGAGGATGTGATAAAATGGGCTTTGCAATAGATTGCTTGGGGGAGAGTGAGAACTGCTATAATCTCTTTGGTATACAATCTGCCCATATCCAATTAAAGAAAAAACCAATATCCTTCCCTGTTCCCACTTTTGAGCATCTACACACCATATGTAAAGATAGATACACAAAGACGGATTTTATTGCAACACTCTTTGCAGTAGCAAAAGCAAGAAGTTTAAACAACCCGACTACCCATCAGAAGAAAAACGATTCAAGAAATTACGGTACATTTATATTAAGGAGTTACACCGATATTAAAAAGAATGGGTCAGATCTGTATTTAGTGAAATAGCGGGCTACCCATGATATATTATTAAGCAGATAGTTTAAAAAGCAAGCATCATACAGCATGCTGTTAAAACCAAACCTATAAAAGGGCACGTGTATTTGTTTATATTTGTGTGAGCACAGAGAGAGTGTGGGAAAGTACACACTGAGCTTTTAACAGCTCTTTCCACCTCAGGCAACAACAGTTCTAATTTATTTCACCTTAGGGTAATCTTTCCCCTTCTAGAATTATACATAAATGGAGTCCTAACTTTTTGTATCTGGCTTCTTTTGTTCACTATTATGTCCATGGAATTTGTCCAGGTTGCTGCATATATATATTACCACTTCATTCCTTTTTGTTGCTGGGACATATTTCATTCAAATGATGAAATCTGCTTGACCACATCCTGTTGATGGATATTTGGGTTGTTTCTAGATTTGGGCTATTGTGAATAAAGGTGCTATGAACATTCTTGCCTAAGAATTCTGACATAGATTTTGAATTTATGGGTCAAAAGGTAGATATATGTGAGGATATATGTACATATTTTACTTTTGTAATAAAAAACTAACAAAAACATTCCAGAGAAATTAAATTTGAAGAAAGGGAACGCATCTGTATTTTAAAAGATAATAATACTTGCTTTCTTTTTCTCTGGCAGTAGGTATTTGGGCCTGTCAGATGTTAGGCTGACTTCCCAGGTCAACTCAGCGACCCACTAACTTTTCAGGGTGACTCATCGAAGACAGGGAAATTCTAATGTTCTACTTTCCCAAGAGGAACTAGATTTAGATATCACCCACCAGAAGCCGTAGATTGAAGCGATAATTCAAGAGAACTGCTAACACACAGGAAAAGCACCTTCCACAGACAGAAACCACTTGCAAACAAAACAAAGCAAAACTCATGACACTCCTTTTCTATAACAACGAAGTGTCACCAGAGTAGGGACTTAGCGCTAAAAAGAAGCAAAAAGGAGCCGGTTCTGAAAGTAGTCAAATCAACACATCCAGAGAGTAGCAGAAGTAACCTCACCACACAGGAAGGTTTACAAACAAATAAGCAAGCCTTGGTCAATTCCAAATCTAAACCAAAAGTCCAAGATGCTACAAAAATCCAGTCAACATCACAAAGACTTCTTCTTAGGGAAGGTTGGCTGGCATATATATCTATATTTTTAACTGTTAAAAGTACCACATGCTGTCAGCGAGAGATTTTAGGGTTCCCTACTATGCAATGACCCACCACCACCCTTTTCTCTCAGAACTGGCCTTGAGTCTGAACCCACAGGAGAGTCACAGTACTGGCCTTTCTCCTGGGAGACAACTGTTTGGATCAGGGATGGACCCCTGATCGGTCACGTTTGGGTTCTACGTGCCAGGGAAGCCCCTGGAGTATTTTGTGCAAGCAGTAACACGGTCTCATTTATGATTCAGAAGGATCTTGGAGGAAGAGTTTAGGAAGTGTTTGCAGTTCTTCAGATGAAAGCTGATCACGGTTGACAGTGAAGGAGAAAAGGAAGTCCCCTCAATATCTACAAGCCTGGGAGGGGAACACGGGTGTCTGAAGGGGCAGAAATGTTGGAAGGACTGGAAGATGGGGTATCATGCAGACTAAGAGAGCAGGGAGTTTGAGAAGGAAAAAGTAGTCTACGGCCATACCACCCTGAACGCGCCTGATCTTGTCTGATCTCGTAAGCTAAGCAGGGTCGGGCCTGGTTAGTACTTGGACGGGAGAAGGAAGAAGTAGTCAGCTGAGGCTTGAGAAGTCACGAAGCGGAGCCTGTCTGTGGAGAAGGCAGCCTTCTGTAACGGGAGCAGAGGAACGGGGCTCGAGCTGGAAGGCGAAGTGACAAGGAAGTGACTATAGCACAATTATTGCAGCTTCTTGTCGCACTTCAGATAAAAATCTAAAAGGCCACGTCCTTAGCTTGACATACCAGTCCCTCCACGGTGTAGGACTCCTTGCATCAGTCAGGGTCCCAGCAGCAAACACTGGCACACTCAGCGTAGAGCTGAAGAGCGCACAGCAAAGGGACAGGTCACAGCAGCGCAGGCCCGGGAGGAAACGGACAATGGCGGGGCAAGCTCCTGGGGGGCTTAGCATCAGGGTGGAGAGAGCCCAAGCTATGGAGGGCGGACTGCTGACACCGCAGTGGCCACAGAGGGGCTCAGCTACTGCCAGAACCATGTTCCCAAAGCAGGGACACAGGGGAAAGAAACAGCAAGACTTGTCTCTCCTCCACCTTCCAATGCCACCTCACAACATTGACTGAACCCAGCAGGAAGCCAGAAGCCAGGAGAATGCAGGTCATGGAGTCCCTCGATTCAGGAGGGAACAGAGCGAGGCTCGCCTCCCCGGCTCATCTGAGACTGTTTCACCCCCCACCCCCCACCCCCACCCCCCACCCCCACCCCCACCCCCGCCCCTGGAGTCACCGGGCCTCCTCTCACATCCTGGAACATGCTGAGCTACAGCCTAGCTCAGGCCTTGGCCAAGCTGCTCTCTCAAGCCGGAATGTTCTTTCCCTCTCTACCTCATTAACCCGAAATGATCTTTCCACCTTCACCGTAAATGTCGCCTTCCCAGAGTGGCTTTTCCTGGCCCTCGCCCCTCCCTGACCTGAATGAAACGCCACTGTCACACTCTCTAGCATCCCGTTCTTTTCTTCCACTGCATTCATCATATTTGCCAGGCTAGGTTCATCAGGGTGACATTTGTTTAAAATCCGTCTCCTCCTTCAAACTGTCAACTTCATGGGAACTGGCATTGTGTCTGTTTTTCACAGAATACTTCTTGTCAGTGGGCTAAGTGTCCAAATACATATTTATTTAAAGATTTAATGCGCCTGTTCTAGCACCTCCTCCCACACTGCCCATGAGCTCTGGACATCACAAACAGGTTAGCAGTGATAATGGATCTTATTCAATCAGTCTCTGTTACATAGCAAGCACTGTGCTAGACCTTTAGTGTATGGCCTCTCATTCACTCCTCACAACAGCCCTACTCTTCTTATCAGCCCTGTTTTCTCAACAAAGGTGCAAAGGCCTGAGAGGTCAAGCAACCTAGTCAAGGTCATACAGCTACAAGGTGTGAACCAAGGTCTGAGGACAAGACAGCCCATGCTCTGACATCTCCTCCGCACTGTACTGCCTCCTTAAATATCATGCTGTGGTTCCTGTTTGTCTGCTTATATGTCTATCTTCCATGTTAGACTATAAGCTTCTTGGGTAACAATAGATTTTAGTCATCTATTAACTCACTGCACATTGCAGATGTCAATAAACATGGAATACTGACTCCTTCCCACCAGGAAAGCATGCTGACTGACCCCCAAGTCTTTAGCCAAGTTCATTGTGTTTATTAAAGAGCAGAGATCTGTCTATCAGACTCCTGACGCCCACTGCAGAGAGCTTTCCCTCTAGAGCACAGTCATTGAATGAACTGATAGAATTCGAACACCAGCAGAGCCTCTGTGTGAACTCTGGACACCTGAGGCTTTCCCAGACACCTGACCTTATCCAGAAAGACCCTACCTCAGAAACCAGCCAGCCCATCCTGACATCCACCCCATTCACTCCTGAGTCGGACTTGACAATGCAGGATCAGTTCCCACAATCACACACCGCCTGGCTGCTCGGTTGGCTTCCTGTGAATCAAGGTTTCAGGGGTCTAGACGCTAGGAGCAGCTCGTGCACGCTGGGCTTGCCTGTGGCCAGGGGAGAGGAGGACAGAGCATCCCAGGAGGCAGGGAGATGATTCCGAGAGCACTTCGGCCTCCATCTCTCCTCCTGCAGCACCTGCACATTCTCGCAGAAGGACTGCAATGCGTTAGCCCTCCAGAGCACCCACCAGGCTGCCTGGACAGGCTCACCAGAGCCCCGCCCACAGCCCTGAAAGGGGATCTAAGTCCGCGGAGAGGAGCCCCCTGTCAGCAGAACAGTCGGTGAGGGCCGGGCGCTGCCGCTTTACCGGCTCACCTGCTGCTCAGTGATGCAACCTCCATGCTAATCGTTTCCCTTTTGCTCTCTTCAACCCAACTTTTGTGGAATTAAGACCTTAAAAGTAAAAAGGATGGTGTCAGAGCAAAAAGGACCGTGTGCCGATCAATCCAGGGCATCCCCAACCCTGGCAAAATCACATCAGAGGTTTTTTTTTTAAATACAGATTCCTCTTAGACCTATAGGAGGAAACAACGGTTGTTTTTTTTGTTTTTGTTTTTTTTTTTTTGGTTTGCAGGGGTGTGGCTTTCTTCCAAGTTTCTTCAGAGAATCTGTCTTTCCCACTCCATGTGAGTCTCCTAAAGCTCCCAAATCTGTAATACATGTCTCCCTACAAGTGACTGACCCATACGTAGGCAAAGGGTCAAAACTGGGCCAACCAGAGCCATTCCCTGAGATATTCAGCTGAGGGTGGGGGGGGGAGACAAAGTACTTGGTCGTCTAATAGGAAAAATGGTACCTAATCCCCACATAGTGGTGGCCCTATTACCTGACAGCTGGGAGAAAGCTATGTCTGCAATAAAGACAAATAAGAATTGGAAATTTCCATGCCAGCTGGCTCAGCGGTAGAGCATCGACCCGGCATGTGGAGGTCCTGGGTTCGATTCCCAGCCAGGGCACATAGGAGAGGAGTCCATCTGCTTCTTCACCCTTCCCCTTCTCCTTCCTCTCTGTCTTTCTCTTCCCCTCCAGCAGTCAAGGCTCCACTGCAGCAAAGTTGGCCCAGGTGCTAAGGATGGCTCCATTGCCTCCATCTCAGGTACTAGAATGGCTCTGGCCGCAATTGAGTGATGCCCCAAATGGGCAGAGCATCACCCCCTGGTGGGCATGCCGGGTGGATCCCAGCCGGGCACATGTGGGAGTCTGTCTGACTGGCTCCCCGCTTCTAACTTCAGAAAAATACAAAAAAAAAAAAAAAAAAAAAGAATTGGAAATTTCCAACAACATTTGCTATGTTCCTGAGTACAATTGTATCTCTGAACTCTTGTATTCCCCTTTGTCAACCAACTTCCTTGCTCTACTTAAGGCTAGATTTGATTTCTGTCACTTGTAACCAAAAATATAGCGGATAATACACCTATTGAATCAGAAGCTCAAGGACTAGCACAAAACCATCTGAAATTTTTAAGAGTGTTCAATAATTTCTGATGTATGGCAAGGTTAAGGTACTCTGATAAAAAAAAAAAACCTCTCAGTTTACAAGGAAAAGAATAAGATCGACATAAGAGGTTTACTATTAATAATAACATAGAACTTAGTGAGCATTTACTACATGCAGGACACAATGTGAAGTGAGTTATAGAAATTATTTCATTTAATCCTCAGCATATCGCTTTGAGTCTACTATGTTTACTATACCTATTCACTTGTTTGTTATCTATATATCTATAAATTGTAAATATCATCTATACATGTATATCTACCATCTAGCATATTACCTGGAACATAGTAAGAGCGTACTAAATACTTGCTGAGTATTGAATAAATTTTACATAGATACAATTACTATTATTACTAGGAGTAGTGATAGTAGTAGTAACAGCATCACTACCATTTACTGAGTTTTTATTTTGTGTTAGGTACTGTTTCAAGCTTTTTAAAAAGCATTACCTTTAATTGTCTGAAAAAGCCTTTAAGGTAGGTTTCTAGTATCTTCCATTGTGGTGAGGAAACTAAGCCACAGAGATGCTGAATAATTTCCCCAGGGTCATGCAACTAGCAAGGGGCACAAATAAAATACAAACCCAGAACCTGGCCGCAGAGTCCTCGTTCACCACCACTAAGCTCTGCCAGTTTAAAGAACTTTCCCAGAACGACCGAGCTACTGAACAGCAGAGGTAGGATTTGGGACCGGGTTGGTCTGAGTTCAGAATCTGCACTCTTGAACCGCCACCTTCTACTTCCTCTTGGAGGCTGTCTGGCAGTTCATGGTAGTCCACATAAACGGTTCTTCCAGGGTCATGTAATAGGTAATCTGCGTGGTTCTGTGGCAGCCCTCTAATTATGGTTTAAAACCTGAGTGTCCTAACTTTTAGAGAATATAAACAACCACATAAATGGAGCCAGAGCTGCCATGCTGGGGGAACTGCCTGGCACGTGTTACATCTCAAACCCTGGAATGTTAAAAACAGGGCAAAAATAACCTTTGAGCTGGGCCTAAGCAACCTTGTTTCCCAAAGAACCACTTGCCAAGCTAACAGGAAAGCAGTTATTGTGACTACTGGGCTGAAAATTTAAAACAATGTTTAGAATTAACATCGCTGTTCTCTTATGTGCACCCGTAGAAATGGCTTCCTTCTATTGATATAATTGTTCCCTTTACCCTTCTTATAAATACCCAGTCCCTTTGTCTCCTACTCAGAACATTATTTGGACTTCTGCCTGAATAAATGATTCCCAACTAGCTATTCTTTGATCTCAAATAAACACTTGTTTGCCTTTCACTTTGAAAAGCCCTTTTTATTTTTAGGTTAGCAAGAGGAGCAGTCAAGTGTGATAAAAAAAACAAGAATCATTTAGCTGAGTACTGAAACCAAGGTACAACTGCTTGCCTGCTGTGCCGGCGTGGGTACTGCAGGAAGCAGAAGCCAAGACAGACTGGGAAGTGCGAGAGATTTACTGAGGGAAACACCTATGAAGAAATGTGGGGAAAGGGGACAGGACTAGGTGGGGAGAGCCTCAGAGCACAAGGAAGTCCGACACCTGTCAAGGGAGAGAGGGAAGGCAGGACGAGTGTGGGGGGTGCCTCTGACTGAAGGGGCGCTCTGTGGCAATCTGGGCAGGTTGATGGGCAGACCAGGGCACTGCTTGCCTAATAGGTGAGTCCAGCCTTGGGCAGAAACGGCCCAGCCCCAGCACATCTTGCCGGCTCGTTGCCTGGGAGTAGCCCACTGTGAGCATGGCCTCGGCGCTAGCGCTGTGGCTGATCCCCAAGGAGTGGCTGCTGGAACCTGTTGGCCATCCACACCCCTCACACTGGTTCTCTCAAAGACAGATTTGGCTGGTGCCTCCCCAGGGCTGCCACACCTGTGCACCACGAGTTACACTCCTCCGAAGGCAACACGAAGGGGCCAACCACATGAGATCCACAGTCAGTGTCTGTAACTGCCCCTCGTATATAAATAACACAGCTGGTGCAGCCAAAACTTGTGTAGGTTGGCCTCACTCAAAGTGTCAGCTCATATACTGGAAAATACTGTATGTTTTCCTGGAGAAGGATGGGGGAGACCTTTTTTCATTTATATTTCTACCTCGGACACATTTAAATTGCCACAGGGAAGTTACTAAAGAAACTGCTCCCAAACTTACAAGATAAAAAGTTTTTAAAAATGGAACACTTTGCTGACATGCAAGTGATTAAGTCTTTGTGACCACTTTTTAACAATCTTTCTTTGTTTCTTCTGAGTCCATTAGGAGCTTTCTTGAATCAAAGGTGGACAGACAGGTTTTTTGGTGTTACATGCTAGATGACCCTGGACAACTGTGAAAACACCACAGGTCTAGACACTTCCAAACTTGGTGATGGGCAAGCAAAGTAGACAATGAACACTGTACTCTCTGGGTAAATCTGGTGTTGCTGACTGTGAATTGCTAAGAACGAGCAAATAGGCCCAGAGCTGGGAAGGTGGTTATTTTTAAGCCCTGCCCATTCTGCTGGTGCACCCTGGACCCGTTTGTTTGTAAGTTAACTTGCTGAGCTCTTATTTATGCAAAGTAGTCTCTCTTATCTCCTCCTGCCACATTCTATCCTTTGAATCTTGGGCTTCTCGGTCCTTTGAACAGGAAACACAAACTTTTCATCTGAAAGTCCAGTTTCTTTCCTTATCTCGGCTCATCTTTACCTGCCCCTCCCACCCACCTCTCCAACTCACTTCAAGTCTGCCTTTGTCAAGCAGTCCTACCTTGACAAAGCTCTGAGATAGCTTTGTCCAGATTTCTGCTTTTCGTGCTTTTCTGTCTGGAAATTCTTTCAACTTGCTTTTCTCTCAGGCCTTTATCCCAAAGCCTTATTGAAACCCTTTTCAAAGCAGCTTTCAGGAATTAAGTGGATGCAACAAGAACAGGGGACTTGACCTGAGGAACCAGGGGTCAGAGGTTCTGGGTTCTTGATTTGGGATCCTTGTTACCTAGCTTTCTGATGCAGCACTTCACTTCTCCTTTGTGAATCAGACTTTGTTCCTTTCACTAGGAATTCTTTCATTGCATATCTTTTTTTTTTAATGGCCAGTTCCTTTCTGTCATTCAAATTTCAGCTTAAATATAATGTTCTCAACGATGCACTAAATATACCCTAATGTTATTTTCCTCTAAAGTCATTCTCTGTAACATTATCACCTGTCTTTTTCAAGCACTTTCTATCTGATTTGTCTTAAATCTTTCCTTGATTATTTTGTTTCCTCCAAAGACCTTTAAGACACAAGAGAGACGGGGCCTTCTCTGTCTTATCCCAGGCTGTATTCCTCACTCCTGGAACATAGAAGATGCTTAATAAATATTTGTAGAATGAAAAGAACTGTAAAAATTAAGCAATTGGACCAAATGAACTTTTTAAGATTGTTTACAGCTTTGAGATGAACATCGTTGCCCTGGCCAGTTAGCTCAGTCAGTTAGTGAGTTCTTCTGTGTAAAGCCAGAAGCCAAGGCCAGGGCCACCATCAGAGCAGCCCAGCCCATGCAGGTTTGCATTGGATTTGGACAGTCGGTAAAGAAACAACGGAGCCAAAAACTGATGGGCTGTCATCTTTAATTCTAGCTTGCACCCGGCGGGCAAGTAAAAATACACACTGGGCTCCAAAACCCAGTCACATTCAGTGCTCACAAAGCTACTGATTTATCCGAGTTTCCTAGAATCAAAGGTTTCTAGCTCACCAGACTTATTCACCTCTGTTCCTCATCTCCTTCCTTATCCCAGATACAAACTCTACACAAACTGGCATCTCACTGAGCATTGCACCATCTTGGCTGCTTCTTCTGGCCTTCTCCACGTGGCCTTTCTCTGCTCTCCTCTGCTCTCTCTTGCTAATCTCAGGAACCAAGAGCGCAAGTTCCTGTTCTACCCCTATTTTATAGTGTAGCTTCACAACCTCTAATCCAATATACAAAATAGGGAAGTCTCTAATACAAAGTCACTTCTCTGAGGCATGATTGGATTGTACCACCCCACATCAAAAAGGGTGGGAAAGGCTTAATCCCAAAACCAAGCCCCAGGCTACAATGATCCTGCCTGCCCCCAACACACATTAATATCACCTGGGCAACGGCATCTTTAACAAAGTGAGCATAATACATTTTATCCGCCCAACATTCTGAAACACCAAGGTTGCAGGTTCAATACCTGGTCAGGCCATATACAATCAATGAATGCACAGCTAAGTGAAACAACAAACGAATGCTTCTCTCTCTTTCTCCTTTCCTCTGTCTGTCTCTGTAAAATCAATGGTTGAGTAAAAATAAATAATTAAGATGAACATTGTCAAAAATGAGGAAGTGAAAAATGAAATGTATTGCAATAAAACACTGAATCCAGTGTGTACAGTTGTGCTTAAGAATATAAACCTGCCAAGTTCTCAAGCATGTCATAGTGCTTTCTACCATTTGCCATGAGTGTAAACTGAGTTTCTAAGCTTTATAATAATGGATCTAACAAGAATATCAGAGGTAGCTGTCTAAAAATGAAATCACCACATCTCAGAATTAGAATGGAATGGTTTTAGAATACAACCTTTTCAATCTACCAAGATGGAAACTATTCGGACACTTGGAACCGAATACAGTGCTGCCCTGTCAGTGAGGAATACATATACCACTCACACTTCCCTATGATCGTTTTTTTTTAAAGATTTTATTTATTCATTTTAGAGAAGGGAGAGAAAGAGACGGAGGGGGGGGGGGCCAGGAAGCATCAAGTCCCACATGTGCCTTGACCAGGTAAGCCCAGAGTTTTGAACCGGCAACTTCAGCGTTCCAGGTCCAGGGGTCCCCAAACTTTTTACACAGGGGACCAGTTCACTGTCCCTAAGACCATTGGAGGGCCGCCACATACTGACCACCAATGAAAGAGGTGCCCCTTCTGGAAGTGTGGTGGGGGGGCCGGATAAATGGCCTCAGGGGGCCGTAGTTTGGGGAAGCCTGCTACACACTGTGCCACCACAGGTCAGGCCACTATAATCATTATTAATAACAGCAATACTTCATGTTTGAACCTGTGGTTCTGCAACTTAAACATAGAGGATATATTAACGCACAGGCTGCTGGGTCGCACCCCCAATTTCTGGTGCTGTCGATTGGCGAGATAGGGAGAAGGACGGGGGATACGGACAGTTGGAGAGAAATCACGCTAACCTTACTTAACACGCCAATTCTTGGTTTAAACCGCCCGCGCGGCGCGCAGAGAACTACTAGTTCCGGCGTGCCCCGCGCGCAGCGGGAGGCACGTCGGGCACTTCCGCTCCACGCAGCGCCTCTGCCCCCACGTCTCGACGTGTCACTGGCGGCGCCGCGGCCGTGGCTAGAGAAGGAGCCGACTGGGGGAGATCGAGGCGTCGGGCAGCAGCGGGGACCCGGCCTGGATCTGCCCCGGCGCGGAAGTGTTCCGGGTCCGTGGGGAGCGGGAGAGGGTGGCAGCGGCCCGACCCGCGCGGGGCACCATGTTGAACATGTGGAAGGTGCGGGAGCTGGTGGACAAAGCGTGAGTATCGGGGGACAGTTGTGGCAGGGCCCTCGCGGGGGAGGGGAGAGGGGGTTCGGGGAGTTGGCCCCGCGCAAGGGACGGCCCCCGTCACGCCCCCCGGCCCAGCCAGCCCATCATGGCGGCGGCCGGCTCTCTTCCTGGCCCCGATCGGCGAGGCTGGGAAGGGACTGTTCCTCGGTTCATACATCCTCTTGGCTCCCTTCGCCCCGGACCAGGCCTCCTCACTGTTCAGCCTCCACCCCCTAGGCACAAACCCTTGGCCAGGGAAGGGGGCGGGGTTGCCCAGCGCTGGGTCGCTGCCCTGGCGTAGGACTGTCTTGGCCCCAGGCTGTGTGATTTGCCTCTTGGGCAGCAGCGGAGTCTGGAGGGTGGGGGACGCAGTGTCCCTCGGGGTGTGGTGCAGAGACCTTAAGTCTGGTCGGAACGGATCCTTTAGCTTACTGGGTTTCTTTAAATTCCTGATGAACCTGAAGTGTTGGAGTGGGTGCTAGTGTAACAAGTGGCCATCGCGGTCAGGCTGAAGTTACCCAAGACGAGACTCATCCTTTGCTTTGTGATTTTTTTCCTGTTTCCTTTTCCTACACCTTCATTTTTGGAGGGCCTCTGTTTCATTCAGTTTAATTAATAACTCATTAAGAAATTTCCCCTAAAGAAGAAAACAACCTAGGTCTATATCCTGTTCATCTGCTTTTAACTTCCCTCACAGGTAAAATGACTTATGTGTAGTTGATTTCCTTTTTAAGACTTAAGTGGTAACTTTAGTATCTTACTACGCTAGGGAAATTTGAACACTTAAATTGGTTATATCTGATATAACAGTGGGAAAGGTCTTCTAGGGAGGAAATAAAGTTTAAGAATTTAACCAATCTCTTCCTTTGGGTTTTCTTAAGTATGCAATAAGTGTGGTGACAGAAACAGTTCATGTGTGCCACCCATCCCACCTAAAATTAGGAAGTAAAATGGCAAACCGTTAAGACGTTCTTAACACCAGAAAAACTAATTCACACTGGCTTGAATACATCAGATGGACCTTAGAGTTTGACCGAATTTTCAAATTTTCTGTGCTACCAAGAAAGCAGTGGAGCACCTAAGGAGCGTATGTTTCAAGAACTGGTTCAAGCACTATAGTCGTGACAGGTTAATCACCTCAGAGTGCCCCAGTGTTCTCAGGTGCAGTGTAAAAATAATGATAGATGCCTGCCTTAGAATGCTAGAATTAAAGACAAAGAGCCTAGATAATATAGTATGTTTAGGTCAGTATAGTTTTGATAACTATAGCAACTCTTTTGCATTGAGAGTGAGATAAACTTCATTAAAAGAAAAGCCCCGTGTTTGAAAAGTGATTTGCTTTAATAATTTTCCTTTATCAACTATTCATTTGACCATTAAGCCCCCACACATTTATTTTGGGCTTATTTTGCTACTGTTTACTCTGCTTTTGCTTTCCAAAGATAAAATAAAATCTTGTTTCTTTTCCAGATCCAGGTTCATTGGTTCATATGGTTTTTCACATATGGTATAAAGACTAGGGTACTATCTTAAATAGTTTTAAAAGTCCAAAAGTTTCTAAGCTGGACAGAAGAAAACCACTAATAAATACCTTGTTATCTCAGAGGACTAAATTTGTGGTATTCAAAAAATTTGAAGAGGCTGTACATTTTTCAGGAGATAGATCAAGGCAGTATTCCTGCTGCTGGTGTTCATTTCATTCGTTGTCTTTATCACCTATGTTGCTAATCTTCTAGTGTTTGAGGTTAAATTTGCCACATAAGTCGGTATCAAGTCATCTAATAGAAGAGCTGTTATTAAAAAATAATTTCTACCGGCTCTGGCTGGTTTGCTCAGTGGTAGAGCATCAGCCTGGCGTGCAGGAGTCCCAGGTTCGATTCCCGGCCAGGGCACACTTGGAGAAGCGCCCATCTGCTTCTCCACCCCTCCCCCTCTCCTTCCTCTCTGTCTCTCTCTTCCCCTCCTGCAGCCGAGGCTCCATTGGAGCAAAGTTGGCCCGGATGCTGAGGATGGCTCCATGGCCTCTGCCTCAGGCGCTAGACTGGCTCTGGTCGCAACAGAGCGACGCCCCAGATGGGCAGAGCATCGCCCCCTGGTGGGCATGCCGGGTGGATCCCGGTTGGGCGCATGCGGGAGTGTGTGTGACTGCCTCCCCATTTCTGGCTTCGGAAAAATAAAAATAAAAAAATTAAAAATAATTTCTACCTTTGTACTGCCCAATTAAAATAGAGACTTGAACCAAGTTATTCAAGATCTTGTACGAATGTTGCCACCAAGGACTTTTGAAAGCTTTTGAGGGTGACAGACACATCATATTAAAATTAGAAAATGAGGTTATTGTATTGATGAATACTCAGGATTTAATTTCATCTTTCACTGGCACAAGAGAAATTCTGACCCAGAAATGTAAGCATCTTAAAGAACCAGTACCTGTGGTACTGGGTCCAGCTAGACTGTTCACCTTACCTAAATGGAGGTGCAGTGGGTCCCTAGAATGGCTGCTCTGATTATCAAGGGGATAAGGTGGGCAGGGAACTTGCAAATGAGGAAACAAGTGTTAAGGACAGCTCTGAGAGTTTAGATTAGTAGAATGAGGGCCTATATGATAGAAAGGGCATTCGTTTGGGGCTTTGGGGACTTCGGTTCAGATTCTGACACTGCCTTTTAGATAGCCATATCCGTGATTTGAGGCAGAATCACATGAATCTCCAGACCTGGGTTCCCTGCTCTGTAAAATGAGGGATTGGGCTAGAGTAAGACTTTTTAAAATTTTGCTGGGTATTTGGAGACATGAATTTCCATCTGGGGAAAAAATTGGAACTAGTATTTCATAATAGCAGATAAATTTTAGAAAGTCATTATCGTCCAGAGACAGTTTTGGCTACAAAAGGACAGTTTAAAAATCAATAAATGTTATATTTAAATGCTTTATGCAGTAAATAAGTGCAACCCATGACTCAGGAAAACCACTTTTATTTAGTGTATATCCCTACCTAGTGAGGTACATTTTCAGAAAGAAAAATGCACTTTTTCAAAATGTCTTCCCTGGAGTTACTGTTCGATGCAGTATGGTAGCATTCTTAAGTATAATGCTGTTTTTCAAATACTGGCTTTTGAGACCCTTAAGACTTGTGGGGGTGGGGAAATGTTTTCCCCTAAACATTGTGGCACCTCCTTGTGTTAAATAACTCTGTCTTGCAGAACACTGTGGAACTGAGGAAAAGCAGATAAAGCCATAGATAGGTCAGCCAGAGCTTGAGAGTACCCGCTTCCTCCCTCTTGTGCTCAAGTTGCACAGAAGGCAGCTGTGGCAGGAAAGGATAAGTGGCACCACTCCCACCGAGGAGGACTAGCTTGACTGTTGCCATCCTATGACTTGCTCCCCTTTATTTGAAACTGTAATAAAATTGGATACTGTTTTATTTTGTCATGCTATACATTAGTGGTCCCCAACCCCTGGGCCGTGGACCAGTACCAGTCCGTGGGCCTTTTGGTACCAGTCCAAAGAGAAAGAATAAATAACTTACATTATTTCTGTTTTATTTATATTTAAGTCTGAACAAGGTTTTATTTTTAAAAAATGACCAGATTCCCTCTGTTACATTCGTCTAAGACTCACTCTTGACGCTTGTCTCGGTCACGTGATACATTTATCCATCCCACCCTAAAGGCCAGTCCATGAAAATATTTTTTATATTAAACCGGTCCGTGGCCCAAAAAAAGGTTGGGGACCACTGCTATACATGATATAAATTGAAAATTGCTGTAGTTCCGTTACATTTCTTCTCCAAATTGTCAATACCAATTTACCATGGTAATGGTAAATTGAAACTGTTACTTATTGTTCAAGGCAGGCTAATCCTTCTCTTTCATTTCAGAGAGTGATATTAATGGTGAATCTATTTCATCAGTGGCTCCTTTCTTTTCGTGATAATGATAGAAAAAGCGCTGGCCAAGGTCCTAAGATAGTTCATTTTAAGCTATTCTCTCATGCATAAATTGTATTCCTCCTCCCCAGTAAGTTGATTTTTGTTGGTGTTACGTGCATGTTTTTAGTTCCTAAATGTGAGATAATGTAACAGAGTTGTAAAACTACTGTTCTAATCAGGCTGACCCCAGAGAGAGACCATTTTGCTTTTATAGAAAATACTTAATTCAATTATTTCAACAGATTGTATAAATGTAGTTATTAATTATTGGATTAGTACAGTACTTTCTGAACTTGCAATGTAAAATATCTGCCTTAAAGAAACTAGCCACTACAAATATGTGACACCTTGAACCAATCATTGGTTTAGCTTTTCTTTCTGTTTTCTCTCTTAATTTTCCTATCTTACCAATAAATCTCTGTTCAGTTTGCTTCTTAGAATTTGAAAGCGAAGTTGAATGTAAGCTTTCTAGTCTTCCCATTCAACTTTTCTTTGAACCAGTGGTAAATAATTGTTACTGCTAAAACAAAAATTAATTATCCTTCCTCTCTTCTAGTAACTGGAAGGAAGTAGATAATAAGAATTTAATTCCAAAGAAAGATGAATTTATCTCCTGCCAGTATTTCTTAGGGGTGATTTTCTGTAGTTTAAATTAATCTATTTAGTCAAGATGCTTTTAAAAAGCACTTAACTGCCTCATGTTTTCCTGAACCCTTTATTTTATTTTACAAGTAGTTTTTCATGTTTACTGATACATCCACTAAAAGTACTTGGGCCCCTTAAGTACTACTTACTAGGACTCCTAGTTTTCACAGTTGAAACTTTTTCTATGCTCTTATGTTATTTTCTTACTTATTTCCAATGTTTAATAGTTCCTTTAAGAAGAGTATAGGCAACTTCATAACTTTTTATAATCTTGAAGACATTTTATTGTTTTGTCTTTTATATTTATATCTAGACTTTATATCTAGTTGGAATTTTTTTTTTTTTTTTTTCCATTTTTCTGAAGCTGGAAACAGGGAGAGACAGTCAGACTCCCGCATGCGCCCGACCGGGATCCACCCAGCACGCCCACCAGGGGCAACGCTCTGCCCACCAGGGGGCGATGCTGTGCCCATCCTGGGCGTCGCCATGTTGCGACCAGAGCCACTCTAGCGCCTGGGGCAGAGGCCACAGAGCCATCCCCAGCGCCCGGGCCATCTTTGCTCCAATGGAGCCTTGGCTGCGGGAGGGGAAGAGAGAGACAGAGAGGGAAAGCGCGGCGGAGGGGTGGAGAAGCAAATGGGCGCTTCTCCTGTGTGCCCTGGCCGGGAATCGAACCCGGGTCCTCCGCACGCTAGGCCGACGCTCTACCGCTGAGCCAACCGGCCAGGGCTCTAGTTGGAATTTATACGTTTTTTTATTATGCAAAATTTCAAATATAATAAAAAAAAACTATGTACACATGAATCGTTTCAACAATTTGGCCAATCTTGCTTTATCTGTACTTCTACTTACCCCCCACTCCATATTATTCTGAAGTAAATCCCAGATACCATATAATTTAAATATGTCAATCTCTAAGGTAATGAATCATTTTAAAAAAATCATAACCACAATACTATTATAAAATCTTTAAAAATGATGATTACCTAAGATCAAATGTCCAGTCAGTGTTCATTTCTCAATTGTTTCATAATTCCTTTTTGATGTTTTTGGATAGTGGATTTTATCTGTTGATTCTCTTAATCTAGAGGTTCAACTTCAACTTTCATTCTACCTTGCAATTTCTTTGTTGAAGAAACATGGTTATTTGCATTTTGCTCAGTCTGGATTTTGCTAATTGAACCCCCAGTGGGTTATTTAAATGTTTCTCTAATTTCTATATTTCTTGTAAATTTGATCAAATTTAGGTTCCAGTTTTTGGAGAGCAAAAGTACTTCATAGATTCAGAGTACATAGGTCTTATGTACAGAGTTAACTCTTTTGGTCTCAACTGACATTACTTAACATTCCGGGACAACATATTTAATTGTTTATTTTATTATTTTTAAGGTGCACTTCATATGAGCTTTCCTTGTTTAGCCTAATTGTGCATTTATCCATATATGTATTTTAATAGTGATTTGCTAGCCACACACACTCTCTACTGTACATAGGCAGGTGGTATTCAGTGGATCTGGGAAGTGGTTTGTGATTCAGAGATCAGAACTGGATTGAAATTGTAGGGCCACTACTAAGAAACAGTGATCCGTGGGCATTGGAACAGTATCTCTAAATTTTCCTATCTGTAGCATGGAGATGTTTATTTTACAGAATTCTTGTGAGGATTAAATACATGTGAAACACTTAGCATAGTACTAGAAGTATGTAAGAACTGTGTCTTAATCCATGGATTATTTTTAGTGAGTACTCTCTCCTCAAACTCTTTACCTAAGTACATAGATATCTTAGCATACGTGTAGGAAAACTCATATAAATATTTCTATTGTGTGTGCCCTGTCGCTGTGTTCACCAAATTGTAAATACTTTAATATTATAATGCATATTACAGAAAAATAATCTTTTGAAAGACATGTTGAGAAAAATAAAGTCTTTGGAAAGACATATTGCTCCATCTGCTCATTTTTGTTCAGTTTGTCTTGTATTTTCATACTGCTAAATAAACATTTTTTAAATGGAAAAAGATTTATTTTTTGTTTTTTGTTTTTTTGTGGGTTTTTTTTGTATTTTTTGAAGGGAAATTGAAGTTGACAGTTTATCCTTAAAGAGACTGAACAATATCAAGAAAGAACCCTCTAAAACATGATGTCAAATTCATGATCTCTGACAGAGATGAGCAGTGCATGCACAAAAAACACATTCCAGATAGGGCTTTCCAGTTATTCACCCAATCTCTCCAGCCGGCAAGAAATGTGTTTGGCTCACCAGAGCCCTTTAGCTTGAAAATTAAATACAGGTAAAAGAACATAGCATATTCCCATGTTGGAACCAATTTATAGCTACTTATGACTTGTGGATAGATAGAGCTAATGAATTATTAAATATGAGTGATTTTGTTACTGTGCAGCAATAGCAGGCCTGTTTATATTTCAAAAATGTCTAATTTGCCAATTATTTTAGAATGTCGTCTTTTGGCATGAGTTTTGTTTAGTTTCTAAATTCTTAGGAGAGTATTTAGTGCTAATATAAATAATTTTTTATATCTTCCATACAAACTCACCCCTATGTGGTAAATGTGTATGAATGCTTTTAAAATGTTTCACTCAAAAATTCTTGTCCAGGGAGCCTTATATATATTTTTATAGTAGGAAAAATGACGTGCATTGGAAATTCAATTTCTTGTTTTCTTTCCCATTTTTTTCTCATGCATCTTTAGCAGATCATTAAAGAACTATACAAATAAACATACTGAGATTTTTTCCTACTTTTCCCATATTCATTCTTCAGTTGTCATTTTTTAAAGTGACAAAGTTGTATGATTAAAACTTTTATTTGCAGTGAAACCACATGGTTAAAAAATAATATCCTTAGTTTGACGTGTTCAGCTTATAGTTCTAAGTTTGGCACTGAATGGGCTTTTGAGGTATGAGTCATTTCTCATGAAGCTAAATAAAAATTTTAACCTTATAATCTGCTCTCCACACAGCAGCAAGAGTGATTCTTTAAAAATGTCAGATCTGCTCAGAACACTCCCAGTTTCTTCTCATCTCCCTGCTTAGCAGCTTGTACATGATCTGCTGCCCCCCTGCCCACATCTGCCACCCTCCTCCCTCCTTCTTCCAGTGCTGGTGCCTGTGGAAAACAGCAGGCACACTCTTCACTCTCCCTGGCTTCCTGGATTTACATCATCTGCTGCCCTGGGAGTAAGCTTGTAGAGGGTGGGAACTTGGTTTTGTTACTGCTGTATTATTACCTCCTGGAATAGTATGTGATATATAGTAAGTGCTCAATAAATATTTTTGAGGGAGTATGTTAAATATGGTAAGTTGATTTATATTGCTAACGAAGTCTTAAATCCAGATATACTGCTCACAAAAATTAGGGGATATTTTATAGCTTCATATTCACTTTGAAATATCCCCTAATTTTTGTGAACAGTATATTTCTAATAAAAGCTAATCATTATCGAGCATTTACCATGTGCCAAGAACAGTGGTGATAACGTTATTATCTTCAATTTATTAATGAGGAAATGGGCCACAGAGAAGTCCAAGAACTTGCCCAAAGTAACTCATCTAGAGAAGAACCTAGACTTAAATTTAGATGATCTGCTTTCAGAATATATATTCACAGGTTTTGCTGACTTTTAAAGGACATTATTTAAACAAAAAAATAAATTTATTTCACTATATTAAAGGTGAATATCTAGTGCATACTTTCTATGAGTTAAAAATTACTTGGGAAAAAATTATGATACTTAAGTTTCTGAACCAAATTCATTGAGAATGTTTATTCTTCTTTCCCTTTTTATGTATCTGGCATGAAAGAAAGGTTTTCTGGCCTCTTGCAGTACTGTGAACAATATTTCTAAGTTGGAAATCCTCAACAAAGAGGAAATATGTTTCTGTAGGTGATAAAGAAAATGTTAGCTATTGTAACAAAGGTACTCCTGTAATTAATCCTAAAAAATGTGACATCCATGAGCATTATATACTTCAGAATTAGGAGCCCTCTGTAACCAGCTTTCACAACTCTAATAAGTTTTATATAGTCCTGTTCTTTATATAGTGGTTAGTTTGCTGTGCTTGTAAGGCTATGTCATATTTGTGATTTATATATAACTTTCCCCAATTTCACTTACGTTTAAACTGGATCATTTAGGAATAATTTTCCTCAGTCTGTTATATACCTATCTGAGCAGTATATTTCTGGCATAGATTGTAAATACTAAAATGTTAATATAGTAACTGAAAATACATTACTGACATCCTTGCTAATCTTGGCCATACCTTAGAAGGACCCTTCAGTGAGTGCTTATTGAATACCCACCGTGAGCCCTGTGAAGGACTGCAGGGTGAGAGACAGACCTCATGGTTCTGATGGCAGCCTTTGATGCTGTCAAGCACAGGAAAAGTGTGTGAACAAGAGAGAATGCTACAAGATGGTTTGATTTCTGAATTTGGGGTGAAGAGTGAAAATACTATAGAAATTTAGAGAATGGAAAGAATTAAGACTGAGCAAAAGCTTCATGAAGGAGATAGATTCTGAGATTTAAAAAATGTATATACTTGCTGAAAGGAAGGTGAGGCCAAGTAAAGTATCAAACATGGAGTGAAAAATCTAAAATGGTCAAATGATGTGTACTTACTGATAATAACCTGTTCCCAAATGGTTCCGAGCAACAGGGTAGCATCAGTGAGTACTGAGAAGCTCTTCTGTTGCAGAAGGAGGTCCCTCTTCTATACCACATAGCTCAAATTAAATGATTTGAAGTGAGGTGCATGTGTGTGTAAGAGCTTGAGGGGAAATAAATTATAAAGGTTTTGAAATTTTAGGGTGAGGTTCTGGAAGTGATTTTTTCATGTCATAAAAGTTGAGTCTAGGCCCTGGCCAGTTGGCTCAGTAGTAGAGCTTTAACCCGGCATGTGGAAGTCTAGGGTTTGATTCTCGGCCAGGGCACACAGGACAGGCAACCATCTGCTTCTCCCTCCTTCCCCCTCCTCTCTCTTTCTCTCTCTCCCTTCCCTTCTTGCAGCCATGGCTCGACTGATTGAAGCACGACCCGACCGGCCCTGAGGATGGCTCCATCAAGCCTCTGCCTCCGGTGCTAAAAATAGCTTGGTTGCCAGCGGCCCCAGATGGGGGTTGCCAGGTAGATCCTGGTCAGGGCACATGCAGGAGTCTGTCTATCTCCCCTCCTCTCACTTAAAAAAAATAAAAGTTGGCCTGACCTGTGGTGGTGCAGTGGATAAAGCATTGACCTGAAAATACTGAGGTCGCCGGTTCGAAACGCTGGGCTTGCCTGGTCAAGGCACATATGGGAGTTGATGCTTCCAGCTCCTCCCCCCTTCTCTCTCTCTGTCTCTCTCTCCTCTCTCTCCCTCTCTGTCTCTCCTCTCTAAAAATGAATAAATAAAATAAAATTAAAATTAAAAAAAGAAAGTTGAATCTAGTTTTTGGGATTTGTAAAGACAAACTAAATTTAATCAACAATGGTGGAAAATTTAAAAAAAATATATATATATATGCTTAATTTAAAAAAAATATCCGGCCTGATCTGTGGTGGCGCAGTGGATAAAGCGTCGACCTGGAAATGCTGAGGTCGCCGGTTCGAAACCCTGGGCTTGCCTGGTCAAGGCACATATGGGAGATGATGCTTCCAGCTCCTCCCCCCTATCTCTCTCTCTCTCTCTGTCTCTCTCTCCCTTTCTCTCTCCTCTCTAAAATGAATTAAAAAAAAAAAAAAATATCCAGTATTTGAGTTTACAAAGAGGTAAGTAGTTTTAAAGACATAATCACTGTTAAAGCACAGGATTTCCCATTTTTATCATTCTGGTGATAGAATTTTTTGTTAACATACTTTCAGTTAAGTGTTTGATATTTGGCTATGCATCTAAATTTAATCAGAAATTGGAAAATCTACAAGTGATATAATCAAACTGTAAAATCAAGTATTTATTTTACAAAGATCTAATTTTCAGGATGTGTCGTTTTATTCTCTTAGAAGGGTTTTATGCTTTTTTTTAAGGTCAGCTAATTTCAGTACTTTCAGATTTTTTTCCTTGAAGGAGTCATTTAATAATGCATTTAATAAAACTATCTTAATAGGGTAATTTAAATAGAGTGTCATATTTAAAAAGGTAATTTGCCGTGAGTATGCCCAAGCTGAGCAAATTTCTTAGGGTTTCAATTTTATTTTTAAATAAAGGGGAGGGAGGGGAAATTGGAGGGGAGGAGATATAAGTAGACTTTGTCCACTTCTGCTGTATAAATAGGGATGAGGTCTGCCCTCCAAGGCTGTTAAGAGAAATAATGTGAAAATGTTTGCCATTTTGTTCTCAACAGATTATTGCTCTTTGCTTTTGTTTTGGTTATTTAGTTTTGTCATTGTGAGATAGCTTTAAAAAGCTATAAACCTAAATTAAAAGATATAGATGAACAGACTATTATTCCTTAGATTAGTTCTAATTTTAGTGTATTTTTATCATACTTGTAAAAACTGGAATGGGGATCTATAATGCAGGTAAACTGTTAGCCATACTCATTTTTTAATACTGTGGCTATTTGATCTGCTTGTCCCTTGGACATTTGATCTGCTTGTGGAGCCAGCTTAACATAGGATACTTCTTGACAAAAAAAAACATCACACTGTCCTTTCTTTAAAAAAAACAAAACAAAAACGGATTTACTAAGAAAAGTAAATAAGCTGTGCAAGTAGCCTTAAGCAACTGTCAGCAATAGGAAAGATTGTTTCACAGTTAAACTTACACATAAAACAATGTGAGTCTGAAACTATTTTAACTACAGAGTTCAAGTGTTTGGGGTTGATGAATAGGAATAATATTCCCATACTTAAAAAAAATATAGCCTGACCAGGCGGAACTGGGAGGCGGAGGACCCGGGTTTGAGACCCCAAGGTCACCTGCTTGATTGAGTGCGGGCTTACCTGGTTTGAGCAAAGCCCACCAGCTTGGACCCAAGGTCACTGGCTTGAGCAAGGAGTTACTCGGTCTGCTGAAGGCCCGCGGTCAAGGCACATATGAGAAAGCAATCAATGAACAACTAAGGTGTTGCAACGAAAAACTGATGATTGATGCTGCTTATCTCTCTCTGTTCCTGTCTGTCCCTACCTATCCCTCTCTCTGATTCTCTCTCTGTCTCTGTAGTAAAAAAAAAAAAAAAATATATATATATATATATACACACACACACACACACACACACACACACACACACACTGGAAACTTAGGCTTTTAAAATTTATTAGGAATTGAATTTGAGTACTTGCACTTACATTGATGATGTGTACCACAGGATATACAGTTGAATTTGTAATGACTAAATTTGCAAAACAACTTTTAAATATTTTACACTAAATATTTGGCAAAACGTTTTTCTAGCAAGTGGAAATTGGTGTCCTAATTATGCAGCATCACAGATAAACTGTTACTTTTCGTATCTAAATATGACATTTTGCTAGCTTTTCTTAACTTGTCATTAAATACTGTGTTGCGTGAAAACTTTGTAACTAGAACCATCCTAAGAGTTTCATTGAGAATATTTTTGGCCTGTTTATTGGTTAAGTAAAATGGTTAACCTTTATGATTTTTGACTAATAAATACTTAGGACTGCTTGACATGTGAACATGATTTGGGGGGGGGGGATATTGTTGTTGGTGTCCCAAAATAATAAGATTTGCATAATTTATCCAGTAGTCTTCCCTTGTCTGTATGGTATATGTTCCAAGACCCTCAGTTCATGCCTGAAACCATGGATAGTACCCAACCCTTCTACTATGTACAAAATACAGTACGGAAGCCCTGGCCATTTGGCTCAGTGGTAGAGCATTGGCCCAGCATGTGGATGTCCTAGGTTCGATTCCTGGTCAGGGCACACAGGAGAAGCGCCCATCTGCTTCTCCACCCTTCCCCCTCTATTTTCTCTCTATCTCTCTCTTTCCTTCATGCAGCCAAGGCTCCATTGGACCAAAGTTGGCTCAGGCGTGGAGGATGGCTGCATGGCCTCCACCTAAGGCACTAGAATGGCTCCTGTTGCAACAGAGCAACGACCCAGATGGGCAGAGCATCGCCCCCTAGTGGGCATTCCAGTTGGATCCTGGTCGGGCACATGTGGGAGTCTGTCTCTCTGCCTCCCCACTTATCACTTCAGAAAAATTTAAAAAATACAGTACAGAGTATCTTACTGTGCTCTCTGTTCACCTTTTTCTTGCCTACATGATGAGATGGAGTAAGATGAATGAGGTAGGCATTGTGACATAGCATTGGGCTACTATAGGGTTACTTGAACACAAGCACTGTGATACCCAAGACAGTCCATCCAATAACCAAGACAACTACTAAGTGACTAACAGGTGAGAAATGTATATAATGTGTGGAGATGCTGGACAAAGGGGAGGATGCATATCCTAGGCTGGACAGAACTGGACGGCACAAGATTTCATCATGCTTCTCAGAACAGTGTGCAATTTAAAACTTATGAAATGTTTATTTCTGGAATTTTCCACTTAGTATTTTTGGAGCATGATTGACCACAGGTAACTGAAAACACAGAAAGTGAAGACACTGTGTTTCCACACAGCTGTGTTGATAAGAGGGGACTGCTTTATTACTAATTATGAAATAACGTGACACTAAGTATAGAAATTGGGTAAGCCTAAATTTCATAATTGTTTTAACTCTGATAAATTTCCTTTACATTAAAACTTATTTATGCATTCTGTATTTAAAAAGCATAATGTTCACTCTGCATCTAAACTCTTTGAAGCTTTAATGGAGGAATGATTACACTTCAGAAAGCTAGTTATTGCTTAGTTTGACATTAAAATAAATGTTTTCCAAATTGTATAATCAAGAAAATGACAGTTCAAAGTGAAAAGGAAATAAACCATCCAGTCCTTTTCATGAAGTTTGACTTTGTTCCAAATTACATGTGTTTCTTAAGCAGATTTTTTTTTTTTTTTGCTGAGGTAAGAGTCACATAACATAACATTAATCACTTTAAAGTACTGAATTCAATGCTATTGAGTCTATCTCATTATGCTGTGAGATTAATAACTTTTTATTTGAAATTAAAGTTTTAAGAATAGTAGAGAATGATTGTATAGTCTTTATCTAGATTCACCAATTTTTAAGATTGTGCCATATTTGTCATTCTCTTTTTTCCTCCTCTGTTCTTGATCTTTGTCTGTCTACACACACACTCTTACTTCCTGAACCACTGAAAGATGATTACATACTTGCCTTTGCCTCAAGACTTCTTTGTGCACTTAACTAAGAGCAAGGATTATTCTCTTCACATAGCCAAAGGATGGTTGTCTGATTCAGCACATATTAGCATTGAAACAATGATTTTATCTCTGTAGTCCGTATTCTGGTCCCATTCCAGTACTGGATTTTTCCGGGGTCATGTATTTAATTGTCATGATTCTTTAGCCTCCTTAATGCAGAGTTCCTTAACCTAATTTTTTTTTTTTTTTTTTTTTTTTTTGGTATTTTTCCGAAGCTAGAAACGGGGGGAGACAGTCAGACAGACTCCCGCATGCGCCCGACCGGGATCCACCCAGCAGGCCCACGCCCACCAGGGGGCGACGCTCTGCCCACCAGGGGGTGATGATCTGCCCCTATGGGGGCGTCGCTCTGCCGCGACCAGAGCCACTCTAGCACCTGGGGCAGAGGCCAAGGAGCCATCCCCAGCGCCCGGGCCATCTTTGCTCCAATGGAGCCTCGGCTGGCTGGGCTGCGGGAGGGGAAGAGAGAGACAGAGAGGAAGGAGAGGGGGAGGGGTGGAGAAGCAGATGGGCGCCTCTCCTGTGTGCCCTGGCCGGAAATCGAACCCGGGACTTCTGCACGCCAGGCCAACGTTCTACCACTGAGCCAACCGGCCAGGGCCCTTAACCTTTTTTAAAAAATCTTTTATAACACTGGTATCTTTAAAGATTATAGGCCATTTATTTTATGGAATATTCCCAATTTAGGTTAACGGATGTTTCCTCAGTTTATGTATTTTGAGCTGGAATATTACATTAAGTAATATTGTGTCCTTTTCAGTAGGAAAACAGTGTCTGTCTGCATGTCCTTTCTTAGTAATTTTAACTTTGATCACTCAGTCAAGGTATATGGTTCTTTCACTGTTTACCTACTATTCTCATTGCAGCTGATAAGCAGTATGGGGAGATACTCTGAGACCCCGCCTAATCAAACTCCCTGCTAGATTTAGTATCCACTGATGATACTAAATTGTTACTATATGGTTACAAATGCTGATTCCCGTACTTAAACATAGTTTATCTAACAGGTGTTTTCTCTATGGAGCACATCACAGCCGCTTTATGCTTAGAAACTCTAGACAGTACTTCAACACTATTAAACGGTGAAGTCACCTACAAAAAGCACAATGCAAAACATGGCACTAAACAGACCAGAGGAGGGACACTTTACAACTGAGAACTGAAAAAGAAGGCAGTGCAATGCCTTTGGGCTCCCACTCAGCTGGGAAACGATTGGGGAACGACTCAGACTTTTCACTGTTCTGCACATGTTCATAAGTGACCATAAAAGCGCCATGAATGTTTTTAAAATTTTTAATTGACTGATTGATGTTAGAGAGATGGGGAGTGGGAGAGAGAAGCATTCATTTGCTGTTACCCTTAGTTGTGCATTCACTGGTTGCTTCCTGTGTGTGCCCTGATTGGGGGGTCAAACCTGCAACCTTGGCATAGGGAGATGACACTCTTATCAACTGAGCTACCAGGCCAGGGCTCTACTTGCTTTTTTTTTCTTTCTCTGAAGCTGGAAACGGGGAGGCAGACAGACTCCCGCATGCGCCTGACTGGGATCCACCCGGCACGCCCACCAGGGGGTGATGCTCTGCCCCTCAGGGCGTTGCTCTGTTATGACCAGAGCCACTCTAGCGCCTGAGGCAGAGGCCATGGAGTCATCCCCAGCGCCCGGGCTGTCTTTGCTCCAATGGAGCCTCGCTGGGGGAGGGGAAGAGAGACAGAGGGGAAGGAGAGGGGGAGGGGTGGAGAAGCAGATGGGCGCTTCTCCTGTGTGCCCTGGCCAGGAATCAAACCTGGGACTTCCGCACGCCAGGCCGAGGCTCTACCACTGAACCAACCTGCCAGGGCCTCTACTTGCTTTTTAAAAACTCACACTATATTGAGGGAATTAAGATAAATTCAAACATAGCTATTACACAAGGCAGAATAATTCAAAAGAGTTCTAAATGTAATGTTAGATTTCATCGTAGGAATGGGCGAGTATGGGTTGGAAAGAATCAAGAGGGCTTCGTTTCTGTGTCTTAAAAACTAGGTTTGATTTTAAGTGAAAGGAGAGTTGGGGATTCCAGGAGTGAACAGGCATTGAGGTAAGAAAGTAAAGGACATGTTTCAGTTTCAGCTAGTAATACAGTTCCGTGATCCCATAAAGAAAATGAAACAGAAGTAAGTGGGAAAACAGGCTAGTTAAGTAGGTTGAGGCCAGATATAAAACACACAGACACATTCAACATTGTGGTGATAGCCAGAGCGCAAGGATGGTGGGCTGGAGGTGGGCAAAGGAGGAGAACATCAGGGTAGGAAGAGACTTTGCTTGGGGCTCTGGGTGCATGATGCAATGTGCAGATGATGTTTTATTGAGTGTACAATACATGTTTAATTGATCTTTGTGTAAAATGTTAACTCAGTATGAGGGGGCTCAGAAAAGCAGTGTGTGAGTGAGGGGCCCTGTGGAGAGGCCGTTTATTTCTGCCTGAGCTCTTTGCCCTGTTACTCTCTTCAGCTTTGCATTATAAAATACCATAAAATAGTAGAAAAAAAGAGAAAGATGTTTAACATAGGTTTATTAAATTAGGACAAAGAAATTAAAACGTAAAGCTAGAGCATCATCCTGGAGTGTGTGCTGAAGTCGCTGGTTCCCTCACAGTTTTGCCAGTTCGAGCCCAGCTCAGAGCTCGACCCCTGAGGCACCAGTTTGAGCCTAGCTCAGGGCACACATGAGAAGCGATCAGTGGCACAACTGAGTGGAACGAGTTGATGCCTCTTTCTCCCTTTCTTTCTCTCTTCCTCCCTCCTACTCTGCCCCCCCTTCCTCTCTCTCCATCAAAAAAAGCTAAAAATAAAGTGAGAACTTTGAAGGGATTGGAATAAAATTTAAAAGTTGTTTAAACCCGGCCCTGGCCGGTTGGCTCAGTGGTAGAGCGTCGGCCTGGTGTGCGGGGGGACCCGGGTTCGATTCCTGGCCAGGGCACATAGGAGAAGCGCCCATTTGTTTCTCCACCCCTCACCCCCTCCTTCCTCTCTGTCTCTCTCTTCCCCTCCCACAGCCGAGGCTCCATTGGAGCAAAGATGGCCCAGACGCTGGGGATAACTCCTTGGCCTCTGCCCCAGGCGCTAGAGTGGCTCTGGTCGCGGCAGAGCGAGGCCCCGGGAGGGGCAGAGCATCGCCCCTGGTGGGTGTGCCGGGTGGATCCCGGTGGGGCGCATGCGGGAGTTTGTCTGACTGTCTCTCCCTGTTTCCAGCTTCTATAAAAAAAAAAAAAAAAAAAGTTGTTTAAACCCAATGGAAAGGGGAACAAAAAGAATAGAGCATGAGACCTAAGAACAGAAAACTAAGATCAATGGTAAAGATCAATTTTTTTAATATGATAAAAATAACTGAGATGTAAAGAAAGATAAAAAACTGAAAGCCAGCCAACAGATAAGAATTTAAAGACATAAAAATAAAAGATTAAAAGGAAAAGCTATTTATTAGGTTAAAAAATAAGAAAACCAAGGTGGGCAAAAGTAGGTTTACAGTTTTGAAACTAGAAAAACTCTTAAGTACATGAAACAGTTTATTCCTGTTGTATTATTTATTAATTATTGTTTTATTTTCCATATGAACTGCAAACCTACTTTTGCTCCACTGTGTATACTAAAAGCAATAATTGTGAGATGAAAGGTATAAACTGGCCCTTTTCAATTTTTGAAAAAAAGAGGTCAATTTTTAAAAGTAGTGTATATACCAAAGTGGATTTCTTGGGACACTTACAGAAAGAAAGCTTGGGAAAAAGTGTATTGTCCCCAAAGTTTTAGAAATGTTTACTGTTGTCTATCCTTGGAGACTGAAAATGCACATTAGAATAGTAAAGTCTCTGAGAAGGGTTGCAGTAATAAAGTTGCCTTTGTTTTTCCATAACATTTCCCAAATCTCACCATGGAATCCCTTTCTCACATGACACCTGTTAGTATCTCCCAGTGTATTTTTCACAGAATGCTAGAGTACTGTTTTAGAAGAAAATAAAAATGAAGATCTTGAAAGTTAGAGATATATTATAAAGAAAGAAAGGAAATCATCAGTTGAAAATAGAAAGTAGTTTGTGCGCAGTGCTGGCACTCCTAGGCTTGGTCTGAGATAGCTCGTTCTGCCCCCAGCCGAGGGGCAGAGAGCAACCTGACACTTCCCTACTGGCCCCTTCCAGAGTTGCCTTCTCAGAAAGCTTTTATCTGTGCAGGCAGGGCACTGATAGAACACACAGGTTGCTGAGCCAGGGAGTAGAAGCTGATCCTCAGCAGAATTAAATCAGCCCAGCCATGAGATACTTCCCTAGCAAGTCAAGAGATGTTTTATATACAAGTACTGTTCTTCTCTTTCAAAAAAAAAAATTTAAACAGATGTGCCCCCCACACTGTTTTCATTCCTCTTATGCGTTGTCCATAGGCACCTGTGTTTTTATAAAGTTGATATTGATTAGTGTTCATACCCTTTCGTGTTGTGAGAGCTCTTTTTCTATGACCATGAAAGGAAAAGAATTTCCTAGTGGTGGCTGCCTCACTGCCTCGCTGCCTCTTCTCATGCTGCAGTGTTCCAAGCACATTCCTGCCACATTTAGGAAGCAGCTTTCCTTCCGCTGCTTTTTGCCAGCCAGAGAACACTCCTCCCCTCCCCCAATCTTACTGCCACCAGAGTACCACTCTGAGAACGAACTCCTTAGTGTCATGAGGCTGGCTTATGTTGGGACAGCTTCTTTGTACGCCTCTCACCTGCTCCCAGGTCATAACAGCAGCACTACCTGTGCTAGAGGGGAGTGGAAGGGCTCCCATACAAACCACCAAGGCCTATGGGCATCCAGAAATTTCCTACTATAATAGTTTGTGTTCTGCAGGTGAAAAGTACAGAAACTGGGTACCGTGGCCCTTCTAAAATCTTTTGTTCAGCCAGACACCCCATCAAGTGATTACGTAGACCTTATTTTTGGCATTTTGAAACTCCGAATTCTGCTCCTTTGGATATTTCTAAATTGTAAATATAAATTCATGCTAGGCCATTTTCTTTCTTATTATAATACCTTCAGTCTTTGTTTTTGGCATAATTTGCTTGGTATTTTCAACCCAAGTAGTTATTAGTGACTTAGTTTAGTGAATCCAAAACAAGTTAGACTTTTTTATCAGATGAAATCAGATTACCACCAAAACAGAAATTGTTACTTAATGTAAAATAAAATCCTAGCTCACAGTTAGTAATATGCTAAGATTAAGGAGAGTGAACTTCAAAATACAAACTCCATTAAGCATAAAATAGCAGTTGTTCTGTGCTGGGACTTGTATTACTAGATGCTTGTCCTGTCTCATAGTGATACTGATTTCCAGTTCTTTGGCCATTTCTTAGTAACAGAGTCATTTCTGCCTTGCTATATAGTTATGTTCTCAAAATCTTCACTTCAGTTTCTCCTACTTACTGTAACTGTAAAGTTCTGCAACAGTGAATGAGATATAGGTAAGTAGTCAGTATTATGTTAGTCTACTCTAAGAGGTCATATAAAACAGTGGTTTCAAGATTACAAACCCAATGAATATGGACTTTGTAATCTTCATACAGCATCAGGGTGGTTAACTCTTTTGAGGACCAGTAGGAAATGAAATTTCCAGTGGACCAGCACCAGCCCATGGATCAGCAGCTGAAAGCCATTGGTATATTGAGTATCTTCAAACTAAAAATAATAAATACTAGGTCCTGGCCAGTTGACTCAGTAGTAGAGCGTCGGCCCAGCATGTGAAAGTCCCGGGTTCGATTCCCAACCAGGGCACACAGGAGAAGTGCCTATCTGCTTCTCTATCCTTCCCCTTCTCCTTTCTCTATCTCTCTTCCCCTCCTGCAGCCAAGGCTCCATTGGAGCAAAGTTGGCCCCTGCGCTGAGGATGGCTCTATGGCCTCCGCCTCAGGTGCTCGAATGACTCAGGTTGCAATGAAGCAACAGCCCAGATGGGCAGAGCATTCCTCCCTAGTGGGCATGCCGGGTGGATCCTAGTTGGGTGCATGTGGGAGTCTGTCTCTCTGCCTCCCTGCTTCTCACTTCAGAAAATAAATAAATAAATACTGGCAAGAAAATAACCATGTGTGCTAAATTCTTTACACATACTTCATTTACTCTCTATAGGAATATATAGGAACTACCTTTCAGAAGAAGAAACTGAGACACAAAGTGACTGATTTGTCCAGGGATCAGAGACAAGATTTGGGCCCTATTAATTTCTCAATAAATTAATTGATCAGTAATATGTATATTAATTTGCTTTTACACAAAATTAGCCATAAGCAGATTATGAAAATACATAAATGCATATTTTCCTTGAGTGTGGCCTTGGGTTTTGGAACAGTCTTGGAGTCAAGGCCCATTTTAATTTCTGAAAATGGGCTGCTATCAAATGGGTTATTTTATTTGGTATTGCTAACCACTGAAGTTTTAAGAAAAGGGAAATAGTTGTAGTTTCTTCCTCCCACAGGTCATAATTCAGTTGTGGACATCATGATGTTTTTCTTGGCTTATCTCATTTATATAATTTTTCTTGTACATCTGTTACATAAATTACAAAACTATTTCCTTGAAAAGTTGCCAGTTTAAGTTACACTTAATAGTGATCAAGAGGTCAGTACCTTTTAGAAAAAAGAATTAAATGGCAGACCTTGAAGGGCAGAATTCAATTACCATCCTGGTTTAAGTATTGTTTTGTTTTGGATCAATTTAATTCCTGTATTTTTGAGGCATTGAAATAATTAAATCTGGGTTCTAGTGTTTTCTAAACACTAAATGTTTATGTTGGACTATAAACATTTAATGACCTTTTATATAAAACTAGGTATTTTAACCCCTGCTTCTATGTTTTTATCTTTTGAGAGAGAGAGAAAGAGAAACATGGATTTGTTCCACTTATTTATGCATTCATTGGTTGATTCTTATATGTGCCCTGACGAGGGATTGAATTTGCAAACCTTGGCATATTGGGATGATACTCTAACCAACTGAGCTACCCAACAAGGGCAAAAAGATCAACTTACATGTACATTCTAGTCTGGTAGTAGTTTGCCGTTTGAAACTAAATTTGGGGTGTTGACTCCTTTCATGGTTATTCATTTTCTGTAATCCTTCCTGACCTTGAATTCTACATAAACCATAAAATAATGGTTATCATGGGAAATAAATTCGTAAGATTTATTCTGCTGGTTACATTTTAGGACAACTTGACACTTAAATGATGACCATATCAGTTGTCGTGAATCTCAGACATTTTCAATGTGTCTGGTTAGTTTGTGTCCCTGCAAAGTGATAGAAAATCAGTACTAGAAATTTTCCTGGAATGTTAGGTGTACTCTTCCATAAGCAAGGGACCGAGTATTTCTTCCGTGCACAATCTGAAACTGCATGGATGTGGCCTGACCAGGTGGTGGCGCAGTGGATAGAGCATCGGACTGGGTGTGGAGGGCCCAGGTTCGAGACCCCGAGGTCACCAGCTTGAGTGCGGGCTCATCTGGTTTGAGCAAGGCTCACTAGCGTGAGCCCAAGGTCACTGGCTCAAGGAAGGGCTCACTTAGTCTGCTGTAGTCCCCCGGTCAAGGCACATATGAGAAATCAATCAATGAACAACAACTAAGGAACTACAATGAAGAATTGATGTTTCTCATCTCTCTCCCTCCTGTCTTTCTGTCCCTGTCTGTCCCTCTCTCTGACTCTGTCTGTCTCTGCCACAAAAATAAATAAATAAATACATAAATAAATACATAAATAAATAAAATGAAACTGCAGGGATGTGGGGTGTTGGTTTTTAAGCTTGAAATATATTTAGATAAAGATATCATTTGGAATTCAGATAATCTGCGGACATTAAAAAAACTATTATAAATTGGTTAATGTTAGTTACTGATAAAAGTTTTTAGATGAATGTTTTTTACATTTCCTATGTAACCATTCTCCTTTCTAAAATACAGTGTGTGTGTGTGTGTGTGTATATATATATTAATTTGTTTTTTGGTATTTTAGGCAGAGAGATTCCCACATACGCCCGACCGGGATCCACCTGGCGTGTCCACTAGGGGGCGATGCTCTGCCCAGCTGGGCCATTGCTCCATTGCAACTGGAGCCATTCTAGCACCTGAGGGGGAGACCATGGAGCCATCCTCAGCGCCCGGGCCAACTTTGCCTCAATGGAGCCTTGGTTGTGGGAGGGGAAGAGAGAGATAAAGAGAAAGGAGAAGGATAGAGAAGTAGATGGGTGCTTCTCCTGTGTGCCCTGGCCAGGAATCGAACCTGTGACTTCCACACGCCAGGCCGACTCTCTACCACTAAGCCAGCCAGCAGGGCCAATACAGAAGATTCTTGATAGATTTTTCTGTTGAGAGTTTTGACTTTTTAAAACAGCTCTAGAACATTTATTAAATAAAATAATAATTTTGTTATGCCCCAGATCTGACCTGCATGCAGGGAAATGGGTGACCTTACTGAGCTGGTCCCTGGCATCCACCTCACAGCTTTGTGGTGCTTCAGCTGTGGGGCTGTGGGCAGAATTTAACTTCTGTGTGAAAACAACTCAAAGAAAGCCAGCCTCCAGTAGTGGTGGTGAGCCTGGCACAGCTGAAGAACAGGATGACTCACATACAGAAGAAGAAGCTTTATATGTATTTAGAGAGGAGCACCAGATTTGGTGGTACCTTGGGTTAATGACATAATCAAATCTATATGAAGTCAGTAAAAAATTTATGAAAACTATTCTGCCATGCACAGGTTTCTTACCTAAAAAATAAACTTGGTGAATCTAAGTTAGTTACCCAGTGCTGAGGAAGTGTAGTATGCACAAGATACCTTAACTCTTAATCGAATCTGTAGTTTCTTTTTCATAATTTTAAAGATACACAAAGGTCTTTAGCTAATCTTTCAAGAATGTGAGGGATGTATTTTTATAGTTGTTGTTTTTTTACCTGCAGAATAGTGTCGGTGTTTAATTTGTTCATCTCCCCACCCCCACCCTGCAAAAATAGGTACTTTTATAGAAAACAGTTTTACAGAATTTATGTTTCCACTTTATCTCTAAGTAGCACAAGTGCAGTGTAAAATTTTGAGTTAAGATTACAGCAATATTGTCCTATCAGTCAACAATGTGCAGTAATAGGAAACATCAAGAATGATAAAAATTCTTTAGTTCTGTTCTCTACCCCATTGGTAATACTGGACTGAACTATTACTGAAGATGAAGGCCATCATTGGCCTGAATGGACTGAAGAATTTCATAGTAGGAAGAATGGCTTTTAACTTCAAAGAGAGTATGCAGTCCTTCATTTTCTTATAACTTAATTGAGTAGTTCAAAAATAGTTAACATTAGTTAGGCATTTTCTATTGTTTTACATCATACCAGGAAGGAACAACTGAAGTGGTGTTTTGAACATTAATACAATGTTTTCTGTGGTTTTAATGTCATAGGTAGGCAGCTTGAGTTTGGACTTAGGCAGTATTTCTGTCTGTACCATGTTTTAAAATCTTGTAGGCATCTAGATATAGTATCTAATTTGCTCTTTGAGTATTTAGAATTATTCTTGATCTTTAAAAAGGACTGTGGGACCCCCTTCCTCCCTCAACAAAACCTGGCAGTAACTGCTCTACTATTTATTTGTTGTTGTTGGTTTTTTTTACTGATAGCTAAAGGATAAAGTATAATATTTCAGCACAAATTCTTGATACTTTTTTTTTTTTTGTATTTTTCTGAAGTTGGAAACGGGGAGGCAGTCAGACAGACTCCTGCATGCCCCAACCGGGATCCACCCGGCATGCCCACCAGGGGGCGATGTTGATACTTATTTTAAAAAGCAAAAGTTTCGTGTTTCAGCATTTAGCATTTTAATGTTTCCTTTTAAAAAGTAAAGAGAGCCTGACCAGGCGGTGGCGCAGTGGATGGAGCGTCGGACTGGGATGCGGAAGTACCCAGGTTCGAGACTCCGAGGTCACGCGCGGGTTCATCTGGCTTGAGCAAAGAGCTCGCCAGCTTGGACCCAAGGTCGCTGGCTCCAGCAAGGGGTTACTCGGTCTGCTGAAGGCCCACGGTCAAGGCACATGTGAGAAAGCAATCAATGAACAACTAAGAAGTCGCAACGCGCAACGAGAAACTGATGATTGATGCTTCTCATCTCTCTGTTCCTGTCTGTCTGTCCCTGTCTATCTCTGCCTCTGTTAAAAAAAAAAAAAAAAAAAAAAAAAAAAGTAAAGAGAAAACAGAAGGTGCCTAATCCTTTGCAGAAATAAAGTAATAAATAATCTGCACATGAGCACCCCACATACTTTGATAAAATTGGACGAAAACAGGTGTATGAATTTAAGAAACAGGGTACTCTTCTTATGTTACTGCAGAAGAATGGATAAGACAGCCTCAGATTTTTAAGGGGGGGGTGTATTGATTGCCTCCCTTTTAGTTGGATAATTTGTGTTTAATATTTAGCTAAACTGAAGAAAATGTAATTTCCATGCTGTGAATATATTTATTTTAAAGTCTTTTTTAAACATTAAATGAGCATTTAGTTCTTTTAGTAGCACAGTTTGTGATGTCATCTTATATATTATTAAGTAGGCTTTTTCATTCAAGTCAGATGACATTACTAATTCTCTGATTTTAGAGCACAGTGGCATGATAGAAAATGGGGTTTGGAATTAGAAATCTATCAGAGTTTGAACATCTATTACCACTTACCAGTTATGTGATCCAGAGTGAGTTAACTTCTTTACTAAATAAGGAGTTGCTATTAAATATTTTTCCCTCTTTTTTTTAAGTAGAGGGGCGCAGCTGGTGGTGGCTGCAGTAGAGAGAAAGGGGCCAGCCAGCGCTAGGTTTCTTTCCAATATTTATTTTACTAGTTTTCTTAGGTATGGAAGGAGCACTGTAGTTTATTCCTTGTTTTAGCATTGTAGCTATTTTATAACTAAGATATTATATAATCAAGTATGATAATAACATTTACTTCTAGTAGCATTAATTCTTCTGTTGAACCACTACTTGTGTTAAGACATTTTCCATTGCTTTGTGTTTCATTTTCAGATCAAGAAAATATTTTTTGATGGGTAGCAAATCCCCAGCCAAGAGGATGAATCAGTTTTTCCACCTCCCCCACACCATTTCAGTACAGCCTCAGATTTTTCTGTTAACAACAAAAATTACATTTGTTGAATTCAGGAGTACTCGACTTATTAGTTATTGACCATAAATTTGATACTGTTCACAAGACTGTAATAACATATAACTTGGTTTTAAAATACGAGTATTGAATCTATAAAATGTTAAGCCTCCAAATACGAGTAATATGGTGAAGACCATTTCCTGATGAAAAATAAATATCACATGGTCCATTATCAAGCTTTTAGAGCAGGTATTCTTAAAACTACTTCCCTAGTGTTTTGGCTAGAAAGATTTTTTTTTTCCAAAGTAACAAATATTCCTGGTTTAAGTGACTTGTTACCTTAGAAAACTTTTTCACTGTTCATTTTATGGGTGTTTTATTATTATTAAAAAGCTTTTAAAAGATTGATATTTTATAGGATGCATAATAATTTTACCTAAATCATAAAAATATCATCTGAAATCTTTGTGGTATGGAAATTAAAAGGTAACTTTTAAATACAGGTTTTATTGTCAGTTTCCCTAATATGTAGTTTTAAAAAATCATTTTAATTTTAATATTAGGTACTTAAATTATTCCCTATAGTTTTACATACATAGCACTTGTTGGTATACATGTTTTAATATGTATATGTATATTTTAGTTACTAGCTTACTGTACTTATTACCCTGACAAAACACTGGAAGTATAAATAATACTTCATGGTCTATCATGCTTATTTCCATATGCATAAAGTGTGTAATAATTATATAATACTTGATTTACATTTTTTAATGACATTTAATAATTTTCCTTTGGTTACAATAATTCAGCAAAATATAAAGAAAAACATACCATCATTTTAAACCACTACTTTGAACTGTCACTGTCTTTTGCTGCCTGTTTTTGTTTCTCTGACCCTCTGTATCTGTGGATTAAGTATGAATACACATGATAAAATACAAGTTTATAATAAGTTTAAAACAAAAATAAGAAACATTATTAAAAATTCAGATCCATTTGACTCCATCTTTAAAGAAAGCAGTAAAATTAAAAAGGCACAGTGGGAAAAATACTTCTTACTACCTCAGTGTTTCGATTTCCTTGTCCCTTTGTTAGCACTTGGTACTGGATCGCACTTACGCTTTTGTTTTTTTCTCTTGGTGTATAGTTTTGTTTTAGTAAAGCATATTCTTAAACTTTTGACAAGAATATAAGACTATACTTGTCAATCATTTTACTGACTCTTAATGCAGATTAGAAGAAGCAGTAAGTAAAAGCCTGTTATAGCTTTTACTTTCAACCAGTTTTGCCTATAAAACCTGGACTCAAAGTGTTATCAAGTAAAATAACTTCATAGTTTATTATTAGTGAGTGGTGAAATAAGCAGAAAAGGGGAATAAAGAGGAGGGCCAAAGTGAACATGAATAATTTACAAATTGCCTAATCAGCCCTCAGCTACTTTAACATTGTGTATGTTCACACAGCCATAGAAGCTTGTGTGTAGAGCATGAGGATGGTAAATTTTTGCCATTGGCATTAAAGATCCAGTGAGTGAGGGGTGCTGGGTTTTCCAGGGTTAAGTACTCTCACTGGGGACTCTTAGTTTCGTCTTACCTATTTACCTAGGGTGTGAGGAGCAAAGGTAAAAAAAACTGGATATGAACAATAATGATTTTAATTGTAGATTTTGTACACAATTGTTCAATATTGCTTTTAAGGTAAAATCTTCAGAATGTGGGCAGCTTCATATATCCTTTACTGGTAATTTCCAGTAAATGTTGTTTGTGAAATGTTGTAATGTTGTTTGTGAAATAGATCCTAGACCTTTGTCTGAATTTTGTATATTTTAAAAAACTGAAGAGAGAGCCCCCTCTTGTGTCTGAAATACCCATCTTAAAATATTTATGTCAATCATCGAAAGTTTTAGAAATTAAATTAGCTGTTTTTTCCTTTCATATCTGGACTTTTTTTTTTCTTTATGGAAGGAAGGAGGGTTTTTTCTTTTTTAAAAAGGTCATTGGAATTATGGGTAGGGTGTGGATTGAGGTCAATAGAAAACATGGGAAAGGAAGGATCAAAATGTCATTTCTACCTTTTTAGAAATAGTTATTTTTGAATGACCTGGAATAAGGCCAAACTATACAGTTGTGTTTTGTTTTAGTTTACATTTGTTTCTGAATTGAATGCAGTTTAAAAATACTTTCTTTTGAAATTCATTATGGCATCAGATCTCATCTTAAGAGTTCTTTCCACTTTCTAAAAGCAATAGTTTTATTTGGGAAATGTCTTTAAGATAGAGCCTTATTTTAGAACACGAGTGTTCTGACTTTATTTTGTCATCATCATTGCCATATCTTTCTGTGGATATACTTAATAACGGTATTGTGAGTCTGTTCGAGTGGCACGTTGTCATTTTACATAGTTCCCATTGTTTTTCAAGCCAAGGAAATACGGAAATTCTTAAATTATTGGCTCTCTGCCACCTCTCCCTCTAAACACACAGTCCTCTCAAACACACAGGCCTTCAGCTAAGAATTTTGTGAAGGGTTACGGAAACAGGACCTTTCTCATTTGACCCATGGGTTTTTGTAGCTTGAACAAGGAAAGTAGTGTTCTGAAAGCAACAGTATTTATGAAGGCTCTAGTGAAAATATTTCACACACATGGGCTGAGAGATGAAGTTCTTTCATCTTGTTCTTCAACAAATTAAACAATGCAAACAGATTTCAAGTGCATTCTTGGTAATGAAATGCTTGGATAAATTATAATCCTAATTGCTATTGTTCATTCCCACAGCTGCATTTTGACACTTTTAACTGCCTAAGCCACACATTCTTCAGCCACTAGGACAAACAAAAGCATTCTGAAATCCATCATTTCATGGCATTTTAAATTGCAAATCTGTCATTAGCTGCCTTGATTTTATTTTGGTTCCACTATTGACAAAATTAGGGGAAAATGTGATCGTTCCTTTTTCTTTATACATAAAATTATTGTCAATAGAATCATTAGTGGATATTTATGAAAATTCATTAATAGTGTTAAAATTTTGAAATAGGCAGTGGAGATTATGTATTTATTTTAGTCCTGGGGAAATAATTTGCATTTATTTTATCAAACTAGCTGATATTTTAGGAGACAGCTTTCTCTAAGATTTGGGAAAAAAAATAGGATTTTGCTTTTCTTCCTTAGTAGAACATGATTCTGAAGGTAAATCTAGAAGTCAAATTTATTCTATGACTTGTCAAATCATAATTATATGCATAATTGTTCCTTTAAAATTTCACCCAAAATTGTTTTAACCTGTCTATTCTTTCAGGATAAAGAAACTGAAGTGTTTGTAGTAAATCTGAAATTTATATTTCTTTATATTTAAGAAAGAGATTTGAGTGCCAGTTTTAACCAAACCTTTCTTATTTAAAAAGCAAAATTTTTTGATGATAGAAAAACTCTGTAGCAAAAGTTGGTTATATTTAACTAATAGTTACAGATTCTGATTTTTCATTATTTCTAAGACTTAATTTAAGTGGGATATTTGAATTACTATATTCATTGGCATCTGTTATAACAACTGTTTAGCAGTAATTGGAGCTTTAGATGTCAATGCTAGTATATATGTCACATTTTCAAAGTATTTCTTCATTCATCAGAATGTTTTTAAATTAAATCCATATAAGCATGAGAAATTGCTTTAAAAATCAAACAATTTTGCAATCTCATGCTTAAATTTAAGGTACTCTTTGAAAAGTTCATCCTTTTTCATAAAAATATTTAGTATTTTAAAATTCTAAAAGGTGATTATCTCTAATAAAAATAGCTAACATATTGAGCATTTCTTATATGTCAAGATACTGTCCTAATATTTTTTTGTTATTACTTAAGCCATCAGTTTATTTTATTTTGTTAAGGCATATCAAAAATTTTTATTAGCCAATAAGGTCTTTTTCTTGGCCTTTTATTAATTTTTAAATTTAGATATTAAATATAATGGAGTGCATTGATCAATAAGAGTACATAGGTTTCAGGTGAACATCTCCATAGAGTCCTATATTTAAGTACCATTTGGTAATGCCATTCTTTGAGCTAGTATTCTTATTTATTCTCATTTTGCATTTGAGGAAGCTGAGTTTAAAAGAATTAAAATAGTTTCATCAAAGGTTACAAAGTAAGTATTTAGTCAGATCTTTCTGACTCCTAGAAACCATGTTCTTGACCACTGCTGAAGTCTTAAGTGAAAGTTAAATGCATTATCATACAGTCTCCTGATGGAATATCATGTTGCCATTAAAAGGGAGGGTTACAGTGACTATACAGTGAGATTGAAAGTGTGTATGATATAATAATCTCCATTATAAGTGAAAAAGATTAAGCTATTACAGTGAAGTGTTTGTAGTGGTTCTAAACATTTTTACAGTGTTATCTTTTGTCATTTCTTTTTAAAATATAAAGTGGTCAGGTGTTATATTATATAATTTAGCCAATTAATGTACAGAATTTCTGTAAGCCAGAAATTTAAGACTGCAAGTAAACCAGGTCTGGTCAGAAAACTGACAACTTTTAATAAACTCTAGCATGTTCAATTTTTAAAAATTTTGACCCAGAACCATTTTTTTCCAGACTTATGCCACCTCTAATACAGTCTATTATCAGTATTCTAGAAGAGTAGTGGAAGTGTAAAATCTTAAAGATAACTTAAATGTGTTCTATAGTGTCCTCAGGGTAGCTTGTGCACGGAAGATCTTTTCTACTCTGTAGAGGTATCTCATTAGGACACCAAGTAGTGTCATTATTAAGTTTTCATGTGTTTCTCAGTTTTGATGCTTATCTTTGTGTGTTATGTGTGTGCATTTTTTTCTTTGCAGCACCAATGTGGTTATGAATTATTCAGAGATCGAGTCTAAGGTTCGAGAAGCAACGAATGACGATCCTTGGGGACCTTCTGGGCAACTCATGGGAGAGATTGCCAAGTAAGTGATAATTTGACTCAGCAGTGCAGAAAGAATCCAACTATCTTTACACAGAAATGTGAAATTTGCTTTCAGTTTTAAATCGTTTAGCTGCCAGATAGGAATTTTGCATAACCGTTCAAATATTAATGAAGTTTTACACAGGGTCCATTCCCCTTAAAAATTAGCTCAAAAAAGTAAAACAAATTTTTTTCAATGAAGTTTAGAGACTTACTGTAGCTTACCATGTTAAATTTTGACAAATATATATAAAATAACTTGAAATAAATTTATACAAATTTTTCCCTGATGAACATCAGATCTCTGCCAGTGAATGAAAGACTTGTAAAATATGATATTAATTAGTGGGGCTTACAGATGTGCTAGATATTATACAGAATATAGGAAAAATATTTTTAAGGAAGCATATCATTAATTTTTTTAATTAAGCTTATTAATTTTTTAAAGCTCTTCAGGAAAACACAGTAATTTAGAACAAGCCTGCCATCTACTGTCAAAATTAACATATTGCAAGGAAAATTATTCTCTTTTCAGGGCTACCTTTATGTATGAACAATTTCCAGAACTTATGAATATGCTTTGGTCACGAATGTTAAAAGACAACAAAAAAAACTGGAGGAGAGTTTATAAGGTATGGGCATTAGTCTGTTTTTATTATTTAACATGAGAAGAAATACTTGAAATTTTAAGATACATATTCATAAGTGATTATGATGGACATTAAATCCTAGACTATTGCTATTTGTGTTGTTTTCTAGTCACCATAAACAACTGTTCTTAAAATGTTTAAAATTAATTTTAATACTTCTAAATGTTGAATATTTTTATTACTTAAAATTTTTCCAATTAAACACTTATGCATATCAAAAGTAATGAACCTATAAGTAGTATGCATATTTAGTGTATAAGTAGTTAAGATCAAAACTAAGTCTAATATGGTTTGTTATTTCTACATATAAATTTGCCTAATTTATAACAGTATTATGACAGTATTCTGCATCAAAAATGTTAGTTTAAAATAAAATTTGTTCAAATCTCCTCATATAATGGAGAATTTTAAAACAAGCTATCTGTTCTTCCATTCCCATATTTTCTTTGTACTTGGAATAAGTTCTGTGCTTTCCAAAATGGTATATGATATTTACATTTGAAACTTTGAAAACATTTCTGGCTTTCAGGATTGAAAATCAATGCTTTATTTAGTTACATATTTTTATGTTGTTTCTGAAAACATTCACTGTCATTTCCTGAGTTTGTACAGTAGTTGTGATGAGATAGTTATAATTTATATAAATTAAAAAATTTTTAATTAGAGTTAAAAAAAATAATCCTTGGATAAATTATTTTAAAGACTAGTTCCTATTATGAAGAGGGTTTTTAACCATTCAATTTCACCAACTTAACTAAATTTTATAGATCTAATCATCTTTTATGTGGGGTTTGTTTCAAGCAGAGTTCAAAATGTATAATTCACTGATTTTTTAATGTAATCAAAATTGTACAGCATTCACCACTATTACTATTTTATTGCCTCAAAAAGAAAACCCATAAATGTTTTTTTTCTCTTAATTTGTTGACAGCAAGCATTTGCAACAACAGCCTCATCATTAACCGCCAAAATTAAATTTGATCTGTGGAAATACTGTGGGATCTATAATTACCAAATAATTGTTCCCTTTACTAATGCTCTAACAATTCACAGTTCCACAATGCCCAGATGAAAAGTAAAAACTGAGCCAGCTTTTTAAAGGCTTAGTGTTCATTTATATCATATATTTAAATATTTCTTAACATTAGAATTATATTCTATTCTTCTGACACATGGTATCCAGTGGACAGTTTTTTACTATGCTTGGTACAAGAGGAACTTCAAATTGATAATGTAAATTTTTGACTGTATCTAGTCTAATACACAGTAAAGAGCCCCCCACACACAAACACAAACCTGAAGATAATTCATTTGCTAATGTTGGAATTATTTTTTTTAACAACTTACCAAAGCTCTACCAGTATTTATTTTGTTAAATCATTTGGTGCTTTGTATTTTTACAGTCATTGCTGCTCCTAGCTTACCTCATAAGGAATGGATCAGAGCGTGTTGTTACAAGTGCCAGAGAACACATTTATGATTTGCGATCCCTGGAAAATTACCACTTTGTAGGTGAGCAATAGAAAAACCTTATAAGCAAATTAAAACAGTAGTTGGAGTTGTCAGTCACCTGAACCAGCTTAGAAGCTTCTCCGCTCTAATTAGAATGTGACTATTGCTGGTTGTGTGACGAGTGCAGAATCCAAGATGTGGGGCCCTAGAGTATTAATTAGTGAAGACAAGAACTTGCAGAAAAGACTGGCTAATAACAACAGAACCAACACAACATGAGTGTTCGGGTTTATATTAAAATATGCACTGGAGACTGGTCCCCTGTGGTGTCCATAAAGGAATAGCTTTAATCATATGGGAAGAAAAGGTTAGAGCTCCAAAACACACACATCTGTTTGAAGCTGGGGGTTTTTTCCCTCCCACCAAATAATATTTACTGTGCAAAGGCAGCAAGGCCAGAGTGTGTTTTGAATGTGAAAGAGGATAGAGAATGAACCACATTTCATTTTGTAGTGTATGCTAGTTGAAAGCACTTTAAAAATTCAGTTTTTCAGCTATACTAAATTCTGGTAATTAGTGTCTTCAAACTTGTATTGGGAAAACCAAAGCATTTGGGTGCTTTTCAGTCATTAAAATGTGAGTTTTAATGGCTGAAGTGAGTTTTGTGAGTATTGCTTTTTTGTTTTTGTTAAAACACTGTGGAAAAAGAAAATAACCTCTATGGATAGAAGTCCATTTCATATGGTAATCATTAGTAATCCTTCTTAGTGGATCTTTAATTGATCTTGCATAACACTATTATCTATGGTCCTTTTAGTTCACCTTTACAGGCTCTTATAAACCAAAATTGCAGCTCAAAACTTAGAATTTGCTGATGACAAAATTTAACAATACAATTTGCCTCTTTTTATTAATTTTAATATATTGAAGTTGGCTCCTTGTGTTGAAATCTCCATGTCTTGTGTTAAAGGATTTGATATAGATTAATTGAATTTTTAAGGTTTTGTTTCTTCCTTACCATTCTCACAGATGAGCATGGCAAGGATCAAGGTATAAATATTCGCCAGAAGGTGAAAGAATTGGTTGAATTTGCCCAGGATGATGACAGGCTTCGTGAAGAAAGAAAGAAAGCAAAGAAAAACAAAGACAAATATGTTGGGGTTTCTTCAGACAGTGTTGGAGGATTCAGATACAGTGAGTATCAAAGACAGCTTGGCACCTATCAATTTAGCTTCTTGGGTGTATTTTAAGAAACACTGAAATATGAAAAACCAAAATGCTTTTTATTTTTTTAGGAATACATAGAATACTAAAATATATGTAATAGTCATTTTGGTTTCTGTTACCTGGATTTTAGGAATCTCTCATTTTTCACTTTGGTGGGAATATGATTTTAACTGTTAGTTGTTAATTAAATGACTTGAAACTTTGAGTTGATACACAGAGAATAAAACAGGTAAGTACCGTTCTTTCTTGGGGTTATACCATTCTAAAAGAAAAAAGGATTTCTCTAACTCAACATTTAGAGTATAAAAATATGAAGTTTGATCAAGAGGTTGACCTACCTAATTTAAAACCAATTTAGCTATTTTGGGCCAAAAATATATACTAAGTGTCCTCTAAGTTAGTTCAGCCCCAGTCTTTTCCCTACATTAAGTGGTGCATTAATTTGATGTAGAAAAAGGTGACTGACAATCCCATCAGTTTTTCATCTAGGCCTATCACTTTACTGTTCCTAACACATTCCACAGCAGCTAGGACATTCATCTCCCATCGTTATTTCTAATGTAATAATATAGTTTGCCTAAAATAGATCACTAGGTTCTTGAAACAGATACAGGAAATAACTCTCTTCCATAGTATGTCTCTTTGGGTTTGTATCTTGTGGAGCTCTGACAGACCCCTGGTCATTTTGTGCACACAGACAGGCCAGTGCTGTGTATACCTAGCAGCTGCACATTGGGCTTTCCAGCTCCCCCACCCATACCTGAGTTTGTTTATATTTGGACTAGACTGAGAACTCGTAACTCATCATTGGAACGGTGTGAAAACTTTCTATTTCTTGTCTTGTGATTACTTATAATATTTTCACTCCTTTGCTCCTCTGCTTTCTTGCTCACAAAGAAAAAATACTGCACTTAATTAGCTGTTAGAGGATGTTTCTAACAGAGAATTTTCTTTTATGTCTGTACATCACATAAAAGTGAATTCTTGAATTGGACAAAAATATTTATCTTAAAGAAATATAAACATGTTTTTGAGTTTTTATTTGTTTAGGGGAATAAGAAATTTTTGGATTAAGTAGTTATATTTAACTCTTTCAAAGCAGCTATAGCAATTTAGTGTTTTTGAGTAAAAATTGCTATTCACAACTCATTTCCTCATTCTACTTGCTTATCATCCTCTTTTTTACCAGCACAATATATAATTAGATAAATTTAGAAAATTGAATAAGATTTAGAATCAGTCACAAATCTGCAGTGGAGATAAGAGTTGAGCATCCTGTATATTTGCATCATATTTTATAAATTATTTTCAGTGTTGTGTATATGATTCATGGACTTATGTCAACTTTATATATTTTTTCATCTTGACATTAGATAATGTCCTGCCAACATCCAGTATCTTTGGGCATGCATTTAGTATGTATGCTATCTACCACACTGATCAGTTTGGTTTTCATATACTTTCATTTTTCTGGTAAAAATGTTTTTTCAAGCTCTACTTTATCACAGTGTCATTGAAATACCACCATTTTTCTAAAACCTGACTGGTTATCTAAAAACTTTATTTTTCCATATTCTGTTCAAGTTGGTGGTCACTTTCATATTTAGTAGATGAATTTTAAAATCCTCAAGCTCTTAGAGAAAAATTTGACTGCAATTTTAGCAGGCCTCAGTAAAGTGGTTTAGTAAGTCTCCAAATGACTTGTATGCCATCAAAACAAAGTCTCTCTTAGCCACCTTTGGATTATTTTATTTCTCTTTGCCCTTCCCTTTTCTCTCCAACCTACCTTATTTACCAATGTTTTCTTCTTTTAGCTCCTGTGATTTCTCTGTACCTTCTACTCTGGCCTCCTAAGTTGAGTTTGGATGTGGACATAGAAATGGAAAGGTTCCTTATAACGCCTATAATTCCTTTCTCCTTTGGACCCTAAGGTCAAGAACTAAAAGAAATCTTGACATTTTGGCGTTTTTGTTTGTTCACTGCCATGATGATTCCCTTCACTCTCAAATTCACACTGAGGCTTCCTAGGTTATGCCTGTCCCAGCATGTTTGTTCTGAACTGTTGCGCGTGTTTCATGATTCCATTCTGTGTAGCTTTTGGAAGTTAGACTATCCTCTTCTTTTTACCATAATTAAAAGATGCTTTCTTGTGTTGTGGAATCCATTGAGTTACTTTTCTAGTTCGATACTAAGGAATGTCATTTATGAGTTTTCACAGCACATTGGGGCATGTAGCATTCAGAATCGTGTTTCCTATAGTTTGTGTTTTAAGATACTGTGCTGTCCAATACTTTTCTGATCATTGAAAAGAGACAGGAATGAAGTACTATATAATTCATTAAGTGATTTTTATAAAAACAAAAAAGATTTCCATTTCTCCTTTGATTACATAGCCTATATAGTTTTTGGTGTATTCCTCTACTTCTTTCAACAGCCTTTAAGAACTTCCTGATAATGCTGTGCTATGCATTAAGGTTGTGTAAGTTTTCATAAATAAAAAGCTTTTGAATCTGCATTCCTGCCACTTACTTGACTGGCACTACATGCTGTGCCTTGCTGTAATTGTGTTGATTCAGCACTGTGGGAGCTTTCTGTTCTCCTTTGAAAACTATTTTATTAAGAAGAAAAGCTTCAGAAATAAGAACTACAGACACCTTTTGAATTTAATGTCCTTAGAGTTGCTTCTCTCTTTAATGCTTTACATAGGTGAACGATATGACCCTGAGCCCAAATCAAAATGGGATGAGGAGTGGGATAAAAACAAAAGTGCTTTTCCATTCAGTGATAAATTAGGTGAACTGAGTGATAAAATTGGAAGCACGATTGATGACACCATCAGCAAGTTCCGGAGGAAAGACAGAGAAGACTCTCCAGAAAGATGCAGGTATAACACTTTGCATTCTGGGTCTCTGGGAGAGCGTGCTCAGCTTATGCAGCTGGTTTTGGGTTTTGTTTTGGATGTTATCATTACTTGAAGTTGAGCCTTTTTCCCTAATAGATTTTATATTTTAGGTTCTCAGAAAAATTAGGCATAAAGTACAGAGTTGCTATATTAACACACACACACACAAAATTTCTCCTGTTGCTAACATCTTGGATTACTATGGTTCATTTAGTAACAGTTGATAACCAATATTGGTGTATTGTTGCTAAGTAAGTCTGTTGTTTACATAAGGGTTCACTGTGTTGTACAGTTGAGGGATGCATAACATCCACCACTGTAGAACCATATAGAATAGTGACAGTGCCCTAAAAATGCCCTATGCAAAAATGTGGAATGATTTACGAATGTGCATGTCGCCCTTGCACAAGGGTCACGCTAATCTTCTCTGTATCGTTCCAGCATTCATATGTTCGCTGATGATGACTGTGCAGCTGTTTCCAAGATGCTGGGTCAAAACATTGTTTGAAATTAGTACTGACACATTTTCCATACTATCTGTGTCTGTTTATTTCTAAAGTTATCACATTTCCTATATGATTTTATTCAGGCTATTTTTTGGAGTTATGTTTTTCCCAATAAGAACTTTCAAAGCATATTTTTTATTTAGGTATCAGATTATCCAGAGAGCTAAAGTATTGCTGAGAGGTAATGAAGTTTATTATATTAAATTTAAACAAAAATTAAAGTGTTTGAAATTTAACTCCTCCTGTGACATTTCTTTATGATTCTATGACAGTGTGTACCAGAAAAAAAACCAAATGGATTTTTTTTGACTAAATGTTTCTGAGTATAGACCTATATTTTAATAAAATACATTTTCTAATGTTAGGGCAGTTTTATTTAGATTTATATAGAACAGTACTTAGAATAACATTCATTTTTGTTCTACCTACCAGTGCAGCTATAAACTAGTCTTTCTGCCAGTTAAAAGGATCACTTACATAGAACTTCATTTCCAAAGTGAGTTTTACAAGGCTTTTGTCATTGTGCCTCACAGTGTCTCTGTTAGATAGACTAGAGCAAGGACTTCATCCTCATTTAGAAGTGAAACCTTTATTGTTTAGAAGTAAAACCCGAGGCCCATTCAGGCTGTGTGAAACTTGCCTAAAGTAACTTGCCTTAGTGATAGAAACCTTCTTGTAACTAAGTACCATTTCTCTTTTTCCTTAAAAAAAATCAAGAGTTCAGATTTAGTGGTCATTGGAAAAAAAGTAAAAATAAAAATATAATTCTTAAAATATTTGTTTAGTGCCTTTTCAGTATGTGTCCCTATATATTAATCCCTGGAGATCCTGTCTTTTTCAAGAATATTTCTGGAATATGATCTTTGGAAAGCTAGAATTTATTTTTAGTACTTTAAATACGTATTTCTAGCTCTTTTAGTCCAAATAGTATGCATATGATAATAAATACTATATCTTGGGGAACAGTGCCTACTTTAAATATTCTGTGTAATTTCCCCCTCATAACATTCATTCTGTGGCCCATGTGTTTACGTTTTTCTTTTGGTATAGAAGATGGAGTGATGTTTATTCTGGTGCTGTTTCCTGAAGAAGTGTGCGGATCGGGTAGTCAGATTGACTGGACACCTCACTGGGCACGTTCTGGTGTTCTGACCTTCCTCTGCCCTTCCACCCTCAGCTTTTCTTTCTGTGCTTGGCTTCCTAGTCTTTCTTTTTCCTACCTTGACATTTTTTTTCTATGTTGGCTCTAAGACAGGAACTGCTAGGGTTCCTAAATCTTTTATATAGCGTAGTCAAGTTTAAAAGACTGAAAATATAGTGTGTATTATTTATTGTAGTAATTAAAGGGCACACCGGGGACTTTTACATCTTGGAGTACTTGTGAGAGAATGGTAGGTTTTTAGACAAAGTTGCATGTGATCTCTCTGGCATGTTAACAGAATTTCAGACTTCTTAGTTCGTTATTAGATTCAGGAATTCTTAATTCTTAAACATAGATCAGATACGAGGCTTCCACTTATTGTGTCCTAGTCTTAGGTTATATTCTCAACTTGTAAAGAAATTACCTTATAGTGAAGTAAAATTAGACATCAGAAAGGTAAGAAATTTCCATTTTACTTAAAGGACTGATGGTTGGAATCTTTAGGTTATTTATGCTGAGAAATTACATAGTAAGTGATGAAAATCTTTAAATACTTAATCAGAATTTGTAGATTCCCTAAAAAGCTTAATACATTTTAACCCCTTTGCTCTGTGTGGGAAGCCATTCTTCTTGATCCCTGATTTATACAGATTTGCAATGTAACATTTCCAGTTATGTTTATATTTAAGTAGAATTGCTTTAGATTAGTCTGAGTTAAATTGCATCAATAATAATAGTCATAGTTTTAAAGAAAAATTTAAGTACTTCAGAATATTTATTAAAAATATTTATAAACCACCTCTAAAATGAAATAATATAGGTAATGGAACATATTTTAGGTAATTTCTCTCTGCGTCTTGTACCAAAACAAGAAACAAAAACAAAACCCAAGCCCATTACTGAAGAACAGACTAGCTTTGCCATTCTTTAAATTCATGGCATATGAAAAAGCCCAGGATTTTACTTGTGTACTTTTTCTTTTGCATTGCTAAAAAAATGTTTTAATGTGCCTAAAAACTTATTTCAAAACATTTTAAATACATTTAATTTTTCTGTAAAGAAGTTTTCATAGTTAAGTAAAAGTTTGATTGGCCAATACTATAGTAATAAAGAGCACAGTTGTTGTAAAGTGCATTACCTTAGAGTTTCTGCATTTACAGATTAATGTTTAATCTCTTGAATTCAAATAAAATATTTGCACGTTATCCATTGAAATTGATATATTTTATTATGTACTGCATTAGTATGCTAGAGTCAGTGACAGAATTATGTTATATAAATGGGACTGTAGTTCCACACAATCCTTTTCAAGAAAATGGTCATCAAATGCAGATTTTGGAGTTCCTAGGGTTTTATCACTTAATTCTGATGTAATCTTTTATTTTTTAATTAAGCCTTAAATGTGTAATAGGCACTTAAATTACTTCATACATTTCTGTTCGTACACATTTATGTGAATATTTTTGGTAGCAGTGTTTTAGACTTACTAGGGGTTTGTCGGCTTGCACCTTCCCTCCCCAGCACACGCACATCATTATTCAGATAGCTTAGATAACATTCTGCTGAGCACTGTCAAATTGTCAAAGTATGGAATTTTAGAGTTACCGTATTTGAAATTCTCTAGCCCAAATCACTAAGGACTCCATTTTAAAATAATCCCTAGTCTTATTATTTTGCTTCATTTTTAATATCTTTTAGCGACAGTGATGAGGAAAAGAAAGCGAGAAGAGGCAGATCTCCCAAAGGTGAATTCAAAGATGAAGAGGAGACTGTGACGACAAAGCATATCCATATCACACAAGCCACAGAGACCACCACGACCAGGCACAAGCGCACAGCAAATCCTTCCAAAACCATTGATCTGGGAGCGGCAGCACATTACACAGGGGACAAAGCGAGTCCAGATCAGAATGCTTCAACTCATACGCCTCAGTCTTCAGTTAAGGTGGGAATGGCACAAACTGACACATTATACACTGTTTTAGTCTTATAAATTACTTTTAGAATACTGCATTAGTAGGCTTGGGCATTTCTAGGCAATTGTATTAATTATAGATCATCTGGCATGTATTATTCAGAGTCATTAATAATAAGAAATCTCCTACTATTATTGGAAGAAATCTGTCCAATTCCTGAATGATTGTCTGCACCTCTACGAAAGTAGAAACGACACTTTTGGTTCCTTTGGGAAAAGTTGTGAATCAGAAGGTAGTACATGTGTTTCTTTCTAGACACACCTTGGTTACGAAGTACAAGATTCACTAAGGAGACATGGGAAGTTGTAAGAGATGACAAAAGAGGACCAAGTACTATATCGGGGAATGGTCTTATTTAATATAGAGATGGTACCAGTAAAGGGAGGCTTATTTGCTTGATGGTCACCACTGATCAGTAGCAGCACTGACTCTTGTACCTTCCTCATTTATTTTTCATTCATCACAAAAGTAGAAATGCACCTGCTGGATACCTGGCCATAAGCTAGTCTTTGGACAGAAATTGGCTAAAGAGTGAGATTTGTCCCAAAAGGCTAAATTGTTGCTTTGTCACTCTCCCCCACTAGTGTTTACCCAACTTATGTCTTTGCATCAGAAGTAGCTAAAAGCTAGTGAAAACATTTTTTTCTAATGTATCCTGCAAATAGTAGGTGGTGCTAAAAATAAAGCTAGTCCTACTTAGTGTCAAGAACAAGTACTATATCAACCTTTGTTGTATATCTTTTAGTATGTAATTTTACCCATGTTTGCTTTTTTTAATTTTTGGTGAAAACCTCAAAATTGTAACTCAACTTTAGTTGTAAAGAGGAAAAAGGGCTGTAATTCTTTCTGGTCTTAGATTTCCCTGGTGTTGGTATAGTTAGCCTACTGGTGATGGTGGTACAGCCATAATTAAAACCCAAATCCATGATGGCTATGATATGGAGAATTCATTTAAGGTTGCATGAAGAAAATTATCCAACTGTATAGTTCTTTAACATTAAGTTGAGACTTTTATGTGTTACAGGATTTTAAATACCAGTTTGTAGTACAGCCTAAATAGGTTGCTCTGCCATAAATATTTTATATTTTTAGTGTGTTTAGATTTTGTGTTTACTACAAAAAAAATCTAGAAGGTCAAAATTCTTTAAGTTTTTCAACTACTTCAGATCTCTTTCAGTCTAAAGGCCTTTTTAAACTATAATACAGTATTTTAATCTTCAAAGCTCAAATTAGCAAGCCTAGGCAATTGCTCGATTACCTAGCAACTCTACTTATTTAGTGTGTATGCATTGAACATACAGCATATGCATCAGAGTGCTTGGCACTATGGGGAAGAGAAAAATCATATTAGAATTCCAGCCCCAGAATTTAGCTTGGGAACTAAATACTATATATAATGATTAGATGTTGAGGTATGTCAAACAGCAGGAAATACTGACTTTCATGGTATACAAACAGTAAATGTTCCTCAAGTTCACAGGATCGTGGACTTCTAGAGCCCATGATTCTGACACAACATAAAGATCTGAGTGGAAGGTGTGTATTCCAGCATGAAATACAGTAAGAAGAATGAGCTAGGAAGAGGAAGAGTGTGGATGTTACATACTTCTACAGTGCGGGGAATAGAATTACTTAAAAATGCTATCTTCCCATAAGGATTCAAGGTCACATCTGTTTTTTCAGATACTAAATCTACTCCTATTAAGATAATTATAGGTATTTGTGTCTACGCTGGAAATAAAAGTAGAGCAAATTTAGAAAAAAGGAAGTAGAAATGTGTTTTCTAAGCTTATTAGTTCTTTGTGTGTTTTCAGACTTCAGTGCCTAGCAGCAAGCCGTCTGGTGACCTTGTTGATCTGTTTGATGGCACCAGCCAATCAACAGGTAAGCTTCCACATTGGCTTTTTTTTTTTTTAAGTAACCTTGGTTCTTAGAGTAATTTTTTTTTTGATGTTGAATAAAAGGTGGAATAAAAAATAAAAATTTTTTGCAATGGATTTATTTTTTTAAATGAAATTAGTGAGCCTTGACCATTATTTGGAGTGGATTGTCCAGTTGCCTAAAATAGAAATAAGGGTGCTTAAATATTTGACTCATAATTCAGCAAATTCTTTCTCTTTATTCTCTTTAACACTGAGTATTTGGGGTCCTTTGCTTTCTCAATGAGCAAAATGTACTATGCTCTGCTCAGGTTACTGTCTTCATTGAATCTTATTCTGCCTCCCAGCATCAGCCATGCCCGAGTCCATTCACTTATTAAACAAGTATTTGTTGAACCAGACACAGATCTAGGTGCTGGAGGTATAATGCTTAGCAAAACAGAGTTCTTACCTTCATAGGAAGGTCAGATGGTAGAATTATAGTAACTGTTGAAACTCAGCAGTCACCACTGGTTACTTAGTTGCAGACATGCAGAGTGCTTTTGAGGAAAGGAGCATTCCTTTTGTGTGTGTGTGTGTGTGTGACAGAGACAGAGTCAGAGAGAGGGACAGATAGGGACAGACAGCAGACTCAGGGAGAGAGATGAGAAGCATCAATTCTTCGTCGCGGCATCCTAGCTGTTCACTGATTGCTTTCTCATATGTGCCTTGACTGGAGGGCTAGAGCGGACGGAGTGACCCCTTGCTCAAGCCAGCGACCTTGGGTTCAAGCTGTTGAGACTTACTCAAACCAGATGAGCCTGTGCTCAAGCTGGCAACCTTGGGGTCTCAAACCAAGGTCCTCTGCTGCGCCACCACCTGGTCAGGCGAAAGGAGCCTTCTATGAAAGTGTGTAAAGACCTACCTCTGACATATTCTCTGGCAGAGAAAGAACAGTTGTTTACCAAGATTTTCTCAAGAAAGAGTAATGATTTCTTCAACTTGATTACCACTCTGTGCTAGATTTTGAATAATTCCCTATAAATTATTTTCAAGAAAATTGATATTTTAGATTGCATTCAGTGATTACTGAGTTCTAATAAACTCCTGTGCTACAAGTCAAAACAGCTCAAAAAATAAAACTTCTCTTTAAAGAGCCTGACCAGGGTGATGACACAGTGGATAGAGCATTGGACTAGAATGCGCCAGCTTGAGCACGGGCCGTCCAGCTTGAGCATGGGCACACCAGCTTGAGCGTGTGGTTGCTGGCTTAAGCGTGGGATCAGAGACATGACCCCCCATGGTCACTGACTTGAGCCCAAAAGGTTGCCAACTTGAAGCCCAAGGTTGCTTGCTGGCTTGAGCAAGGGGTCACTCATTCTGCTGTAGCCCCCCGGTCAAAGCACATATGAGAAAGCAATCAATGAACAATTAAGGAGCCACAACGAAGAATAAATGCTTCTCATCTCTCTTTCTTCCTGTCTGTCCCTCTCTCTTGTCTCTAATTGTCTGTCACACACACATATACACAGACACCAAAAAAAAACTTCTTTGAAGACAGTCTTTCCCAACCTGTTTAAAGTTCACTTCATATTCAACTGTAGATGACAAGATTGGTATATAAGTAATGTGCAAAGTAAATTTATTGTTCATAGTTGTCTGTAATGACTTTTTAAAAATGTATTATTTTAAAATTTACATTAGTGTCTAAGTGGAACTCTGATGGAAATAACTTCATTAATAGTTTAGTACATGTAATTCATATAAAGTCTCCTGTTATTTTCTTCTTGTCTAGTATAAAATTCTTGGACTGGGAGTGAACTTCTAGAGTATCTGGTTCAACCTAGTTTCTGAAAATCTGAAATTCTTTAATTCCCATCCCCTTTTTTTTCTGAACTGTAAAACTGTTAAAATTACTCTTTAAACTCTCTTGAACTATCATGCCCAAGGTTATATAAATAACCACATTAGTTTTTTAACAATTTACATGTTTTTTGTATGTTTAAGATTTTAACTGTAGTATTAACTGGCAGTTAGTATGTAGTCATATAACCAGACGCAGTGTCATAGAATATCAACTACTTTGGACTTCGTGGCATGAAATATTAAAGAGCCCCTTTTATGCATCTGTGAAAAGTTTTAATGGAGCAATCAGAGAAGAAATAAGTAGGAAGGTCAGATGAGTGGATGTAACTTTTTTCCTCCGTGATATCAAGATTGCTTTAAACAGAGAGAATTATTAAATACCAACATGCTTCCTTTGCTTGGCAAGAAACCCGAGAGTGGTTTTTATTCTCCAGTGCAAACCAGAGATTAATTAAATAGAAATAACAATTAATAGTAATAAAGTAATTGAGACAAATGAAACTGGGAAGGTTTATTGCCTTTATGTTTATCTCAATACTCTCTTAAAAAAGTACAACTCAGTGTGGGTTGACATCAAATTATTTTTTAAAATCATCTCCTATCTGAAACATCATGTTTGACCAGTTTGTGCAGACCTGCCCCTTCCAATCAGCACATAAATTTTGTTACCCAAAATCTCAATTTAAATTTTTAGTAATATACTTGAAATTGAATTAAGCTGTGGAAATAATTAGACATTAAATCTTTAGCACCTACACATGAGAAAGTCTAAGAATCTGCCATGTTACGCATTGTTGTTTGGTATGCCATTGGGTGTCATTTGCCAGATGTGCCTATATACTAGAATAGTACCATCATGCACATAATATGGACATGAACTATCAACCTAAGCAGTTAGGGCATCTGTACCACTCACCAGATAAATATCTCCTCTGAGAAAATGTTCGGAGTTTCTTTTTTATATATGTTATTACATTCTTTTTGTTAGCAATTTCAGAAGTATATGTGTGGTAAAAATCATTGTATGATATCTACAAAGTTTAAAAATATGCATGTGAAACCCACTCATCAAGATTTACTTGAGACTGTCTTGATAAATGTCCCACTTTGGTGATGTTCTTTTAAAATTTGTACTCAAATGATATTTTGATGGCTTTTATAGGACATTTCTAAGGAAACATTTTTTAAATGAATAATAATTTAAACTTTTAAGAAAATAAACCAAGTAGAAATAGAATGCTAAAAATCATTCCATTTCATTTTTTAAGTATTTCTCACTTTAAAAGACCATGTTATTTTCTTTGTCCCTTTGTTTTTTTTGTTTTGTTTTTGAGAGAAATGGAGAGAGAGAGATGGAGAGAGAGATGAGAAGTATCAACTTGTAGTTGCAGCATTTTTTAGTTGTTCATTGATTGTTTGTCATACATGCCTGGATCGGGGGGGGGGGGCGTCCAGCCAAGCCAGTGACCCCTTGCTGAAGCCAGTGACCCTGGGATCATGTCGATGATCCCACACTCAATCCGACAACCTTGCGCTCAAGCCAGATGAGCCCATGCTCACAAACCAGCAACCTCTGGGTTTCAAACCTAGGCCTTCAGATTCCCAGGTTGATGCTATATCTACTGTGCCACCACTGGTCAGGCTCCTTTGTCCCTTTGTAATTATGGAATTTAGTTCACGGTTAACATACTTAAGTTCTTTCCAGTATAATAAATGATGCTGAAGAGAAAATACACCATAGTCAATACAAATAGAAAGATGTTACATGACTTGCAATATGTTTCTTTCTAAGTTAAAAACATTTTAAAGGTTAAGGTATATCAAATCCAAAATTTTCATTACATTTACATTTGAGTGTATTGCCTTGTAAGTAGTAATCACTAACGTTCATTGAGGATATTTACATAAATAATGAACCACCTTTTTACATCCTTAATACATCAACTTATATGCTAGAATTTCCAGGGAGTTGTCTCTAGTTTAAGCCAAGTTTACAAAAAATTTAAAAAGTTAATATTTTTCACTATAAAAGTAGTGCTTGTTCTAGAAATTTGATGGAAAACAAGTGATTCACCATAACTTACATGCATGAAGTTAACAATTAATTTTGGTGAATACTTTTTAAAAAATATATTTTCTGTATATTTAGTCAGTATATCTTAGCATTAATTGTGTGGCAAAATTTTTTCAGACTTCTAGATAAGGAATTTTTTTTTTTTGGTAAATTGCTTTTCAACCAAGCTCTCATGACCAATTCTTTATGATAATTAGCATTCCTTTTCAGACCTTTTAATCACTGTATAATATTACCATTGTGTGGATATTCTATAATTTATTTATTAGCTAATCAGTGTCTTATTTATGGACATTAGTTTTTTTGTTTTTTCCCCTAAAATTTTCTCTATTATAAAGTAGTGAAATAGCATCTTTCAAAATCTTCCAGTTTGGTAAGGAAAAAAATAGTGTTTCATTTTATTCAGCATTTGTTTGACAACTGAGCTTGAATACTTTTTATGCTTTTATAGATTAATCATAATGTGTCTATTTATGTTCTTTGTCCATTTTTATAGGGGTATTTTTTTTTTTTTTAAAAGAAACTTATAACATATTAATTCTTTGTCATATAATTTACATTTTATGTCATTTAAAAATTTTTTGTAAGTATTATAATTTTTTATGCAAAAGTTTGTTTTATAATGTAATCTAGATTAAATTATTTTGTTGAAGGAAATTTCTATATGTAGTTCAGCTATATTTTTCCTGTTCACAGTACTTCTTGGGAAAATACATGCTCCCAGCTGGTGACTGTAAATAACCTCCTTGTGGCCCTGAAAGGCAGATGGAAATGGTTCATTTATAATGACAGCTCTCATGTGGGAATCTTGAAGGATAGCCTTGTTGTGAAATGCAGCAGTCTTCCACATGCAGCAATTTTTATTAGACTCTTTTATTTAAACCCCCTTAGATATAAGTTATCTGGGAAAATGCTTAAGTATAGAAAACTTATGTTGAATTTAAGGCATTGATATGACTAACATGCGCATAAGTATGAATAGTCCCTCCTAGGAAAAAGACTTTTCCTAAATGAAATGAACAGATATTTAAGTGTTAAGGTAGTCTTCAGAGTTGAAATTGCATTGTGTAAAACACTAGTAGAAGCATAAACTATGACACTTCAGAAGATTCAAGTTAATTCTTTTCGAGGAAGGGCGGCTCTGTTTGTAAACGTGTGTGTGTGTGTGTGTGTGTGTGTGTCTCCATTCTTTACTCCCAGTGTTCTTGAATTATCATGTTGAACTCAGACTCCCTATAGTATGGATGGAGAAGAATAATATTTGCTATAGGTAAGTTATGAACACAGTATAATTTCAGTTTAGCTGTTAGAAGGTAGAACAGTAGAATAACTGAGTAGGTGATTATCTGCAACATTACATTCAGGATGTGACAAAAATAAGTTTGAAGTTGTCATCTACAGTACTCAGTGCTTTTATCTGCATAATGTATTTTCCTGTAGCCCAGATTGAATAAGATTTGAAAATTTCTAACTTGCTTGGCATAATAAATTACATATTGATGCTTATTCACTGCTTGAAGAAAACTAAAATAACCCCCAATTTTCAAATCCCTTAATGTTACAGTAAATGATTAACTATCATTTTGTTACCTACCAGAATACTTTGATCAGTATTTTGAACATGAGGGAACATTACAGAAGACAACTTATGAATATTAAGCAGCAACTGTTTGCAACATTCATTTCCCTGCTGTTTTTTATTAATATCTGTGCTTGTTCAAATAGTTTAAAATATAGGTCACTGATCTTTTATGCCCCTCGTCACATTTTATCTTGATGTACATACCTATAAAGAAGAAAACAAATCACTGTGATATCATCCTTTGGATAAAGCAAAAGTAGATGTGTGGACTATAGTGTTGATAGGAGTGGAGAACCTTGGCCTTGGTGGGATGGAAATTAGTTCATGCTGAGTGAGGATATATGTGAATATGTGCATCTGGAATGAGGTGAAAGAATGAAGAATTAGTTATGCCTGCTGATAGTTGACTACAGTAAATGTGCATTAAAAAGAAATACTCAATACACATGTATCAGAAACTGATTTGTTCCTTTTATTACTGCTGGCCATTTATTAAGAAGGGAGATGGTTCTAGTTTAATTAACTCAGTTGAGTGTAGCAGATGGGGCAGAATGTCTTGCAGCGATAAGACAATTCAGAAATGGCACCAGATGTTGGAAGCTGTCCCTGGTGGTGTTTGAGTGCAGCCCAGATGTTCCAGTCCCACCTGGCTAGTTTCTAAGCACTGCAGGCTAAGCAGCTGTGATGTAACCTATATAATGTTCGCATAACACTAAAAGTACCATTATTGAACTGCTGCTCTATACTTACTTCTATGGTTGTGACTCTTAAGAGGTGAAATTTTTAAGGACAAACAAAAATAAGGACAACTATTTAAGATTTTAGATTCTTTGGCTATTGCTATTTAATTGATAATGGAGAAAAATGGAATATTAAAATTTAATATGATGTTATTGCTCAAATTGGAGATAAAAGTAAATATTCTTACACATGTAGTGCCTACAAATAAAAATTTGTATGAGATGTTATGCACATAGAGATTGATTTGTAACCTTAAGGTTTGGCTCTCAGCCTTTTAAAAACACCAGTGTAGAAGTAGCAAAAAGCTATTATTTTTCTGTGTAATAAAAACTCAAATATTTGCTTGCTCATGAATAAACAAGAATTTTTTCCCTATCTTATTTTTTTTATTTTGAACCTATATAAAATTTGCCACATTTTCTTTCTCTTTATTTAGTTCTTTGTTGTTGTTTTATTGTGTACCATTTAAGAGAGAATTGCAAACATCATGACATTTTGCCCCTAAAATACTTCAACATATATCTTACAAGATCATTCTCCTTTATAATCACAATATAATGATCATCTCACAAAAATTAGGGGATATTTTATTGCTTCATATTCATTTTTAAATATCTCCTAATTTTTGTGGAAATTGCACATTAAAACAGTATCATTGTCTAATAATATACAGACCATGTTTGGATTTCCCTGGTGTCTCAATTATGTCCTTTCTGGATAGCACTTTTTTTAAACAAATCCAGAGTCTAGTCAAGGATCACACATTTCATTTACTTGTCATATTTCTTTAGGCTCCTTTAATTTAGAGCAGTCCCAGTCTTTTTTGTCTTTTATGATGTTGACATTTTCTGAAGTCTTAAGAGTTGTTTTACAGAATGTCCTCAATTTGTATTTGTCTGATTCATTTTTCATCATTAGATATTTGGCAGGAATTTCTAAATGGGTGACAATTGCCCTTTCTGTTCCTTTCTCTAGAGCAGTGGTCCCCAACCTTTTTTGGGCCACGGACCAGCTTAATGTCAGAAAATATTTTCACAGACCAGCCTTTAGGGTGGGACGGATAAATGTATCACGTGACCGAGACAAGCGTCAAGAGTGAGTCTTAGATGGACGTAACAGAGGGAATCTGGTCATTTTTTAAAAATAAAACAGCGTTCAGACTTAAATATAAATGAAACAGAAATAATGTAAGTTATTTATTCTTTCTCTGCGGACCAGTACCAAATGGCCCATGGACCGATACCAGTCCGTGGCCCAGGGGTTTGGGACCACTGCTTTAGATGGCCCATGAATACTACAATATTTTGTCTGATGATTGAGTTTGTTCACTTAAGTGATTATCCATCAGTTTCTCCATTGTAAGAGTAGTTTTGTCCCTTTGTATTTACTAAATAATCTGTGGGATGATGTTTTGAGAGGATGTGACTATCTTATTCCCCAGCAGCATTTCATCCATTGTAGATTCTTATAAAGAGTGTAATTATAATTATAGGCTGGATAAACTGCATGTCCATCCACATGATGTTCATGAATGTAAGTGAGGGATAACTTTAACCACAGTTGTACTATCAGTTATCCGACTACATACAGAACTAAAGTGTAAGTTTAAAGGGAACATAGTGACATGAAAACCTGGATCAACAAACTACCTTTTAGGATGGGTCTGGGCCCTCTACTAGTGGGTATTTTTTAAGTGGCGCTAAAATGGCATCCTGAAATTACTATCCATTGTTCTGTGGTTATAACAGTGTAACTTTGTCCTCATACTTAATTTCTAGGAGGATCAGCTGACTTATTTGGTGGATTTGCTGACTTTGGCTCAGCTGCTGCATCAGGCAATTTCCCTTCCCAAGGTATGATCAGATCTGATTGGCCAGAAATCTAGGGGTGGTAAAAAGGCTATCAAAACAAAACTCCCTCCCACATCAGCTTATTTTTGGCAATTTTTTCCCCTTGTAGTATTTATTATATAATTCCTAATGAATTTACTCAAAAGTATATTATTGGGCCAGATGAATTGTGCCAAATGAATTAATTATGCCAAATGAATAATTTGGTAACAATCAGGTGCACCTAAATAAAATTGTTCTTTTTCATGAGTAACTCCTCATTTCTTTTTTTGGTGGTAGGGGGATAGTAGGGAGTGTGAATATGCATAAATAACCTCATTTTAGTAGCAAGGGTGTTGTAGTTTTACATTTAGCTTATGATATTCATGAATGAGATTCAGGAGCCTTTTCTTTGGGCAGGCTGTCTTACTAAAATTCATTTCCTTGTAATTCAGATATCTTAAGAGCATTTCTATGAAAAATAACTTCATTTTGACACATCCTTAAGTATTGAGCAGTTAAACCTCAGGCAAAGCTTCCTCACTCCATGTTAGATGAGAAATTTTAAAATGTGCTAGACTTACTGTGGTGACCATTTAACAATATATAAAAATATGGAATCATTATGTTGTATATGCCTCCAACTTTCTACAATAGGGACTCATAGATTCCCAAAGTTAAACAGCTACCACAGTATATGGCAGAGGTAGTAAATAAAAATATTAATTTTAAAAGGGAGAAAAAGGTAAGCCATTTACCTTAATTCTTGATGTTTAAGCCTATATTTTTCTTGGATATTGATTTTTATTTTTTGCCTTTTAGAAAATTGAAGTATAATTAACAAAAAATTTAGAGATAAACGTCTTAAACAGGAGGCGAGGCAGGGAGGAAAGATGTAATTTGACCAAATTAGTCGTTACTCATTTCAAGTAGTTATCATTGTTATGTTAAATGGGTTAAAATTTATATTTAGTGATGTCTGGTTTAGGTTTGTAAGGATTTAGGGAAAAAAGAGGCATGATTTTAATGTGGTTTGGGGTTATTTTGACAGCCTACTTGTGTAAATTTCAAGTATTTCTCAGAAACCAGAATTGTGGAGTAATTAACTGTTTCTTCTAGAAGTGTGGTTATGCCTTCCAAGGTTTAATATCTTACTTTAGGCAAATGAAAGTGGAAGATAAACATTGCTGAAATTTTACAGACTGCCTGTGTAATTCTCAAAGTTTTTATATTTATAAAGTTGCCTACTATGCAAATAATTCAAATATATTAATGTTGCGAAGTGATACATCTCTTCATCTGTATGAGTGTGATTAATATAACTTGATCACCGTTACGCAAGGGGCTAAACTGTTGCAACAATGATTAATCATTTCTGAACAATATATGCCCCACTAGAAATATCCTCCTCCCATGATTAATCATCTCATATAAAGTTTTCAGATGGGGCAACATGTTTTGTCCTAGTTTCCATTCTATTTCTGTTTTATCTATCAAGCAAATAGAAAATCAGCATAAAGTTTACCTTTATTCAACAATCTTCCTTAAACTAGTTTAAATTGTTTAATATATAGAACTAATTGTAAAACTCTTAATTCAGTCTCTTTTGTAAATAAGATCAAAGGCATGTTTTAGTAAAACCCTGGGGTAATGAATATTAGCCCAGTTCTTGTATTAAATTGTTGGTAGAGCTTGGGTTTCTAAGTGAGTTATTTTCTCTATTGAGGGCACTTACATTTTAATATGGTAACAGAAGAATATAATTTTAACGTTTTAATGTTCTCTTGATATTTAGTATAATGAGACACAGTATCGCAGTGCTTGGTTACCTTTTCACCTAGAAAAAAATGTATTTCCAAGTTGTAAGGGAACAGGAGTGCAAAGATATGGTGGTAATTAACTTGGAAACTCATACTGTTTGCTTTCAGATGTGACAGTTTATATGTAGCTCTTTATTCACCTTTGTTTTTTCAACTTCCATTAATTCATATATATCTTTAATGAAAGGTTTATTTACTTAGAATTGTGTATAACCTAGTTAAAAAACTTTTGAAAGTAACATTTGCCTTTATATTTATTGTGTTCCAAGTTGTTAATATTCCATATGAAGAATTTATAAACTTGACTTACACTCTGTATGACATACCTGAAAGAAAGAGAATGGCTCTGCCTTGTCTTTTCACAGTTAATCCAAAGTAAAAATAACAAACGTTCAATGACACTTAACTGTGTGTTAAATTATTCACTCTTTACAACTTAGATTTGTTTCTTTTGTTGTTCTTTTTTTTTTAAGTGAGCCACAGAGAGGGTTAAGTAGCTTGCTCAGGGTTACACAGCTGTTAAGGTACAAAATCCATACTCTTAAACAGCAGTCTTGTAATCAACATATTATCAACTTTTATATTACTGAATACATTAAATCTTAAACTTGTTGTAATTATACTTTGAAGTGTAGTGATACTCTTTCTTTTCCCTCTTTAGACTATCCTCCATATTTTATTTAAATAGCTGCAGTCCTATTTGAAGCAAGCAATGTACTAAGGTTATATATGTCATGGCTGTCTACAGCCCTTTTATTTTTAACAGAGCATGGCCAAATGAGTGAGAACTTCTTGCATAAATTTACTAACCCTACTTTTAATTTTGCTGAGTTTTTTTCTCCATGCTTTTCTGCTTTTGTTTCATAAATTTAATCTAATGGAATTGGGGTTTTATTTACATGAAACAGTATAAATTGTAGTCTGATTTCTCATTGAACCTTTCCAGATAATAAATGAATGAAATGAGTTGAATTCTCTGATATTACTGTCTCCTTGCATGAGAATTCTGGATCTCCCAGTAAAAAGTTTAACCAGTTATTTCTTCTTGCTTTCTGGGGTTCTGGGGTCGCAGGTAGTTCATATTTGTTTAGCTGGAACCATATTTGATGTGCGAACTTAGGCTGAAGGGAAGTTTTGATTGTACTTTCTATGTGTCACCTCAGACCTGCTGAGAGATGGATTTTACTTTATCTGTGGGAGTTTAATTTTTTTCTTTGTCACCTTGTTAACACTCATGGAATATTCATGAGAGAATAATGTCCAGATGGAGATGGTACCTGCAGATGTTAATCTGGATGGACACAGATCAGCTCTAATTTGTTTCAGTTCGTAGACTGTTATATGTGTACTGTGCACTTCAGAAAGTTTCTTACCCTTCTTCCTCTCTCTCTCTCTCTCTCTCTTTCTCAGTAGCTGCAACTAGTGGGAATGGAGACTTTGGTGACTGGAGTGCCTTCAACCAAGCCCCAGCAGGCGCTGCGCCTTCCAGTGGAGAGCTCTTCGGCAGTGCCTCGCAATCGGCTGTGGAACTTACCAGTGGCTCCCAGCCGGCGTTAGGCCCAACTCCAGCTGCCTCAGGTTCTTCAGACCTGTTTGATCTTATGGGCTCATCCCAGGCAACCATGACATCTTCCCAGAGTATGAATTTCTCTATGATGAGCACTAATACTGTAGGGCTGGGTTTGCCCATCTCAAGATCACAGGTGAGTTGTCTGCCTCCCTTGGAAATTATGACTCATAATTTTTGAGATGCTCCAACTAATCTAATGGTAGATTAGCATTTTACATGTTTTTCCCTGATATGGTCATTTGAGGTCTAAAGGGCAAGTCTCTCACTTCTCTTGTTATCCATGCAGTCAACCATGGTGCCTTGCACAGCAGAGGCATTTGCTAAAATTTATTGAATTAGTTTAAAAAGTAGTATTTAATAGTTTAAAAAAATTTTTAGAAGAAGGAATAGTGATCCCAGCATACCTCATAGATATTCCAGGTTTGATTACAGACCACCACAATAAAATATAGTAAAGCAAGTCACATGAATTTTTGGTTTTCCATTGCACTTAAAAGTTACATTTATAATATACTGTAGTCTGTTAAGTGTGCAATAGCATAATGTCTAAAAAAACAATGTATATACCCTAATTTAAAAATACTTTATTACTAAAAATGCTAACCATCATCTGAGGCTTCATTCAGTGAGTCATAATCATTTTGCTGGCAGAGGGTCTGGCCTCAACATGTGTCTGCCAAGTACAATAAAAAGAGGTATTCCTGTATTGGCTTTGCCTGTGACCATCATTCACTCAATTAAATCTCTGTGTTCTTTAGGAAGTATCACTTACTGGTTGCAAACAATCATTGCTAATAAAAAAAAATAATTCATTAAAATAATGAACATTCTTCCATCTTCTGGGCCTGCTCTGCATTATATAATGTTTATATAGGCTTTTCTGTCAGCTCTTATTTTCATAAAGGAAAATTAAAAGTGAGAGCTTTTTAATTCATTTTTTATAGTTCTATCTAAATGACCTAATATTAGCTTAGAATTTGAGTAAATGTGGGTTTAGAATATATATATCTGAGTTGTACCAGGAACTTGCTATTTTTGATTGAAGCTATTTACAATATTTGTGTATGATGCTGATTACGCATTTTAATGTGTAGATTCCTTCTTTTGGGTGTTAAGATGAAGGAAGAGAAAAAGAAGCAGAAGGTGACTGCTCTTTATAACAGAAATTAGATCTAACATTAAGGAAAGGGACATGAAAGCCACACCAATACCTTTAAATTGAAATATGCCCCTCTGAACAAGCCCAAGCCAGTTTATTTTTGAGTTTCTTTTATATGATCTAAGTATAAAGCCAATCTTATTTGCAACCTTAGTTCCAACCATGCTGTGATTCTTTGCATTGGTACATTTTAAATTGTTCCTATTGCTATTCCTTTCCCCTTTTCTTTTCTCTTCAGTTATCCTTTGTCACTAACTACCAGGCACCTCTGCTTCTTTCTCCTGAATTTCTCCTTTCTCCTGAACTGGTCCATATATATCAAGCTCAGTTAGTCAATAGATAAGTATATGGATTAGGGAAATATCAGTCAGGATATATGAAACATAATTTGCTGTTTTGATTGTTGCTTTCTATAATAGGAGAAATCATATTCTGAAGTCCATTTTGTAAGAATAAATATTCTACTTGTATATTTCCTTAAAGCTATACTAACCTGAAGTTGATAGTTGTCGATAGTTGTCCTGGGTGGGTGGCTTCTGGGCTTTGGGTGATGGGAGGATAATTGTTCATGTAAATATGTTGTTTATTTCTGCCCCAAACATGATTTGGACTTCAGAAAAACATTTTAGGGAAGTAAGTGATTCAGGATATTGAAGACCTTAACATAGAACATTTGTAGTTCTTTTTAGTTTGAAGAGTTTATTACAAAGTTTAGTATATATTTAGATATTTGGAGTTACTGTGATTAAACTGCCATCCCATAATCTATATAGAGCAGATGCTTAATTTTTAGAGCATTTTTCTATTTTCCAGCCTTTGCAAAATGTTAGCACAGTGCTGCAGAAGCCTAATCCTCTCTATAATCAGAATACAGATATGATCCAGAAGTCAGTCAGCAAAACCTTGCCCTCTACTTGGTCTGACCCCAGTGTAAACATCAGCCTAGACAACTTACTACCTGGTATGCAGCCTTCCAAACCCCAGCAGCCATCGCTCAATACAATGATTCAACAACAGAGTAAGTTGCCACAGATTTCCCAGTTCTTTGTGTACATGCAATCTTTTGCCCTGATGCCAGGATTGCTTCAAGCCATGAATAAAATACGTAACACACTATACTGATAGCAACTGTGTGTTCACTTAAGATTTTTTTCAAATAATACTTGTTATTCCTCCTGCCATGTTGAATTACTTTGTATTTTATTCTTGGCATGAAATAAAAATATTTGTTGTAAAATTTTTTCAGATTAGGCAAATATGACAAAGATACAAAAATCATCTGCATTCCAAATCCAAGGATGATCGCCATTGTCATATTTTTTTCCATCTTTTCTGACTATTTTTTTTTGTTTGTTTGTTTGTTTTGGTTTTTTTTTTCCTTTTTCTGAAGCTGGAAACGGGGAGAGACAGACAGACTCCCACATGAGCCCGACCGGGATCCACCTGGCATGCCCACCAGGGGCAACGCTCTGCCCACCAGGGGGCGATGCTCTGCCCCTCCGGGGTGTCGCTCTGCCACGACCAGAGCCACTCTAGCGCCTGGGGCAGAGGCCAAGGAGCCATCCCCAGCGCCCGGGGCCATCTTTGCTCCAATGGAGCCTGGGCTGCGGGAGGGGAAGAGAGAGATAGAGAGGAAGGGGGGGGTGGAGAAGCAAATGGGCGCTTCTCCTATGTGCCGTGGCCAGGAATCGAACCCGGGTCCCCCGCACGCCAGGCCAATGCTCTACCGCTGAGCCAACCGGCCAGGGCCTTTTCTGACTATTTTTAATACTTGAGATCATTCTATATTTTCTTTCTTGCAGTTCTTATTCAACATTAAATTATCATTTTTTATGTATTGAATATTCTTTAAAAATTTTTGGATATTTATAGTTATCATATTAGTGTACAATTCTTCTATTGTTGGTTACTTTGGTTATTTCCAGCTTTTTGCTATTATAAAGACCTCCATGGTTTGTTTGTATAAATCTTTGTGCTTGTGGGTTTTTTCCTTAATGTAATATTCTAAAAATATGTAGAATGAGTCAAAGGATATAAACTTTTTTTAAGGTTTTTGGTACACAATAGATCTTGACAACTTATTAGGTTGGATTCCACAATAGATTTTGTGGGAATGATTTTAAAATACCTCATGTTTTTCTCCAGCCCACTCTTACTGTTTCTACATTTTGGGGAGATCAGAGCTAACAGCCACTAAATATTTCTCAAGAATAAACAATGCAAGTTAATTGATTTCTTATAAAAATCACTAAAAGAATTATATTGGGGCTTACAGGTAATGATGGTCAGAAAGATTATATTAGTTTTTTGCTCTATGAATCTAACAATTCAATGGGTTAAAGTTATTTTGTCTCTTTTCTTCTGGTAGATATGCAGCAGCCTGTGAATGTGATGACCCAAAGTTTTGGAGCTGTGAACCTCAGTTCTCCATCGAACATGCTTCCTGTCCGGCCCCAGACTAACACTTTGATGGGGGGACCCATGCCAATGAGCATGCCCAATGTGATGACTGGGGCCATGGGAATGTCCCCTCTTGGAAATACTCCAATGATGAGCCAGAGCATGATGGGCATGAACATGAACATAGGGATGTCAACTGCTGGGATGGGCCTGACGGGTACAGTGGGAATGGGCATGCCCAACCTAGCCATGACTTCTGGAACTGTGCAGCCCAAGCAAGATGCCTTTGCAAATTTTGCCAACTTTAGCAAATAAGAGATTATAAAGGAGCAGATTGAATGAAGGATTTTTAGTGGTGCAGATAGGTGATGTTGGGATGGAAAATGCTAATCAACTTCCCTCTTCTCAATTAATTAAAATAAACCCATGTAAAGAACCAAAAACGCTGTTTTATAAAAGTGAAATATCTAGTATTTCAGATGGACAGGCAAGGGCACTTCAAATAAGGCAGTCGATCATTTTTCCCAGTGAGAACTGACCAATGGGGTAGTGAGACCATTGAAAGAAAGCCTTTATAAATTGAAGAGCCCATTTTAACATCATAGTTTGTGGGAAGACTGGAATAGGGCTGAATAAATGTTTGAAACTAATTTTATACTTTTCTTTTCCTGAGGAACTTGATTTTTCTGTCCCTGAAACACCTTGTCATAATGGATCTGTTCCTTTTACTACCACTCTTGAGTCCATTTATGAAATCATTAAAGTTGGATGATCAGTTTTTTATAAAAAAATATATTTTTATCCAAAAAAGGCATACATATGTGATTATGGCTAAATCAAAGGTAACTGGAATGTATATACTTTTGCTAATGTTCCAGCAACACTGCTATTAATTACACTATCCAAATTTTTATTGTAACAAAACCTCTTTAAGTAATTGGTGATAGCTATGGGACTTTTTCCATAACTTCTGCTCTAGTTATCCTGTGCAGAACTAGGAAAAATATTTTTTTCAGGACTGCTCTATGGTTTCCTTTAAAAGAAAAAACACCCTCCAGTATTTTTGTTTGTTTTTAGCGGTCATTATTTACAATTTGCAGTGATTAACTTGGCAAGGCTTCCTTCCATGTTTGTCCCTGTAGCTACCATTTTACAGTTAGCAACAGTCAAAAGAGAAAATTATTTATTTTTATTTTTTTGGTGTCTTTTCAAAAATGGAAAAGATAAAAACCATTAAGACCTTAAGTTAAATATAAATGTTAGAACTCAACAATGTTGGCTTTTAGATTTTATACAGTATTTGTTTTGTTTTGGTTTCGAGTGTATATAATATGACATTAGCAAAATGGTTCCAATAGAGAAGTTAAGTATATATTCTTAAAGGAGACCTGTAGCAGTCAAAGATTTTATTGATTTAATGACAAATAAAGGCAATTAATTAAAATGATTGTTTTCCTGCTGTAACTGCATTAAGCTCACATGAGAAATCATGATTCTAGAGTTTGGAATGCAAAACTATTCCACCCTCAAGCTGGAAATATTTTTTAAAATAAGTACATAATATAGGCATCAAATTATTACCTCCCCACTTTGTGTTGAAATTTTTTTATTAAATTGGTAGAACTTTGTTTCCATTGTATTCATAATGTTCTGTTACATGTAACATTAAAATGTTCATTAAAATCAATGTTGAACTGCTTTTTCTTTCACTCTCTTTGACATTTGAGATTGTTTGGGAAAAAATAATTATAATTTGGGCAAAGTAATTTTTATAAATAATTTAAAATTATTTAATGTCTTCTCTATTTTTTCTTATCAGACTCCACTGTTAGGAATTAAAAATGAAGCAGCAAAGATATCCTGACCTACTCCATTCTTGCTAATGTTCTATCTACAACATTTCTAATTAGGCAGAAATTCATGTACTTCTGCTAAGTGGTAATGAAAAGTGATTCATTTGCTGAATAAGAGATGAGAAAGTGTAATTAGCTGACTGCGGTTTTTAATCTTTCAACAATTCACTTGTTTAAATTAGTCTCAAAGAATAAGAGCTTTCAAGTGTTGTTACTTCAGAGCAGTCAAGCCAGGCTCCGGTGGCAGTATGGAGAATATCCTCACTGATATTTAAAACCCATAACCTTAAGTGAGTTTTTCTATAAAATAAGAGATATAGCATCACCTTTATATGGTTCTTGGCGAAATAAGTATTTTGTTTCTAAACTTTTGTGTTTAAAATTTTTTTTTCTAATAAAATGAAGATTTATCTCAAGCATTTTTCTGTACTATGATTTCTTCCTATGTTGTATCTGGACAGAAGGAAGCTCCCACCTCAGGCATTGCACCTCAACATACAGTTTGCTATCTTACCTGTATTTTTTGTTTCAGAGCCCATGAAAGCAAAACAAGACTTGCCTCACTGGAGGTCCATCCACTGTAATAATGATTTGTCTCTGTTACTAAGGGATACTTCAAAGAAAAGTTCTAATACCCCAAGATCATTTGGAGTTGGCAAGAAAATACTCTCCTTCAGTAATCTATTGGGCTCTTTTTTGCCTATCGTATACTCCCTTTCAACAGCTTCTCTGTTATATCTACTTTTCATTCTGCCTAATATTTTGGGGGGTGGAGGGGGAAATAGTTATTGTGAGTCTCCACTGCCACTCCAGATGCACTTTTACTTCTGTGATATGATCTTCAGGAACCATTAATGAACACAGTGTTCTAGTACAGTATTATTTTGAATGTTTCCTTTACTGTTTAACATAAACTGCCTGAATGATATCGATAATGGTATTGGTTTTGTGGTAGTCACTAATAAGTTGAGACCTAGAATTACTTGTATTTGGAGGGAAGGGTTAATACTTTTTTTCTTCTCAAATATTTATATGAAACACATTAGTAAAGTAAAGCTAACTGTCCTTATGAGCACACCTTATGGCAAATGGGCTTCTAAGATAAACTGGCTTTGTGTTTCAGCCCTCCTGGGAGACAGCACTGTATTGTGGAAAGAGCTTGGACTTGGAAGCAGACAGCTCACTGGGTGACACCTGGTCAATTACCTGACTTCTCTGGGCCCTAATACATTTTTTTTCTATGAACTTAAAATCTGGAGGTGTGGATAATTAACTGAAATGATGAGTGAAATCCACCAGCACTGACATTTGCTTTAAATGTTTCTCTGCTTCCCATTTTTATGTAAATGCACTTACATATCAAAAACTTGCTGTACTAAAAACTTCATGTGCGTGTCATTTAATGCTACACAGCAAACCCTAAAATTCATTCTTCCTAAAAGCAGTGTGTAGTGCAGAAAGCCTGAGGGACTTGTACTAAACTGATTTCTAATTGAGGATTTTCCTATCTGCCTGAATTTTAATTCCACTTTCTTTTTTTAAAAGAAAGGAAATTGTAAATAGCTGTTTTGTGAATGTGTTGACTCATGTCTCCTACCACATTAGTGCAGATGTGAGGGAAAAACTACAAAAGTGAGCTCCTGGTGTGAGATTTGCCACACTAATAACCCTCAGAATGGTCTCAGCTTTTAGAAGTAGAGAACTCAATTTTTTATTGACTTCTTGCAGATTTGTTAACTAAGTTCTTACTATTCTTCTAATAACCCAGTTAAGCAATCAGATATAAAGATGGAAAGAAAAATATCTGTGAAAGAGAATTTTTGGTTGACTTAATTCGTTATGACCTTAATTCTGTGTGTCTTTAATAACGGTGGCCTTGCTAATGCCGTGTCCCTTTTAGACATTGGTAGCTAGTTGCACCCTTTACTCCGTGCTGCTTAGGGGGAAGGTGGGGGGCGCTGGGAATCAGCATGAAGCCAATTCAGATGCTTAGCTTCCCAGGGATTTGGGAGGGATCTGAAAGTCAATGGCAAACGGCTTTCATCTGTGACTAAAATAATTGTCATTACTTTAAATGAGGCCTGGACTATGAAACCCTATAATTCTTTCCCATTTGATTTTTCTTAACCATACATCTTGCAGTTGTGTTCTTTAAGGGTTTCAAGCACACTCTTCACCTTGTAATGAGATAAGAGTGCTCAGAGTTGGTATAAGGAGCAATATGGTCTCAGGACCCTTTTTACACTCTTAAAAATTATTAAGGATGCGCTGTCCAGGTGGCTCCCTTGGTTAGAGCATCACCGTGAAGGGCAGAAGTTGCCGGTTTGGTCCCCCATCAGGGCACACAGAAACAGATTGATGTTCTTGTCTCTTTCTCCCTCCCTAAAATCAATCGATAATTAAAAATCATTAAGGACCCCAAAGAGCTTTTGTTTTTATGGGTTATATCTGTCGGTATTTACTGTATTCACAATAAAAACTGAGAAACTTTAAGAGTATTGATTTTGCAGTAACCCATTACCTGTCAAATTACAATTTCATAAACTATATTTTCTAGAATAAAAATTTGTGAAGAGTGGCATTGGTTTTACATTTTTGAAAGTCTCTGAATTACCTGGCTTAATAAAATAGAGCTGGATTCTCCTATCTGCTCCTGCATTCAGTCTAATGGGCTATGGGTTTTTATGGAAGTATGATACATGGGAAACGTCCAGGCTCAGGGACACATGGTTGGAAAGAGTGGAACCTCGCAGGTCCCCTGAATGGGTCTCAGGCTCCACAGTGGTCCCCAGGCCCCACTTGGGGAACTGCTGCTATTGTGAATTAATGGAGATTATTTCCAAGTAGCTATGTACCCCTTTGCTTGATTTATTCTGGTTTATAAAGTGATCTACCTGAGGTACAACGAACTTAGTTTCCCCCTTCACTTCAGTCACAAGCAAAAGGCCTGTCACGTGAGATTGCTCTCTGGATACTGAATATTAAAAATTGGTGCCACCATACCTTTTGCTCAGTTTTTTAGAATATTTCTTCTGATATATAGTGCACATTTACTAGTTCTTATAAGTATGAAGAAGTAAGTTTCTTACCCACTTTGGGTTTTTTAGAAAAGCTTAGACTGAGAGACTGAATGTTGCACTTGGTGAACCTCTTTTTTCTGTCTTTTGAGAAGAGGGAATATATTGGGTCAATCCTGAAGGCCTGGCAACCTGGTACACTGTGTTCTCTGGCAAACACTTCACAGAGGATATGGCTGCAGAAAGAGTGCATCCATGTTCATAATGTTTCTTAGAAGTCCTACATAACTTTGATCCCCGAGACTAGAGGAGTCCCGCCCGGTTTCCATCCATTTCATGAAATGGCAGTAGCGAGCTTTGTGGGCACCTGACATACACCAGCTCCCTTCATTCTCACAACCTACGGAACAGTGACCTCTCTCTGATAACAGCATAGGCACGTCAGAGATGAAATAGCCAAAAGTGGCTCTGAAAAGATTGCTGTGCAGGTCCCCAAACTGAAGACTGTTGATTTGCAATTCCTGACCACCACCGTCAGCCTTCAGTAAGAATGTTCAGTAAAGTTTTCACTACAGAAAGAGGAAGGGAATCCTAGACAGAATTCCCTCAGATCCCAGAAGAGCTTTGTTTTGGAAACTAGTGCATTTTGTAGGCAAGGGGTCATTTTTTGTTAATGAATGAGACACTGAAGATGTGATCTTTTGTGTCTGGTAATTTATATACCAGTTTTATTAAACTATTTCCTAAAATGTAGCTAAAATAGGAGGTTGTGGAGTAGGTTCCAGTCCTAGATTTTATTTTTATGATATTTTCACTTGTCAATCTTCAAAAATTAAATCAAGGAAAGCAAGACTAAAAGTCATGATAAAAATGTAGAAAATCCAAACCCTCCCAGCTAGGAAGTGAGACTGCCATACAGCAATAGGCCACTAAACCAGAGAACCACTACCCAAAATTCCTTCCATGTGTTTACCAGAGTTCCCATGTGCCTACTGCCTGCCCCATCTTCAGTTATATACCACGGTGACTACACGTGGAAGTGTGTGCGTGTATAAGTGTTCTGAAGGAGATAACCAAATTGCTGTTACACAGGAACAGGAGAGGCCTAATCTAGACAGGGTCACTCAAGAAGGCCTCTCCGAGAAGGAAGCTTTTATGCGGCGATCTGAGAATGATGAAGAGGAGCCAGCCATGTGGACTACACATGGGAAGACCAAACGGAGAAAGAACCTTATGAAGTTTAGTGGGTGGAGTAGGAGCTCAATGGAAGAGGGATAGAACTGAGGAGACAGGCAAGGTGGTAATGACATACTTGGTGTCTAGGGTGCTGAGATAAATAATTACTTCACTCTCCTCAAAAGTTCCTCAGAGAGGGCTATGACCACCAGCGATTGTCTATTCTGAAGGTCCCATTTGCTTTCATTGCCATGGTTGTCATAGGACTTCCTTTGAAAAACTTGACTTGGACTTTAAAAATCTTGAATGGAAAATTTGCATGACAATAGTTATTTAACTGTCAATTAATAATGAAATATGTTAACAGTTCATTTATATATAAAAGATGAATATTTATATCTAAGGGGGTGTTTGTAAGTACAAATTGAGTATTTCAAACACTGATAATATTCATTTGCATATTATAGTTTATGGAGTGGATCTGCACATTTCCTTCCAGATCTTCACAACAGCCCTAAGCTAAGAAGGCAGGGCAGTCACTATCCCCTCATTACAGATGAGGAAACAGGCTCCGAAAGATCAAAGTAGTGAAGCCAGGTCTCCAAGGACAGGTCTTTGGAATCCAAATCCAGTTTTATTCCACCACCCTCATTACTCCTCTAGTATTTCAGACCTTTTAATAAAGGTTGTACATGCCATTCAGATAAACTGTCAGCTTTTTCTTGCTTACCCCTGATCTCTGACTACGTTGTTTCAGATGCCATGAAACACTCCACACATAGTAGACAGCTAGTAAATGGTTGTAAAATATAATTTTTAAGTAAGCACTGAATGAAGTCTATTTGCATTTCTAAAGATCAACAACAGGAGCAAACAAAAACTGATCTCTTCTGAAGAGTAAACTTTTTGTTTGTTTTTAAAAAATGGTGATAGGACTTAGAATAAGATAGTAGCCAAATCTCAAAAGCAAAAGTTTCAGCAGATTTGTAACAGTATAACACAGTTTCCATCAGTGGTTAGAAGACATGGTAAGAGCAAGCGACAGGAAAGGTGGAGACTTTGCATTGCTTGCTTAAGGATCCATTTCAAAAAGTGCACTGCATGCTTTCTAAAGGTGTGTGCTCTTGCCTGACCTGTGGCGGCACAGTGGATAAAGTACCAACTTGGAATGTTAAAGTCACTGGTTTGAAAGCCTGGGCTTGCCCAGTCAGGGCACCTATGAGAAGCAACTGCTACCAGTCAATGCTTCCTGCTCTCCCCCCTTCCCTCGCCTCTAAAATCAATAAATAAAATCTTAGAAAATAATGATCTTATTTTTGTGCTCTTGGCAATGTTTTATTTGATCCTGTGATTCTTGCACTTGAGAAACAGATTTGAGATAGCAGCAACCAAGTAAAAGTAGAAATGGAATGTCTAGATTTAAGTTGTTCTCAAGGAAACATTTGAGTTGACATCTTTAGATGGGTTTTAAAGGGCATTTAGAAATACCTGGCAATTTGAAAACCCTAGTTTGATTGCCAATAATTAAACTATCTTATTTTTTATAGGAAAAAATACAAACTTAATGAAAAATATAAGATGAAGTTTGAGGCATAAGTTACACAAATAACCATCTTTTATAGAAAAGTGATAAGATTAGAGAAAATATTAAAGTATTTTTACTTTTAATTAATTTACTAGATATATCAGTGTTATCCTTTGGACTTCATTCCCATAATGAACCAATGAAAGGATATTGTAACTGAAATTTACCTTTTACATACTTTTAATTCCTCCAACATAACAGTGTGTTTATGTATGTTTCCATACACACACTATCTGTCTCTTTATATAAATATATAATAAAGGTTGGCTCTTAAATACTGTCTCTTTACCAAAATTTTTAGATGTCCCGAGAGTTCCAAGATTTAAATGATAAAAAGGGTGCCATAAGGTACTGCTTTAGTAATTAACTGGTTCTTTAATACGGCCTCAATTACTTTGTTTCATGATAAGGAAAAAAAAAATGTTCCAAGACAGAGTTACATTCGACATCTGGGAACCTCCTAACAGCTGGCTACCTAATGAATATGCATCTGCTTAAGAGGCTGTAGACCATTAATAAACCAATAGATGTAAAGCAGAAACAATTTTTGTCAGCTTCAAATGAGATTGGATGCAATGTGCTGTGAAGTGTCACTGTCACATTGAATCGAGTTTGTGAGGTTAACAATCAAACTGTTATCTACTTCTTTGTAGCACTACACTTGTGCTAACACTCTTCCCAAATGGTGGCCACATTTCTGATGTACAATTTCTTTCTGCTGATGGTCTGATTGGAGGCTTACAATGTCTGTGCTTCAAAATGTCTTCCACTTTATTCCACTAAACTGTATGTCTGCCAAGACTCTTTAAAACAAAGGAGTCATCTTCAGGTAGGAAAGGCAAGAAAATATTAGGATCATATCAGTATGAGATGGACTTCAGTGAATGGGGAAATATTTAGAATGGAACTTCTGTGTTTCTTCAGGTAACTTGGGAACTGCTGGGTCCTTCTGAGGGAACCTTCACTCCCCATACAGAAGCGATTCGGGCACGGATAACCAGTCCAAATGAGACCCTCAGTAAGTTGGACACAGGGCCCTTAATCACACTCCATTTTATCCCCTTGGCCTTTTCAAGGAGAAAGTATAATACAACCTTATACTTTATTATTTTGGTTGCATCCTCATGCACATCATGGGAATAAGGTTTTAAAAAATAGGAATTAAGTCTCACCCATTCCCCACAATAGGAAAGTGATTTTTTAAAAAATAAATGTAGTATTCTATCAAAAGCTGAAAATTATTGTCTTTGAAAGAACCCTTAACATCAAAAACATATATAAAACCCTGTAATCTCAGTGTGACTCCTTTTTAAAATAAAATACCACTTTGAATTCCTACATAGAGATTATTGCCTTATTTGTGGGATAGAAGATCCATTTCCCCCCAGAACTATATAAAAATTACCATCACAACTACCACCTCATCTAACATTACTGACGGAAAACCAAAAACCAAAAACTTCAAATGATAGGTAGGCTCAGAGACAAAGGAAGTGATTTTGTAGGAAAGAACAGGCCGTCTTGTTCATGCAAATATGACAATATTATATACCACAATTCACTAGGAAATCATGTACATATTTGAATGTGCAATAATATACTCTTAACCCTGATTGTGGGGAAGCATTTGAAGAAATTCCAATGCCATATGCTGGCAGGCACTGCCAGCTAAGATGCAATCACATTTGTACTATTATCAGTTAAAGTATGATAAAAAAATAAATTTTCTTTATTCGGAAAAAAAATTTTCTGAAGGAATTGTGATGCATCTTGTATACACACTTGCATATCCTAGAGCAGGGGTCTCAAACTCACAGCCTGCCGAACAATTTTGGCCCGCAGACTAATCCACGAAGTTCAAAATATTTTGGATAAAATTAAGTAAGCCTAGGGGCCTACTTGTATTTTTCATTTCTCTAGCATCCTAGCTAGATATTAGCTTAGTTAACAGCAGTTGTGATGCGAACTACAGTTTCTGGTCGTTTTGTGACACTGAGTAAACTGCATGTACGATTGTGCTTGTTGTACTGATTTTTTTTTGTTTTCAACTGCAGTGAGAAAAGTGTTGCGTAACAGTTGCCTTTTGTAGACCTAGTGCGGCCCGCCGAAGGGCTGTGATCTTGCTCTGCGGCCCACATGCTGAGTTGAGTTTGAGACCCCTGTCCTAGAGGCTAGCAAATGAACAACTTAAACTCACGACAACGTAAATAGTAATATTCACTCACCCCTCATAACAACTACCTTTTGTTTTGTTATTCAATTCTTTTTTTTTTCACCTTTACCTCACCACTTTCCAAAACTATTTGGGGAAGATGATAGGTTCAGTTGGTTTCAGTTGGGAGCACCATCTGAGACGATGGTATTTTTCTTTGTCAAGATTATCTGTTATATTTGTATTGTTATATGGCAAGTCCAGGCGGGTCCCCAGACCCACACTGAGGATCTTTCCATGGGCTTCCCATAAAAGCTACACCCTCAGGAATCAGCCGTCAGTGCGGAAGTTTGTCAATTTCTTCAATAATGTTAAGTCGTTATTTTCTGTTAGTTATAGCTTCATAATTCTATATTTTATACTTGAAAAGGCTTTTTAATTCATTATTGAATGGTAAAAAACCACTTCAAACCTTTTGAAATGATGGCTGCACCAAACTGCATTCCCACCCACAGTGCACAAGGGTTCCATTTCTTATCAATACCATCTCACCAACACTTGTTATAGCCTGTCTTTTTTTTTTTTTTTTTTTTTTTTTTTTGTATTTTTCTGAAGCTGGAAACAGGGAGAGACAGTCAGACAGACTCCCGCATGCACCCGACCGGGATCCACCCGGCACGCTCTGCCCACCAGGGGGCGATGCTCTGCCCCTCCGGGGCGTCGCTCTGCCACGACCAGAGCCACTCTAGCGCCTGGGGCAGAGGCCAAGGAGCCATCCCCAGCGCCCGGGCCATCTTTGCTCCAATGGAGCCTTGGCTGCGGGAGGGGAAGAGAGAGACAGAGAGGAAGGAGGGGGTGGGGGTGGAAAAGCAAATGGGTGCTTCTCCTATGTGCCCTGGCCGGGAATCAAACCCGGGTCCCCCGCACGCCAGGCCGACGCTCTACCGCTGAGCCAACCAGCCAGGGCCTCGCCTGTCTTTTAATGACAGTCATGCTAACAGGTGTGTGGTGATATTTCACTGTGGTTTGTTTTTTAATTTAATAATTACACATAATTTTTTAAATTTCTATTTTTGTCAGGTGAGGTTGGCATTCCATTTATGGTAGTGATATAAAAGATATTTTTAAATGCATTAATTTAAATGAGATTGAGAAAATTTAAAAATACTTCTAAAATAACAATACCACGGTCCCCCAACACAGCAAAAATTGTGCTGATAACATGAGGAAGGCAAAATGGGGAACTGCTGGCATTTAAGGTAACTGCACATCTCTTTGAAAGCTAGGACCAGTGATCCCAACAGAAGCTCCACTGAGGGTCAACGGCCAGACTGGGCTGTGGAATGCATTTTCCATTCAGATTTTTTTTTTTTTTTTGTATTTTTTTGAAGTGAGAAGCGGGGGAGCAGAGAGACAGAATCCCACATGTACCTGACCAGGATCCACCCAGCATGCCCACCAGGAGGCAATGCTCAGCCCCTCTGGGGCATTACTCCGTTGCAACTGGAGCCATTCTAGCACCTGAGGCACAGGCTGTGGAGCCATCCTCAGTGCCTGGGTTAACTTTGCTCCAATGGAGCCTTGGCTGTGGGAGGGTAAGAGAAAGATAGAGAGGAAGGAGAGAGGGAAGGGTGGAGAAGCAATTGGGCACTTTTCTTGTGTGCCCTGGCTGGGAATCGAACCCAGGACTTCCACACACCAGGCCATTGCTCTACCGCTGAGTCAACTGGCCAGGGTCTCCATTCAAATTCTTATACAAGACATGTCCCAAACGCTACTGAGGTGCCCCTAGCAGTAGATCTGTTCCCCACCAACACAGAGCAGATTTCTACCAGACAACCATGTTCCCCTGGGTTACCTCAATTGTTCAGGGCGGTAATCTTCAATGGTTGGTTCACTCAGGCCCTGGGAGAACACCAGAGGGTCTGCCACAGCATGAGAAGGATGGAGTATCTATTTGTATTTATTTATCTAAAACACAAAAACATAAATTTTACTTATGATTAACAGGCAGAATGCCAGTGGAATAAATGTTTATTTTATAAATATACAATTTGTGGTGGGACACTAAACCTCACTTTATGGATAGGATGTTCATTTACAAAGGTTCAGTTACTAATGGGTGTGAGAAAGGAGGGGCTGAGTCCCAGGATGCGACCCACTTTCGTGTCTGTGGACCGTTTGCTCTGGACACACATGCTCTCTCACCCTATCCATCCCTGAGAGACGGCAGAAGAGCCTGAAGAATCCCCTCCTGAGTAAAAGATGTGTGTCCCAGGGGTCACTCTCACATGTGAAGGCTCAAAGCCTGTTCTTTTACAGTCCTTTTCAGACCTCCAAACCCAACCATCTTGCTCCCATTTCAAATTTTGAAAAGGAAAGAGGACCCAGGCCACTAATGGACTATGTTCCCAAATTTGTAATAATTTTTCTAGAAAAATAGTTCACAATAATTAATTTTCTAAGAAACGATCTATTTAATACTCAGTGTGGCAGAAATAGACATGTGCAATGACAATTTACATTGTTATAATGCCGTTACAATGCTAGTGATTAAATGGAACAAAAACTGAAACAAAATAAGTTTATTTTTTTTCTTTTTGCATTTTTCTGAAGCTGGAAACAGGGAGAGACAGTCAGACAGACTCCCGCATGCGCCCGACCGGGATCCACCCGGCAGGACACTCTGCCCACCAGGGGGCGATGCTCTGCCCATCCTGGGCGTTGCCATGTTGCGACCAGAGCCAGTCTAGCGCCTGGGGCAGAGGCCAAGGAGCCATCCCCAGCGCCCGGGCCATCTTTGCTCCAATGGAGCCTTGGCTGCGGGAGGGGAAGAGAGAGACAGAGAGGAAGGAGAGGGGGAGAGGTGGAGAAGCAAATGGGCGCTTCTCCTGTGTGCCCTGGCCAGTAATCGAACCCGGGTCCTCTGCACGCTAGGCCGACGCTCTACCGCTGAGCCAACCGGCCAGGGCCACAAAATAATTTATTTTGAACAGTGTGATAGTGAGAGAAAGCCACGAGAATGAGAAACAGACTTTTGAGAAGACTTGAAAAAACGTTCTAGTCTACTTCAAGGACCTAAGAGATGCATGGAACTAGTTTTTTCTTGTCCAAGTTCACTGCAAAACTCACAGCTCTTCTCTCAATACTCCAGTACCAGTCGTACACTTCTTTCACTTGCATTCCTGATTGGGAACCACCTTGGGTCCATGAAGAGGGAAAGGACAAATAGTCGTTCAACTCTGATGGAACTTCACCCATCAAAGCAGTTATTCATTAACATAGGGGTCTGCTTATATTTAACCTTCTCTTGTCTCCTTTGAAAAGAATGTTCTTAATACACCTCTCAGAGGTAATTCAGCTTGGGCTAGGAGTTGGATATACATATGAATTTTAGTAAAAACAGCCCCAGCAGTCCCCCAGATAAGGGGCTCAGGAAGGGAGAGGCACATTTTGCTGGACTGCTGTTTATTTCACAGTTGACAGAAATTCTGGGGACCCTTTTCGATGTTTTCTGTTAGAATGATATTGTTTCCCCACGTCTATAAGCATCACTCACAGATTAGAATGATATTGTTTCCCCACGTCTATAAGCATCAGATTTCTTGTTGGGGCTAGGTTTCTCTTCCAAAGAACTTAACATCCATGGGCAATGTAAAAATTTATAAATATTTTGAAAATAAAGTTTTATCAACACATCCTGAAGGTGCGAAACAGACTGGAAATCCAAAAAACATAGCTGTAACCAGTTGCAGAGCATGACAGTGACAGTAAGGAATAGAGCAGCCAGTTGCAGAGCATGGCAGTAACAGTAAGGAGTACAGCTGAGAACCAGCTCTCTGTAGTTCTGAACCCACCAGTGCACACACGAACAACCAAGTGCAAGTTCATATTGGAGTCTGACTGCAAAAAAAGTGGCCGCACTTGCAAAAGACTGATCATGATGGTGTCACCGCCCGTTCTCCCTGGCTCCCCCTGACCTGCCGCTCTCGCCCCTCCCTGTCTCTCTCCCTAGCTGCTTCCCCTTCCACCTCCACTAACTTCAAAAGTGCACAAAGCAGAAAACAGGTCACTCTGAGGGACGAACAAACTCTACATTGCTCAAGACCCTTCTGTCTATTTGCCAATGTCACTTTCTTCCAAGAGGCCTTCTGTGACGACGCAATCGCAAAGACAGGCCCAGTCACCCCCTCGGTCTTCCGTTCTCCTGTTGGCATGTTTTCACGGCACTTTCCACGGCCTAACGCAGCTGCTTCTATTTTGTTTCCTTGTGATGTCTGATTTCTGTCCCTCTTCCCCAATAGGATATAAACACCATGAGAGCAAGAAACTTGTCTGTCCAGTTCACCCCCAGTATCTCAAGTGCCTAGAACAGTGCCTGATGCCAGAGGTGCTCAGTAAATAAATGTCAACTAAACAAATAGCCTGGACTATCCAAGAAGATTACTCAGGCAGTTAACACAGTGCCAAATGGTAGTAAACAATCAATAAATAGTGGTTTTATTATATTTGCCAAGAAAAATTACCTGGCCTCTAGGATTTGAAAGTGTTCTTTCCCAGCCCAGCAAAATGATTTGGTTCCTCTTGCCTCACCCTGACCCTGAAATAAAATTCTACTCCAGGCCTAAGAACTGCACGTTATGGACACTAAGCCCTAGTCCCAGCATCTCTGTGCATTAGCAATGTGGGCTGAGTGTGATCCACAGACTCCTTTGAGGATACTGGGTGAAAACTCCCCACAGGCTTGGCCTCGGCTTTCTTTGTTCACTTTGTTTGCTTTGAAGACCTTAACAGAGTGCTGGGAAATCAATAAGCAAGGCTGTTGCTGACCCCGTGTGTGTCTCCTGATTCTCCTCTGGGAGGCTCCGCTCACTCCAACGCACTAAGTCGTGAAGTGCCCAACTCGGTCTGCAAATTAAGGCTCTTGTAGTAATCAAGGAACGCCGAGTTTAGCATGCTGTGGATTTTCCATCGTCAGTGTCATTAGATGAAACGAAAGTACACATTACAGGTTTGCATAATGAACAAGCCTCAAGTTAGGTTTGCTGTGATAGGGTTATCAGTCATCACACAAATTAATTATTTAGGAAAGCACTTTTTACTGTGGGTTTTCATTTAAGTTTCGCCCCTTGATGTATACGTGCATAAAAACGACGAATCCATCGGACACTGCTATTGTACTTGTGCATCTATCACTATCAGGCCTTTTTTTTTTTCATAATTGGTTTATTAATTATAGCATCTTAATGATCTGTTTAAAATAAATAAACCATTTGCACCATTTCAAAGGTATTTTGTGAGGCTCAGCTGATACTAAAATAGCACCAGCCTTATGTGCTTTTTCAGCAAGTGACCTAATTAGTTAATAAAGTAATTGAATATTAAAAAGGATGTTGCAAGTGATTAAAATTTAAGAGCCTTCAGAATGTTATTAAAGCTATAAATCATACATCACTGTTTTAATTTGCATAGCTACAGAATTACTAATGGTCCCGTGTGCACACAGGGCTTGGCAATTAGGTCGTTAACAAAATGTTGATGATGTTGAGGTACCAAATTCTTTCAACCTTTTTTGATAGCTACATAGAAACCTGCTTTTGCCAGATTAAATCTCTAACTGCTGAAATTCTGCTGGCTTCCTTTGACACGTATAGACATTCATTCACTCAACAAATACTTATGAATACCTACTGCATTAGGTATTTAGTATAATGATGGACAAAACAGACCCGATCCTAATGGAGCTTCCATTCTGGAGTTAGTTGGGCAGAGATACCAGCCATGCAGTTCTCTAGATTCATGTATATACAATTATTGTACAAAGTGTAATAATAGGAGCTAGGAAGGAAAAGTATAGGATTCTCCAAGAGGATTTTGCTCAAGGAATCTGACTTCATCTGGCAGGTTAGGGACCAAACACTTAATTCTAGGTGAAGGGACTCAGGAGACTGAATTCTTGTTTAAGGGAGAAATGCTTGATCAATCTGCCAATGGTGTGTAGGAAGGACTGGCTGAAGCTGTTGGTTGTTTACTCCACAGCCAACACTCTTTCCTGGCTAGCGGAATCCCAGTTCTGTCTGGGACTAATGCTATGCTCAGGGGATGTAGGCGCAGGTCCAAGGATAAACAATAAGACTTCTAAACCAATTACTGTGATCTCATAGCTCTTTGCCTATAACTGGTTTAAGATACATGTGTTATGAGGAACTCTTTCTGGAATAATTACCCACTCTGATAAAAAGAGATACACAAGGAGAACACTCATTTCCTCCAAGCTTTTGAATGTCATCACGAGAGGAGGTGATACTTGAAGCTACAGCAGCCATACTGAGACCATGAGGGGAAAGAAAAACAAAACACACACACACACACACACACACACTAAACTTGAGGCCTGATAACACTGAGTTGCTAAACCATCTCTGGAAACTTCAAATATCTTAATGTATGAAAGAATAAGTCTGAGTTGGATATTCTGTTACTTGCCACCTAAAGTGTCCTCACTGACCAGATGGGGTTAAAGACACTGGAACCTGAAAGGAAAATGAAGGGGCTAATATAACTGTCAGAAGAGCCGTGAAAAAATGCTAAATTATGTTGGGGTAGAATAGGAGGAACGGAAAGTAAGGTCAAGAACAGAGCTGAGGCACTGTAGACACAGTCAACAGAATTTGTTAACTCATTGGGTATCCAAGGCATCAGGTAATAGTAACTTCCATTCATCAAGTATTTCCTAGACTCCAGGCAATGTCCTGAGCATTTTATATGTAGTGTTTCATGTAATCATTTCAACAACTCTATGAAGTACTGTACTGTTGTCTCCGTGATTGGATCTTGTTTCAGTCACGCTGGGATTTCCTAAGTCAAATCTCAACAAGTCTCTGCCACCAGGGGGCGAAAACAAGAGTTATTACTCCAGACTCCTTCAGAAAGCTGCTGGCTAGATTGCTGCTTCCAACATTTTCTACTTTGTAACCACATAAAAATGTTAATAGTTTAAGGTACACATTGGGATAAACTGGGGGTGGGGAAAGACTTGGGGCATCCATAAGGGGCTTAGAAAAAGCCTTTATTACTCTTTCTTTCTATTATACAATCATAAGAAATAAAATTCAAAATTTAGAGAAGATATTAAATACTAAATTTATATTAAAATTCTAAAAAATAATTTCTTTAATTTTTAATGACAAATCTGCATTTTATTTTTATGAATATAGCTTTTTAATATCAGACTTTATGCTTGAATAGCAATTCCTGATGAAGATTTTAAAATCCCATCAAGACTTTCTAATGATGGCCTCTCCAAATTCTTGACAGTCATCACTAACTTGTATAAACTTTGTTTATACAAGTTAGTGATTTAAAAAAAAAATCCTTTGGCCCTGGCCGGTTGGCTCAGCAGTAGAGTGTCGGCCTAGCGTGTGGGGGACCCGGGTTCGATTCCCGGCCGGGGCACATAGGGGAAGCGCCCATTTGCTTTTCCACCCCCACCCCCTCCTTCCTCTCTGTCTCTCTCTTCCCCTCCCGCAGCCAAGGCTCCATTGGAGCAAGGATGGCCCGGGTGCTGGGGATGGCTCCTTGGCCTCTGCCCCAGGCGCTAGAGTGGCTCTGGTCGCAACAGAGCGACGCCCCGGAGGGGCAGAGCATCGCCCCCTGGTGGGCAGAGCGTTGCCCCTGGTGGGCGTGCCGGGTGGATCCTGGTCGGGCGCGTGCGGGAGTCTGTCTGACTGTCTCTCCCCGTTTCCAGCTTCAGAAAAATACAAAAAAAAAAAAAAAAATCACATTTTAAAAACCATTTCAAATTCTACAACATTTGGGTCATAGTTAAAGAGTCTAACAGCTCTTCCTTTTCTTTCATTGACAATTGCACTGTTGAAATTTTTTGATTGTGTAAATTTTAAATCTTTGAGAATTTTCTCAAAGTATATATTTCAAAATAATGGGAATGCTTTAGTTCATAGACCGCTCATGCCTAGCTAGAGTAGCTGCTATGCACAGCCAGCTTGGACACCACCGAAAGGGCATGTCAGTCACAGAGGGAAGAATCCAACATGTGTGAAGACAGATCTGGCACTGTGCCCGCCCAGGAGCCCGCTGCCCTCTCCCCGCCCCTGGTGAACTTCCTGCTGGCTCCACTCTGGCCTGGTGCTGTGCTTCTTGCAGGGTCAGCTTCATGGATGCCTAGCAGGACCCCATGCTTAGGTCAATGCTCTGCTGTCACCTTGAAATGGTTTTTGAACAAGTGGCCCTGCATTTCCATTTTTCACTGGGCCCTGAAAATTATGCAGGTGGTGATGACACCTGGGGCAACTGGGACATGGACTCCTTTGGTAGCTACCCTGTACCAGGATGGGCACGGGCATATGTTACCTCTGGCTTTTGTGAAGCAATTTCTTAGCTGCTGCACTCAGCTCCTCGACAGGAAGCGTAACAATCTGCATGTCACCAGGCCCATGAGGTTCCATGTTCGCATAACCATAGGCCACACCTTTCTAGCTTGTTCCATTCAGCCTCCTCTGAGGGACCCTGATGAAGCTGTTGATGCTTGTGCTTAGAGGTGACTGGCCAAATTGTTCCAGCTACCCTAAGAACTGAGGTATCACTTATACAATTCAAGATGTGATGGCTCACCATTTGGCAGTCCTATGCAGGATGAGTTTTCAGATATGTTACTTTCTGGTAAGATCTCTGTGACCAGAGAAATCTGGTAGGTCATTGGTGATATCTTTCAAAATGAAGAGTCAGTATTAATTTTTGAATACCCACCCACTCAGTGCAGGAGAACCTAGATTTGAGGCACAATCATTGAGGGTTATATCCAGGATGGACTGGTGTGAAAGGTAGAGTGAGAAGAAGACATTCAGAATCCTGGGCTCTTTCTCTGGTACATGAGGCTTTAAACCAGTCTCTCTCAACCAGTTTGAAGTTGGAATCTCTATTTCACTCTTGATTTGATGTCATAATAATCAATCTCTCTATTAAAATTATATATATATATATATGCATATAAATGTCTCTCCCTCTATACACACACACACACACACACACACACACACACACACACAAACAGTTCTAAGCCAGGTCAGAACAGATGACTCCCAGCACAGGGAAAGGCAGCTTCTGCCAAAATACTTTTCACAGAGCAACAGATGTGCTCAAACTCTGGGGACAGGGGAGGAGGGGATGAGAGGCCTTGCTGAGGCATAATTGGATTTGGCAAGGGTAGGGAAGAGGCCATAACAAGAGCATCAGATTCCTCACACAGAATACCAAATGAACTAATCACTTTCTGCCCTCAAAGACAAAGATCACAAGTATGCATTGCATTCATCTTAGAACAAGCCATACAAACAGAATCCTAATGGATCATTCTTAAGTACAATTTTATACTGTTTTATATAAATACATACAGCACACTCTCTAATTATACAATCTTATCTAGCAAGTATTGTGCAACAAGAACATTGTAGATGTTAACAGAAGGCCTTTCCCTGCTCTTTACCATGTGAGTGTGTGTGTGTGTGTGTGTGTGTGAGAGAGAGAGAGAGAGAGAGAGAGAGAGAACAGTCATTCAAAGTAGTTCTTGTGGTTAAAGTAGTCATCGGGTCCATGTGCAATAGAAAAAGCTGTAATTGCATTCCTGCCTCTTAATATCTTGATTTTCTGGTATAAGTAAGTCTTCTGGCACTTATAAAATGGTCTGCCCCCTTGCTACCTATTAATGACTTTCCAAGGGTGATAAGGAAGCTATAAAAGTGGGATAAGCCAAGCAGCACTGAAATAATGGGAATGACTGAAGCAAGAATCCATAAGGGGTTACACAAGAAGAAAAATGAAAGCTATTCACTTCCTCACCCTTCTACACCCCAACTTTGTGATTCCACATTGCTAAAATGTCACACTCTGCCTTATGGTACATTTGAACCCAGTTTTCTATATAAGTCAATGTTCCTAGCAGGGCTCATTGCCTAACCTGGGAGCAGGGGGGGGCCCTCTGGACCTTACATTCACAAAGACCTCACATTCAGACCTCCAAATGAGGCTTAACACCCACTCACAGGTACACAGAGATGACTAAAAGCTGTCCATCATTCAACCTAAATTTGTAAAATAGATACAACTTTCACAACTGTGCTTTGACTTTTCTTCATTTTTTAATGTATTGGGAACCTCAAAAACGAAAGTGGTTGAGCTTTCTCCACCCTGAAGAGGCGTGTGTGTGTCTGCTCTTTTTATACGTATCTGTCTTCCAATGCACTTTCATAACTAGACTGGATGTAACATGCTCAATTAATTAGGGAATAGATTTTTATTACCAACACCTCTATTGGTTGTATTTTGATCTCTATAAGGAACTGGCCAACCCAGGAGATAAGCATGAACTGGCACATAACTGAAGAGGAACAAGGATGTTGTGAAGTCAACACACCTGTTTTGCACATTTGTGCTTTGTTTATCATAAAACAAACATAATGATAAGGATGTGTAAGAAACAGAGTTAATAATACCAGCAGAGAGTGTAAACAAAAGCCACGACTTCTGAGCTAAAGCTAACTGCAAGTTAAACCCTAGATTAGTTTAGAGTTTAGCTTTTACAGCTACATGTTTATGGCTATTAGGAAGATGTCTGGTGTTGAAATTCCTGCAAGAATGACTTCATAACTTCAAGGGTGAAACTCCTCAGTCACTGATCCCAACTCTTTCCAGTAAAACTATTGCTTTAATTCTGTTTTTGCTGAGGTCACCATTTTATTACAGGATAACGTATACATAACACACACAGCTTATATATCTGCAACATTTATTAACACATAGTACACCAATCACTCATGGCTCAAGTGTTTGTAGAGTATAAAGATAATTTAATTTTTATAGTTGTACTTTAAATTTAGGGTAAATTTCCCATTGATGGTAGTGATGCACCATCACTGTTAAGTGTAAACTAAAAAGTGAATCAATTTATAGAAAAAATATTGAATAGATAAAAATGCAGTGGACTACTTAGGATAAAGCAAAAATCATTTAGGTGCTCTGAGTGACCCAAGTTTTGGGAACAATAGGCCATGTAGTAAGAAAGAAATGTAGGCTTTGGGTTGAGTGTTAGAAAGTGATGATGGCTACATTGAGCCATCCTGGTGACCAGTGCCACACACATGTAAGGCTGCTGTCTGATGCCTCAGGAGCGTGCTTTTCCACGTGACACTAATTGGCCCACACAGGAGTGAAATCATGACCCTTCCCTCATTAGCCACATGCTCAGACCAGCTGAGCTAGCTCGCTCTGGGTCACTGGGGTCCCATGTAGAAAATTACCATTCCAGTGCCCTGTGGTCCTTTAGTAACCTCAGCTAATGAATGTCCCGTGGAGTCTAATGTCATTCCTGGGGGAGCACACAGTTCTCCCAGCAGTGGGGAAGCTGATGATATTCTGAAGTTTTAACCTGGGGAGAGCCAGCTGAGGAAGCAGGGAGAACTCAGGCAGCCTGGAAACAATTTTGCAAACATCTATGTGCAACAATAAAGGAAGGATGACAACATGCTGCTGTGTCCATTTGCTTGCCAGGCCTGGTCTCAGGACATGAAACGCAAGCACAGGAAGTGAAGAAAGCTGATGAGCATCACACAGCAAGCTCATCACAGCATGACTGACATGAAGTGTTTGCTGTCTGGACCGAGCATGTTCTGTCACCAACTCCACAAAGCAGGTGTTATTATCCCTATTTTAGAGACTCTGACGTAACCAGTGAAAGCCTGGGATAGTGGGCTCTTCCCAGGATTGCCATATCCTTGAAATTAACACATCAGCAAGTTGATGGGAAATTTTACAAGATGGATGTACAACTTGCCAAATCTTTCAGGTTTTGCCCTTTTAGGACTCAGTAGAAAGACTATATATAGGTCCTTTAGTTTTCTGTAGCTTGAGCATATCCATAGCTTAGCCTTGAGAAGTTTTATTTTAGTAAGATGGATTCATCGTTGACTGAGAGAAAGCATTCTTCCCAAGCGCTAGTGCCTACTGGAAAGAAAGAGATGGTGGAATTTCTGAATGCATACTGAGGAGCGGGGAAAGACCACGAGTGACTCCACAGCCTTTTAAACAAGACTACTGGATCGATACCCCTCCGACAACCAAACTATCTGGTGGGTGAAATAGTTTATGATGCTCACTTGGCAGCCACCCTTCCCAGAACCACAGCTGGTCTGCTGCCCCAGTCCTCTCTGAAAGCCATGAAGGCCCAAGTGCACGTCAACTTCTCATTAAAAAACAATAAAAACCCCAGTACGAATCAGAAGAGACTAGAGACACTTGAGTAAACCAACAAGTTATATTTTAATTCAGTCCTCTGGTATCTGATTAGTCTAAGGGGATAACTCAGCTTGCCCTTAAACTTTTCTGGTCAATGCCTAAGGAATTTAGTATTTTTAAGGTGCAACTGGCTAACAATAAACTGAGTCAGACAAATCCAGATAGAATTGCAAATGTATCATTTATTAGCAGAGATGTTGGCAAGTTACTTAACCTCTGTTTCAGTTCCCTCCCATATAATAGGGACAAAAATCTTCTTCTCGTGGTAGCTGTATCTGAACAAGGTAAAGCATGTAACATACTTGGCACAGGATTGGAATGTTCAAAAATGACACTATTTCTTACTGATGTTCTGTCCTCTTCTCCATGACATAGCGTGATTGAGCGAAGTGTAGTGTAAGCTACCAAGAACGCATGAAACAAAGCTCTTTATTGTAATCTTGTTTTTAGTTATTCATTTGAAGACAGCATCTATTATTTCGCATACTGTACTCCTCTTCACCATAGGCTGCTGGGAAATTACTTCTTGAGGTAGAGATGAGGTCTTCGGAAGGACCTGACATGGAGTGCTGAGACTTCCTGGCACTGCCCACCGATTCCTTCTGCCTCAGTGCCCAGCCTAAAACTAGACTTTTCTGTGTCTATTATACAATTTCCTCTGATTCCACAGCATATCTGTTTGCAGTTCTTTTTTTTTTTTTTTTTTCTGAAGCTGGAAACGGGGAGAGACAGTCAGACTCCCGCATGCGCCCGACCGGGATCCACCCGGCACGCCCACCAGGGGCAACGCTCTGCCCACCAGGGGGCGATGCTCTGCCCCTCCGGGGCGTCACTCTGCTGGCGACCAGAGCCACTCTAGCGCCTGGGGCAGAGGCCAAGGAGCCATCCCCAGCGCCCGGGCCATCTTTGCTCCAATGGAGCCTTGGCTGCGGGAGGGGAAGAGAGAGACAGAGAGGAAGGAGGGGGTGGGGGTGGAGAAGCAAATGGGTGCTTCTCCTATGTGCCCTGGCCGGGAATCGAACCCGGGTCCCCCACACGCCAGGCCGACGCTCTACCACTGAGCCAACCGGCCAGGGCCTGCAGTTCTGGAGGCTCAATTCTGGTCATGGAATCACAAGAGTTACAGCTTTTCTCACAAATGGGCTCTCAGGCACCAACACTGAGTGGAACTGAATTATTTCCCACACTGAAACAGCCACTGAGAAATAGGGGCATCAAGACAGTTTTCTGGGGTGATCCTTGGCAAGCAGGTGGAAAGAGGCTGGATGGGTTGACAGTATTCCAAGAAAAAATGAGGAACCTCATGATGTGAGAATAGCAACAGACTCTAAAACAGTGAACACTGGGCAATCTCTCTCTTAAACACATCCCTGAGCACATTCACTGGCCAACTGCTGATCAGGTTTCCTAAGCTTCAAATTAGGTAAATCCAATAATGGTAAGAAACATTTATACTGCCCTTGAATCGATTATAGCTTAGTTTTCCTTAATTATCTCAGTCCGGACTGGTGAACATCTAACAACGGTAGCAGTGACTGGAGATCTGGAGAGGCAGGTCTTTCTGGGACCTCTAGTTAAGCAGTTCTCTTTAAACTACTGCCACCTAGTGGTAATTTAGCAAATGGAAAGAACCTTCACTTCTATCCAAGGAGAGAATGTAGTTGGGCAAGAAACTTTCTTTTCTTGCCACTCCTACCCAGAAAGCATAGGGAAAGAGTGACAGATATATCTCATGCCAGTGGCTTCCATTCTCCTGCCAATATTTAACTATCACTGTATATTTTAAACGTCAAGCTAGCTGATTCTTCTGCCTTTATTTTGACGAATGAGGACATTCTCATTTAATCAGAAATCTTTGACTATAAAACAAGCCAGAAATGGAGCACTTGGGTCTTGTCTCTCTTTCCTCCACTTCTTCGGTGGTTAGAAATTTCCTGTATGTCAGCTGAGCCCAATTTAATAAATTCTTTGAAAGTGGGGAAATGGGTCTCGACAGTTCATTTGAGGTTTCCCTGTCTAAGAACCAATGACTTTTGTCCATCTTCCCAAGGGGGCTCAGTTCTGGAGATCAAGTAATCAATACAGCAAATCTTTGCACAGTTCAACTTTCTGTACATGCACAGAGAAGAGCTGGTGGTAAATTCACATATTTCTGGAAGCGGTGAGGATTAATTAGTCAGATGTGGTAAAACAGGCAGAAGGGAGCAGTCAGTGGTGACCTCAGGAGATCCTGAAGACAATGGGTTAATGCCAGTGACCGACTAGGTAGAATGAATCCACAGGGCAAGTACCATTGCTTGGGGCTTAAAGGAGATAATTTACTATGTGGGCCAAGTTTCCTTTCTAAACACGAACTTCAAATAAACTTGAAAAACTACCTCACAGATAAAAATCTAGATGTGTGTGCTTTGGTAAAGAAAAGGCACAAGGTTACAACAATGACAATGCTGGAAATGTTTTAACTTTCTAGGTTGGTATCTCTACTTGGTAACAGACTTCCCTGTCTCCTCTCCACTCCCTCCTCCCCAAATCAGCAGAGACAAAGAAGCCATCACATTAATACAGTCATATTTATTACAGTTTCCAGACTCCCATATGACACATATCTAAAGCAGAACATAGCAAACTGACATTACTAGCGGCAATCCTCCCTAAACAGGAAGGGGTTAGATGAACTTAATAATTAACAGTAATTTCAAGACAAGATTACAAGTCATAGTTTTTTTCTTTTAGCAGCTCGTATATGACTAGAAAAGCTATAAATTCATAGTCATACAGGTTTAGCCTTGTCTAGAAAAACATTAATAAGTCACGGTGCAGAGGGTATCCCCAGGGTAGCCCAGAAGGCTAACATCTTTAGATGTCAGTATGAAATAAGTAAATCACTTTTCAAGACATCACTTAAAACTGTCTGCTTTACTGTCAGAACAACAGAAAAAGAGCTGGACAGCTGCCCTAGAACCTAGCTCACACATAATTCAGCCAGATAATCATTGCTTAAATAATATCTCTTAAAAATTTTTAGACATTTTCCCCCACAGCTCTAAAAATGTAACATCAGACATTTGCTCCAAAGAACTAAAAATCAAAAAAATTTCAATGTATTGAGGATAGCTTTTATAGCTTTCCTGAGGGACATTCCCCATCTTTTCAGAGAGTGTTTTAAAAGAAGCACTAACTCTGGTTGCTTATCAAACTACTTTTTATTCTAAATAAATAAAAGACCAACTGAAGGTCTCAGGTGTACTTTTTTTTCCCCCCCTAGATCTCGGAACCATCCAAAACCATTTCTTGACAGAGAGCTTTCATTTTTATTAGAAGACTGCAAGAGAACTTACAAACATTTGAAAAATACTCAAAACACTGAGAGTAAAGAAGGCTCAACCCTCTCTCAGAGCCTAGGAAACTGTGACAGGACCCCAAAGGCTTATCTTAAATCCACCAACTCAATTTGCCAGGAAGCAATGACAGACCACCCACCTTTCCAACACAGGCCCAAGTAAGATCTTCTTGCTTTACAATCACTAAGAAAAGCTTTCTGGGATTTACTGCCCAGAAAAACAGGCTGATGAGCAGAAGTTACTGGAAAAGGGCTGACTGCGTTCTGTATCTAGCACAGGAAAAGAAAAATTACAACAGTAGCGAAACCATTATATTTATACCATGACAATCTTACATACAGCTTGACCTTCCCACAGTAATCATTTCATTCATAAAAAATAAAGAATTGAAAAACTTTAGGGCAGCACCAGTGACAGCTAGCTGTCTTTGAATAATTTAAATTTTTTCTTAAAGACAAAATCTAAAGAAGTAATTTATAGAACCTATTCTATTTCATGATTTTACCTATGTCAGCTGCTCTAGAAATAGTGCAAACAGGAGTACGAATATCTCCCCTTCATCAAATTAGGTTTCTGTTTTTCTCAAAGGATAGAAGCAGTACACCTACATTTCTGTAAGGCTTCTGAGGATTAAGGGCACCTCATAGCTCATGACCTGACAATCTCTAAAGGTGCTTCTGGACTATGTCACCATGAAAATAAAGACCCTCTTGATCCACTAACATCTCATAGCAAGGATTCCTATGCACCTAGACTTTAATGCTAAGGCGTCTAGGCTTTCTGATTTGAGATGCACCATGTACAGAGAGAACTCACCAACAGCCTACCTCTGCAGTGCAGCATAAATGCTTCCCAGAAACTAGAACAGACAACCTCAAGTGCAAGCTCTCTGAGTGGTAGAGCAGTAGAATCACCTCTATGCACAGACAATGGCACATAAAGTCATTCTGGGTGTAAAACCATATCGCCCATGTCTCCATCCCTGGTTCTTATCTAAAAAAGTTGGAAACTCCTTGGAGGACCTCAATAAGTACACAGGTATGCCCTGTGAAATGTCTGGAAAACAAATTCCCATATTTAGAGATTATTTTGAAATACCGAAGTTGGATGTTCAAAAATAAGTAGTACTATTCCTACCAAGTCTCCCAATTCGCAGTCTCTGGAGAATGGGAGAAGCCAGTCCTGCTGCACTGCACCTGCTGAGAGCCCTCCTCAGGATGGTGGTGGGCCTCCCAGACTCTCACTTCTAGCTGTCCCTTCTCCCTTCCCTCTCCTCCTGAGGAAGACAGTTTTTGGCAGCATATACATTTTTAGGACCTATTTTTTCTTCCCTAACACAAATTTCTCCAATAATAAAGAAAAAGGCAATGATTAAAAATTGATTTCTCTAAAAAAGTATTATGCTTTCTACAAAATAATATATTGCTAGATAGTTCATTCAGTCCAGGATCACTGTCCAAACCAAACAAATAAGTGGGCACATAAGACGGATCAGTTTTAAAATAATTTTCAGAGCCAGAATTGTTAAATTGGGCAGAAAAGCAGTAAAAAAATCCTTATATGGATATATGAAAATTATATACAAACATGAAAATAAGCATATGTTTTTTTGGTTCCAAATTTTTACTTTATTGGGAAAATGCAGTATCCATTACAGCTTCTAGCTGAGGAACAAGGGGGCAGACAGACGAGGACAGCCAAACAGGGGCAACTGCTCAAGAGGCAGAGGCAGGGCTGCCTGAGGGTTCAACAGGACAACTATTGGGGAACCGAGGTTTTCTGGGGGAGGGGGCTGAAATTTTAGACACACTACTTAGAAGAGATTAGATTGGCAGATTTCAAAGATGACTGGTCAAGTTTGTGACCTGGCACCTCTCTAAATATCTAGTACATCTGCTCTAGCTCTAAAAAGCATATTCAAAATAAAAATAAACAAAACAATTTCCACAAATTCCCTTTTGGAAATGTGTCCTTTTTAGCTACTCATTCTCACTTTGGTACTATTGTATAAACCCCTGAGAATTTCAAAGGAATTCTTTCTGCTAATGACCAGAAAGGGGTGGGGGCTAGGATGGAAGGGGAGCAGCAAAGAAAAGTTACTCTCCTCTTACTGAATAGATTCTTCTGGAACTTCCATTGTTCCTTAAGAGAAAGGAAAGGAATATGGAAAATAGTTCCTGAAGATATCACTGCTTTCTGATCACACCAAGATCATAATTATGACACCTACAGAGATTACTTTATGTAGCACCTTCTTGCTCATAAGAACTTTTACCAAACTGTAAAACAGAGTTAGTAAAAATTACTTATGGCACTTAGACATGCTTAGAGACTTTAAAATGCTTTCCTAAAATCCTGTCTCAGTGCTCCTGTGAGGTAGGTGTCTGACGGGAAAAACTGAGGCACAGAGGGTTAGTCTGCTCTGCTTTAATGATGAGCGGTGACCCAGCTAGCTGGAGGCCCAGGCACCCTAGCTCCATCAACTTTATTCACCCTGCTTCTCAGAAGGCTTATCTAAGTTACACAACAAGTACAGCAGGGGAAATTTTTCCTTTCAAGCATTTTAATTAGTTAGCTATTTCTTATTCTCATTTTGAACATGAATTAACTAAAACAAAACCAAATATCAACTAATGAAACAAAACAAAAAAAATCAGTATAGCGGTATTGCCTAATAGGCTGTGTCAAGATATAGCTTACTCTTCACTGGTGACTGAAAAGCATATAATATGATTCAAGTAGTACTGGAAAGTGTTATGTATTCCCGTTACTGAAGCCAGGCTGTGAGTAAAGGGTCCCTTGCAGACACCACCCACTGTGGTTTTTGAGAGCCTGACACAAGGGAATAAAACTACCACCAGTGTCTCGTGGAAAACCACTCTGAAAGATCCTCTGCACAGGGCCAGCCCTGCCAGGGAAGGGGACTCTCGGCGGGATAACGCACATATATCACTGTATCACTGAGTGTTCATGCAGCACTCTTTGAAGCCAGACATGGAGGTCACAGTAACTTGCCATAAAGCTCACAGGAAAGGTCACAGAGGGGCGATACATAGGGTGCATGCATTAGTAGTACCATGCCACAGAAATCAGAGAGAAGGACAAGAAGCCACCACACGAGCATCTTATAGTCCCACCTGGTAAGCCATTGACAGATATTACCTCTGGTAAGGGAAGACCGCTGAGGTCCCATATTCCTTTCCATAATCAGAGGGATAAAATCAGGGCATTCACTGCTGCTCTGGGCATACTAACCATTCAAATTTCACCCTTACATAGGTTGGTAAATTTCTTAGATCTTATAGACATCCATTTCTTGATAAGAGAGAATGGTGTAGAGCAAAATTCAACAGTTAGTTACAAGATGTGGGTGCAGAGCTGCAGGGCAATTTTATACTGCTTTTCTTAGAATCACATCCATAAGTACTCAGGGCAGTAGTTTTGACAATGAGATCATTCTTTTTGAGGTGAGTCTCTTTCCCCAATGCTATGAAGTCCATGGAGTTAATTCAATTCATACCGTAACCCCTGATTCAAATGGAAGATCTTATATTCAGTTTGAGTGTCTGAAGTAGACCATGATGCCAAATCAGACGCGTGTGCTCACATGCAGCTTTTGCCTTGATATTAATACAAACACCTACCCTCCCAAGGCCTGTCTCCCCTTGAGGGAGCTCATCTCCCAGAGAGCCCGAGCCTGGCTCTCTCCTCAACACATGCAGTACCAGAGGGAATCATTCCAGCTCAGGGTTTTACTGGGATACTAGGACATAGCATAGCAGCGATTCATGCATTTGATGTCTAAAAGCCAAAGCTCAAGTGAGGCCGAGCTGTCACTGTGCAAGGTGAACCAGTAGGACATTTTCACCTCGGATGAATATCTGGTTTATGTGCCTAGTGAATACCTTCTGGTAATCTACTTTGGCCTTTTTCTTTTTCTTACGGGACTGGCCCCTGGAAAGGGTGGTAGCTCTGGAAAAGGTACCTCCTGCACTAGACCCTTCTGTCCGCATGGTCCTCCCTGACAGCTCTGACCTGGACTCCTCCCTTGTGGATGCCTGCAGGGAAGAAGGGACAGAGCGGGAATGTTTTCGGGAACCCCGGTCAGTGTCTCCTCTTCCCCACACTGAAGCTACCTTCCAAGTGGATGTCTGGGAGTATCTGGACAGAGTGGAGTCTTCAACGGCAGACTTAGAATCTGCCTCCTTCTTGGAGGAATCTTGAAGTTTTAGTCGATCAAATAGCTATAAGGAAAGCAATGACAAATTTTAGCCTTTAACACCCCTCTCAATATATAGGGAAAAAAAAGACCAGCTTTCTTAACTATGCCCTTTGGACAGCTTGCTTCATAATTTTTTAAAAGTTAGTAAAAGAATTTCTACCCATAACTCAGATAAGTCAGTAAGATTTATCTTATTATGTCTAAAGAAAAGACATCTGCTCATTTCTACAAAGTAAAACAGAAAGACCTTTAAGCCTTATAAGAGGTAACTTGTTGCTCAAATAACATGCAGGTCAGAAACAGGAACTCATTGGAGTTAAGCTGGATGCATGAGCAGAGAGACATCATGCCAGGAAGCCCTTAGTCCAGGCATACCTGGCTGACTGCACTCCAGTTTTCCCACTAGTAGACCCTGGTCACTGTGTGCAGTGATATTAGTTCCTACACCTGGAAGCATGCTGGGTGCTCAGGAAGTCAGGCATTGCCTACCCTCGTGAGAGTCAGTGAAGAATCCCGATCATACGCTTTGCCTAGAACAGGCTTTCGGTAAGTCTCATCCACATCAGTAAGTGCCTAGAGAAACAGCCCAAAGGGGGAAATTGAGGCAGGGTTACAAATATTATTTTTATAGCTTTCAGAAAAACATTTAAAAGGCAGGATAATGTCTAATTGTAGCAGAATTAAACTTAACAGGTGACTGAGCTCTTGGGCAAAAAAACACAGTAACACCTGGCACTGTCTGAGCAGGATTTGCAAGGGGCCATGTAAGACAAGTTTATTCTGTGGCAAGAGCCTTTACAACTGCAGAGGTCCTCAGACTGCACTGTGCGGAAATATCTAGGAAGCACGTTGAAGTACGGCTCCAAGGCTGCTTCTGTCCTAGAGACTCAGCTGCAGTGGGCTGGGAAGAAGCCCAGAACCATGGTTTTAACCAGAACCCCAGGTGATTCGGGTGCAGCATGGCCTTAGACCACACTTTGAGAAATACCACTTTACTGCTTCTTGTCCCTTCCCAGTTTCTACAGTTTCTTTTCTTTCTTTTTTTTTAAATTTTAGTGAGAGGAGGAGTGGCAAAGAGATAGACTCCCGTATGCACCCCGGACGAGATCCACCTGGCAAGCCCACTAGGGCAATGCTCTGTTCATCTGGGCCCTTGCTTGATTGCAACTGGAGCCATTTTTTAGCACCTGAGGTGGAAGCCATGGCACCATCCTCAGTGCCTGGGGCCAACTCGCTCTAATTGAGCCTTGGCTGCAGGAGCAGAGAAGAAGAGAGAGAGGGAGAGAGAGAGAGGCAGGGGGCATGGTGGAGAAGCAGATGGGCACTTCTCCTATGTGCCCTGACTGGGAATTGAATCTGGGACAACCACAAGCTGGGCCAATGCTCTACCACTGAGCCAGTGGACCAGGGCCCCAGTTTCTATGTTTCATGACAGCAGTGAACAGAGATTGACCAGAGTTACACACTTAATTACTAGTGAATTCTTATCACAGAGAGATCAACATCACAGGACAGCTGTTAGGATCAAATGAGATCATGTATGAGAAATTGTTTTGAAAAGTGTAAATCACCATATGAGTATAAGCCGACAGTATTATTATTACTAGCACTATCATTACCTATGTTCTCTTAAATCCTTTAAATATAAAATTATAATATTTTTTCTTACATTTTAGAAGCGAGAAAACTGAGCCTCAGAGAAATCACTTTGCCTAGAGTCACAGTCACCAAAGTGAGAATTCAAATCCAGGCTTTCTGAGTCAATAATGGTTGAAAACATGATTTTAGAACTCAGAAAGACCTGGAATAAAGTCTTGGTACTTACATTTACTAACACTGTGATTTGGACCAATCTTCTAAAATCTGCAGCCTCAATTCCTTTATTTGTGAAATGGAACAGTAATAGTCCTATAACTCATTCAGTGAGATTAATATATATACAGTCCTTGGTATAGTATCTGGCACATAACAAGTCCTTAGTAAATATTAGCAACTATTATGTATTATCAACCAGGGGAACGCATGGATGGAGATAAAGCAGAGGGAAAATAAAAGTTGGAGATGGATGATCATATGGAAAGGAAAGTGCTGGTGGCTCCTATTTTAACTGCCTCACAATATAGTTGTACTATAATATATCCCTTCTTTTCTTCAAATATCTAGTAAACAATAAGCCTCTAGAAGGCTGGGGTGTGTGGTACACTTCTTCATAAGGAAACATCATGCATAGTATCTTGCTTTATTATTTTTCGTGTGTGTGTTTTGCTTATATTTTAAATATGTTTATTGTATTGATTTTAAAGAGAGAGAAGAAAGCAAGAGAGAGACAGGAACATCAATCCGCTCCTGCATGTGCCCTGACTGGGATTGAACCAGCAAGCTCTGTACTTTGGGATGATGCTCCAACCAACTGACCTATCCAACCAGGGCAGTATCTTGCATATTAATATGTCTGCTCCCCCTCTATCCTTACTTATCTTTCCAAAAATAGTAGAGTGAAGGTTCCTTTCTGAAACTTCTGTACTTAGCACTGTGTCCAGCCAAAGTGGAACGTTGATAAAATATTTTTGATAGGAAATCAATATAAAATAACTAAACTGACAAAATAAGTATCCCTGCAGGCTGGGTTCTCAACTTTGGCATCAAAAACTTTCTGCACTGCATAATGCTTTGTTCTTTGGGGGGGGGGGGGACATGCAGCTGAAGCCATGGCCTCTACCCACTAGATGCCAGTAGCGCCCTGTTCCACAGTTATGACAATCAAAGAAAAATGTCCCAGACACTGCCAAATGTCCCTGGGAGGGAAAAAAGGGCAGATTCACCCAGCTGAAAGCCACTGCCTTAAGGAAAAGGAAGCAATAAAAATAACTTTTTTGTTGTTTCCCAAGAGAGTATAAAGATTCTAGTTCTGGGAAGTTATTCTGTAGGTTTTGCAGAATAAGGTTACTCAGGACCTTTCCACTTATAAAAGATTTAATCCCCAAGAGGTTCTCCAGCCCCTTAAGGAAGGCTTAATTACCATATTCCAGAACTTGTCAAATGCTACAAGGAAGCCTGTACAGACGCCCCGAAGTCCCTTGAAGGTGCGGATGTGAACATTCACCTTCACCCCTTCCCGGATACAACGATGGAGTTCACCCAGAGGGCTACCTTCGTGCACTGAAACGAGAGAAGAATGGTCAGCACAGAATGAACTGCTCTCATTCCCAGAACTGACAACTAAGGCCACCATATCCAGCAATACAAGGGAACACAGGGCAGTGGCAACCTCACTGTGGGAACAGGAAGGCCCAACGGGCAATATGGCTGTGACAGGCAACACACGCTGAAATGAGACAAGATTTCACCATAACATGGATCAACCATATGAATGGCTATCATCTAAAAGCTTCACCTTATATATATCCCATAGTTTGTGATGTTATTGAATCTAAGATTCATCATCATTTTAAACCTTTTGGGCAAAAAAGAAATACCACATTAAATGTACACAGCAGCAAGATTCTTCTCAGTTCTGAGTTGTTAAGGCAACTATTTTCAGAATAATTCTCATGAACCATATACCAAACTTGAGCCTTCCAAAGAACCAAAAATTGTGTTAATATGTTTAAAGGAAATAAGTTGTATAACACATCTGTCCTTAAACCACATGTAACCCTCCAAGAGAGAGAATGGCCTGTAGGCCCCCCAGTCTCGGCTACTCCGCACGCGCTGTCTAGAGCCACTAGTGTTCCAATGCCTGTTGCCCTTCACACTAGCAGTCAGAGACCTGTCTGTATCCAAGGATTCTGGATACAGAATCACCTGCTGAGAACCTGGCTCCTGGGAGACTGCTGATGAGCATCATGTAAAAAGAGCAGTATGACAATTCATAAGAAAAATGCTTTTACTATGATGGATTCTTTATTTTCAGAACTTGGGAGCAGAGATAAATTTTATTTTTATTACTTAACGTTAACTTCCCCTCACAATATGCTGCCTATCCCCCCCTCCATATATATATCCTCCCAAAGAAAATCACACACACATACATACTCTGTCACACATACATTCTCACAGTCATGCATACACAGTTTCAGTCTTGCCCTCTCTCCCAAGACTGCAAGGCAAAATTCTTTGGTGAGTACTGCCATTGACAGTAAACAAACAAGAAATTGCTCTCTGATTTCTTCCTAGGGGCATAAAATAGAACAACAGTCCTGTCTTTCAGTTTCAATAACTAAGTTGGTTACTCTTGACCTCCTTATTCTTCACTCATGGATGGCCTTATAAATGATGGCAGTGATAAATTAATATAATACTCCTGGAAGAAAATGACTTAACAGATGAGAAGTAAGACTGAAGATTCAAGAGGAAGATGTCAGAAGGTGGAGCAGAGTGTAGAAACAGCAGCTTTGAAAAGGAACATAAGAACTTTGGTCTGACCTTAATCATCTACCCTTCCTCTTGCAACATTCTAAATTTCTTTGATATACAAGGCTGTGTGTATATGTGTTCATGTGTCTGGACAGGTGTTCTAGACTGTTCTAAATTCTCTTTTAGGTCATTATCACTAGTGTGACCTTGATAACTTTCTCTCTACAAGTCCAAGTATAATCATCCATAAAATGAAGTTAGATGACTAGTTAACTTCTAGATTAAATCTCTATAATTCAATGTCTTAGAAACTGATCACAATGCCTGCATTACCCCTTTTGCCTATATACATAGGCTGCCCCCAGCTCACCCCTATACACACACGTGTTTCCACAAAGAGTGGAGAGACCATTCTTTACTAATTTGGTAATAAATATTGTGCCACTTCTCCCCCCCACACCACCAAATCAAAGAGAAGAGACAATCTGTATCTTAACAATAGTCTCATTCAAATTTTAAAAATGGTAAACTCAGATCTTTCAACTCTCACAGCTGTGTCTTTTTCTTAATTTTTTTTCTTCCAAAAATTTAATAAGGTGTAATTCCAAAAAGCATTCCTCTCCTTCTGTGATCAAAGGTACAACACTAGTACCACCTCTCTGAGCAGACTGCCAAGGCTGAGATGAGTGCCACGTTCTGAATCTCTTTCTAGCAGTCTCTGTGACAAACTCCAAAATTATATGAGCTAAGCTTGTAAAAGCTTGATACGACCAAACAAACAAAAAGCCTCATCTTTGCAGAAAGTTTTTCTTCCAAATTCCTTTTTCCATTACCACTATGCGTGGGCCACACCCTTCCAAGTCCAGGTCATTTTTAACTCTACTCTTATTTCTCCTTGCTCATGGTCACCACAAAATTCACACAATAGATTCCAAAAAATTAATGCCTTTCTCTTTCCACAACAAACTGTATCATCATCAACATCATCACTGTCACCATCATTATTACCAATTACTGAGCCCTCAGTATGGGCAACACCCTTGTAAGTTTATCTACCATTTTATTTAATCCTCACAACTAACTCATAGGTACTTTTATTTCCCCTCATTCTATAGATAAGGAAAACCAAGTCTCAGAAATGTTTAAAGAATTTTCTCAAAGTTACTTATCGATTAGACAGCTGAGCCAACAGTCAATACAGGCAGGTTACATGCACCTTGACTTAGAACTTTTAATTATGACAATTTACAGTGACACTTAACATTCACCAAGAAGTTCCCTATACCCTGACCAGGTGGTGGCGCAGTGGATAGAGTGTCGAACTGGGATGTGGAGGACCCAGGTTCGAGACCCCGAGGTTGCCAGCTTGAGTGCAGGCTCATCTGGCTTGAGCAAAAAGCTCACCAGCTTAGACCCAAGGTCGATGGCTCGAGCAAGGGCTTACTCGGTCTGCTGCAGGCCCACGGACAAGGCACATATGAGAAAACAATCAATGAACAACTAAGGTATTGCAACGAAAAACTGATCGTTGATGCTTTCCATCTCTTTCCGTTTCTGTCTGTCCTTATCTATCCCTCTCTCTGACTCTCTCTCTGTCCCTGTAAAATAAAATTAAAAAAAAAGTTCCCTATATACTAAGAATGATTACAGTGCATTACATGTGTTAACTAATTTAAACCTCACAACAATAGGTAGTCTATCATTGTCCTTTCACAGGTGAGGAATTAGAGGCCCTAAAGAGTTTAAGTAACTTGTCTGAACTAAAACAGCTAGAAAGTGGAAGAGTCAGTATTCAAACATAGGCAGTCAAACCCCTGTGTTATATTCTACTCCCAAATGCATTTATTTCACTACTAGAAACTTAGCTCCTAGAAACATTTGTCCTAAAAGTGCTTTTGCTTAAGAATATACATCGTAGTTCCCACTCTCTGTTATCACAAAGTCAAACAGAAACTCTTTGGTTTGGTTCTTAAATGCATTCTAGCAAAAAATCCCTCTCTGGACCCAAATTCCATTTTCATTCCTTTGGACACAAACCCTCTGCCTCACATATGCAGCCTCCTCCACACACCAAGAACAAGTAAGCAAGGAAACATCAGAATGTACTCTCCTTTTCCATCTCCCGAGACTAGCATAATGGGTAAGCACATAGGCCCTGGAGTTGAACAAACCCAGGATTCTTAGCTGCAAACTAACCAGTTATGTGACCCTGGGCAATAGCAGGTAATAACTGAACTGCAGTTTCCTCATCTAAAAAGATGAATTATATCACATTTAAGGGTAAATGAGAAATAATGCATTTAATGCATCTATAAAGATGCATTAGGCCCTGCCCAGGTAGCTCAGTTGGTTAGAGTATCATTCCAATACACCAAGGTTGCAAGTCCGATCCCTGGTCAGGGCACATACAAGAATCACCAATGTATGCATAAATAAGTAGAACAAATCAATGTTTCTCTCTCTCTAAAATCAATGAATAAGAAATTTACCCTTAGTAAAATGAGACATAGTGCATCTAAAGAGCTTAGCGAAGTACAGAGCACAAATGTGCTCAATAACAGTAGCTATAATTAGCTGCAATAAAATTATCACCTGACCTTAAAGGGGGAATGGAAAGACTGTGGGTGATGGAATTTTTGTGTTGATTGTGGTGGTGATTTCAACTCACTTTAAAGCAAAATACACCTCAATAGCCTAATTTTCAAATAATTACTGTTATCCACAATCACGTTCTTCCTTAACTTCAAGACCTACGGCTAGCCTCACACAGAACTCTTTCTGGAATAAATCTAATCCTCACCCATGTTTCTGTATTCTTTTCTTCTGCTTTCTGAAGGTCATCAACCCTGTGAAGCCTCCACCATTTCCAGTAGCAAGACTCAAGTTTTCAAAGCCTAGGGCACATTCTCTGATATCTTGATTCCAGGTATATATTTTATTGTGAGAATTTGATAAGGCTGGTCCTCACACTCTGTCAGAAGAGTACAGCCGAGTGCTCCATAGGTAAAGCTAAAGCCTCCCACTGAATAGAAATATTTCTTTTTCTGTGATAATCTCAGTAGCAAAGCAATAACTGGCAAAATTAAAAAAATGTTCATCTGAAATTTGGAGTACATTTTAAAGCTCTGATGTGGCAAAAAGTAAAGGCAAAACTAGGTCCCCCAAACTGCTCTTATTTTTGGAACATGATACTCCACCTTTGTGTCACTGCTGGACAAGCAAGTGGGGTGAACCCTAAGCTTGGGCAGGGATGTTCTGACATAGTGAATCATCTGACACAGACATCCCTAACAGCACACAGCTTTTCAGGATGCTTCTCTCTCAATTAACACACTTCTAGGAATAAAACAAAATATACCCTTGCTGAGGACAACACTCCACTCCAAAGGCAATGATTTTTTTGTTTTTGTTTTTTACTGATTGACTGACTGGTTTTACAGAGAGAGGAAGGGAAAGAGAGAAAGAAACATCGGTTTGTTCCACTTATTTATGCATTCATTGTATGTGCCCTTACCGGGGTCAAACCCGCAACCTTGGTGTATTGGGAGGACACTTGAACGAACTGAGCTATCTGGCTAGGCCAATCCGAAGGCAGTGGTTTAATCATATCACAATTTAGCTCTCGGGATACAAATGCTCTGAGTGGCTAAGTAGGTCATTGCGTTCACCGGACAGATGTCAGAACTGCTCGCCGGATGACAGAAAGATATAAGCCTGGGCTGTTTTTATTCCATTTATACAGGACCTAACTTAACTCACACATTAGCAACCTCTGCTGTTAACAGCGTCCCTCCAAGGTTCTATTAGGATGCTCCAAGAAATTCCCCTGTGCCATTTACACCTTCAGAACTTAAAAGAACCTGCGCCCGTGGTAACAGGAGCCTGACAGACACAGTCCTGCACCCAGCCTGGCAGAGCGGCCGTCAGGCAGTGCCTGTGTTTTAGTGGCATTTTGTGCCTGCTGCGTTCTAGTACTTGTGATGTGGCCCTGTGGACACGTGTGTATCAAGACCCCGCAACCCTTCCGCATATAGCGCCCGAGAATGAGCTGTCACCTAGTGAGCAGGGGCTGAGGTCACGTCCTCTGTGCTGGCTGAACAGATCTCCCCCCACTCCACCTCATCAGCCCCCAATTCCCATGATACTAGCTGTGCGCTGCCTCTTCCGTCTGTGGTCCCAGTGCAAACCCTGCCTGCTGTCCAGGCCCCGCTCCCTCTCCGGACCCCCCACCGCACCTGCAGACCCTCTCTGCAGGATGCTCACCCCGGACCCGGGGACTCTTCCCCAGACCCCACCACCGCTGCAGACCGACACCCATCAGCCACGAAGAACCTCCCCACGCCGCCTGGTCACCGCTGCCCACCCGGCTCGGGCCGCCGCCCCTCCCCGCCCCCCACTCAGGACCGCCGCCCCGTTCCCCACGTTGCTCAGGCACACGCCCCGCTCGGTCGCGGGCCGTCTGCCGGTCCCGGGCGCCCGCCCGCCGCCAGCCCGCGGGACTCACGGGGCATTCGCGTGAGCACGTTGCGCGGCGCCTTCCTGGCCCGGCCCGGGGCGCGGCGGCTCTCCCCGTCGGCCTCGTCCCCCTCCTTCTTGACCACCATGAGGCGGCGGAGGCGCTCGATGCGCTCGGGGTCCGGGGCGTGGGCGTCGGGGCGGCGGCGGCTCCGGCTCGAGGGTCCGGCGGCGGCGGCGGCGGGGGCCCCGGAGGCCGGGTCCGCGCCCCGCGCCCGCCCGCGCCCGCCGCCCCGGCCCCCGGTCCTGAGGAAGGTCTCGTAGGCGGCCACGTTGTTGAAGCAGGGCGCGTTGGGGTAGGGGATGGGAGGCAGGCGGGGCGCGTACAGGGCGAGCAGCGGGTCGAAGCTGTCAGAGTTGACATCCAGGCGCGGGTTGGGCGGGCGCGCGGAGCTGCCGGCGCCGGGCGACCTCGCCCCCCGCTCCCGCTCCTCCATGTTTGAAAGGCCCGCAAGCCGAGGCCGATGGGAAGAAGGAGCCGGGCCGCCAGAGGGCGGCACTGCGCAGCCGCGGAGCGGGGCCACACTGCGCCGGCGCGGCCGCGGGAGGGCAGCACCTGACCGCGGTCGGCGCCGCCGGGGGTGTGGCGCTTGGCTGCGGCTCGCCACCGCCACCCAAGACCTCAGCACGCGAACGAAGGGTTCATTTGCTTTAATGCGGTGTTTCGGGTCTTTGTTAATACTCCATATTCCCTGGGGTTGAGCATGGGACCCACATGTTAACGAACTCCCCAGGCGTTTCTCTGTTCCCTGGGACTGCAGTCTACTAGCTTGAGCTGGCGGGAAGAGGGCAAAGAATATCCCCATTTGCTTTCATGCTAAATACCTACACTCAAATTACTTAGCTTTTCCGAGTCTTTACAGTCTCATCTGAAATCCGACAGAAATAGTACCTATGTCCTAGAATTGTCCTAAGAATGAAGACAGAGTGCATATAGAGTGTGCAATAAATATGTTGGCTAATATCAGTTAAGTGCACAATGAAAGAATGAAGAATGGGTGAATCCCAGCTCTCCGTTTTCTACATCCTATTCAAAAGTTATTTGCACTAACACCAGAAACCTTAGTATTAAAGAAAATTCATTATAACACTGATTTTCTAAGCATTGCTAAGCAACCGGAGATAATGATCCAGCTCTTGGAAAACAGGATGATGGAGGATTTGCAAGACTGGTTGGACTTTAGAACCTATGCTCAGCAAAGCATTTTTTTGTTTTGGGTTTGTTTTTTACTGAGACAGAGAGAGAGTCACAGAGAGGGACAGACAGGGACAGAGAGAGATGAGAAGCATCAATCATCAGTTTTTTGCTGCAACACCTTAGTTGTTCATTGATTGCTTTCTCATTATGTGCCTTGACTGTGGGCCTTCAGCAGACCGGGTAACCCCTTGCTCAAGCCAGTGACCTTGGGTCCAAGCTGGTGAGCTTTTGCTCAAACCTGATGAGCCTGAGTTCAAGCTGGCGACCTCAGGGTCTCGAACCTGAGTCCTCCGCATCCCAGTCCGACGCTCTATCCCACTGTGCCACCTCTTAGGCCATTTTTTGTTTTGTTTTGTTTTTTACAGAGACAGAGAGAGTCAGAGAGGGATAGATAGGGACAGACAGACAGGAACGCAGAGAGATGAGAAGCATCAATCATCGGTTTTTCGTTGTGGCACTTTAGTTGTTCATTGATTGCTTTCTCGTATGTGCCTTGACCGCGGGCCTTCAGCAGACTGAGTAACCCCTTGCTCAAGCCAGTGACCTTGGGTCCAAGCTGGTGAGCTTTGCTCAAACCAGATGAGCCCGCGCTCAAGCTGGCGACTTCAGGGTCTCGAACCTGGGTCCTCCGCATCCTAGTCCGATGCTCTATCCACTGTGCTGCTGCCTGGTCAGGCAGTTTTTTGGTTTTTGATATTAAAATGACTCTGTACGAAAAGTCCAGGTATTATCCCCTCATCCAGCAGAGGTAAGATATTCCAGTGACTAACAGGCCACAAAAATCCAACTGCCACCACTCTCAGAAACTAGCAACCAGTACGAACACTATTCCAGTTGCTTTTCTGTACATCTTAGTTTCTTTAGATTTGGAAAGGAAGCCCAAGAGACTACTAATCTCTTAGAGAGCGAGATGAAAACCAATATACAATTGTAATATACATTGGAATGAATATATATATAAAACCATCAAGCATGGAACTCCTAAGTAAACTGCTCACAAAAACTATGGGATATTTCAAAATAAATATGAAGCAGTAAGAAAAAAAGAAGCGTTTGATTTTTTTTATTCAACAAGAACATCAGAAAAGCAAACAATAAGTCAAAGAAAGTTGTTCAATTACGCAAATGAGATGCAAACTCAATTATCGTGATTGAGTAGCAAGTGACATATTGGTGGGGGTGAACAGAAGCATCTCAAACTGGACAAGAAATATCGCCTGATTTACAGATTTAGTTATGACATGAATGTTAAGCCTAGGCTATTCATTTGCTTAAAACCCTGTGCCAAAACAAAAAACTCAAAGCTGCAAACTGCTGACAATTCAAGGAACAAGTGCTTGTCCCAGTCATATGAAAAAATCAATAACCTTTGTAGTATCACATAGCATCCACAGAAAGTACATTTCTTTGGTTTTGTCTTGAAAAGTTGTAACTTGATGCCTATAATTTTGATATGAAATGTTATACTTACCACTTACATTTGTGTCAAGAGCTACATTATCTTATTGCTTCATTTGGCCTATCACAGTATACCTTGTGGCCCAAAATACTGTATATCATCACCATAGGCATCAGAAGCCTTTGGGATTAAAACCCAGATTACTGAACCTCAAATCTTTATGGGGGAATATAAATTCAGCATTTTAAACAAGCATTCCAAGTAAATTTTTGCATCCAGAAGTCTGGAAACCACTGCTGTGATGAAAGGTATGTGTATTCTGATTTATGTAGACACACACACAGGTTGGATTCAGACACTGCATTTGCAGGAGAATAATAAATAAGAAATTAAGCCAAGAAAATTGAAACCTTTTATTTTTCTTCTCAGAGTTGATCAATTACTAAACACAAGCCAAGCCACGTCTATTTCTGTGGAGTGAGAACAGGAAGGGAAAACATGGTGTCAACAGATGGAGTATCAATTGGTGAGGGAATAAGACCAGCCGTCACTCTTTCAAAACTATGTTTTCTTCTTGGCTGTAAATTCTGCAATGCAAGACTAGGCACTGGGACATGGGCTGTCTCTTAATTAATTCTTAATGAGCCAAATAACTTCTTTCCTCTAAAATATGAAATGAGGACAAGAGGCAATGGAGTTCTTTCACCACCTGTCCCCACCACCTCCCCGTTTCAGAGGCCTACAGCTTGGCAACAGGAAATGACTGCAGTTCTCTAGGCATCTCACCCATCCCGTCTCCACTGGCCATCAGCAGGTGGAGCTGTCAGGACTCCTTTGCCACCTGCCACCTGTAACCTCCCAAGGGGAGTGTTGACCCCTCTGCTGTCCCATTCAAATGTCATTGTTCTAGTTATACAGAGACTATCCGAAAACCTTCTTCAGGAACTCCAACAGGTGACAGGGTAACTTCTAAAACAAGTATCTAAAGGACAAGGAGTGGATGTTTCTCCCTCCTCATTCACTAATTCTCACATATTTTCTCTCTCAAGTACACACATAATTCTTAGAAAGAGATAAATGACCTTGTAAACAATACACCAGGCAAGATGATGATGATGATGATCATGCTGATTAATTCCACAAAATCAATCTACGGAATGTTTAAGGACATCCAACCTATTCATTTGTTCAGCCAAGGTTGCCAACTTGGAGACTGACACAAAGCTCTGAGTTTTCCCTGGAATTCCTGAATTCAGAGACATACTGCAGGCATCAACCTATATTTACTTCAGGTCTGCCAAAGATGAATGCAAGCAGATGGGTGGGGAAGGTGAGATTTAAGGTCACTGGATTCTCTCGTTAAGAACAGGTGCACAAGAGTATATTTGGGGCTCATCTTCCATCATAGTAAAAAGAGGTTGGCAGGTTTCTGTTAAGTCTTATGCCACAATTTAAACTTGATTCATTCTGCAAGGCATAAAACAGTCTTGCTTTATAAAAATAGTACCACAATTTTAAAATAATGCACTTCTTCCAAAGGAACCATGTTCCAACACTGTAAAAAAAAAAATGTTCCACTTAAAGTAGAACAAGATATTTCACCCCATCCATGCCTTCCTTCCCTGTTCGCCTCCCAACCTGAGTCATGTCACTCCTGGAACACTGTCTGTGTGGTAGGGATGCCAGGGCCACCCAAGGCCTGAAGACTTGGGGGGGCCTTCCTTGATTAAGCACAGCAAGACATAAAAGCCAAGGGTCAGCTGTCTTCATCTAGGATCTCAGGGTGTTCCTTCCAGAAAGCATCCCCAATGATGTCGCAGTGCAAGGGCACTGGCTTAGTCCTGGTTCGGGTCACTGACATCTTTTTCCCTTCCATTTCTGCTGGCAGCTTAACTTCTTTTGTTGTGACTTCACCCACCTGTAGGTAAGTTAAAATATTGACATTGTTAACTCGAGAGTGGGTTTGGAGGAAAGGGGAAGATGTGAGGGAGGTTTGCTTTCTTACTTTATATACTTTTGACATACATACATACATATATATATGTATATATATATATTCATCAGGAGATAAACAGACACATACACACATATCTCAGCATACACTAGTTCCTTTACAATTAAAACACTTTCAGAAAGAACATCTTAGGAACCAAAAAGACTTCTTGTTCCTTGTTAGCAATAACTCTAGAATTAATGGTATTTTTGTTCTCCTGTCTGCAGTAAGTACCCAAATCTGTGCCAAAGAACAAATGTGCTTTAAAAATACTAATAAAAGTGCTGACGCTGTTAGTGGAATGATGAGCTCTCAAGGTTCCCCTTAGTACTTGAAAACACTCATTTCAGAAAAACTACTTTGGATGGAAGGAAATGAATTTAGAGAAGTCATTATGATCAGGAGCTGGTACAGACAGAAAATCCTGGCAGAGTTAAGGATTTAGGGAAATGTACATACACACTCATTACAGAATATTAAGGTTAGTATGAATGTCTGGAGAGTCTCGGGATTATTCTGCAAGAGTCAGAACACTCATATCAACATCTCCTGTGGTCTCATTCTGTCACAGGATGCACAGACCATTTAATGGCAGTATCCAGTATGGCAGAAAGTATTCTTTAAAATGTTCTATGAATGCAAAAATCATTATCTATGCACTGCAATCAGGGTTTTATTTGATTTGAGGAGAGCTTGACACCAAAAATAAGGGTACTAGTTCTAAAATTCGGTGATCCTACTTACAGAGAAAATTTAAGATCACAAAGTTCACTGGCAAACTGATGCAATGAGCATGGACGAACCAAAACAAAACAAAACAAAACACAAAAAGACAAACAAACAAAAAACCCCACAGAAATAGTAACCTATAGCATTCTCGTTTTGGAAAGGATCTAATCTGTGTTAACAACTGCAGTCCTATCAGCATACAGGCTGCAGGAAAGACAGCCGTGGGATGGGCACAGACTCTCTTCTCTCCTGATCTCCATTTTTCTTGGGACACAACACCATTACCTTTTGCCATATCAGCAGAGTCCCTTTTCTATATATCAGCGGCTCATTATTGTAATTGATGTTAAATTCAGAAAACAAAATCTCATTCTTGTCTGCTGCAAGAGTTCCCTAAGGAAAGAAAAACAGATAGACAAAGCTTTGTATATTTTATCTCTCCCCTAACCCTACATTCCACCCTCTACCTAACCTTCTACAAACAAATCAAGAAGTGAAGTGCCTTATCAAATATCTTTTTTTTTTTTTTTCATTTTTCTGAAGCTGGAAATGGGGAGGCAGTCAGACAGACTCCCGCATGCGCCAGACCGGGATCCACCCGGCATGCCCACCAGGGGGCGATGCTTTGCCCCTCTGGGGCGTTGCTCTGTTGTGTCCAGAGCCATTCTAGTGCCTGAGGCAGAGGCCAGTGCCCGGGCCATCTTTGCTCCTCGCTGAGGGAGGGGAAGAGAGAGACAGAGAGGAAGGAGAGGGGAGGGGTGGAGAAGCCAATGAGCGTCTCTCCTGTGTGCTCTGGCCGGGAATCGAACCCGGGACTCCTGCACGCCAGGCCGACCCTCTACCGCTGAGCTAACCGGCCAGGGCCTCAAATATCTTTTGATACTAAAGACTTTTGCATGATTTTAAGAGCAGTTCAAATCTTTAGATGTAAAAATTCATAAAATTCTCTGCTGTTTGTATACCTGAGACTAATACAGAATAATATTGAATGTAGTAAAAAACAAACAATGGCTTTACAAGTAATGACTGTGGTGGGTAACAGGAATTAACAGTGAGACTACCTACTCTGTACTGGATACGTTATGTGTATTTTCTTATTTGACCCTCATAACCATCACCATTTTAGACATGAGAACTCTGAAGCTTAGAAAGTTAATATAAATTGCCCAAGACTATAGTTCTTATTCTTCTAAGAAGAACCAAAATCTAAACTTGGCTCTTCCAAACTGGATAGACCTATTAATATCCTTATATGTAAATCTTCATCACCACTATTAGCAATGGCAACCATTCACTGAATAACTATAAAGTGCCAGGCACTGTATCAGGAGCTTTTACAATACATAACCTCATTTCAGAGTACTCATCCTACACGTAGCACTGTTATCTAAGAAAAGCAACGTGCTTTGTGCTATCCTGTGTGTTTTACATTATGCCATTTAATTTTCACCATAAACCCATTAGACAGAAACTATTATTTTCCACGTTTAACCTATAAAAAACTAAGGCAGAGAGAATAAAATTAAACAGAAGCACGCTTTGAGTACGATTACTTGACTTCCAGCATCTAGATTCTTTTTTTTTTTTATTCACTTTTTATTTAGAGAGAGAGAGAAAGGGGGGAGGAGCAGAAAGCATCAACTCTCATATGTGCCTTGACCAGGCAAGCCTAGGGTTTTGAAACAGCGACCTCAGAGTTCCAGGTTGATGCTTGATCTACTGCACCACCACAGGTCAGGCCAGCATCTAGATACTTTAAAATACACACGGGTCAGAGACCCACGAAACCAGAGGAGCCAAGCAGGGAAGAGCAATGAGGGAAGAGGCCAGGTGAGACTGACAGAAAAGAAGAGCTCATGCCCTGTCTAGGGAGGGCAGGCGACACTCAGCTCCAGCCAAGCCTTTCCACGTGGGAATGCAGAGCCAATGTCACTGATTCCATTTTCCAACTGAGGACACTGAGGCTCAGGGAGCAGTGACTTATACAGTGTCACAGAGCAAGCAAGCAGCAGAGCTGCTACTAAGATGGTTTTTATATACTTTCAAAACAAGGCTGTAAAGAGAGCTTTAGAAGAATGCAGAACATTGTGGGCAAGCCCACAGAAAACTCTCGAGTTAAGCATTAATGCAGTAAGATCTTTATACCTGTAATCTCCCTTGGGCTTGTACTGGTGTCAGTCCAGACTGCTGTACGAGTGCCCAGAAAACTGTATTATAAAGATTATTGATATGACCTGTGGGGAGAACAAATAGCAGTTTATACATACATAATCTCTATTCGGTATTCATGCTTTACAGAATGCTAGATCCCAAATCTATCCTCTTTAAACTAAAGAGATCTCAGAGATATTTAGTGACCTGCCCAAAACAATACACAGGACACATGGGGGGAAGTGAGCTACCAGAAACAAACTCATTTCCTATCAGTTTTATATCCTGTCATTTCAGTTATACTTTCCACAAATCTGTTAACTTGTGTACTCAGCATAGGGATACTTTCAAAGTTACGTGATTGACATTATTCCTTTTCCAGTTCTCCCGGCAAAATCAAGATACACCAAATGATAACAAGTCTCACACTCACACCCACTGAGTAGGTGACCCCTCCCAGCAGGGGAACAGGGAATGTTAGAAATTGTGGCGTGTGTGTGTAAAGACAGCAGTCACTGCACAGGTTCTGTCCAATACTAAGTGGGAATATAGACCTAGTACTGCCAGATCTTCTGATTAAAAAAGAAAAAAAAAGTTGGAAATAGGGCTATTTACATGAAATCTCCCAAATTCTCAATTACTTTCAACTAATTTAAAATTTTCTGGACTATTTCATTCCAAACAAAATATACATGAACCAAACTTGTTCCAGATCACCACTTCTAAAGTATGGAATTGTTGGTTTAATTAGGTGTTTAATTCTTTTCACTTACAATCTGCTTGCCGCCAACTGAGGTAGTCCTTTAAGGTCTGGTTGTTAGGATACACCACAACTCTTCCATCAAAGCCTGGGGGGTACAGAAGGGGCTGGTCCTCAAAGTAATCCCGCCAATAAAACACGTAGCTGGAAGCGAACTGGGAGGCGACGTGAGTCATGAACTTACTTGCAAGTATAAAGCACAAGGGGTGGAGCAAGAAGAGAGAAAATACATGACATTAACTCAACACCATGATAGGGCCCGTGGGTGCAACAGAGAGATTACACAAACTGGCCAGCAAACCTAGAGATAAAATATGTTGGGACAAGAAAAACTATTTAATATTTCAGTCACATAATTAAAATGTGGCTTGCCTCACCTTCTAGCCCTGTAAGTAACTTACTAATGTCCATTTTTTCTTTGTAGGATGTGATGTGAATTTATGGTTCAAGAGGGGTTCCTGTTCAGTTTTGGTAGGGCTAGGGAATTACCTGGCTCTCCTTTTAAACCAATTGCTTTTCCGCTTGAACACAAAGCTGTACTCATCACTCTGTCCATATGCGATCACAATATCCTCTAGTTCTTCCATTACGGTCTGAGCACATTTGGTCATTAGGTGGAGAGCACGGCTGTCATTAGGTTTTGCAAAGTTGTGTTTCTCAGAAAACCTTCACGAGAGAAAGGGAAAAGGGCATGGATGACCAGAGAGCTTGTCATGAACACTCTGGATCAAAGACGCTGCTTAAAGACGGTACTGTAATAGTGCTGTGAGTGCTAACCTTCCACTAGCCACAAACCAATCCACTGCCTTAAGAATTCAGGTTTTTCTTGTCCTGATCAACTGAGAAAAGGGGACATAATATCTAAGCCTCAATTCCCTTTTCTATAAAATTGGGATAAAAATCTCTGTAAAACTGCCCTGAAGATTAGGCGAAGTTAAATGTAAATATGTCTGGCTCCCTGGAAGTGTACAATAAATGTTATAATAATCGTTATTAAAATAGCACTTTAAAAAAGTAAATTCCCATCTTTGTTCCACTTTTTTCTACCTATTGTCTGATTTGGTTTTCCTCCTGAGCCCAGTCCGTGTGGCCTGTTACTAAAAATGAAGCAAGAACATACTGTTAAATGTTGTCCACGACAAGGCCTAAATAGGCCTCTGAAGAGTCAGCACTATAAAATAGCTGGGCAATTTGCTGAAGAGCTGAAACAAGTGTGTCCGAGAGTGATTTTTTTCCACAAGGTCCTTGCTAACAGGTCTCTGCTCCGAGTTACTCACCAGGGGAACACCATCCCTTTTCACTACCTTGACCAGCTCGCGTCCAAATACATCTTAGCCAACATGTAGACCGACGCTCAATGCCGCGCGCTCATTGGCTGCCGCGTTACCGCGGTGACCACGAGGCCTGAGATCAGAGAGCTTAGCTTTCCCCGGAAGCGCAGGCGGACCTCACAGCCCAGAGCCGAGCTCACTCACCGATGGAAATTCCTGCCATCCAGTCGCACAACCACCCAGCATTGTGCCAGGCAAGTGTCGTCAGCCTCGAAGTCCCGCACGTATTCGAACTTGCTCTTTGCCATGGTCGCCCTTAATTTCAAGCACCGTTTCAAAGTGACATCAGTGGAAGCCAAGCAATGGCGAATCTTCACGTTGCAAGCTGCCCACATTCCCGCCCCAACCCTGCCACGCGGAAGGTAAAGGAAAGGAGAGCCCCGCCCCGGAAGTTCCTATGTCTTTACGTGGCCGCTCTAGCCTTTGTGGAGGTCCGCATCTTTCTCGCCTCTCTTTGTAGTCCTTGATCCACTTCCGGGCTTGGTGGAGGATTCCAGTCTTTTGTTTGCACGAGCTGTGGCTGCTGGCTTTTGTCCTGTCCTACAACAAATCACTTTGACGAAATTTAAAATAATTTATTTCTAAGTTTGAAGTTTTGTGATTTTTTTCTAAATATTATTTATTTATTTAATAGGAAAATTAAAAATACAGAAAAATATATTAATACTTCAGATCTCCCCTCTCCATGCCAAAGTATTAGAGCTTCCTTCCAGTCTTTTTTTCTCTTTTCTATATGTATGTTTACTCAGGGAGCACACAGATTGTAATCATACACCTATGCAATTTTTTATATTTTCCCACTCACCTTGAGCATTTTCAAATGTCATTAAATAGTCAAAGAAAAATTGATCTTATTCCAACATATGGACATACTAAATTAACTTAGTCAACCTTCTCACAATTAGATGATCAGAGACCCAGTATTTTATTTCTTGATGCTGGTTGATATAGTATTGATAAAACCCTATTATTTGTATTATGCTTTATGATTTATAAAGCTTTTTTGAATCCATTACTTACATTATTGTTCTTATCCTCAAGAAAACTATTCAAACAATATAAAAGGATATGTGGTAAAAAGTAAGTCTCTTGCTAACTTCTCCTAATTCCCTACTTTAGGCAATTACTATTACCATTTTCTAGTATCTCCATCCTGGGAGAGATATAGATATATAGAAGATATAAATAAGTACATATTAAGTCTAAGTGTAAAAATATATATAATATATACCATATTTCCCCATGTATAAGATGCATCCTACCGTATATCTCAGTATGTCACAGCAACAGGCTGTTACTTCCTTCCCCCAAGACAAGTAGTTGGGGGGGGGGGCTTCAAGAGCAGGCAAGAAGGAAGGACTGCTTCCTCACTTGCCAGCTGGGAAGCTGCTGCATTTTCCTGGTGCTGTCACTATAGGAAGACACCAAGAGAGTCACTGGAAGGTCCTGATGGGTGTCATCTCCTGCTTCCAAGTTTGGGGTGTATGAGTAGGTAGAGACTACTGACTACATCACACTGAGGTTTCTGGAGCAGGAGCTGAGAGTTGTCTATGAAGTCACCCCTCCTGAAGAGGGTTTGGAGACAGAACTGGAAGAGCCAAAGGGAGCTATGGCTACTCCTCTTCAAGGGATTCTAGGGGGATCTGGCTATGCAAAAAAAGGCATCAGGACAACTGTGCACCTTGCCAAAGAAGGAAAAGACCAGATTGAAGACCAATCACACGAGGAGGCCTCTGCTTCCCTACCTGCAGCCCACCGCTCAATGAGATGGGAATTAAGCCTTGAAGAGAGGATGATCCAGAGGATCACAGACCATGAGATCCTCCCACCTCCATTCCAGGTTGTTGGAGTGGGGGCAGAGTGAAAGAGCAGACGCAGGACCTCCCCACTCCAAGACCTTTTAGTAATAAGACTGCTCTGTGCTGGGGTCAAGGAGAAGGGAGTGGGTAATGATGTTTATCACAAAAGGACAAATACTGTATGATTCCAGATACACAATGAAGTGCTTAGAGTAGTCATATTCATAGAGAAAGAAAATAGAGTTAGCCTGACCAAATGGTGGTGCAGTGGATAGAGCATCAACTTGGGATGCTGCTGAAAACCTAGGTTCAAAACCCAGAGGTCACCAGCTTGGGGGCTCACCAGCTTAAGTGTGGGCCCACCAGCTTGAGTGTGGGCTCACCAGCTTGAGTGTGGGCTCACCAGCTTGAGCGCAGGGTTGTCAGCTTGAGCATGGGGTTGCCAGCTTGAGCATGGGCTCATAAACTGATCCCATGACCACTGACTTGAGCCCAAAGGTTGCTGGCTTGAGCTCAAGGTCAATGGCATGAGCAAGGGGTCACTGGCTCAGCTGGAGCCCTTCACCCTGGTCAAGGTATGTATGTGAAAGCAATCAATGAACAACCAAAGTGTCACAACGAACAATTGATGCTTCTCATCCCTTTCCCTTTTCTGTCTGTGTGTCCCTGTCTGTCACTTTCTCTGTCTCACTTGCAAAAGAAAAAGAAAAAAAAAAGGGAGGGAGTGAGGTAGGGAGAGAGAGAGGAGGAAATAAATATGAGTGATAGTTGCTAGGGGGTAAGAGGAGTGGGGAAAGGTAAACTTGTTTAATTTCAATTTTGTAAAAGATGAAAAGAGTTCTAGAAATTGGTTACACAACAATATAAAAATACTTTGCACTACTGAACTGTCCACTTAAAATGGTTAAGATGGTAAATTGTATATGTATTTTACCACAATTAAAAATAAAAAAATCCGGCACACAATAGATATTTATGACCTAACTTGATACTGACTTCTATTTTTAAAAAATTTCTATTACTTAGGAGATCACTTACTCACGGAGGCTGACAGAAAAGTAATTACCTTTCTTTGGTCTGGAAGTCATATTTCAGTTTGTCTTCCTGATGCTGACTCATTTCATTTGCACTAAGAGCTGCATTATGTAAATGAAATCCATGGTGGAGGGGTAAGAAGAAGGAGTAATTTGTCTCTAAAGTCTCCTTCCCCTCTCTAAACCACTCTAATCAAATTTCAGGCTGGAAGTAATGTACAGTACTGCTTCCAGGAATGGACTGCCTAGTTCTGTCATGGTTTTGCAGTCATAGTTTTGCCTGCCTAGCACCCCTTTATCTGTCTTCTGGCAATGGCTCCACAACTGTCCTGTCTCCACCATCGTATCATTTGGTTCATGTGGGATAACCCCATCTCACCTTTGCTCTGAGGTGAGCACATGACCAAGACCACTGTAGTATCTCAGTATGAATTACACAAAGGGCCCCCTCTCCAGTACAACTAGTTGTGTGCAGTCAAAGGATTGGTTAAGTATGCCCTGCATTAGATGTCAGCCCCTGCTTGTCCTCTTTGTGTTAACCACTTGCACAAATATTTACGGTGGCCTCACCAATAACCGAGACTTGGCCAGTCCAGTTCAGAGATATGCACCTGTAACAAGCCAAGTCAACGACACAGTCTGGCACTTTGCAAGAATGACTGGGAAAAACAATCTCTCTTCCTGTTAGCATTGCTACACTGGAGGCCACACTGCCTTCAAGAGGGAAAAGCCTGCTCATCGATTCCGCCTGTGCAAAGGAACAAACTCTGAGAGACGGAGAAAAATATTTCTGGTGATGCTGAGCATCAGCCTGGAGCCAGCATTACTCCCAGACCTTTTTTTTTATTTTTTTTAATTTTTCTGAAGCTGGATACGGGGAGGCAGTCAGACAGACTCCCGCATGCGCCCGACCGGGATCCACCTGGCACACCCACCAGGGGGCGACGCTCTGCCCATCTTGGGGTGTCACTCTGTTGCAACCAGAGCCATTCTAGCGCCTGAGGCAGAGGCCACAGAGCCATCCTCAGCGCCCGGGCCATCTTTGCTCCAATGGAGCTTCGGCTGCGGGAGGGGAAGAGAGAGACAGAGAGGAAGGAGAGGGGGAGGGGTGGAGAAGCAGATGGGCGCTTCTCCTGTGTGCCCTGGCCGGGAATCGAACCCGGGACTCCTGCACACCAGGCCGACGCTCTACCACTGAGCCAACCCGCCAGGGCTACTCCCAGACTCTTAACAAGTTCCAGGAGGACAGGGACCTTGCTTAATAATTTTCAAAGCTGTAACCCCTATGCCTAGAACGGTGTCTGGCACATGGAAAGCAATCAATAAATATTACTTGAGAGATTATGATGATAAAATCCTTTTTTTGTATATGAAACTGGGATTTTAGAAGTCTCAATTCATTGGAGTAAAAATAAATAACTTCATTTTCCCCCCAGTAACTGCTCTCTCATGTTCTCCTTTCTTGCTGGTTAGTAATTCCCATCAAGAATCTTGGCCAGATGCAGGCAACTTTCTCCCTCTCAGTCCTAGTCCATCCTGTATCAACTCAGGGTAGGAGAGTGATTCATAGACCAGATCAGAAGTTCTGGCTTTTTTTTTTTTTAAACATATCTTTCAGGGAAGTAGCTGGCTCTAAACTTGTAGTGGCTGTTTTAACTCAGAAGTGGGCTACTTCACATCTCATGTTCTCAGTTTGAGGCCTTAGGTATAATTTCAGAACAAGAGGAAAAATTACTCAACATTTTATCGGATTTGGGTTGGATCAGAAAGTCATTCATATAGATGAGATGAATTTGACATTTTGGATAAATGCGAGAATGTAATATATGCAAGGTAGGAGACATGTGAAGACCCACAAAGAGATGGAAAATTAATCTGGCTCTGGTGTGAAGGGTAAGTAAACGTGAAGAAAACCTGGAGGCAGCTAGCTAACTGAGAACCTGCTTCAATATTTCAGATATGCAGTGCTGAATAAAAGAGACAAAAAAAATGCAATGAATTTGACATCCATAAAACATGCTGAGGTCCGAAATCACAGAAAGCTTTAACCCTTTTTTAGGAAAGGCAAGGCATTGAGAGATCTTAAAATAACATAGATATTATTATTGATACAAAGTCATGTTCACATAACAAACTAGGAGTTATTAATAAGGCTACATAATAATTTGGCCCTGAATGGGCCATAAATTAAGAACAAAATTGATACAAACAGATATACCCCCCCACCCGTGGCTGGAATTGTTTATTTTTATTTATTTATTTATTTTATTTATTTTGTGGGAGAGACAGAGTCAGAGAGAGGGACAGATAGGGACAAACAGGAAGGGAGAGGTGAGAAACATCAATTCTTCATTGTGGTTCCTTAGTTGTTCACTGATTGATTTCTCATATGTGCCTTGACCGGGGGGCTACAGCAGACTGATTGACCCCTTGCTCAAGCCAGTGACCTTGGGTTCAAGCTGATGAGCCTTGCTCAAACCAGATGAGCCCACGCTCAAGCTGGCGACCTTGGGGTCTCGAACCTGGGTCCTCCACGTCCCAGTCCGATGCTCTATCCACTGAGCCACCACCTGGTCAGGCTGGAATGGTTTATTGAAGAAGGAATTTGAAATCTTCATGCCCATATAAAGGTAGAATCTGGATTGTGAATTGATTTTCTATTTAACTTATATTGTTACCCATTTCTAAGCAACAGAAATTAAAGGTAAAAGAGTAACTTGCTAGGGAAAAATAATTTCCTAATTCAAGTTTAAAGACTATAGCAGAGAAGGATGACGTCAGAGTAATGGCGGGGTAGGAAGCAATACCGATAAATCTCCCCCAAAACTCAACAAGATCTTCAACCAGAAACAGAAAAACCTATACTTGGAGCCTCCAGATGCTTCGCAATACACCCAAAGGTATGGTCGAGTGAAAAATTGGCTAAATATATAACCAAACCCCGAAGGAAATAGGGAGTAAGAAATGCTCCGCCTTCCTCACTAACCTAAACAGGGCGGCTTTCTCTGGTAACTGTGAATATGGAGACTGAGGCGGGCAAAGGGGGTGAATAGATCCAGGCTGCGGCACGAACGGCCAAACCAGGCTGTGGCACGAAGATCCAAGCCGAGGAAAAACTGATCCTGTGGCAACCCGGGCAATACAAGCTAACACTCGCGCCAAACCCAAACAAAGAAAGACAAGCGAGGCGGCCATTTTACCCGGTCTCCTGGTCGGCGTGCGCGCAGTTAGTGGGCGAGAGATTTCTTCCTAGGCCCCGGGAGTAGGTGCCCGTGTTGCCCCACGGAGAGGCAGGGTCAGAGGCCTTTCTGTGGGCCGAGGGCAGAGTCTCTGGGCAGCCCCAGCGCCCTGGGAAAGCCACACATGGGAGGGAGTGAGAACTAATTCCAACGGTGGAGATTTTCCGTGCCGGAGGGGGTTTCACTCAGAGGGAAACGCGGCCGGCCTCATATCCTGGTCTGTGCACGCAGATAGTGAATGAGAGATTCCTTCGAGTGGTTCGGCAGTGCGCGCCCATGTTATCGCACAGAGGGGCAGAGTCAGGGGCCTTTGTGTGGGCCAAAGCGGAATCTCGGGCCGCCCCAGCGCCTTGCAAAAGCCGCGCACGGGGACCGAGCGAGACTCAATTCCAACGCTGCAACTTTTCCCTGCAGTTGGGGGTTTCACTCAGAGCGTGAGACTGCTGGCCGGATATCCTGGGTTGCGCGCGCAGACAGTGAGTGAGAGTTTCCTCCAAGCGCCCCGGAAGTGGGCGCCCGCCTGTGTTACTGGACAGAGTGGCAGAGCCAGAGGTCTTTGAGTGGGCGGAAAGCCCGCCTGATTATGCTAGCAGCTCTGACTGACTGAGCCTTACCCAGAGCCCTGTGCTAAGTGGAAATAGAGTGGGGAGTTGCCAGCTCTTTGAGCCTCTTACTATCCAGGCAGAGGCAGCAGCAACCCCATAGCTGGATTATCAGGCTACTAATTGAGGAAGGAGACTAGGAGAAAGGCTCCAGGAACACGGACTCTCTCACTGTCGGAGCCTATAAATGCTAATGAGCCTCGACTGCCAACGAGACTAAAGCACAATACATGACATTGCCATAGAGACTTATCAACTACAAACCTCTACCTGAGCGTGCCAAAGGGGCAGAACCTGGGGTACAGAGTCACCGACCAGGAAGAGGGAGAGAAAAGAAAAAGCAAGAAGATAACCTCTCAAAATCAAGAATAATCTGCAGACTTTATAACCTATCCCATTTTATTATATTTGTTTGTTTGTTTCTCTTATCTTCATTCTTGATACTTTTTTTCCTCCTCCAATTTGGCCGATTAACTCTCTGCCAGTCTTACTCTCTCCTCTCCTTGAACTACACTACCCATAAGTGTTACATCTCCCATTATCTTTTCTCTTCTCTTCCTTTCTCTCTATGAGGGTTGCACTCCAAAACCCTTAACTCTCTCTCTCTCTCTCTCTCCATTCTTTTTTCTTCTTTTAGTGGTTCCCTCTTTTTTTCTCTCCCTCTCTTTCTTTTCTCCCTCTATATTAGTTTCTTCCTTTCTCCTTTACATCTCCTCTCATTCAAACCTCAATAACAAACAAATTATCTTATCTGGGACTCAAACTTATGTTTGTGGCATTTTGGGGGGTTTTTACTTCACCTTTTTAACTCACTAGCAGTGCTCCCATCCCTGGCTCTCCATTTTATCTAGTTCTTGTTCCACTAAATACAATAGTAATTTTTTAATTTGTCCCCCCATTTTTCCATTTTCCTCTTATTCCTCTCATCATAACTCTTAGACAACCAACACCTAAAAGCAAATCATTTTATTCTTGACCCAAATTTTTTCCTTATTTGCTTTTTGTGGGTCCATACGCTCTTTTTTTTTTTTTTTTTGCCCCTTTATTACTTTTCCCCAATTCAGGCCCTCCATCACAGGCATTGTTTGTTATAATTCACAGTTCACCACAAGATTTTCTCAAGAAAGAGGGGAGAGGAGAAGAGAGGAAAAAAGGAGGGGGGGAATAATTTCCTTTTTTTAAAAATTTTTATTTTATTTTATTTTTCTTTATTTCATTATTAATTTTTTTTAAAAAACAACTCTTTTCGATTTTTTATTTTTTTTATTATTTTTTTAACTTTTTATTCTTTATTAAATCTCATTAATACTATCAACAAAACCACCCTCAGATGCCATTAAGGAAGAGAAAATCGAATATCATGGATACAAAAGAAAGAGAGGTAACACAGCTAGATGAGGAAAAATCTATGGAGAAAAAATTTAATATATTGGAAACCTTGGAGCTAAATGACAGAGAATTCAAGATAGAAATCCTAAAAATCCTCCGAGATATACAAGAAAACACAGAAAGGCAATTTAGGGAGCTCAGAAAACAACTCAATGAACACAAAGAATATATGTCCAAGGAAATTGAAACTATAAAAACAAACAGAGATGAAAAACTCAATTCACGAGCTGAAAAACGAAGTAACAAGCTTAGCTAATAGAACAGGTCAGATAGAAGAGAGGATTAGTGAAATAGAAGACAAGCAACTTGAGGCACAACAGAGAGAAGAAGAAAGAGACTCAAAAATTAAAAAAAATGAGATAGCCCTACAAGAATTATCTGACTCCATCAAAAAGAATAATATAAGAATAATAGGTATATCAGAGGGAGAAGAGAGAGAAAATGGAATGGAGAACATACTCAAACAAATAATAGATGAGAACTTCCCAAGCCTGTGGAAAGAACTAAAGCCTCAAGTTCAAGAAGCAAACAGAACTCCGAGTTTTCTTAACCCCAACAAACCTACTCCAAGGCATATCATAATGAAATTGACACAAACCAACAGCAAAGAAAAAATTCTCAAGGCAGCCAGGGAAAAGAAGAATACAACATATAAAGGAAGGCCCATTAGATTATCATCAGATTTCTCAGCAGAAACTCTACAAGCTAGAAGAGAGTGGACCCCAATATTTAAAGTCCTGAAAGAGAGGAACTTTCAGCCACGAATACTATACCCATCAAAGCTATCCTTCAAATATGAAGGAGATATAAAAACATTCACAGATACAGAAAAGATGAGGGAATTTATCATCAGAAAAGCCCCACTCCAGGAATTACTAAAGGGGGTTATCCAATCAGATACAAAGAACAAAAAAAAACAGAGCCACAAGTAAAAGCTCCAAGAAGAACACAATAAAACCAAATTTAAACTGTGACAACAACAAAAAGAAGGGGGGGAGAGGATGGAGATTAACAGTAGCAAAGGACGATGGAGTGCAAAAGTACTCACAAAATAGTTCGCTACAATGAACAGGGTAGGGACCCTTTTCATTACTCAAAGGTAACCACCATTGAAAAAACCACCACAGAAGCACATGAGATAAAAAAGATAGCAACAGAGGAAAGATGTATGGAATACAACCAAATAAAAACAAAAGATAGAAAAACGAAAGAGAAGGATCAAACAAGACACAAAACTAACAGAAAGTAAGATATAAAATGGCAATAGGGAACTCACAAGTATCAATAATTACACTAAATGTAAACGGATTAAACTCACCAATAAAAAGGCACAGAGTAGCAGAATGGATTAAAAAAGAAAATCCAACTGTATGCTGCCTACAGGAAACTCATCTAAGTAACAAGGATAAAAACAAATTCAAAGTGAAAGGCTGGAAAACAATACTCCAAGCAAATAACATAAAAAAAAAGCAGGTGTAGCAATACTCATATGGGATAATGCTGACTACAAAACAGGAAAAGTACTCAGAGACAAAAATGGCCATTTCATAATGGCTAAGGGGACACTGAATCAAGAAGACATAACAATTCTTAATATATATGCACCAAACCAAGGAGCACCAAAATATATAAGACAGCTACTTATTGATCTTAAAACAAAAACTGACAAAAACACAATCATACTTGGAGACCTCAATACACCGCTGACGGCTCTAGATCGGTCATCCAAACAGAGAATCAACAAAGACATAGTGGCCTTAAACAAAACACTAGAGCACCTGGATATGATAGACATCTACAGGACATTTCATCCCAAAGTGACTGAGTATACATTTTTCTCCAGTGTACATGGATCATTCTCAAGAATTGACCATATGTTAGGCCACAAAAACAACATCAGCAAATTCAGAAAAATTGAAGTTGTACCAAGCATATTTTCTGATCATAAAGCCTTGAAACTAGAATTCAACTGCAAAAAAGAGGAAAAAAATCCCACAAAAATGTGGAAACTAAACAACATACTTTTAAAAAATGAATGGGTCAAAGAAGAAATAAGTGCAGAGATCAAAAGATATATACAGACTAATGAAAATGACAATACGACATATCAGAATCTATGGGATGCAGCAAAAGCAGTGATAAGAGGGAAGTTCATATCACTTCAGGCATATATGAACAAACAAGAGAGAGCCCAAGTGAACCACTTAACTTCCCACCTTAAGGAACTAGAAAAAGAAGAACAAAGACAACCCAAAACCAGCCGAAGAAAGGAGATAATAAAAATCAGAGCAGAAATAAATGAATTAGAGAACAGAAAAACTATAGAAAAAATTAATAGAACAAGGAGCTGGTTCTTTGAAAAGATCAACAAAATTGACAAACCCTTGGCAAGACTTACCAAGGAAAAAAGAGAAAGAACTCATATAAACAAAATCCAAAATGAAAGAGGAGAAATCACCACGGACACCGTAGATATACAAAGAATTATTGTAGAATACTATGAAAAACTTTATGCCACTAAATTCAACAACCTAGAAGAAATGGATAAATTCCTAGAAAAATACAACCTTCCTAGACTGAGTCAAGAAGAAGCAGAAAGCCTAAACAGACCTATCAGTAGAGAAGAAATAGAAAAAACCATTAAAAACCTCCCCAAAAATAAAAGTCCAGGCCCTGACGGCTATACCAGCGAATTTTATCAAACATTCAAAGAAGACTTGGTTCCTATTCTACTCAAAGTCTTCCAAAAAATTGAAGAAGAAGCAATACTTCCAAACACATTTTATGAGGCCAACATAACCCTCATCCCAAAACCAGGCAAGAATGGCACAAAAAAAGAAAACTACAGACCAATATCTCTAATGAATACAGATGCTAAAATACTAAACAAAATACTAGCAAATCGAATACAACAACATATTAAAAAAATAATACATCATGATCAAGTGGGATTCATCCCAGAATCTCAAGGATGGTTCAGCATACGTAAAACGGTTAACGTAATACACCATATCAACAAAACAAAGAACAAAAACCACATGATCTTATCAATAGATGCAGAAAAGGCTTTCGATAAAATACAACACAATTTTATGTTTAAGACTCTCAACAAAATGGGTATAGAAGGAAAATATCTCAACATGATAAAGGCCATATATGATAAACCATCAGCTAACATCATATTAAATGGCACTAAACTGAAGGCTTTCCCCCTTAAATCAGGAACAAGACAGGGTTGTCCACTCTCTCCACTCTTATTTAATGTGGTACTAGAGGTTCTCGCCACAGCAATCAGACAAGACAAAGAAATAAAAGGCATCCATATCGGAAAAGAAGAAGTAAAGGTATCACTTTTTGCAGATGATATGATCCTATACATCGAAAACCCCAAAGAATCCACAAAAAGACTACTAGAAACAATAAGCCAATACAGTAAGGTCGCAGGATACAAAATTAACATACAGAAGTCAATAGCCTTTCTATATGCCAACAATGAAACAACTGAGAAGGAACTCAAAAGAATAATCCCCTTCACGATTGCAACAAAAAAAATAAAATACTTAGGAATAAACATAACAAAGAATGTAAAGGACTTATATAATGAAAACTATAAACCATTGTTAAGGGAAATCGAAAAAGATATAATGAGATGGAAGAATATACCTTGTTCTTGGCTAGGAAGAATAAATATAATCAAGATGGCTATATTACCCAAAGCAATATACAAATTTAATGCAATTCCCATCAAACTTCCAATGACGTTTTTTAAAGAAATAGAGCAAAAAATCATCAGATTTATATGGAACTATAAAAAACCCCGAATAGCCAAAGCAATCCTAAAGAAAAAGAATGAAGCTGGGGGCATAACAATACCTGACTTCAAACTCTATTGTAGGGCCACGACAATCAAAACAGCATGGTATTGGCAGAAAAATAGACACTCAGACCAATGGAACAGAATAGAAAGTCCAGAAATAAAACCACATATATATAGTCAAATAATTTTTGATAAAGGGGCCAACAACACACAATGGAGAAAAGAAAGCCTCTTCAATAAATGGTGCTGGGAAAACTGGAAAGCCACATGCAAAAGAATGAAACTGGACTACAGTCTCTCTCCCTGTACAAAAATTAACTCAAAATGGATCAAAGATCTAAACATAAGACCTGAAACAATTAAGTACATAGAAGAAGACATAGGTACTCAACTCATGGACCTGGGTTTTAAAGAGCATTTTATGAATTTGACTCCAATGGCAAGAGAAGTGAAGGCAAAAATTAATGAATGGGACTACATCAGACTAAGAAGTTTTTGCTCAGCAAGAGAAACTGATAACAAAATAAACAGAAAGCCAACTAAATGGGAAATGATATTTTCAAACAACAGCTCAGATAAGGGCCTAATATCCAAAATATACAAAGAACTCATAAAACTCAACAACAAACAAACAAACAATCCAATAAAAAAATGGGAAGAGGATATGAATAGATACTTCTCCCAGGAAGAAATACAAATGGCCAACAGATATATGAAAAGATGCTCATCTTCTTTAGCTATTAGAGAAATGCAAATCAAAACGGCAATGAGATACCACCTCACACCTGTTCGATTAGCTGTTATTAGCAAGTCAGGTAATAGCAAATGTTGGAGAGGTTGTGGAGAAAAAGGAACCCTCATACACTGTTGGTGGGAATGTAAAGTAGTACAACCATTATGGAAGAAAGTATGGTGGTTCCTCAAAAAACTGAAAATAGAACTACCTTATGACCCAGCAATCCCTCTACTGGGTATATATCCCCAAAACTCAGAAACATTGATACGTAAAGACACATGCAGCCCCATGTTTATTGCAGCATTGTTCACAGTGGCCAGGACATGGAAACAACCAAAAAGCCCATCAATAGATGACTGGATAAAGAAGATGTGGCACATATACACTATGGAATACTACTCAGCCATAAGAAATGATGACATCGGAACATTTACAGCAAAATGGTGGGATCTTGATAACATGATACGAAGCGAAATAAGTAAATCAGAAAAAAACAGGAACTGTATTATTCCATACGTAGGTGGGACATGATAGTGAAACTAAGAGACATTGATAAGAGTGTGGTGGTTACGGGGGGGAGGGGGGAATGGGAGAGGGATAGGGGGTGGGAGGGGCACAAAGAAAACAAGATAGAAGATGACAGAGGACAATCTGACTTTGGGTGGTGGTTATGCAACATAATTGAAAGACAAGATAACCTGGACTTGTTATCTTTGAATATATGTATCCTGATTTATTGATGTCACCCCATTTAAAAAATAAAATTATAAAATAAAAAAATAAAATAAAATAAAATAAAAAAAAAAAGAATGAAGCTGGGGGCATAACAATACCTGACTTCAAACTCTATTATAGGGCCACGACAATCAAAACAGCATGGTATTGGCAGAAAAATAGACACTCAGACCAATGGAACAGAATAGAAAGTCCAGAAATAAAACCACATATATATAGTCAAATAATTTTTGATAAAGGGGCCAACAACACACAATGGAGAAAAGAAAGCCTCTTCAATAAATGGTGCTGGGAAAACTGGAAAGCCACATGCAAAAGAATGAAACTGGACTACAGTCTCTCTCCCTGTACAAAAATTAACTCAAAATGGATCAAAGATCTAAACATAAGACCTGAAACAATTAAGTACATAGAAGAAGACATAGGTACTCAACTCATGGACCTGGGTTTTAAAGAGCATTTTATGAATTTGACTCCACAGGCAAGAGAAGTGAAGGCAAAAATTAATGAATGGGACTACATCAGACTAAGAAGTTTTTGCTCAGCAAGAGAAACTGATAACAAAATAAACAGAAAGCCAACTAAATGGGAAATGATATTTTCAAACAACAGCTCAGATAAGGGCCTAATATCCAAAATATACAAAGAACTCATAAAACTCAACAACAAACAAACAAACAATCCAATAAAAAAATGGGAAGAGGATATGAATAGACACTTCTCCCAGGAAGAAATACAAATGGCCAACAGATATATGAAAAGATGCTCATCTTCTTTAGCTATTAGAGAAATGCAAATCAAAACGGCAATGAGATACCACCTCACACCTGTTCGATTAGCTGTTATTAGCAAGTCAGGTAATAGCAAATGTTGGAGAGGCTGTGGAGAAAAAGGAACCCTCATACACTGTTGGTGGGAATGTAAAGTAGTACAACCATTATGGAAGAAAGTATGGTGGTTCCTCAAAAAACTGAAAATAGAACTACCTTATGACCCAGCAATCCCTCTACTGGGTATATATCCCAAAAACTCAGAAACATTGATACGTAAAGACACATGCAGCCCCATGTTTATTGCAGCATTGTTCACAGTGGCCAGGACATGGAAACAACCAAAAAGCCCATCAATAGATGACTGGATAAAGAAGATGTGGCACATATACACTATGGAATACTACTCAGCCATAAGAAATGATGACATCGGAACATTTACAGCAAAATGGTGGGATCTTGATAACATGATACGAAGCGAAATAAATAAATCAGAAAAAACCAGGAACTGTATTATTCCATACGTAGGTGGGACATAATACTGAAACTAAGAGACATTGACAAGAGTGTGGTGGTTATGGGGGGGAGGGGGGAATGGGAGAGGGATAGGGGGTGGGGAGGGGCACAAAGACAACAAGATAGAAGGTGACAGAGGACAATCTGACTTTGGGTGGTGGGTATGCAACATAATTGAACGACAAGATAACCTGGACTTGTTATCTTTGAATATATGTATCCTGATTTATTGATGTCACCCCATTAAAAATTAAAATTATAAAAAAAAAAAAAAAAAAAAAAAGAAGAAGCAGAAAGCCTAAACAGACCTATTAGTAGAGAAGAAATAGAAAAAACCATTAAAAACCTCCCCAAAAATAAAAGTCCAGGCCCAGATGGCTATACCAGCGAATTTCATCAAACATTCAAAGAAGACTTGGTTCCTATTCTACTCAAAGTCTTCCAAAAAATTGAAGAAGAAGCAATACTTCCAAACACATTTTATGAGACCAACATAACCCTCATACCAAAACCAGGCAAGAATGGCACAAAAAAAGAAAACTACAGACCAATATCTCTAATGAATACAGATGCTAAAATACTAAACAAAATACTAGCAAATCGAATACAACAACATATTAAAAAAATAATACATCATGATCAAGTGGGATTCATCCCAGAATCTCAAGGATGGTTCAACATACGTAAAATGGTTAACGTAATACACCATATCAACAAAACAAAGAACAAAAACCACATGATCTTATCAATAGACGCATAAAAGGCTTTCGATAAAATACAACACAATTTTATGTTTAAGACTCTCAACAAAATGGGTATAGAAGGAAAATATCTCAACATGATAAAGGCCATATATGATAAACCATCAGCTAACATCATATTAAATGGCACTAAACTGAAGGCTTTCCCCCTTAAATCAGGAACAAGACAGGGTTGTCCACTCTCTCCACTCTTATTTAATGTGGTACTAGAGGTTCTAGCCACAGCAATCAGACAAGACAAAGAAATAAAAGGCATCCATATCGGAAAAGAAGAAGTAAAGGTATCACTTTTTGCAGATGATATGATCCTATACATCGAAAACCCCAAAGAATCCACAAAAAGACTACTAGAAACAGGAAGCCAATACAGTAAGGTCGCAGGATACAAAATTAACATACAGAAGTCAATAGTCTTTCTATATGCCAACAATGAAACAACTGAGAAGGAACTCAAAAGAATAATCCCCTTCACGATTGCAACAAAAAAAATAAAATACTTAGGAATAAACATAACAAAGAATGTAAAGGATTTATATAATGAAAACTATAAACCATTGTTAAGGGAAATCGAAAAAGATATAATGAGATGGAAGAAAATACCTTGTTCTTGGCTAGGAAGAATAAATATATTCAAGATGGCTATATTACCCAAAGCAATATACAAATTTAATGCAATTCCCATCAAACTTCCAATGACGTTTTTTAAAGAAATAGAGCAAAAAATCATCAGATTTATATGGAACTATAAAAAACTCCGAATAGCCAAAGCAATCCTAAAGAAAAAGAATGAAGCTGGGGGCATTACAATACCTGACTTCAAACTCTATTATAGGGCCACGACAATCAAAACAGCATGGTATTGGCAGAAAAATAGACACTCAGACCAATGGAACAGAATAGAAAGTCCAGAAATAAAACCACATATATATAGTCAAATAATTTTTGATAAAGGGGCCAACAACACACAATGGAGAAAAAAAAGCCTCTTCAATAAATGGTGCTGGGAAAACTGGAAAGCCACATGCAAAAGAATGAAACTGGACTACAGTCTCTACCCCTGTACAAAAATTAATTCAAAATGGATCAAAGACCTAAACATAAGACCTGAAACAATTAAGTACATAGAAGAAGACATAGGTACTCAACTCATGAACCTGGGTTTTAAAGAGCATTTTATGAATTTGACTCCACAGGCAAGAGAAGTGAAGGCAAAAATTAATGAATGGGACTACATCAGACTAAGAAGTTTTTGCTCAGCAAGAGAAACTGATAACAAAATAAACAGAAAGCCAAGTAAATGGGAAATGATATTTTCAAACAACAGCTCAGATAGGGGCCTAATATCTAAAATATACAAAGAACTCATAAAACTCAACAACAAACAAACAAACAATCCAATAAAAAAATGGGAAGAGGATATGAATAGACACTTCTCCCAGGAAGAAATACAAATGGCCAACAGATATATGAAAAGATGCTCATCTTCTTTAGCTATTAGAGAAATGCAAATCAAAACGGCAATGAGATACCACCTCACACCTGTTCGATTAGCTGTTATTAGCAAGTCAGGTAATAGCAAATGTTAGAGAGGCTGTGGAGAAAAAGGAACCCTCATACACTGTTGGTGGGAATGTAAAGTAGTACAACCATTATGGAAGAAAGTATGGTGGTTCCTCAAAAAACTGAAAATAGAACTACCTTATGACCCAGCAATCCCTCTACTGGGTATATATCCCAAAAACTCAGAAACATTGATACGTAAAGACACATGCAGCCCCATGTTTATTGCAGCATTGTTCACAGTGGCCAGGACATGGAAACAACCAAAAAGCCCATCAATAGATGACTGGATAAAGAAAGATGTGGCACATATACACTATGGAATACTACTCAACCATAAGAAATGATGACATCGGAACATTTACAGCAAAATGGTGGGATCTTGATAACATGATACGAAGCGAAATAAGTAAATCAGAAAAAACCAGGAACTGTATTATTCCATACGTAGGTGGGACATAATAGTGAAACTAAGAGACATTGATAAGAGTGTGGTGGTTACGGGGGGGAGGGGGGAATGGGAGAGGGATAGGGGGTGGGAGGGGCACAAAGAAAACAAGATAGAAGGTGACAGAGGACAATCTGACTTTGGGTGGTGGGTATGCAACATAATTGAACGACAAGATAACCTGGACTTGTTATCTTTGAATATATGTATCCTGATTTATTGATGTCACCCCATTAAAAAAATAAAATTATTATAAAAAAAAGAAAAAAAAAAGACTATAGCAGAAACCAATTTTTAAAAACCAGAAAAACAGTTAAGAAAATTAGGGAAACTGATAGTTGGTTCTTGGAAAAGATCTGTGCAGTTGATAAAATTTTAATAAAATGAGCAAGGAAAAAAGAGAAAAGATACAAGTTACCAAAATTAGGACTGAAAGAACAAATATTCTGAACCCTACTAAAATTAAAAGGGTTATAAAGGAAAATTATGAACAAACTCATGATGTGAACAATCTGGGACAACTTTGTTGAAATGGGCAAATTCATAGAAATTATAAAACTGCCTCAAGGTGAAATATAAAATCTGAATAGACCTTTGTCAAATAAAGACATTAAATTATTTAATTTAGATATTAAAAAATCTTCTTATAAAGGATAGTCCACACCTAGATGGCATTCTTTGCTGGTGAATCTATCAACATTTAAGGAATTAATAATACCAGTCAAACACAAACCCTTTCAAAAACAAGAGAAAGGAACATGTGGAAGCTCATTATACGTGACACCAGAACTGCAGACCGAGATACCACAAGAAACTACAGACCAGTACCCTTCATGACTATAAATGCTAAAAGTTTTAAAGATAAAGGAATCGGATCCAGTAATGTATAAAAAGGATTATGAAACATGACCAGCTGAAGTTTATCCAAGAATGCAGGTTAAGTTAACATCTGAGTATTAATTAATGTAATGTTCTCCTTAATAGAATAAAGCAGGCGTCAGCAAACTACAGCTCACAGGCCAAATCTGGTATGCCTTTTGTTTCTGTAAATTAAGTTTTATCAAAATACAATCACGCCCATTCATTTACATGTTCTCTATTATTGCCTTCATGCTACAGCAGAGTTGACTGGTTGCAACAGCTATCATATAGCTCACAAAACCAAAGAATAGTTATTATATGGCCCTTTCTGGAAAACGTCGCTGACCCCTGAAATAAAGTAGAAAGCCATATGATCATTCAATAGATGTAGAAAAAGCATTTGATAAAATCCAACAAAACATACATGATTAATCTCTCCACCAACTAGGAATAGAAGAAAACTTCTACATAAAATCTACAACTATCATCAAACTTAAAGACTAAAGACAATGCATTCCCCCTAACACTGGGTACAAAACAAGTGTGACTGCTCTCACTACTTCTATTCAACATTGACCTGGAGCTTCTATCCAGTGCAATAAGGCATGAAAATATGAATACAAAATCAATATACAACCAACTAGCAATGAAGTTAATAAAACAATTACATGGCCCTGGCCGGTTGGCTCAGTGGTAGAGCATTGGCCTGGCGTGCAGAGGTCCCGGGTTCGATTCCCGGCCAGGGCACACAGGAGAAGCGCCCATCTGCTTCTCCACCCCTCCCCCTCTCCTTCCTCTCTGTCTCTCTCTTCCCCTCCCGCAGCGAGGCTCCTTTGGAGCAAAGATGGCGCTGGGGACGGCTCCTTGGCCTCTGCCCCAGGCGCTAGAGTGGCTCTGGTCCCGACAGAGCGACGCCCTGGAGGGGCAGAGCATCGCCCCCTGGTGGGTGTGCCGGGTGGATCCCGGTAGGGCGCATGCAGGAGTCTGTCTGACTGTCTATCCCCGTTTCCAGCTACACAAAAAAAAAAAAAAAAAAAAAAAAAAAAAAAAAAAAAAGAAACCAGATGTTATTAGTAAGGACTGATTACTACTGGACTCCGAATTTTAAATATCATTGAGAATTAGCGTCTCTATGTTATGCTATCTGCACCAATGGAAACGCCTTCCTTTCATTCACGTCATTGTTTCCCGTACCCTTCCCAGAGACACCCTTTGCCCTGTCTCCTATTGGAACACTATTTGTGCTTCTGCCTGAATCACTGCATCCCAAATAGCTATATTTTAAAATCTCAAATAAATGCTTGTTGCCTCTCAAAAAAAAGAAAAGAAAAGAAAAGAAAACAATTACATGCACAACAGCATATTTAGGAATAAGTTCACTGGAAATTACAAAACATTGTCAAGAAAAAGACAATGTTCTGGAACTGGAGTGCAGTGATGGTTACATAACTTTATAAATTTCTTAAAACTCAACTTATAAACACAGACAACAGTGTGGGGGTTGCAGGAAGAAAAGGGGATGGAGGGAGGTGGAGGAGGGGGGAGTGGGGACAGATGGCGATGGAGACTCGACTTGGGGCGGTGAACACACAAGGTAATATACAGAGGAGGTATTACAGAACTGTGTACTTAAAACCTGTATCATTTCATTAACCAAAGTCACTGCAATAAATTCAATTTAAAATAAAAAACTAATAAAAAATTAAGAATTCACTGAATTTCATTTAACTATATACTTGTGATGAATAAACTTCAACAAGGCTGTTTAAAAAAAATTTTTTTTAAGAGTGCTTTCTGCTGAAAACACACTCCCAATATACTGTGTGCATTGCTGTCACAGAGGATTGTCACATGACTTTCTTTTGAACTGCTAATTCAGATTGGATTAACTAGTCTTGCATGAAATCAACACTAACCTGATTTATTTCTTTGCCTCTTATCAGCTGTTGTTTATGCCCATTTTTGGCTTTCTCAAAGTGCGGTTCAGGGACTGACTTAGAGAATCTGCTAGGGTTAACACCATTTTCATAACAATTCTAAGACAATATTTGCCTTCTTCACTATAATGTCTCATGAGTATAAAATGAAGCTTTCTGGAGCCTATATGACATGTGAATCACAACAGATTGAAAGCAGAAGCAGACATTAGACTACATTTTTTTTTTTTTTATTAAGCCAGACATTAGAGTCACAGTGCTATTCTTCTAACTTTGGGGAAAACATAGTTTTATCATGAAAGTATGTTATGGTAACATGTAATGGGTATAGTATTGACATCTTAAATTGATAACTAAATATTTTTAAAGTCCTCAAGTTTTAATTTAGAATATGGTAAATATTGATAAATAAAACCACATAAATAAAAACTCTTTGTATTCTTCAATCACTTTTGTGGGTGTAAAAGTTTCCTGAGATAGAAAGTTTGAGAAAGACTGCCCTTGTGTACCTGCCAGGTGTAAGAACTCCTGTTTGCCACATTTGACAACAGAGATTAGAAAGAGAATTGGAGCAGGTCTTCTTTCAGAGATAATTTGTGTTGGTTAAAAATATCATGTGTCAATCCTGGCCGGTTAGCTCAGTGGAAGAGCGTCGGCCTGGCGTGCAGGAGTCCCGGGTTCGGTTCCCGGCCAGGGCACACAGGAGAAGCGCCCATCTGCTTCTCCACCCCTCCCCCTCTCCTTCCTCTCTGTCTCTCTCTTCCTCTCCCGCAGCCAAGGCTCCATTGGAGCAAAATTTGCCCCGCGCTGAGGATGGCTCTGTGGCCTCTGCCTCAGGCACTAGAATGGCTCTGATTGCAGCAGAGCTACGCCCCAAGATGGGCAGAGCACTGCCCCCTGGTGGGCATGCCTGGTGTACCCCGGTAGAGCGCATGCAGGAGTCTGACTGCCTCCCCGTTTCCAACTTCGGGAAAAAAAAAAAAAAAAAATATATATATATATATATATATATATATATATATCATGTGTCAAGATAAATTTCTAGCCTTTAGTTAACACATCACTTAGAAATGTAGCAAATGTTAATACAAATTTTTTTTTCTTTTCCTTGGTGATATTTAATAATATATATGACATACATATATATATATATATATTTATTTATTTATTTATTTTACAAATTGTGATAAGAGCTCTAAAAGAAATGGTGGTATGACTACCTAAAGGAGATTGCACCTAATTTTCAGAGTCAGAGCATAGTTCTCTGAGGAAGTGCCAGTTGAGCTCAGTTTGAAAGATAAGTTGGAGTTAAAGGAGGCCTAGCATTGGGAACATATCCAATGAGGCAGGAGAGAGAATGATGGTCCAGGCAGTGAGGCTGGACCCCACACACCCAGAGCTAGAATGGTAGCCAAGTAGCAGTGCTAGAGCCAAAGGTATTTGGGATTTTTTAGGCTTTGCCAAGTACTTAGACCTTTTATCAGGTGGCCAATGAGAAGCCCTGGAAAGATTTAGGACAGTGGGGTGTGACAGAACTACATTTGTATCTTTATAAGATCCATGGCAGCTGGAGTGTAGGGGACAAGAGTGAAAATGAGGGAGACTATTCACAGGGCTACAGCAGTATCCAGGTGAAAGATGATGGGACCTTGGAACACAGCAATGGTGAGGAAAATGAAAGATATGAGTGAATTTGAGATGTGCCGTGCAAGTCAGGCCCACAGGGCTGCTAACTCAAGTTTAACTAACACAATCGCACAAAGTGGAACATCCTTTCCGGCAATGGAATCAACTAAAGGGGTTATTGAGAAGCTGCAAAATTTCACCCGTGGCATTGATCCAAGACCCTTGTGATGCTCAGGAGTCTATCGTGTATCCTGGCGGTGCAAACAACTGCACGTACAAGGTTGGATTCCCCAGTCCGCGTAAGAGACTCACGTAGCTTGATCCCTGGAGGTCAGTGGCACCGAAATACAGTTTCCTGGGCAACACCATTGTCCAGCGCAAAGAGCGGGGGAGGGGTAACTAAGGACAAAGTCATAAGAGAACTCCCGAAGAAAGGGAGAGTCAGAGAAAAATGGGGAAAATGGGCAGCACGTGCTGCAGCCGCGACCATCGCTAGTGATTCGAAGGACTCCGCACAAGGCGAGAGTGAAGGGAGGAGCTGGGGAGCGCGCCTGTGATTGGCCGACCGGGGGCACTGGGACGCTTGTGATTGGGCGAGGCCAAAACAGAGGGCTGCTTTTTGAAGCGCGTAGGGTTCTGGGTAGCAAAGGCCTTGGAAGGTTCTTAACCGAAAGAAGGAGGGGGAGGTCGCCAACAAACGGCTGAGCTCACAATCCGGTCCCGGAGTAGGCCGGGGCGTTCCCCCTGTGCCCATGGAGAGAGCCAGGCCTGAGCCGCCGCCTCTGCCACGTCACCTGCGGCGGGCGACCCCGCCGCGTCCACTGCGCCCCGCTCCGCCCCAGTTGCCGGTCGAGGGCACACCCTTTCGGGCAGCGGCCAGGGAGGTCCCTCCGTCGCCCCCAGTCCCGTGCGCGGCCGCCATTGCGACCGTGGCCTCGCCGTACGGGGAGGCACCGACAGCGGGCGTACCGCCCTCCGCACGGCGGCTGCTACAGGTGAAGCAGGAGCAGGTGTTGCTGCTGCCGCCAGGGCGACCACCTCAGGCCCTGGACGAAGACGCTTCGACTGCGCAGGCGCGGCTGCTGCAGCTGAGGCCGGAGCTCTTGGTGTTGCCGCCACCGCCCACATACGAGGGCGCCCCCTGCAGGCCCGACTTGCACCCGGTGCAGCCCCCGGCGCTACAGGTCAAGGCCGAGAAGCAGGAGCTGGGGCACGGCTTGGATACCTCGGTGGGGCCTCGGAAGGCCGTCGAGGCGGGCCCGAGGGCCTCCAGGACGGCCAAGGGGGAAGGCCTTGGATCGACCCTGGGGAATCGTCGAGGAGACCCGAAGAAGGGCAAGCTGGAGGCAGAGGAGGGCATGAGAGACAGGGAGAAAGGAGGAGCAGGCGAAGGCCTGATGGCCATCAGAGGAGGAATGATCAAAACGGAGGAGCCAGGGGGACTTCACGAGGACCGCATGCAGGACAGGGAGCCCGCGTCTAATGGGCTGGTCCATGGCAGCAAGGACGTCATCCTGGCTCAGCCGTCCGGCGCCTTTAGGCCACACCAGCAAGACCTCAGGATCCCTTTGACTCTCCACACCGTCTCCCCCGGGGCCCAGATCCAATTCCAGGGACCTCCACCTTCAGAGCTGATACGATTGACCAAGGTCCCCTTGACGCCAGTGCCTATTAAAATGCAGTCCTTACTGGAGCCTTCTGTAAAAATTGAAACCAAAGATGTCCCGCTCACGGTGCTTCCCTCAGATGCAGGTATTAGACAGCAGGGGAATCTGGTTTCCAGATTTCGTCTATGTTGCCCCATAGCTGACATGTGAGCAGTTCAAAAGTTAAAACTAGAAAAGTGAAATCATGGAACTGCTTCTTTTCAGGGCCAAGTGTGCGCAGGTATCACTTCGGATTGACTTGTACATACATCGTAAAATACACCAACACGTTCAAGATTACCAGTTTTTTAAAAAACTATTTTAAGGCCCAGTGAGGTTGAGATTTAGATATGACTAATTTTTACACACAAAAATAGAAATATTTTTGCTAGATAATACAAAGCCCTCAGTGTATATGCTACAGATAACATTTTTTAATACTATACTAAGAAGTATAGTATTTTCTTTTTTCTTTTTTTTTTTTAAGATTTTTTATTTATTCATTATAGGGGGGGGAGAGAGAGAGAGAGAGAGAGAGTGAGAGAGAAGGGGGGAGGAGCTGGAAGCATCAACTCCCATATGTGCCTTGACCAGGCAAGCCCAGGGTTTTGAACCGGCAACCTCAGCATTTCCAGGTTGACGCTTTATCCACTGCACCACCACAGGTCAGACCAGATAACATTTTAAAACACTGTAGAAGCTCAATATTTTTACGTGTATCAAAAAAACGGAGTTTAATTTAAAAATAATATTAAACAGGAAAGTTTTACTGAATTTTGAAGTTTTTCTTTTTTAAAAATGAACAGTATTTTTCTAGGAGAAAACAGTACATGATTAAATGTAACATTTATATATTGTAGAAGCTAAGAGCTTAGAGAAATTTGGAAAATGAAAATACTGTGAAATAAGCTAGAAAAATTGTTTTCAAAGCAAGACTATAGGTACAGTAGTAACAACTACAAGTAAATATTTCTATCCTTATTTCTATACATCATATTCAAATACATAGTTAGAAATTCTTATTTTAGGGATTAATTCAGATAAAACACTATGCCAATGAATGTCATGGGAAGTCATTAGTCTTGATATTTTCATTAACTTATATTTTTTGTTTTTGCTATTCTTTTTACTGATTCTTTTTCCTCACTCCATCCTCCTGCTTTTATCTACAGTAGTTTTTAAACATTTTTGTTTTCTAAAGGAAAGAGAAAGCTGTCTTTACAGTATTTATTTTATCCTTTGTGCATTAAAAGAATTTGTATATCGAGTAATTCTAAAAGAAAGAGAAACGTAAGAAGTTTATAGACAGTTGTTCCCGATGAATTATGGAAGAGATGTGAATTTAGTCAACTTCCTTTATTGTAATTTCATCTGGATCTGCGACTCAAAAAGTCACTTTTATCATTTTTCTCCCAGGACATGGGACTGGTATTGATGACCTATCTAGGCAAGAGCTTCACCTTCATAATGAAATACAACTAATATAGTATTATAAATATTTTGATTCAGTAGGCACTACAGAGGGATGTAAATGAATTTCTTTAAACTTTTTGGGACCACCTATGCAGTGCTAGGATTATAGTTATCAATCAGTCATAGTTCTTGTCCCCATTAATAGAATTTTTAATAGGCAATAAACTAAATGTCAATGGTTGTTAGAGGAATTGATAAAGCTCAAAGATGTAATAGCCAGCACTTTACTGTTTTCAACATGATTCTACAGTATCTTCAACAATATTATTGTTTTGAGGAAAAGAGGAGTCATTCTAAACTATGGTTTAGAATGCTGAATTCAGGTGTAACGAGTTCTGGAACACTGGCAGTTCTTTGGCTATATTGAAGTGTATATTTTCTCCAGATATTTTTTAAATAAATATAAATATAAATGGAAATATGTATAAATGGAGGTGTGTTTTACTTTGAAATTGTGTGTGACATGTTAATGTAGTCTCTTAATTTTTGTCATGTAGGAATACCAGATACTCCCTTCAGTAAGGACAGAAATGGTCATGTGAAGCGACCCATGAATGCATTCATGGTTTGGGCAAGGATCCACCGGCCAGCACTAGCCAAAGCTAACCCAGCAGCCAACAATGCAGAAATCAGTGTTCAGCTCGGGTTAGAGTGGAACAAACTTAGTGAAGAACAAAAGAAACCTTATTATGATGAAGCGCAAAAGATTAAAGAAAAGCACAGAGAGGAATTTCCTGGTAATCAAATGAAATGAACAAAGCTTCTAATTTCTTTAAATTAATTTATTTAGGTAAAGATTAGGTTAGGCTGTGATTGAAAGAGAAAATGTGTAATCTTTTTTTCTAATCAGATGTGTACAAGAAAGAACAATGGCTATTACACTAGTGATTGAATGGATTTTGGGCATTAGTTTCCTTAAACAGTACCAAGTGGAGGGAAATCTGGGCTTGTATTTGCTAACTAATGCAAACCAGGGAACCTGCAGTTTTACTGTGGTTTGGATGAAATATATAGATATAAACGTATGAAGGTAAAAGCTCTAGAGTGCTAGGCTATAATTTTGTAAACATACTAAAAAACAAAGTTTTAAAATTATAGCAATAGAAAAAAATGCAGTGCATACTTAAGGACAGTGAGAATGCAGAGATTAACACCATATTCTATTTTAATATTAAATAGTTAGCAAAACAGAGTCCTGCCTTCTGATTGATAGATTTATCTTCTCTACAATGTAGTTTGAAATGAATTCTGATTTCCTCCTCAGCAGTAAAGACATTAAGATTAAACTTGGATAGATATAGAGTGGTAGCACCCAACATGACTGTGCATGGTAATAAAAGAATTATTTTTTTCTGAAGTTGTGAGCAAAAGGTTCCTTGTAGGGGTAGTGAGGTCAGAGGCAGTGATTATAGGGAACCAAAGATTCCCCTTGTTATACCATGGCTATAACTGCCATACTCCACTCTTCTGACTTTGGAAGGAAATTAGGCTGGACTTGCAGACCATCAAGGTTAGGTGAGTGATTCTTCCTAAACTGGACATAAAAATAGTGATTGCTCATTTGTAGCCATTTCAGTGTAAGATACAGACATTTATATCTTATAGAAAGTAAGGAAACAGGAGGAAATGAATACTGTCTTACTGGGGCATTGTTTCATAGAGAGAAGAAAAGCTTTGAGATTCAAATTCAGTACCTTTAATGTTGATTCCACTACTGAGTCAGTGTGTCTTTGGATAAAAGACATTTGATTTTGCCCTTCCTTTAAATAATGGATTACAAAATTGGCCACTAGTTGGAAGCTGTATGGATATACATGCTAAAATGCACAGAAATAATGTCATAGAATTGGAAATGCTACTTTAGACAAGAACTTGTTTCTTTTTAACTTAAAAAGTGTTATGGACTTTTAATACAGGGTGGAACAAAAGTAGGTTTATAGTTGTGAGTATGCCAGTTTATTCTTGTATTATTATTTATTGTATTATTTTTCATATCAACAACTATAAACCTACTTTTGTATCACCCTATATGTAAAGAACCATTGAAAGGCTAAATAGGGTCTGTATGTTCAAATTAAAAATAGTTTATCTTCTTCTATAGGTTGGGTTTATCAGCCTCGGCCAGGGAAACGGAAACGCTTCCCTTTAAGTGTTTCCAGTGTATTTTCTGGTACCACACAGAATATCACCTCTACAAATTCTACAACAATTTATCCTTATCGCTCACCTACCTACTCTGTGGTCATCCCCAGCCTACAGAACACCATCATTCATCCAGTTGGTGAGTTGTGTTTTATTATAGATGATGAATTTTTACAGATTTTATTTATTGACTTTAGAGAAAGGAAAGAGAGAGAATGGGAGAGAAGGAGCATGAAACATCAACTTATAGTAGTTGTTTCTTATATGCGCCTTGACCAGGCAAGCCCGGGGTTTCGAACCTGCAACTTCATTTCAAGTCAGTGCTCTATCCACTGCACCACCCCAGGTCAGGCTGTAGATTATGAATTTTTAAATAGCTGTGTGAGAATTTTACTTCAGATTGAAAATTTGTTTCTGTTAGCTTAAAAATTAGAAAAACAATATTAAGGGGGAAAAATAGAGAAAGTGAAAACATTAAATCGGAGAAGGAAAATTTTCAGTGGACATCAAAGAACTTGGTTTGCCAGAGTAGCAAATATACCTAATGTGTAAAACTTAAGACCTTTTAAGCAAATCAGGATGAGCCATACATTAGGCAGATAATGACTGGGGTAATTCAATAGGAAATAGGAGTGTCTTTCTACGCCTGGCATAAAACAATGTCTTGTTGATGGTGTACAAGGCACCCTGTCCTGGAATTTAGTGATGATGACTGATCTGTGAACACTCTTCTTTTGCTGCTCTAGAAAAGCAATGAAAGTAATCTATTTTCTACCAAATATTTGGTTCATTACATTGTCTTTCCTAAATTTCTCCTCTTTTATCAGTTCTTTACAACATATCTATCTGTTGTATTTAAGAACCCAAAGTTAAGAATCTGGTACCTTAACAACTTGTTATAGGGCTATCTATAACCTACTTTAACCACATCTTAGGCAGATACATTCACTACCTAAAGCTACTTGCTCAGATCCTTCTGGTAATAAAGCCACCTCTAGATTGCTAAGAGATTTAGATATCTTGACAGTTGACTTATTAGAATCATGCATTTTCAGCTTTTTTTATATATGACATTTTAGCAATGATAGCCACAAAGCCACATACAAGATGTCTAGGTTGAAAAGAAAGATGCAGAAAGTGCTGTTCCTTTATCCCTGTCCTTCCCCCAGCCCAGTCAGTCACCTTTACCCTCCACGACTGGCAGTATCTCCTCTAAGGCTGTATTTCAACTAGGCTTAATTATGCTTTTCTTAACTTTCCTTGTTTTCTCTGCTATGTTGTTTGATTTCTGCTTTTGTAATCTATGTTTCTTCTCTTAATCTCTTTTTCTAAGACCTCCACCTTTCATCTAATTTATTTACTGTTAAATGCTGTATGTTTTCCCAGGAAGATACCAGTATTCTTATTTGAGGCAGCTAATAGTTTTATACAATATACCATTGACCTTTGAATAACACGGGTCTGAACTGCATATGTCCACTTGTATGCAGATTTCCTTTCAATAAATACAGTGGGCCCTTCATATCAGCCGGTTTTGCATGCACAATTCAACCAATAGTAAATACTGTTGTAGATCCGTGGATATGGAGAGCCAGCTGTATGCATGGCTCTACCCCATTTTATATAAGGGGCTTGAGCATCCTCAGGTTTTGGTATCTGTGGGGGTCCTGGGACCAGTCTCCCTTGCATACCAAAGGTGGACTGTATTAGTTCTATGCAATTCTGAGCAAAGATATGGGATAGATAGAAACTGGAAGATCTTCTTCTAATGTTGGCACAGTTCTTGCACTCATGATGTCCTATTTATGTATGACAGACAAAATTATAGGAAGCATTTCAGAGCCATGCACAACAGTAATTAAATCTAAGGTAAAATTTTGTTTGCTTTTTCTTTATAATATCCTTATTATTGGTGATACATAGTGTCAGTAAAGATTCCTTTCTTGGGTCTCAAATGATGAACAGTGATCATTGTCTTGTGAGCATAATTTGGGAATTGTTTTCCCAGATATATAACTTAATAGTCAATGATGAAATTTCTGTTACTTTGCTGCCCAATTCTACAATTTTGAAATCTATTCCTTTAGTTTGTTCTCATCAGCCTGTCATTCTCTTACTTAGAGGAGTTGGTATCACTTGCATATTTGGAAAATTCACTGCATATTTCATATTCTAAGTCATTTATAAAACTTAAATGAGCCTTACCAGGCAGTGCTGCAGTGGATAGAGCGTCGGACTAGGATGCAGAGGACCCAGGTTTGAGACCCCGAGGTTGCCAGTTTGAGCGCAGGCTCATCTGGTTTGAGCAAAGCTCACCAGCTTGGACCCAAGGTCACTGGCTCGAGCAAGGGGTTACTCGGTCTGCTGAAGGCCCACGGTCAAGGCACATATGAGAAAGCAATCAGTGAACAACTAAGGTGTTGCAGTGAAAAACTAATGATTGATGCTTCTCATCTCTCTTTGTTCCTGTCTGTTTGTCCCTATCTATCCCTCTCTCTGTCCCTGTTTAAAAGAAAAAAAAAAACTTAAGTGAAAAAATTATAGTACAAATCCCAAAAGGAATCATACTTTTAATCTTACCATCTGCAGATGTGAATTTTTATCCCTTCCCTTTTTTTAATTTTAACTAATTTTATTTTATATTCTAAATATAATGTCATGCTAATTTGTTTCTCAAACTTGTTTGCTTTATTCCCATGGAAGAAAGATATCAACTTAGTGAGATATGAATTATCTTTTACAGAGACAATTTGTTCTCTTTTTTTCTAGCTAGCTTCGTGCATTAAGATATTGTATTGATTTTACCTGATTTTCAAGATACAGAAAATAGAGTTGCCAAGTCATAGTTCTCAAGGTTGCCATTTCCAAAAGCTAGACTTTTAGCATTATCAAATGAAGTGACCCTCATTTTTTAATGAAGTTTTAATTTTAGTTATTCCTATCAGCCTTTTTCCTCCTAGCCAATATCTGTATTTCCAAAAATCTAATAACTACAGAGTGGATTTTTGTTTTGGTCTTTTCTTCTTAAGATATTAAATTTAGCCTGACCAGGCGGTGGTGCAGTGGATAGAGCATCGAACTGGGATGCAGAGGACCCAGGTTTGAGACCCCAAGGTCGCCAGTTTGAGCGCGGGTTCATCTGATTTGACCTTGGACCCAAGGTCGCTGGCTTGAGCAAGGGGTTACTCGGTCTGCTGAAGGCCCATGGTCAAGGCACATATGAGAAAGCAATCAATGAACAACTAAGGTGTTGCAGCGAAAAATTGATGATTGATGCTTCTCATCTCTCTCTGTTCCTGTCTGTCTTTCCCTCTCTCTTACTCTCTCTCTGTCTCTGTAAAAAAAAAAAAAGATACTAAATTTAAGTATGTTGTGATATAACTGCCTAATATTTCATACACAAAATATGTACAATTCATGTACTTTCTAGTAATCTGTATCCATGATTTGGATTTCACTCAAGCTTATTTCATTTTGCTATGTATTCTACGAAAGCTGTTTCTTTCCAATAAGCAACCATTTGTCCTGTACTGGCTCATCCCAGAGCATTTTATCTCATTAAGTCAATCTGTTTGAAATCCAGTAATATAATTAGTATTCCTCCGTGATTTGGTGAATGTTTCCACTTCAGCTATCTTCTTAGTCTATAGTAAACCAGGCAGTGCTGCAGTGGATAGAGCGTCGGACTAGGATGCAGAGGACCCAGGTTTGAGACCCCGAGGTTGCCAGTTTGAGCGCAGGCTCATCTGGTTTGAGCAAAGCTCACCAGCTTGGACCCAAGGTCACTGGCTCGAGCAAGGGGTTACTCGGTCTGCTGAAGGCCCACGGTCAAGGCACATATGAGAAAGCAATCAGTGAACAACTAAGGTGTTGCATGCCACATTTACATGCCGGCCTACCTGTCCCTCAATAGTATTAAGTGCCAATTGTGGGTCAAACTCTGTGCTGGGAACAAAATAGAAATGTTTTTACAATCTGTGCTGTCAGAGAGTTTATACGGTAGTAGAAAGGATCGATACAAATACTACTAATTTCACGTTTCTTTTTTTTTTTTTTTTTCATTTTTCTGAAGCTGGAAACAGGGAGAGACAGCCAGACAGACTCCCGCATGCGCCCGACCGGGATCCACCCGGCACGATGCTCTGCCCACCAGGGGGCGATGCTCTGCCCCTCCGGGGCGTCGCTATGTTGCGACCAGAGCCACTCTAGCGCCTGGGGCAGAGGCCACAGAGCCATCCCCAGCGCCTGGGCCATCTTTGCTCCAATGGAGCCTTGGCTGCGGGAGGGGAAGAGACAGAGAGGAAAGCGCGGCGGAGGGGTGGAGAAGCAAATGGGCGCTTCTCCTGTGTGCCCTGGCCAGGAATCGAACCCGGGTCCTCCGCACGCTAGGCCGACGCTCTACCGCTGAGCCAACCGGCCAGGGCTTAATTTCACGTTTCTTTGATAACTCTATAGCACTTACCTTGTCTGGTGTTATTTGTATGACCAACGCATTATGCTTATTTACTCTCTCTCACATTTAATGCCACATCCCGAGCTCTTCTCTTTCTATTGTAGTTTCTGAATTTTCTTTAGTTATCTTTCTTTTATCAAATGTCTTTGCTGCCAGTTATGCCAGCATTTTTATTTTATATTAAGTATTTAAATTTGTTTGTATTGAAGGCTTTGGAACTTTGGTATAAGCTATATTTATTTTGTCTTGGCTTTTACAAGTAAATTTATTTATTTATTTATTTATTTACAGAGACAGAGAGAGTCAGAGAGAGGGATAGACAGACAGGAACGGAGAGATGAGAAGCATCAATCAGTTTTTTGTTGCACGTTGTGACTTCTTAGTTGTTCATTGATTGCTTTCTCATATGTGCCTTGACTGCGGGCCTTCAGCAGACCTAGTAACCCCTTGCTGGAGCCAGGGACCCTGGGTCCAGGCTGGTGAGCTTTTTGCTCAAGCCAGATGAGCCCGTGCTCAAGCTGGTGACCTCGGAGTCTCGAACCTGGGTCCTTCCACATCCCAGTCCAGCACTCTATCCACTGCGCCACCACCTGGTCAGGCTGTCTTGGCTTTTAAATGTCACTTTATACATGTATATGAATTTTCTGATGAGATGTTTTTCTACATATTATTTCTCAAGCCTGAGATTGGTTTTCTTTATTCCATTTTAACTCGTGACATTTCTCACTCTTTGAATTCATACATTTTTCTAAATTTTTAGTTTAAAAAATGTTTACTACTATTTAACTTTTGTTGGGAGTAGACATATGGTACCATTTTGGTTTACCCACCTCTTCTTACTTAACCAAACAAACCTCCATCATTCTGATACTGTATCCAAAAAATCTGATCCTTTCCCTTCTGTAAGTACATTCCAGCAGAATGTTATATCCTTTAGAAACACATTATATGGCTTGAAAAGTCCTTGAAAAGTGATGTAGCTCTTTATTTTAGGTTTTCTTGAGAGAGGGAAGAAGGAATCACATGGTTCAATACATAGTAAGTCTTCTGGGGGCTCCTCATTTCCTTTGTCTCTTCCTAACTATTCTTCCCGATTCTCCATTCCCCATCTTTGTCGCTATATCTTTGTCTCTTACTCTGTTTATCTCTCTCCTCTCCTCTCCTCTCCTCTCTCTACTTCTGTTTCTCTCTCCATAGCCACACTGTGGTCTTCCTCTCCTTCTTACTAACCTCCATACAGCTTTTTCTTGTGGAGAAATTTAATCTGTCCCTGGTTTCTGCCATTCTTCATTTGTTCCCTGGTCATCCTAGTCATGCAATAAGAGCCTGGTGTGCCCTTTGTCCACGCAGTACAGGCAATGGACTCTGCCTCTTTGGGAGTGGGTAGCAGGAGAGTTGCAAGAATTATTAAAAATTATTAATTTTTACTTTTTTCTTTTGTCCTTGTTGTACTGTACTCTAGATCTAAAATTCATCTCTGTCTCATGTAGTGATTAGATAATGCTAGCTGTTTTAACGAGCACCAAAACATAATGGTTTAAACACAATTACGGTTTATTTTTTTTCCATGTAAAGTCCAAAATGAATATTTCTGGTTGGTAGATGGCTGTCTTCCAACGTGTGGTTTATGGACTCAGGTTTCTTCTACTCTGTGATTTTGCCATCTTTAATATGTGGCATCCAAGGCCACTGTGCTTAGTATACACGAATCTGCAGAAGGAAAAGATCACAGAGGATCATGAGTGAGAGCTTTTACTTATTTTTTTATTGATGTGCAACTGACATATGGCTTTGTGTTTGTTTTAGGTATACAGATGTGTGAGAGGTTTTTATGGGCCGGTCTCAAAGGTGTTGTACATCACTTCTACTTGGATTCCATTGGGTAGCACTTAGTCACATGGCCACTCCCAGTTGCAAGGGAGGTGGGAAATGTAATCTAGTTTGTGCTAGAAGATGAGAAAACAAGTGACTGGCTAGTCTTTTTCATACGTTAGCTGCAGTTTGATACATTAGAGTTCTACCTTTCCCCCAAGTCTTTTCTGTTTGCTGACAGTGTATCAAAGATTACTAGATGTTGCAAACATTAACCTCCTCCTACTTAGCAACCTGAACTTATTTTTTTTTGTTTTATCAACCTGAATTTTGACATTTAGAACATCTTCATTATACTTTCATATAACTATCTATCTAATGTTTTACCGCAGACCAAAATAGAACCTATCACATATTAGTTACTTAGTGAATATTTGTCAAGTTAAATGAATATATGATTTCACACCCCATGTCTAATTGGTAGCTGTTCTGTTACAGAAATATCTTTGGTAGGAAAAACTTTTTTTTATCAGCTAGAAAATTAGTCCTTTCCTCCTTCAGTAACTGAGATAAAAGCAATGATCTCTACAGCTCCTACAATTATGTTTCTTTTGCCTAAAAAGACCATTGAACTTTACTGAGGACTAAGAGCTTCTTATAATGAGTAAGGCAGAAAGAAATCTGAATCAAAGGTAGCTTTCAGGAGCTGATGTCTTGAGTGCAGTGATATTCAGTTAACACCACTTTCATGTCATCCTGGTTTCATAGTTGTTAAGGGAGGTTTAGATCTCCTTATACCACCAGATCGATGGTAGAAGTGCTGTCAACTACAGGCTTCCTTGCTAGTTCTTTCTTTCATCAAGCCATACCTGTCTAGCATAAACAGGTTCTGTGTTAGACAATGGGAATATAAACGGGAATAAAACAGGTTCTTCTCTCAAGCTCCTAGTTTCATGATCGTGGTTGAGGTGGAAGATCTGTAAGTAATAATAAAGATTTATAATATTTTCTAATAAGGAATAGATCTTATGAGGAATAGAGGGAACAAAGAAAAGCAAAATTACTTTAGTCTTGATTAATCAGGAAAAGCCTGACTAAGGCCTGTACCCATGTGACCTCATCAACTGAAAATAAGGACAACTTCATTTATGCCTTGGTCCTATGTGGCCTCTACATACTTCACTAGGTCATAGGCTATCTTGAGACAGATGGATATATCCCTTAATTTCCTACTTCCAGGTTCTAGTTGAGTGTTATATGCCTTGTCAGGAGAGAAGGAAGGAAGGAAAGTTCTTATCTGGACAAAACTGAGAGGTGATCCACATTGCTTTGAGCCTCTGACAAGACATTTCTGTTGAGTCTGTTCTTGGACTATACCTTCTATATTAGCAGAAACCTAACTGCATTAGAGTAAACTAGATCATGGCTCTATTGCTTTGGTTTTTCTATATATTTCTTTGGAAAAGATTAGTTAAGTTTAGGTTAAGTGTGTTGTTTGGATAATTTATAGTCTTGCTTCTTTAGGAACTGAGAGTTCAAATACAGAGTTGTTTTACCTGTCTTTAAAAATTCTGCCATATCCGTCATGCCCTGCTGCAATAATATTCATTTCATATCTGTCACAAATAGACCTGTGGCATGTCCTGTTCTCGTTTGGGAATTTCCTTCTGTATTCACATTGAATGCATTAAAGTGATACAATTTTATGAATTGTTTTTTTCAATTAAAAAATTAAATATTACTTATAATTTAGTTTAGTATACAAAATAAAAGCGACTCATGCCACTACACTGAAACCTCTATTAATATTAAAAATAGAATTAGTATATTTAGATAATAGAAAATTCAAACAGTACTGACAGGCATAAAATGAAAATCTAGCTTTTCCTGCTGGTCCACTGCCCTGCCTCCTCTCTCAGATGACCACTCCTTACAAGTGACCACTGTCAGTAGTTTCATATCATTCCTTTTAGAAACATTTATACATACAAACCAGCATTTTGTGTATTTGTCTTATATTCTATTGCTCAATAATTTTATTCATTTATTCATGAAAAAATTATTGAGCACCTCTTCAGGGTCAAGCAGAATTTAAAGCCCCAGAGATAACATCAGTGAACAAAACAGAAAAGGTCTCTCCTTTCATGGCACTTAGAATCTAGGTGACAAAGAGGAATCGAAAAATACAAAATGAGCAAACAAGATGACTTCTACTTGTTCAAAATACTATAAAGGAAATAAACAGAGTGGATGAATATAGTGATGCTGTTCGGTAAGGCGGTTACTGAGGGCTTCTGGTTGCACAGTTTATCAAATTCAACTGAAAAAACATAAACATGGAGTGACTCAATTAGTGCCTGACCTGTGCTATTTTTATTTCTGAAGGTGAAGCCCCACCTGCCGTCCAGCTGCCCACGCCTTCAGTCCAGCGCCTAAGCCCCATCACACTTTTTCAGCCCACAGTCTCCAATACTTCCCAGGTAGCCGTCCAAGCTCCAAGTCTGCCCCTCCACCCAGCACTCCCACCTGAGCACTTTGCTGGAGCCTCCCAAACAGACAGTCATCGGCTGCATTCTGGAGCCAATCACTCTATAAAGAGACCCACACCTGTCTCTCCGGAGAGCGCCAACAGGATTCCAACTAGTGCAAGTACTGCCCAGGCCAGATTTGCAACCTCGTCCATCCAGACTCCCAAGGAGTATTCCAGTGTTTCCACTTGTCCCAGAAGTGCTCCGATCCCTCAGGCTCCTCCTCTTCCACACTCACATGTCTACCAGCCCTCTCCCCTGGGCCATCCAGCCACACTATTTGGGACACCACCACGATTCTCCTTTCATCATCCTTACTTCCTACCTGGACCTCACTACTTCCCATCAAGGTAAATGAACATTTGATTTCCTTTCACCTAAAGATACATACATCTTGCCTGAGCTGTGGTGGCGCAGTGGATAGAGCATTGACCTGGGTCACTGAGGTCCTGGGTTCAAAACCCCAAGGTTACTGGCTTGAGCACAAGCTCATTCAGCTTGAGTTCAGGCTCACCAGCTGGAGCAAGGGATTGTCGGCTTGAGCATGGGATCATATTCATGGTCCCATGGTCACTGGCTTGAGCCCAAAGGTTGCTAGCTTGAACCCAAGGTCGCTGGCTTGAGTCCAAGGTCGCTGGCTTGAGCAAGGGGTCACTGGCTCAGCTGGAGCTCCCCCAGTCAAGGCACATATGAGAAAGCAATCAATGAACAACTGAAGTGATACAACTATGAGTTGATGCTTCTTATCTCTCTCCCTGTCTGTCTGTCTGTCTCTTTCTATCTCTCTCAAAATCAATGAAATAAAATAAAAATAAATGGGTAAAAAAATACATACATTTAATGAATTTACCTCTGAAGACATCTCTCTCTCTCTCTTTTTTTTTTTTACTATAAAAGGGACTTCTTCAATTCTGCTTGGAATCTTATTTAAATTAGAGGCCAACCAGGGGCCAAGCAGTTAACATAAGTACATGAAGGGGCTAGATGAAGACTGGGGGAGCCAAAGAGAGCACACACCCCATCTGATGGGCCAGCTGCTTTCAGTTCCAGCCAACTATTGCTACACGAAGTATGAGCTCCCATGTTGTCGGATCTGATTTTTCACAAGAAATTGGTTACAAGGGACCTTAAGATAATTTAGTCAACCCCCCTTATTGTATAAAGCTATGATTCTCAAACTTTTAATTGCATATGAATCACATGTGATCTTGTTAAAAAGCAGATTCTCATTCAGTAGGTGTATAACAGTGTCTTTTGCTAGGGTATAGTAGGCCTGAGATTCCTCGTTAAAATTTTTTTTTTAATTTATTGATTGATTTTAGAGAGAGAGGAAGGGCAAGAGAGATAAAGAAACACCAATTTGTTGTTCCACATATCTATGCACTCAACTCATTGGTTGACTCTTGTATGTGCTCTGACCGGGGATCAAACCTATAACGTGGCATATCAGGACAATGCTTTAACCATCTGAGCTACCTGGCCAGCGTGATATTCTGCATTTCTTTTTTTTTTGTTAAACCTACTTTTTCCCAACCCTGTATTTAAAACTATTAGATATTGAAAATACAAGGGAAACTAGCTCAAAGTGTTGCCTGAATAATCAACCTATAAACGTTTCATGTATTCTTGAGAGAAAATACCATATATGCTATAAATACTATATATACTCTAGAGCAGGGGTCCCCAAACTACAGTCCGCGGCCCACATGCGGCCCCCTGAGGCTATTTATCCGGCCCCCCGCGCACTTCCAGAAGGGGCACCTCTTTCATTGGAGGTCAGTGAGAGGAGCATAGTTCCCATTGAAATACTGATCAGTTTGTTGATTTAAACTTACTTGTTCTTTATTTTAAATATTGTATTTGTTCCCATTTTGTTTTTTTACTTTAAAATAAGATATGTGCAGTGTGCGTAGGGATTTGTTCATAGTTGGGGTTTTTTTTATAGTCTGGCCCTCCAACAGTCTGAGGGACAGTGAACTGGCCCCCTGTGTAAAAAGTTTGGGGACCCCTGCTCTAGAGACGTGGATTGTATATTAGTGTGCCAGGGCTGCTGTAACACAATCACAGGCTGGTGGCTTAAACAGCAGAAATTTATTTTCTCACAGTTTTGGAGTCTAGAAGTCCAAGATCAGGTGTTGGCAGGTTTGGTTTCTTCTTATCTTGGCTCGCAGATTATTGCCATCTTCCTGCATCTTTACATGGTCTTCTTTCTATACCTATCTGTACCCATATTTCCTTTTACTTTTTTAATTTAGAAATTAAATTTATTGGGATAACATTGATCAATAAGAGTACATAGGTTTTAGGTGAACATCTCTATAGCATTTGAACTGTTGACTGTGTTGTGTGCCCATCACCATATATTTGTCCCTCTTTATTCCCTCCCCACACTCGCCCTGGTAACCACTTCACTTTTATCTATGTCTGATACTCTGCATTTCTGATGAGCTCCCAAGTGATGCCAATTCTGCTGGTTTGTGGACCATACTTTGAATAGCAAGAGTATATAGGAGAGCACTTGATCTGAATTTAGATGATTTGTCCAAAGTTATACTCCCTCCCAGCTCCCTTTTTAACCAAAAAAAATGTCACGTATAAATTACCAGCCAAGGAATCTATTATCATCGGGAAGTATCTAGGGGAAACGAATTTGTCACTTTTCATTTTGGAGTGATAGAATTTAACTCCCTTATAAACATTCTAATAAAATGGTATTAACCTTTACTTTGCAGTTGCTATTAAGTGTATAGACAGAGATAGTTTCTGTTGAGATTGGAGTGTTATGTTTCTAACACCAGTCTTCTATTTTTACTTATAAAACTACTCTCTGCTTAAGTATACCAATACCTCAAGGAAAGAACTTTTGAGTTATATATAATGTTGCTTTAGTTCATAATGGGATTGCTTATTTTCAAGTCCTTACTTAGCCCAGGACTGGAAGGAGGTGTAACTAAGAGGTCAGATTGGGAGAAAGTGTAAATGCTTCCAGATTTGCTCTTCTTTCTCAAGATTTCTCTGGCTCTCTGGGGTTCTTTGTGATTCCATACAAATTTTAAGATGGTTTCTTCTACATATTTCTCTCAAAAAATGCCATTGGGACTTTGTTAATCATTGCATTGAACCTGTAAATTGCTTTGGTAGTGTGGACATTTTAACAATATATTTTCTCCAATCTATTAACATGGAATATTTTTCCATTTACTTGTGTTTCTTCAATTTCTTTCATTAGTGTCTTACAGTCTTCATTGTATAGGTCTTTCACTTTGGTTAAATTTATTCTTAGGTGTTTTATATTGTTTGATACAATTGTAAATGGAATTGTTTTCTTAATTTTCTGGATAGTCTGTTTTAGTGTATAGAACACAGCTGGGTTTTATATTTGATTTTGTATCTTGCAAATTTATTAAATTCATTGTTAGTTCTAACAGTGTTTTGGTAGAGTCTTTAGAATTTTCTATACATAAAATGTCATCTACTAATAGAAATAGTTTTACTTCTTCCTTTCTAGTTTGGATGTCTTTTCTTTTACTTGCCTAATTTCTCTTGCTAATACTTCTAATACTATGGTGAATAAAAGTGGCAAAAGTAGGTATCCTTGTCTTATTTCAGCTTTTCAATGTTATCTGTGAACATTTACTTTTCAATAGTGGATAGAAAACCATTCATCCAAAAATGAATGAAGATCAGTAAAAAAATAGAAGATGGTACAATGCTATAAACCAACTAGACAAATAAATATATATATATATATATAATATTCCATCCAACAACAAAATATAGATTCTTCTCAAGTGCATATATTCTGTAGGATACACCACACAATAAGTCTCAAAAATTTTAAAAGATTGAAATCATACAAAGTTTCTTTGCTAATTATGATGGGATGAAACTAGTAATCAGTAACAGAAAGAAAACCGGAAAATTCACAAATATATGGAACTTAAATAACTAATGGTCAAATAAGACACCACAAAGAAAATTAGAAAATGAAAATGAAAATACAACATACAAAAACTTAAGGGATTTTATAGTGAAAGCAATGCTAATGAGAAGTTTATGGCTGCAATGACCTATATTTAAAAAGAAAGTTCTCAAATCAACAACCTAACTTAACACCTTAAGGAACTGAAAGAAGAACAAAGAAAACCCAAAGCTAGTAGAAAGAAAGAAATGATTAGAGATAAATGAAATAAAGGATAAAAAAACATAGAGAAATAGCAAAAAGTCAACAAAAGTTGGTTTTTTGAAAAGATCAACAATATTGACAGTATCTTTAGCTAGACTAGGAAAAAAGGAAAGAAGACATAAATTATGAAAATCAGATATGAATTTGGTTACATTACTTTTGACCTTACAGAAATAAAAATGATTTATAGAAGAAAACTATGAGTAATCATACACCAACAAGTTAGGTAACCTAGATGAAATGGACAAATACATAAATTACCAAAACTGACTTAAGAAGAAACAAAAAATCTGGACAGACCTGTATCAAGAGATTAAAGTAATAATAAAAAACAACTTCTCAACAAAGAAAAGTCCTGGACTAGATAGTTACTGGTGAATTGTACCAAACATTTAAAGAGGAATTAACATCATTCCTCTCAAACTCTTTTTTTTTTAAAAAAAATAAATTTTTATTAATGGTAATGGGATGACATTAATAAATCAGGGTACATATATTCAAAGAAAACATTTCTAGGTTATTTTGTCATCAAATTATGTTGCAAACCCCTCGCCCAAAGTCAGATTGTCCTCCATCACCCTCTATCTAGTTCTCTGTGCCCCTCCCCCTCCCCCTAACTCTCTCCCTCCCTCCCTCCCATGTCCTCCCTCCCCCCCCCCACCCTTGGTAACCACCACACTCTTGTCCATGTCTCTTAGTCTCATTTTTATGTTCCACCAATGTATGGAATCATGTAGTTCTTGTTTTTTTCTGATTTACTTATTTCACTCCTTATAATGTTATCAAGATCCCACCATTTTGCTGTAAATGATCTGATGTCATCATTTCTTATGGCTGAGTAGTATTCCATAGTGTATATGTGCCACATCTTCTTTATCCAGTCTTCTATTGAAGGGCTTTTTGGTTGTTTCCATGTCTTGGCCACTGTGAACAGTGCTGCAATGAACATGGGGCTACATGTGTCTTCACGTATCAATGTTTCTGAGGTTTTGGGGTATATACCCAGTAGAGGGATTGCTGGGTCATAAGGTAGTTCTATTTTCAGTTTTTTGAGGAACCACCATACTTTCCTCCATAATGGTTGTACTACTTTACAGTCCCACCAACAGTGAATGAGGGTTCCTTTTTCTCCACAGCCTCTCCAACATTTGCTATTACCCGTCTTGTTGATAATAGCTAATCTAACAGGAGTGAGGTGGTATCTCATTGTAGTTTTGATTTGCATTTCTCTAATAACTAATGAAGCTGAGCATCTTTTCATATATCTGTTGGCCATTTGTATCTCTTCCTGGGAGAAGTGTCTGTTCATGTCCTCTTCCCATTTTTTAATTGGATTGTTTGTTTGTTTGTTTGTTGTTGAGTTTTATGAGTTCTTTGTATATTTTGGATATTAGGCCCTTATCTGAGCTGTCGTTTGAAAATATCAGTTCCCATATAGTTGGCTGTCTGTTTATTTTGATATCAGTTTCTCTTGCTGAGCAAAAACTTTTAATTCTGATGTAGTCCCATTCATTTATCTTTGCCTTCACTTCTCTTGCCATTGGAGTCAAGTTCATAAAATGTTCTTTAAAACCCAGGTCCATGATTTTAGTACCTATGTCTTCTTCTATGTACTTTATTGTTTCAGGTCTTATATTTAGGTCTTTGATCCATTTTGAATTAATTTTAGTACACGGGGACAGGCTGTAGTCGAGTTTCATTCTTTTGCATGTGGCTTTCCAGTTTCCCCAACACCATTTGTTGAAGAGGCTTTCTTTTCTCCATTGTGTGTTGTTGGCCCCTTTATCAAAGATTATTTGACCATATATATGTGGTTTTATTTCTGGGCTTTCTATTCTGTTCCATTGGTCTGAGTGTCTATTTTTCTGCCAATACCATGCTGTTTTGATTATCGTGGCCCTATAATATAGTTTAAAGTCAGGTATTGTAATGCCCCCAGCTTCATTCTTTTTCCTTAGGATTGTTTTGGCTATTCGGGTTTTTTATAGTTCCATATAAATCTGATGATTTTTTGTTCCATTTCTTTAAAAAATCTCATAGGGATTTTGATGGGAATTGCATTAAATTTGTATATTGCTTTGGGTAATATGGCCATTTTGATTATATTTATTCTTCCTATCCAAGAACAAGGAATATTTTTCCATCTCATTGTATCTTTTTCGATTTCCCTTAACAATGCTTTGTAATTTTCATTATATAGGTCCTTTACGTTCTTTGTTATGTTTATTCCTAGGTATTTTATTTTTTTTGTTGCAATCGTGAAGGGGATTATTTTTTTGAGTTCGTTTTCTAATATTTCATTGTTGGCATATAGAAAGGCTATGGACTTTTGTATGTTAATTTTGTATCCTGCGACCTTACTGTATTGGTTTATTGTTTCTAATAATCTTTTTGTGGAGTCCTTCGGGTTTTCGATGTATAGGATCATATCATCAGCAAAAAGTGATAGCTTTACTTCTTCTTTTCCGATATGGATGCCTTTTATTTCTTTGTCTTGTCTGATTGCTCTGGCCAGAACTTCTAGCACCACATTGAATAAGAGTGGAGAGAGTGGACAACCCTGTCTTGTTCCTGATTTAAGGTAGAAAGTCCTCAGTTTTATGCCGTTTAATAGGATGTTGGCTGATGGTTTATCATATATGGCCTTTATCATGTTGAGATATTTTCCTTCTATACCCATTTTGTTGAGAGTCTTAAACATAAAATTGTGTTGTATTTTATCAAAAGCCTTTTCTGCATCTATTGATAAGATCATGTGGTTTTTGTTCTTTGTTTTGTTGATATGGTGTATTACGTTAACCGTTTTGCGTATGTTGAACCATCCTTGAGATTCTGGGATGAATCCCACTTGATCATGATGTATTATTTTTTTAATATGTTGTTGTATTCGGTTTGCCAGTATTTTGTTTAGTATTTTAGCATCTGTATTCATTAGAGATATTGGTCTGTAGTTTTCTTTCTTTGTTCCATCCTTGCCAGGTTTTGGTATGAGGGTTATGTTGGCCTCATAAAATGTGTTTGGAAGTATTGCTTCTTCTTCAATTTTTTGGAAGACTTTGAGTAGAATAGGAACCAAGTCTTCTTTGAATGTTTGATAGAATTCACTAGTATAACCGTCTGGGCCTGGACTTTTATTTTTGGGGAGATTTTTAATAGTTTTTTCTATTTCCTCCCTGCTGATTGGTCTGTTTAGGCTTTCTGCTTCTTCATGACTCAGTCTAGGAAGGTTGTATTGTTCTAGGAATTTATCCATTTCTTCTAGATTGTTGTATTTGGTGGCATATAATTTTTCATAGTATTCTACAATAATTCTTTGTATATCTATGATGTCTGTGGTGATCTCTCCTCTTTCATTTTGGATTTTATTTATTTGAGTCCTGTGTCTTTTTTCCTTGGTGAGTCTTGCCAAGGGTTTGTCAATTTTGTTGATCTTTTCAAAGAACCAGCTCCTTGTTTTATTGATTTTTTCTATAGTTTTTCTGTTCTCTATTTCATTTATTTCTGCTCTGATTTTTATTATCTCCTTTCTTCGGCTGGTTTTGGGTTGTCTTTGTTCTTCTTTTTCTAGTTCCTTAAGGTGTGAAGTTAAGTGGTTTACTTCGGCTCTCTCTTGTTTGTTCATATAGGCCTGAAGTGATATGAACTTTCCTCTTATTACTGCTTTTGCTGCATCCCAGAGGTTCTGATATGTCGTATTTTCATTTTCATTTGTCTGTATATATCTTTTGATCTCTGCGCTTATTTCTTCTTTGACCCATTCATTTTTTAGAAGTGTGTTGCTTAGTTTCCACATTTTTGTGGGTTTTTCCCCCTCTTTTTTGCAGTTGAATTCTAGTTTCAAGGCTTTATGATCAGAAAATATGCTTGGTACAATTTCAATTTTTCTAAATTTGCTGATATTGTCTTTGTGGCCCAACATATGGTCAATTCTTGAGAATGTTCCATGTACACTAGAGAAAAATGTATACTCTGTCGCTTTGGGATGAAGTGTCCTGTAGATGTCTATCATATCCAGGTGTTCTAGTATTTCGTTTAAGGCCACTATATCTTTATTGATTCTCTGTTTGGATGACCGATCTAGAGCCGTCAGCGGTGTATTGAGGTCTCCAAGTATGATTGTATTTTTGTCAGTTTTTGTTTTAAGGTCAATAAGTAGCTGTCTTATATATTTTGGTGCTCCTTGGTTTGGTGCATATATATTAAGGATTGTTATGTCTTCTTGATTCAACTTCCCCTTAATCATTATGAAATGACCATTTTTGTCTCTGAGTACTTTTTCTGTCTTGTAGTCAGCATTATTAGATATGAGTATTGCTACGCCTGCTTTTTTTTGGGTGTTGTTTGCTTGGAGTATTGTTTTCCAGCCTTTCACTTTGAATTTGTTTTTATCCTTGTTGCTTAGATGTGTTTCTTGTAGGCAGCATATAGTTGGATTTTCTTTTTTAATCCATTCTGCTACTCTGTGTCTTTTTATTAGTAAGTTTAATCCATTTACATTTAGTGTAATTATTGACACTTGTGGGTTCCCTACTGCCATTTTATAAATTGCTTTCTGTTAGTTTTGTATCTAGTTTGATTCTTCTCTTTTGTTTTTCTATCATTTGTTTTTGTTTGTTTGTGTTCCATACTTCTTTCCTCTGTTGCTACCTTTTTTAAGTCAAGTGTTTTTGTGGTGGTTTTTTTAAGGGTGGTTACCATTAAGTAATGAAAAGGGTACCTACCATATTCATTGTAGTACCCTATCTTATAAGTATTTCTGCACTTCATCATCCTTTGCTACTGTTAATCTCCATCCTCTCCCCCCTTTTTTTCCTTTGTTGTCACAGTTTAAGTTTGGTTTTATTGTGTTCTTGGTGGAGCTGTTACTTGTGGTGTTGTTTTCTTTTGTTCTTTGAATCTGGTTGGAAAACCCCCCTTAGTATTTCCTGGAGTGGGGGCTTTCTGTTGATAAATTCTCTCATCTTTTCTGTATTTGTGAATGTTTTTATATCTCCTTCATACTTGAAGGATAGCTTTGATGGGTATAGTATTCTTGGCTGAAAGTTCCTCTCTTTCAGGGCTTTAAATATTGGGGTCCACTCTCTTCTAGCTTGTAGAGTTTCTGCTGAGAAATCTGATGATAATCTAATAGGCCTTCCTTTATATGTTGTACTCTTCTTTTCCCTGGCTGCCTTGAGAATTTTTTCTTTGTCATTGGTTTGTGTCATCTTTATTATGATGTGCCTTGGAGTGGGTTTGTTGGGGTTAAGAAAACTTGGTGTTCTGTTTGCTTCTTGAATTTGAGGCTTTAGTTCCTTCCACAGGCTTGGGAAGTTCTCGTCTATTATTTGTTTGAGTATATTCTCCATTCCATTTTCTCTCTCTTCTCCCTCTGATATACCTATTATTCTTATGTTATTCTTTCTGATGGAGTCAGACAATTCCTGTAGGGCTTTCTCGTTTTTTATTATTTTTGAGTCTCTTTCTTCTTCTCTCTGTTGTGCCTCAAGTTGTTTGTCTTCTATTTCACTAATCCTATCTTCAATCTGGGCTGTTCTGTTAGCTAAGCTTGTTACCTCATTTTTCAGCTCGTGAATTGAGTTTTTCATTTCTGTTTGATTTGTTTTTATAGTTTCAATTTCCTTGGTAATATATTCTTTGTGTTCATTGAGTTGTTTTCTGATCTCCCTATATTGCCTTTCTGTGTTTTCTTGTATATCTCTGAGTATTTTTAAGATTTCTATTTTAAATTCTCTGTCATTTAGCTCCAAGGCTTCCAATATGTTAAGTCTTTTCTCCATAGATTTTTCCACATCTATTTGTGTTACCTCTCTTTCTTTTGTATCCATAATATTCGATTTCCTATTTCTTATCGGCATCTGAGGGTGGTCTTGTTGATAGCACTAATTAGAATTAATAAAGAGTAAAAAGTAAAAAAAAAAACAAAAAAAAACACAAAAAAAACAAAAACAAACAAACAAAAAAGGTAAAACACCCCACAAAAAAAAAAACAGTAATAATTTATTATTTCCCCCTTTTTTCTCTCTTCTCTTTCCCTCCTCTCCCCTCCTCAGGGAAATATCATGCCTATAATGGAGGGCCTGATTTGGGGTGAAGAGTTCAAGGGGCAAAAAAAAGGGAGTAGGGACCTACTAAATGCAAAAAAAAAAAAAAATCTTAGACAAGCATAAGATGATTAATAAAGAAGAAAAAATAAAAATAATAAGTAAAAATCTGTTGTATTAAGTGGAGCGAAGACTAAATACAATGGAGACCTTGGGTTGGGAGGACCCAAAATGCCACAAAAATAAACAAACAAGAAAAAAAATAAAAAATAAAAACAAAAGCAAAAAAGAGAAATAAAGCCAAAAAAAAGCCTTGAGTCCCAAATTAACTAATTTGTTTGTGATTGAGGGTTATATGGGAGGAAAGTAAAATGAGAAAAGAAAAAACGAATAGAAAGGAAAAAATAAGAAAAAGAGAAAAACGAAGGAAGAAATAAAATAGGAAGAGAAAAAAACAAAATAAGGCAAGACAAAAAAAAAAACAAAAGAGGAGAGAGTGAGAGTTAAGTGTTTTGGAGTATAACCTTAAAGGAGGGTGAGGATGAAGAAGAGAAATAAAATGCAACACTCATGGGTAGTGTAGTTCAAGAAAGGGGAAGCATAAGATGGGCAGAGAATAGAAGGACCGAGGTGGAGGAAATAAAGGCAATAAGATAGAAGAAACAAACAACAACAACAAAAAAATTAGTGGATCAAGTTGTAAAGTCTGTGGATTTTTCTTGATTTTGAGAGGTTAACTTCTTCCTTTTTCTTTTCTCTCCCTCTTCCTGGTCGGTGACTCTGTACCCCAGGCTCTGCCCCTGTGTCACACTTAGGTAGGGATTTGCAGTTGATGGGATTCTATGGCAATGTCATATAATTGGCTTTAGTCTTGCTGGAAGTCAAGGCTTGTTGGCGTTTGCAGGGTCCAACGATGAGAGAGTTTGCTTTCCTGGATTCTCTCTCCTAGTCCCCCCTTTCTGAATTAGCAGCCTGGTGATCCAGCTATAAGGCTGCAACTGCTTCTGCCTGGGGAGTAAGAGGCTCAAAGAGCTGGGAAATCCCCACTCTATCCCCACTCAGTGCAAGGCTTTGGGAAAGGCTCTGACAGTCAGGGCCTCCAGTGTAATCAGGCGGGGGTGGGAGTCAATTGTTGTCAAGGTGACTGTTCAGCGCCTATCATTTAGTTGGACCTCTCAACCCAGGCTTTCCACACTTTGTAGCCTGTTTTTGCAGGGAAGAAGAGGCACTAGTCTCTGCTTGCGACTAGTGTAGTATAGGCCTTATTATCTGCCAAGTCCTTCTTGTTAGCGTTTATCCCTGAATATGGAGGCTCTATCAATCAGAAGTTGCCCCCGCCCCTTTAGCGAGAGGCACTAAAAAATATCACGCCTCTTGTCTTGGATCGCTGAACTGAGAGAGATCTTATCAATTAGAACCGAGGGTGCGCAGATTTCATGGGTTAAGCTAATTTCAGTGATTGGGTCGCAGTTGTGCTTCCGAAGGTATTTTATGCTGCCTGCGCGCGCCCCTCCCCCAACGCTTGATTGTTAGCTTGAATGGCTGGGTGAGGTGCCCCACCCACGGAGAGAATCTCCCAAGCCTCTCCCGCTCGGCCCCCCGCTGGCGGCTGGACCGCACCAGGCGCAGGATAATGGAGCACTCTGGGTGTGCGGGCCAGCAGGGCACCCTGGGCGCATGGAATGCCCAAGGCACGCGCGCGAATGGGGCGCTCCAGGCTCCGGTGGCCGGCGACCCCCACTCGCAGTGTGCGGGCCGCTGGGAACGTCAGCGGTGCTCAACCGGACCGGGCGCGCGCGGCTGCTCGCGGCGGCTCGCGCGCTCGCAGCGGCTCACGGTGGCGGCTCGCTGCGGCAGCTCGCGGTTCCCAAATATGGGCTGACTCACCACAGGCGCACTTCCTCGCGGTTTGAAAGAACGTCCCTGTGGTAGATTCCTCCACACCCTCGTCTCTCAGATTCAAGTGATAACAGTCCTTTCGCTATCAGTTTGTGTGGAACTCCGGAATGCTCCGAGGATAAATTTTTCTGTTTCTAGTTGATAAATTTGTTGTGATTTAGGGGAGAGCTGTCGGACGCGCTGCTCACGGCGCCATTTTCGTGCGCCATTTTCGTGACGTCACTCCTCACGTCTCTTCTGTACAGTAGTACACATGACGATCTCAGATCAAAAAGAATCTTTGAGGAATAGAACCTGGGCAGCAAAGTTTCCTCATATAGTTCTCATGGTCACCTGAGGTTGAGAAATACCAGTGTTTATTTAGTAGCTATGATGATTGTTACCTAGTCCCATGAGATTGCAAAATGGTGATTTTCTGATTTGATATTCCTTCCTTCATTAGCTGAAATTCTTTCATGAAGAAAAACTTTCCCTCATCAACCATTTGATTACTCTGAAATATAGAAAGGCAGGATAAACTCTTGATTCTTTCCACATATCAGCGAATCTTGTTTTGTTTGGGGAATATCATTATGAACAACTGGATTTTCATCTATTTGGTATGTTTTAATACATTGCAGTCATTACTTATTGTATCTTTTGATGCTCAAAATTTCCCCTTTTTTGTCAGTGGCTACAGCTTCGCTCCTGTGTCTTTGATCTTTGATTTGATAGCTTCTTTGCTCTCTGGCATAACATGCCCCAGACTCATCGTGTACCTTATTTATAACATCTGGAATCTGCCATTTTAACCTAGATACCCAAGTTTCTTTCACTGAAAGTGATATTTAGAAATATAAATTTAGGCAAGAGGGATGCTTATTGCTAACTGAATTAATAGGGAATCTAGGCCTTTTCAGAGAGAATATGTGTTTTTGTGAGAAAATTTGAGTTTATATTGATATTTCCCAAATAAATGTAATATTGTATAGTTTCAAATAAAGTGCTTTGATTTTATGTGCCTAGTATCTTTTCCCCCTAAAAATCTTGACCCCTGATGATAACATTAATACTTGTTTGCTTTATCCTACCAAACATATTTCTTTCTGATATACATACACACATACACATGAAGAGAGTATAATTTCAAAATAATATCAATAGTATCAAAGCAGTGATATCACATGAAAATTACTGAATGCATTCTAAGAAACATTTGTGATTCTTTTTCTTCATAGGTTATATCTTATAGGAAGGTACAATAAAAATATCAGACTTAAATTATATTGAAATATTTTTTCTCTGTATATTGAAGGCACCTATAATTTGATATAAACTTGGGTGTATTTGCTTTCAGGTTTTAGAGATTACTTTTTTAAAATTAAATTTGTTTAAAATTATGAAAAATATTTATATGGTTTCAAAGTCAGAATTTTTAGATTTGCCTTTTAAACCATAATACAAGGAACATTTTGAGATGTATAGCTTCCTTTCCTGTCTCCTTTCCTCTTCTTTCTCTCCTCCTATAAGTAACCATTTACATTAGATTTTGTTTTACCTTTACATTCTTTCTTATTTTGAAATAAAAGCAAAATGTACATGTATGTGTGTATTTACCAATACATTATTAAATGTAACTTCTTATAAGACTACCTTTCAGTATAGTCATACATAGAAAGTGTTTCTAGTTCCAAAGAACTCAATATATATCTTCTCCCAAGTTCCTTATGGCAGACCTTTTAAGTTGGCAGAACAGGCAATATTATCTCTGTTTTATGTAAGGAGGGCCTAAGGTTTGGATAATTTAAGATTACCATGTTTGTAAGCGATACAGCTAGAACTAGTGCCCATGTGCCATGATGGTTAGGAGACCAAGTTCTGGTGTCCGACTGCCTGATTCTGTTCTACTACTTCTAATTATATGACTTTGAGTAAGTTGCTTAATCTCATTAAGGCTCTGTTTCCTCATCTGTAAAGTGGAGATATTATAGTATCTATCACATAGAGTGAGTGGTTCTAAGGAATATTTAAGATAACATATATACTCCTTGATCACTGCCCAGAAAACAGTAAATACTTATTACATGCTCGCTAATATTATTATTCTGATAATTCTATTTGATGCCTTTGCCACTACCCCATGATGCTTCTACTGTTAATCATTTGAATCCATATAGCCATCTAGGATCACCTTCGTCATAAATGACTTTTTTGTTTGTTTTTGTTCTCTGAATATATAACACTGACTTTTATTTAACACACCAATACAACCATGTAATGTTTACATTTTAGACTTTAGCGCATGCCTGGTATATTCCTAGATTTTAGACCTTTTTTTTTTTTTTTTTTTTTTGTATTTTTCTGAAGCTGGAAACGGGGAGGCAGTCAGACAGACTCCCACATGCACCCGACCGGGATCCACCCCGCACGCCCCTCCAGGGCGTCGCCCTGCAGCGACCAGAGCCACTCTAGCGCCTGGGGCAGAGGCCAAGGAGCCATCCCCAGAGCCCGGGCCATCTTTTGCTCCAATGGAGCCTCGGCTGCGGGAGGGGAAGAGAGAGACAGAGAGGAAGGAGGGTGGGGGTGGAGAAGCAAATAGGCGCTTCTCCTATGTGCCCTGGCCGGGAATCGAACCCGGGTCCCCCACACTCCAGGCCGACGCTCTACCGCTGAGCCAACCGGCCAGGGCCTAGACCTTTTTTAAACAAAATTTCCACCAAGCCTTACATTAGTATCTTGCCTACATTCAATCCAGATAAAAGGATGGTTGAATTGTTTCTAGCTGATGTGACTGCTTGGTGGAGGAGGTAGCTCCGAGCACTCCCTTGAAGGATCTGTGGAATTCAATGGATGGTGAGACCTGGAGGTGGAATGTTTACCCGAGCAAAGTCATAGTCGCTGGAAGCACAATTGTTCAGGACACAACTATTAAATTAAAAATGTCCAAATGAGGGTGTGGTAGTAGGAATGGAAACCTGAAACATTTTAGAAGCATTGCTTGATATTTGTAATATTTAACATAAGCAAGGTCCCTAGCACTTGGAGATTTGGGTGTGAGACACCAAACCACTGAATATAACCATATTTTCAAAGAGTTTGAGATGATAGTTTAGTATGCTGATCATACCTATGTGCTTAAAGGGAAGGAAACAAAGTTGACTTTTATTTTAATGTGGGAGCATGAAACACCACCCATCTTGTTTTGCTAATGAAAGTGATCATTATGTTGACCCTATCTGTCACTAGATGGAGACGATGAGCCCAGGAAAGTCTTGGACTTTCTTGTATACCTCTTCTATGATTCTTATTCTGTGCCTTTGAAAGAGAGGATAAATACTTTAAAGTAAAAAAAATTTTCTTTGAGGAATGGATTTGAATGGCAGAAATTTTAAATTTGAATTTTTAAGAGAATCATCAGTTTGTCTTTTAAAAATCATCAAAATAATCTTTTCAATTCTTTACATTTCTGACCTCCAAAAATTTTTTTGGGGAAAAAGAATCTTTAAAACCACAGATTAATATCAGTTTTAAATATTTCTTGTATTAATGGTTCTTAATAGACTTTATTATTGAATGTCAATTAAAAATTAAGTTCTCTGTTTCAAGGCTTGCCCAAGAGCTCTTGATTTCAACTCAATTATACATTTTTCCTTCATAAGCTTTGTTTCAGATATTCATAAGAACAATTGTTGCAGTGCTTGCTGTCAGTTTTAAAACAGCACGATGCATGCTTGCATTTCCAAAACCTGGTGTAAGGCATCACAAGAGAAAGGCCCTGGTAGGCAATTCTTTTAAATCAAGCCTGTCAAAAAAAAGCCAAAGACTGATAATAGATAATCGCCTAGTATGCCAGTCACAGCTTACTTTACCATGTATTTTTTTTAATCTTTTTTTTTCTTTATTCATTTTTAGAGAGGAGAGAGAGAGGGAGAGAGAGAGAGACAGAGAGAGAGAAGGGGGGAGGAGCTGGAAGCATCAACTCCCATATGTGCCTTGACCAGGCAAGCCCAGGGTTTCGAACCGGCGACCTCAGCATTTCCAGGTCGACGCTTTATCCACTGCGCCACCACAGGTCAGGCCTTTACCATGTATTTTATGTTAGGGCTAAGCAGTAGTGAAAGAGCAAATGAATACACGGAGCAGTAGCGGAAAGTTACCTGGGGAACTCTCCAAGCCCCAAAGAGGATGCAGTTAAACCTGATCAGTTAGTCTGTATGCAAGACAACACGTAGGCAAGTTATGATCTAATTCCTTTTTTGTCTTTTTGCTACAGCACGTGCCCTTATAGTCGGCCTCCCTTTGGCTATGGAAATTTTCCAAGTTCAATGCCAGAGTGCCTTGGTTATTATGAAGACAGGTACCAAAAACACGAAGCTATGTTTTCAGCTTTAAATAGAGACTATCCTTTTAGAGACTACCCAGATGAACGCTCACAGAGTGAAGATTCTCGGAGCTGTGAGAGCATGGACGGGACCTCTTACTATAATAGTCACGGCCACAGGGGGGAAGAGTACCTCAACCCCGCGCCCCAGCTGGACATCGGGGTCTTGGAGAACGTCCTAACAGCCCCTACAGCAGCTCCCTCTGGCATCCAGCAAGTCAATGTCACTGACAGCGATGAGGAGGAAGAAGAAAAAGTGCTCAGGAACTTATAATTTTAAAACAAATATGCACAGAAAATAAACATTTTTTTAAAATATATTCTGGGTCACTTGGTATGAGAAAAAAAAAAAAGCCTAGAATGCTTTGCTGAGAGTTTTCAGCCATGTCTTGAAGAGTCAAACCAAACACAATTTATGCCTTCATAAAGTTTTTATTAGTGAAACTGGAGTCCTGATGTTTCATCATAGGAATATTTAAGATATGAAGTAGTTTATTTTTATGGCGGAAATTTGCATCAACATATATTATCATCACTTTTCCTTGGAACATGCAAAATACCAAATCCTCACAAATACATGTGAGAGATAAGGGAGTATGTATCTGGCATGACAAGTGTGATTTGCATTTTATTTCAGGATATATTTATTTATTATTCTTATATGATTTTTTGTTTGGTCTTTATGTAATAATATGAATGTCAATTTTTATGTAACATTTAAAAATATTTTGATAACTTTTAATAGTGAATTGGAACTCATTTACTAAATTTAATTTATGCTGATACCTAATTTAAATTACAAATGTGTTTTGATGTCACCTGGGTAATTCCTTCAGCTAAATTAGCCATTTTTGTTTCTAAACATATTCATCATCTTTTTTGGATATCTTTTTTTATTTGGTATTCAGTGTTCTACTTTTGTTGTAATTAAATAAACATAGATAAAATTGTTCTTGTTGGATGTTTTGTGTTTGGGGGGATAAAAATAAGCAAAATAAGTACTCTTCAAATGAGGATGTTTTCTGTACCACATACAGATATTTATTTTTACTTGATAGCTTCAGAATTACAGATTCTGTTAGCTTACATGAGACCTAAAACTCTGTCTACAAAGGTGTTGTGCACCTAAAGACAGGTAGTTAGGACATCCCTGTGTAAGTAATGACACAGAGCGTGGTTCAGTGCTGCCTCACTGCCTGTCTTTTGGTTCCAGTGCCCTGTCCAAACTCTTTACACATGTTTACCTGTGATTTAAGCACTCCCCCAAAGGAAGGGCTCTTTCAGATTGGTTCAAGCAGCTATCTTTTAAAACCATGGAGTTCATGTAAGAGCACACTGGAATTTGTTTAATTCTCAAAGAGCAAAGAAATGCCACTTGCAATGTGACCTCTCAGCAAGTGCCCACTGACGGGGGCAGAGAGCCTTTTTAGAACAGGATCAGGATCACCAGAGATGGGATCATGATCAAAGAGATCTACAAGACCCAGAGTGAACTGATGATCAGAAATAGCCACAAACTGATACACTTTCCCCTCACGGATAAGTAGGATTTATGCAAATTGAGATCTTGTTACTTAAACCTGCTTGGAAATTGTGTATGCAAACCTGTTTTAAGCTTTTAACTTCTTCTTTTACTAAATCTGTATTTGTTCCTTAAGCAAAGGTTGTTAATGTAATACATTTCATCAACCCGATACTTAATTGTATATAAAATTTCTTCTTCCTAATAAAAATTTTATTTTCATATTTTATATTCTTTATTTCTCTGTGCAATGTCATTTCAAGTGGTTAAAGAGCCAACCTGAGTTTCTGGGTAGAGAGCAAATGTAACTTCACATTGGAACTAAAACAACGTTTGATTGTCTTCACACTTGATGTCTCCACCATGAAGGAAAAAAGTACAGTATTTGACAATTTGACCCATTTTACCCCGTCTCATCTTAGTATCATTTTAGTGACTAGATTGGGTTTTGATCACAGACTTTATTCTTAAGACAACTTGGTTAGGGCATCCCTGTGTAAGGAATGGCATAGCGCGTGATTCAGTGCTTCCTCACTACCTGTCTTTAGGTTAGCCCTGCACCACCAGTTCCTTCTCCAACTTTCTTTCCGGCGGCTGCAATGGCTTGGCAATTCCTTAATCTTCTTTCTCCTCTTTCTCAGTGCTGGGATCAGAGGTCAGAAGTTTAGATCGTTTCCAGACCCTCAGAATAATTTGGCCTGGGAAATACAGGTAGCTCTTATGTTGAAAGGTACCCGATTGCAGATAAGCATGCCTAACTGCAAACGCCCGTATCAGCTCATTTTTAGGTATTCAAACCACTGTTGGCTCTGACTGGAGCTCTACAGACTGAACAGAGCCCTGCCCTATTGGCACTAATTCATCTGCCTCTCCAAGTCATCAAAGAGAAATTCTCTAAGCTTGAAGCCACAACCACTTTCTAATACATCTTACTGCCTTGTGTGTTCTTATTATGGATTGGAAACTAGTGATGTTTGTAACAAGAATAGCCTCCTTTAATAGTGTGTTGAAATGTTAATATGTTTAGGATGTCAGACTGTTCTGTGCTTTGGCTATTTGCAAATAAGCAACATTTTCACTGGAAATAGATTTGGTCCCAACTTTTGAGTCACTGGCTTAGCAAATTTAGAAAGGAAGGAGCAGTGCTTCTCTAAGTGTCTTAGGGGGAACCCACGCTTTTTTAGGTACTCCAACAAGATTTGGTCAAATAAGTTTGGGGAACACATGCTATGCCTCCACCTGAGACCGTGTCAATGATCATTGTTAAGGTTCTGAAAAGTCTTGCAGTGAAAAACATGAACTCTATCACAGTGCTCCCCTAACTTACTACTAACATCTCACAGAGCCCACTTTGGAAAATACTAATTACAATGAGATCTGGGCCCTGGCCGGTTGGTTGGCTCAGCGGTAGAGCATCGGCCTGGCGTGCGGGGGACCCGGGTTCGATTCCCGGCCAGGGCACATAGGAGAAGCACCCATTTGCTTCTCCACCCCCCCAACTCCTTCCTCTCTGTCTCTCTCTTCCCCTCCTGCAGCCAAGGCTCCATTGGAGCAAAGATGGCCCGGGCGCTGGGGATGGCTCCTTGGCCTCTGCCCCAGGCGCTAGAGTGGCTTTGGTCTCGGCAGAGCGATGCCCCGGAGGGGCAGAGCATTGCCCCCTGGTGGGCAGAGCGTGGCCCCTGGTGGGCGTGCCGGGTGGATCCCGGTCGGGCGCATGCGGGAGTCTGTCTGACTGTCTCTCCCCATTTCCAGCTTCAGAAAAAAAAAAAAAAAATGAGATCTGGTGGCGTGGCTTTTTAGCTGTTGACTTCACTTATGGTTTTTTGTATTGATCGCCTTTATTTTTTTTACTGAGAGAAGCCAGTGGCCAAGTAAAAGTTATCTGCACTAATTATCTGATGGTCTGGGGGAAAAAAACGAAGAGCTGATATACTAACAGTTGTAAGTTGTCACTGTTTACGAACTTGACTTTTTAATGAAAACGGAGATTGCATCAGGGACTTCAAGTGGGCAAATGTGCTGATTTCCTCACACAAGTGTATTTTTCAGAGTGTAGGTCAGCTGTCAGTACAGTGATTCCTGAACCAAAAATATAAGCCACTTTTGAAAACTGAAGTTTGGAACTGACTGGGAAATGAAATTCTAGGGATTCTATGAATTACAATATTTTACAGAAGTATAATTTTAATGTGGGCAGGGTAATTTCTGAAAATTCTGACCCATTTTGGGACAGGCTGCTGAGGCACATCCTTTTTTAGCTATCTGAATCATCTTTTCCAGAGTTTAGAAAAATTCCAAAGGCTTTACAATAAAACTAAAATTAAGTATAGAAGGGAATTACTTCCCATCTAATTCTACTTGATGAAAAAGTCCATATCTTCTAGATAGATTTACTCTTTCTTTTTAAAAAATTTTTTTTATTGATCTTAGAGAAAGAGGAAGGGAGAGAACTAGAAACACCGATCCGTTTCTGTATGTGACCTGACCAGGGATCGAACTGGCAACCTTTCATATCAGGACGATGTTCTAACCAATTGAGCCACCCAGCCAGGGCAGTCGACTCTATTTCTATGTCCCGCATTCTCATTGCCTGGTCCAACCTTACCTGTCTCCTTTCTGATGTTAAAACACACACAAATCTTAGTAAACGTTACACTAAGTGATGGATGCCTATAGGAAACAAGGGAGGGTGGGAGGGCTGTTTGCTACACCTTTATGTCTCTGGCTCCTCTGAAACCATTGTGGGGAAAGTTTTATTTCTAAAAGTAATGAACAGCATCTTCTATGTATTCTTTTTTTAAAGGAAGATCTTTAAAAAGCTACGTGTTTGCCCGTGTTCCCTGAGACACTGTCGGGGAGGCTGAAAACCCGCCCTGGAGACTGTCTTTTTAAAAGCTGTACATTATTACATAGGTCACAGGCAATGGAAAGGTGTAGCATGACCAAATGCCCCAGTTTTGCCCAGTACTGAGGGGCAGAGTGTCCAGGGACATGGGACACTCCTGGGCAAACTGAGACAAGCTGGTCACTTTATTCAATGAATAAAATGAGTACAGAATCATCCAGTGGGTTGCCTTACGCAGATTGTACTATCTAGATTTAGAGTTTTAAATTGCCATGCTTCATTCAAAAAGGCAGATTTTAGCTGAATTTGTGTCTGGCCTATTGCCAAGGCCACAGGGTAGATTATAGGGCATGTGGGGGCTGTAAGAGAACTGTAGATGTTAACCTGTGACTCCCAGGGGTGCTTTCGCAGATAGCTTCAAGTTTCCTTGGGGACTAAAAGAAAAATGATCAAAAGCAGTACCTTTTCGTGATCTTGTACTTTATAAGGCGGGGAGAGAAAGCATTTTTTGTCACTATGGAGTCTCTGTTTTAGATTTTCTTACTGTTTCCCCCAAAATGATAGTGGAATATTGGCCTAGAGTCTTTAGCATAGCACAAGCTGGCCTCCCTTGGCAGAAAATGTGCCAACGCCAGATCTCTCTTAGGTGCCTCTGAGACCCCCAGCTATAGCAGTGATTTTCAGAAGTGGGTGCTCATTGCCCCACATCCAATGAAAGGGCCTGGGGTGCTTGTTAAAAATGCAGCCAAGACACTGGCCGGTTGGCTCAGTGATAGAGCATCGGCCTGGCGTGCAGAAGTCCCAGGTTCGATTCCCGGCCAGGGCACACAGGAGAAGCGCCCATCTGCTTCTCCACCCCTCCCCCTCTCCTTCCTCTCTGTCTCACTCTTCCCCTCCCACAGCCAAGGCTCCATTGGAGCAAAATTGGCCCCGGCCCTGAGGATGGCTCTATGGCCTCTGCCTCAGGCTCTAGAATGGCTCTGGTTGCAACAGAGCGACGCCTCAGATGGGCAGAGCATCGCCCCCTGGTGGGCATGCTGGGTGGATCCCGGTCGGGCGCATGTGGGAGTCTGTCTGACTGCCTCCCCATTTGCAACTTCAGAAAAATACAGGAAAAAAAAATGGAGCCAAGAAGAAACAAATATGATCATAGAGACGGCCTGTTCAGGACGCAATTCTGCTGTCCTGAGAGGAACTCGAGTCAGCCTTGGACCAGTCCAGCTTTGGTTAGCTTATCAAACCTGCGTGGAACTAAAAGCCCCGGGAGTCACGCATTCCATCAAAAACAAGTCTGAACAAGCCGGGCACTGTCCCTCAGATACCCAGGCCTTTTTGACGGTTTAGTCCTGAGCACCAGCCACATGTAAACTGAGAACTCCTAGTCATCCATCATGCTTTCGCCCTGCGTGAGGTTAATGCCTCATCTTTTAGAGGCACACAAAGGACCATTTGACTAGGAAAGTCCCACCAAATCCCACTGAAACACACAGCCCACATTTGGATCGTCTGTCTGAGCAGCGTCTTGGTTTGGAAGGCACAGCTGTTGCTGAGATCCCTGAATACAGCCCGCTGTTCTCTGTGGACGCTAGGGTAGATTAGGGTGGTGAACTTGATATACAAGAAAGCCCTCCAGACTGCCCCTTCCTCCAAATAGCCAAGCTGCCAAGAGCCAAAGTGTTTGCCAAAGTATCCCTGTCTGCTTGCCAGTGGGCAGAGCTGGTAGTCATTAAACTTATCGTATGACTGTAGGCACAACAGCACCCCTCACAGAGCCCTTGTTCCATCAAATTAAGAATAGAAAGGGCTCTATTTCACCCTGGAAAGTCCCCTGGGAATGAACACCTTCTGCTTCCTGGGAGCGTGATGATTAGGAGAAGTGGCCTTCTCTGACTCAACCCCCAGAAGTGTGGCTTTTAGAGATTTCCGTGAAACATGAGACATGGACCAAGAACAAAACTGAAATCAGGTTCATGCCTCCAACAGCTGTGGTGTTCAGAGGGTTTCAGATAGAAGAATTTGAGTAACAGCTGCAGACTTAGTCCTTGTTCTTGGGACAGGAGGTGATGGGTGCAAATACAATGGATACACAACTGCCGTGACTATTTTCTCCTTCCGTGAATCCCAAGTTATGTCTTGGGTTCTGTGAAGTAAGATGGAAAATTAGTGATCCGCTACAACCTAACCAAAATGAATACATGGAATTACATACCCCCGACCCTTATAACTTCCCAAATTCAGGTTTGTATTTTTGATCAGAGATGCCCCAGACTCACAGAGTTCCAAGAAACCGTAAAGGTGTCTCGTCTACATACGGAAACGGGCATGGTCCCCCTGTGTCATTCCTCATTCTTCTGTCCAGGACAAGCAGTATTAGTCACAGAGCTCTTGCCTTCTTTCACAGGGGTGGTCCAGGTAATCCCTAGCAATGCTATGGAGTTGACACTCAAGATGAAAGTGCGTCCCTGGCCTAGACCAACTCAGGCATTTTACAGACGGAGAACCGAGGGCCAGGGAGGGGAGGAACCTGCCCAGATGACACAGTGAATCAGTGTATTCATAGGAAGCGAAACAAAGGTCCTAGCGTTCTTAGAAATGCCTGATAAAAAATAAGTCACTGCTTACATATTGTGTTGTACTTGTTCTTTCTTTCTGTCTTCAAAATTGATCAAACTGGTTTTCTAATTCTTTGGGTTTTTCTTATATAAAAGCAAAACATCACATTAGAAAAACAAATGAATGAAACAAAAAAACACATAGAAGTACCACCCATACATAAAAACATTGCGTTAAGTCAAGGTCTAGAGCCCAGATAGATAGATAGATAAATAGATATTGAATATAATCTATCTATCTATCTATCTATCTATCTATCTATCTATCTATCTATCCAGATGCTTATATATCTATATTTTTATGAAGAACTAATCCAGTTATCTTTTTAGAGCTCCTGATTACAAGAAATTTTTCTTCTTTTTTTTTTTAAAAATTTTTACTTATTCATTTTAGAGAGGGGAGAGATACTAAGAGAGAGAGAGAGCGAGAGAGAGAGAAAGGAGGAGCAGGAAGCATCAACTCCCACATGTGCCTTGACCAGGCAATCCCAGGGTTTCGAACCAGCAACCTCAGCGTTCCAGGTCAACATTTTATCCACTGTACCACCACAGGTCAGGCACAAGAAATTTTTAACAGAACCACTACTTCAAGTCATACCCTCAAAGTGGACGCATATTGTACATATTGTTTTGTGATCAGATTTGCGATTTTAAATGTTCATCAATTATAATGTCTAAAAATGCATTTGGCTTCTGTCATTAGCCATTCCAGGCATCTCCAAACTACGGCCCGTGGGCCGCATGCGGCCCCCTGAGGCCATTTATCCGGCCCCCACCACACTTCCGCAAGGGGCACCTCTTTCATTAGTGGTCAGTGAGAGGAGCACTGTATGTGGCGGCCCTCCAACGGTCTGAGGGACAGTGAACTGGCCCCCTGTGTAAAAAGGTTGGGGACCCCTGAAATTTTAGACTGTTACCAAACGTTTGCTACTGTAAGGATATCCTGGTTAACTCTGCTCACAAGCTTCATTGTTTTCTTAAGGGCAAACACATTTTAAAGGCTTTTGACCCACATTGACAAACTATTCTCTGATACATCTCGAAGCAGGAGCCCAGCAGTGTCTGAAAACTAAACTGCCTGGTGTGTTTGTCTTTTAGCAATTTTACCAACACAATATCTCATCATTTCTGTTGCTCTTTTGTTCTACCGTCCATATGCTTTGTGTATTACGATAGAGTATAGAATTCCCAAAGGCAAAACCAGACTTTTGCTGTCCCCACAGTGAGAGCAAACTAATAATGAATTAACATTTACTGAAAGTTTACCAAGTGCCGGACATCAGGCATTAGCTCATAGGGTTCACAGCAGCCATTCTGTAGGGAAGCTCAGAAAGGTGGGGCAATATGCCTGATGCCACAATGGACCAAGCTTGGGTAAGTCTGACAAGAGCCTGCACACCCACAACCCCTTTCCCATGCTACCTCCACATAGTTCCAACAAATTTATATTTGTACCAAAATAATTGGTTATTTTCCTCTGCAGGACAGACCCGAGCAACTCAGAAGTCAGCAGCCATAAAAATGGGCTAAAAATGAGGTCTTAGTTCTCCCAGTCAGTCCTGACTGGAATCGCCCCAATAGATTACAGCGATGTTAAGCTGTGTTTGAGAGTATGACCGGGGTAGTAATATTTAAGTATTTCTTATGACTGGGAACTCTAAGAAGGAAGCTTGGATTATCCCATACAAAAATACAGCCATCTAAGATTATCAGTGGCATTTCCTTTTTATAGTGGTTGGTGCTAATAATAGCCCCAAACTCCTTGACCCAACTTTCCAGCTTTTTAAAAGAACAGTACTTATGAGAATGAACACTGCGACTGCGGGATTGAGCCAGGGTTTCAGAAGGCTCAGGAGCTTATGGCTGTTAGTCTCTGTGCTGCCCAGGGACCTGATGGGCCCGTGACAGCTGAGCGGGAGCCAGAAAGAGAGACATTCTCCTAAGGGAGCGAGGCAGGCATGTGAGGCCGGAGGAGTGAGACCATGAGGGTTTGATAAAGAGCTCAGAACTGAGTCAGGTCATCTGTCCTAGATCCCAGGGAGGGGGGGGGGCAGGGGGCGGGCCATGTTGTCACAGTCCTTTGGGCTACCCTGCTCCTGCCAGGCCCGTGTGCCATGTCTGACAGGGGACCCGAGGAGGGACTGCAAGCTCTAAGAGTGTCAAAGGTCTGGACAAAAAGGAGAGTGATTTTATGAATTAATGTGTTCCCTGAAGGTTTCCTACCCTTGCCTACTCCTGTGTTTCATCCACCCCTGTCGGCCTATGGAGGCTTCTCCCTGCCACAGGGCCTGGGGCACAATCCACCAGGTGTCAAGGCTCTTTTTTTAAAAAGCCACTTTTGGGAGGTGTAATAATATGCACCCATTTTAAGTGTGCATGCTGACAGATGTGGACGACCAGTACAACCACCACCACAATCTAGACAGAACCCTTCCATCATCTTGAGAAATTCTTATCTGCCCTTTCCAGCCAATCCCTAGCCCAGCCACCACCGATCTACTTTTTGTCACTATAGCTTAGCTTTGCATTTTTTATAATTTCATAGAAATTGAACTATATGTCATATTCTGTCTCAGACTTCCTCTACTCAGCAAAGATGTTTCTGAGATTCATCAATGTTACATATATTCAGAATTCTTTTTGACTGTTGATAATATAAGTAATATACTACTGTATGGATGAGCCACAGTCTGTCTAGCCATCTGAGTTTGCCAGTTTTGATTATTATGAACGAAGTTCCTGTGCACTTTCTTTTTTTATTATTATTATAAATAAAATTTTATTTTAATGGGATGACATCAATAAATCAGGGTACATATATTCAAAGAAAACATTTCCAGGTTATCTTGTCATTTAGTTCTGTTGCATACCCATCACCCAAAGAGAGATCGTCCTCTGTCACCCTCTACCTGTGCACTTTCTTATAAAAATCCTTTTGTGGGCATATGCATTCATTTCCCTTGGGTGAACACCTAGGAGTGGAATTGTTGGGTCAAAAAAGAAGTGTATGTTTAACTTAATTTAAGAAATGGCCAGACTGTTTGCCAAACTGGGCTACCTGAAAAATTCCTGTTCTTACTCATCTTCACCAATACCTGGTATTATTACTCGTTTTAACTTCAGTCATTCTCAGTGGTGTAAAGTGGTATCTCTCATAGTGGTTTTAATTTGCATTTCCCTGCTAACTGATCATGTTGAACATCTTTTCATGTGTTTTTTGTGTCATTTATAGATCTTTTGGGGAGGGTCTGTTGAATCTTTTATCTTTTTTTTTTTTTTAGTTATCTTCTTTTGTTGACTTTTTGGAGTTCCTTACATATTTTGGTTAAAAGTCTTTTATTTGCATCACATTTTCTTCCAGATTGTGGCTTGTTATTTTGGTTTCTCATCAGTGTCTTTGAAAATGCAGAAGTTTTTGTTGTTGTTCTTTTTTAAAAAATTTTAATGGGGTGACATTGATAAATCAGGGTACATAAGTTCAGAGAAAATATCTCCAGGTTATTTTGACATTTGATTATGCTGCATACCCCTCACCTAAAGTCAAACTGTCTTCTGTCACCTTCTATCTGGTTTTCTTTGTGCCCCTTCCCTCCCCCCCTCCCCCCACTCCGGGTAACCACCACCCTCTTGTCCATGTCCCTGAGTCTCATTTTTATATTCCACTTATGTATGGAATCATATAGTTCTTAGTTTTTTCTGATTTACTTATTTCACTCAGTATAATGTTATCAAGGTCCATCCATGTTGTTGTAAATGATCCGATGTCATCATTTCTTATGGCTGAGTAGTATTCCATAGTATATATGTACCAAAGCTTTTTGATCCACTCATCCACTGACAGACACTTGGGCTGTCTCCAGATCTTTGCTATTGTGAACAATGCTGCCACAAACATGTGGGTGCATTTCTCCTTTTGAAACAGTGCTATGGTGTTCTTAGGGTATATTCCTAAAAGTGGGATAGCTGGGTCAAAAGGCAGTTCGATTTTTAATTTTTTGAGGAATCTCAATACTGTTTTCCACAGAGGCTGCACCAGTCTGCATTCCCACCAGCAGTGCAGGAGGGTTCCATTTTCTCTAATCCTTGCCAGCACTTATTCTGTATTGTTTTGTTGATGAGCGCCATTCTGACTGATGTGAGGTGATATCTCATTGTGGTTTTAATTTGCATTTCTCTAATGATTAGTAATGTTGAGCATTTTTTCATATGCCTATTGGCCATCTGTATGCCCTCTCTGGAGAAATGTCTATTGATTTCTTTTGTCCAGTTTTTGATTGGATTGTTTGTTTTCCTGGTGTTGAGTTTTACAAGTTCTTTATAAATTTTGGTTATTAACCCCTTATCAGACGTATTGTCGAATATTTGTATAGTTTGTCTTTTTATTCTGTTCTTATTGTCTTTAGCTGTGCAAAAGCTTTTTAGTTTGATATAGTCTCATTTGTTTATCCTGTCTTTTATTTCACTTACCCGTGGAGATAAATCGGCAAATATATTGCTGCGAGAGGTGTCGGAGAGCTTACTGCCTATGTTTACTTCTAAGATGCTTATAGTTTCACGGCTTATATTTAAGTCTTTTATCCATTTTGAGTTTATTTTTGTGAATGGTGTAAGTTGGTGGTCTAGTTTCATTTTTTTGCAGGTAGATGTCTAATTTTCCCAGCACCATTTGTTAAAGAGGCTGTCTTTACTCCATTGTATGCTCTTACCTCCTTTGTCAAATATCAGTTGTCCATAGAACTGTGGGTTTATTTCTGGGTTGTCTGTTCTGTTCTATTGATCTATATACCTGCTCAAATGCCAGTACCAGGCTGTTTTGAGTACAATAGCTTTGTAGTATAACTTGATATCAGGAAGTGTGATACCTCCCACTTTATTCTTCCTTTTCAAGATTGCTGAGGCTATTCATGTTCTTTTGTGGTTCCATATAAATTTTTGAAATATGTGTTCTATATCTTTGAAGTATGTCTTTGGAATTTTAATTGGTATTGCATTGAATTTATAAATTGCTTTGGGTAATATAGACATTTTAATGATGTTTATTCTTCCTAATCATGAGCATGGTATATGCTTCCACTTGTTTGTATCTTCCTTGATTTCTTTTATCAATGTTTTATAATTTTTCAAGTACAAGTTTTTAACCTCCTTGGTTAAATTTACTCCTAGGTACTGTATTTTTTTTGTGTGTATTTTTTTCTGAAGCCGGAAACGGGGAGAGACAGACAGACTCCCGCATGCGCCCAACTGGGATCCACCCAGCACGCCCAACCAGGAGGTGACGCTCTGCCCACCAGGGGGCATCGCTCTGTTGCGACCAGAGCCACTCTAGCGCCTGGGGCAGAGGCCGAGGAGCCATCCCCAGCGCCCGGGCCATCTTTGCTTCAGTGGAGCCTCAGCTGCGGGAGGGGAAGAGAGAGACAGAGAGGAAGGAGAGGGGGAGGGGTGGAGAAGCAAATGGGCGCTTCTCCTGTGTGCCCTGGCCAAGAATCGAACCCGGGACTTCTGCATGCCAGGCCGACGCTCTACCACTGAGCCAACGGCCAGGGCCGGTACTGTATTTTTTGGTTGCAATAGTGAAGGGGATTGTTTCCTTAATTTCTCTTTCTGACAGATTATTGTTGGTGTATAAAAATGCCTCTGATTTCTGAGTATTAATTTTATATCCTGCCACCTTGCTGAATTCATTTATCAGGTCCAGTAGTTTTTTGAAGGAGACTTTAGGGTTTTCTATATACAATATAATATCATCTACAAATATTGATAGTTTTACTTCTTCTTTTCCAATTTGGATGCCTTTTATTTCTTCTTCTTGTCTGATTGCTGTAGCTAGGACTTCCAGAACTATGTTGAATAACAGTGATGAAAGGCAGCACCCTTGCCTTGTTCTTGATCTTAAGGGAATTGCTTTTAATTTTTGCCCATTGAGTATTATGTTGGCTGTGGATTTGTCATAGATGGCCTTTATCATGTTGAGGTATGTTCCCTGTATCCCCACTTTGCTGAGTTTTGATCATGAATGGGTGCTGGATTTTATCAAATGCTTTTTCTGCATCTATTGAAATTATGTGGTTTTTCTCCTTTTGTTTATGTGATGAATCACATTGATTGAATTGCAAATATTGTACCAGCCTTGCCTCCCCAGAATAAATCCTACTTGATCATGATGTATGTTTTCTTTCATATACTGCTGGATCTGGTTTGCTAATATTTTGTTGAGGGTTTTAGCATCTAAATTCATCAGGGATATTGGCCTATAATTTTCTCTCTTTGTATTGTTTTTGCCTGGTTTTGGAATCAGAATTATGCTTGCTTCATAAAAGGAGCTTGGAAGTCTTCCTTCCTCTTGAATTTTTTGAAATAGCTTGAGAAGGATAGGAGTTAGTTCTTCTTTGAATATTTGGTAGAATTCACTTGTGAAGCCAGCGGGCCCAGGACTTTTCTTTGTTGGGAGTTTTTGATAACTCTTTCGATCTCTTTTGTTATAATCGGTCTGTTTAGGTTTTCTGATTCTTCCAGATTAATTTTTGGAAGATTATATGTTTCAAGGAATTTGTCCATTTCATCTAGGTTGTCTAATTTTTTGGCATACAGTTCTTCAGAGTATTTTCTTACAATATTTTGTATTTCTGTTGCATCAGTTGTTATTTCTCCACTCTCATTTCTAATTTTATTTATTTGAGTCCTCTCTCTTTTTTTCTTGGTGAGTCTGGTTAAAGGTTCATTGATCTTGTTTACCTTTTCAAAGAACCACATCCTGATTTCATTGATCCTCTGTGTTGTTTCTTTAGCCTCTATGTCATTTATTTCCGCTCTGATCTTTATTATTTCCTTCCTTCTACTACTCTGGGCTTTACTTGCTGTTATTTTTCTAGTTCTTTTAGATGCAGGGTCAAGTTGTTTATTTGAGCTTTCTCTAGTTTTTTTTTTTTTTTTTTTTAAAACAGGGACACAGAGAGAGTCAGAGAGAGGGATAGATAGGGACAGACAGACAGGAATGAAAAGAGATGAGAAGCATCAATCATCATTTTTTCGTTGCTGTTGTGACACCTTAGTTGTTCATTGATTGCTTTTTCATATGTGCCTGGACCGTGGACCTTTAGCAGACGAGTAACTCCTTGCTCAAGCCAGCAACCTTGAGTCCAAGTTGGTGAGCTTTTTCCTCAAGCCAGATGAGCCTGCGCTCAAGCTGGCAACCTCGAGGTCTCGAACCTGGGTCCTCTGCATCCCAGTCCGAAGCTCTATCCTCTATGTCACCACCTGGTCAGGCAATTTTGAGCTTTTTCTAGCTTCTTAAGGTATGCCTGTAATGCTATGAACTTCCCTCTCAGGACTGCTTTTGCTCAATCCCATAAATTTTGAGCTGATGTATGCTCATTATCATTCGTTTCTAGGAATTTTTTTATTTCTTCTTTGATCTCATTGTTAACCCATTCATTATTTAATAACATGCTATTTAGTTTCCAAGTGTTTGAGTATTTTTTAGTTTTTCTGTTGTGGTTGATTTCTAGTTTCATGCCATTGTGATCAGAGAAAATGCTTGATATGATTTAATCTTTTTAAATTTGTTGAGACTGCTTTTGTGCTCTAACATGTGGTCTATCCTAGAAAATGTACCATGAGCACTTGAAAAGAATGTATATTCTGCTGACTTAGGGTGAAAGGTTCTGAAGATACCTATTAAATCCAGTTGATCTAGTATGTCCTTTAAGTCTGTCTTTTCTTTGTTAATTTTCTTTCTTGAGGATTTATCTAGTGATGTTAGTGGGGTATTGAAATCCCCTACTATTATAGTATTGCTGTTGATCTCACCCTTTATATCCATCAAAGTCTGCTTTATATATTTAGGTGCTCCTATGTTAGGTGCGTAGATATTTATAATGGATATATCTTCTTGCTGGATTGCTCCCTTTATCATTATGTAGTGGCCTTCTTTATCTCTTACAATAGCCTTTGTTTTAAAGTCCATTTTGTCTGATATAATTATTGCTACTTCAGCTTTTTTTTGTTTCCATTTGCATGAAATATTTTTTTCCATCCTTTTACCTTCAGTCTATGTGCATCTTTTGTTTTAAGGTGTATCTCTTATAGACAGCATATGTATGGGTCTTGTTTTCTTATCCATGCAGCTACCCTATTTCTTTTGATTGGATCATTCAATCCATTTACATTTAAGGTTATTATTGATATGTAGTTGTTTATTGCCATTTTATTCTTTAAAGCTGTATTCTTTTTTTGCTATATTCTTTTTCCCCTTTGATCTGTTTACAACAGGCCCCTTAGCATTTCTTGCAGCATTGGTTTGGTTGTAGTGAATTCCTTGAGTTGTTTTTTTTTGTCTGAGAAGCTTTTTATTTCTCCTTCAATTTTAAACGATAGCCTTGCTGAATAAAGTAGTCTTGGTTGTAGGCTCTTGTTCTGCATTACTTTGAATATTTCTTGCCATTCCCTTCTGGCCTCAAGTGTTTCTGTTGAGAAGTTGGATGTCATCCTTATGGGGGCTCCTTTGTAGGTGATAGCCTTTTTTTCTCTAGAGCTTTTAATATTTTCTCTTTACCACTTATCTCTGGTATTTTAGTTATGATGTGTCTTGGTATAGATTTCTTTGAGTTTCTCTTTAATGGAATTCTCTGTGCTTCTTGAACTTGTGAGAGTTTTTCCTGCATTAATTTAAGGAAGTTTTCAGCTATGATGTGATTGAACAAAGTCTCTATCCCTTGTTCTTTCTCTTCTTCTTCAGGAACCCCTATGATGTAGATGTTATTTCTCTTCTTGTTGTCATAGAGCTCTCTTAGAGTTTCCTCAAACTTTTTGAGTCTCTTCTTTTTTCTGCTCTGCTTCCATGCCTTCATTTATTTTGTCCTCTAACTCGCTGATTCAATCCTCAGCTTCATCCATCCTGCTTTTAATTCCTTCCATTGTGGTTTTCATTTCTGATATTGTATTTGTCATTTCTGACTGATTCTTTTTTATTATTTCAATGTCCTTTTATATTTGCTATGTCTTTATTTAGGTGTTCGTAATGACCATCTATTATTGTTCTAAGATCTTTGAGCATCCTAACAATCATTATTTTAAACTCTGTATCTGGTAATTTGGTTATATCTGACTCATTCAGGTCCTTTTCTGGGGATTTCTCTTGATTCATTTATGTTGCATTTCTCTGACTTCTCATTTTGTCTGTGTATAAGAAGGTTTTGGCCACCGGAGTCCACTGGGTGTGGCCTCTGTGTTCCCTAGGTGTGGTTGTCTGCAGGCCTTCCACTCCCTCTGCCACTGCTGCTTAGGGCATTGAGGTATGGGCAGTGCCGGTGCTAGCCGGCTGGGGTTGTTGTGCGGTTTCCGCCTCTCCTCCACGGGATGGGCTGTGATCATGTGCCCGGTCTACAAGCCTCTTCGGCCTCTGCCTTCACCTCGCCCCTGCAGGTGGGGTTATGCTCTGCACCTGGGCCGCAAACAAGCCTCGGCACCACAGGCAGGGGTGAGCACCTCTGCTCAGCTGCAGGATTCCACCTCTTTCCGGGCTTTTTCCCTGCTCCTGCAGGAGGAGCCATTCATGGCTGGGCTGTAAGCCTCCACTCTGCTGGCCAGGTGGGGCTGCACATTGGCACTCAGTCGTGGGTTTCTGCCTGTTCTGGGCTTTTGTCCTGCCCCTGTGGAAGGAGCCAGCTCATGTCTCGGGCCTGGTGAGGCTGTGTGCCCAGGGGCCCTTGCTCAGCAGCAGGTCTCCTCCTCTTCCCTGCCCTCCACCTGTGGGGGATTGCAGACAGCCCGCAGCTGGGCCTGACCACTTTCACGTGTACTCTCTGTCCCGGCTGGGCAAGACTGAGCTCACACTCGGGCCTCAGACATAGTCAGCTGGCTTGTGCCCTTGCATCCCACCGCCACCTGCCCTCCAGCGAGCTGTCAGTCGTGTGGGTGGGGGCGCTGAAGCTCAGACCCTAACACTCCATACTGTAGCTCCCTCCTTCTAAGCGGCTCTGCTCTGAGTGCCGTGGGAGACCTTGTTTGGCTGGTGTCCTGCTTCTCTTTGCTGGTATTGCTGGTGCCAGGGGCAATATTTGCTTCAGATTTGGGGAGTGACACAACCCAGGGGTTAAGGTGGCTGTCCTAACAGTGTAAGTGTTTCTCCCTGTGCCTCCTAGATTACACTCTCTTCTCACTGCTCCGGTCCTCTCCTCTCTCCTCTCCCCCGGAACCCCCAGTGGATGGTTGTGAGAGAGGTTTTCTGCATGGTCCCTTCAAGAAGAATCCTGGGTCTGAGAAATCTGTCTCTTTCTCACAAACAGTATCATGACTTGTTTCACAGCTAAATACTGTCCCTAAGCCTCTTCCAGGCTCTGGGGCTGCAGGCTGGAGCTTTGTTCCTGGGGCTCAGGACCCTCCCCTCTCCACTAAACTCACTTTCCACCATGCAAGTCTCTTTGGGCTGCTATTTTCTCCAGGGAGCTGGGCAGCCCTCTCCGTGTTTCCGCTTTTCCTACCAGTCTCAGTGTGACTTCTTCATTGTTCCTCGGTTAAAGAATCCTCTTAGTTTAGTCCAAAGTTGGTTTTTCCAGATGATGGTTATTAAAATTAAGTTGTAATTCACTTTGGTTCTGGGAGGTGGAAGTTGGTACATCTGCCTACTACATCACCATCTTGCCACTCTGTTGTTGTTTTGATGAAATCTAACTTATCAGGTTTTCTCTGTGGATAATGCCTTTATGTCTTGACTATGAAATCTTTGACTACTTCAAGATTGTGAATATTTTCTCTTATGATGTCTTCAAGAACTTTGTAGTTTTAGCTTTTACTTTTAGCTCTATGATTTATTTCCAGGTAATTTTTTGTGCATGATGTAAAGATCAAGATTCCTTTTTTCATATGAATATCCAGTTGTTCCAGCACGATTGATTAAAAAGATCATTCATTCTTTTTCCATTGAATTCTGTGAACACTTCTGTCAAAAATTTGCTAAACATAAATGTGGGTTTATTTCTGGCCCTGCTACTCACTAGCTTCCTGACCTGGGATAAAGACTTTGCCTCTCTGAGGCTCCATTTCTTTATCTGTATAATGGGATAAGAGTGCTTACTTCTAAGGTACTTCTTCTCTTCAGAGAATAAATCTTTATAAAATACTGTTAATTGTGCTTGGCATAGAGGTCCTATCTAACTCTAGACTGTTGTTATTCCTGGTCTGAATACTAACATCAATTATATTTACATAGCTATTTTCCATTTACAAGGTATTTTTAATGTATTCCTTGGTATGATCTTGTCCTATTCCATCTCAAGATTTAAGACCCCTGACAGAAAGAGCTGCAAGATAGTCATCCTTGCACTTAATCTGTACTCAGTAGACACTGTCATTTTTTGAGGGTCAGAGCTGTGTCTTACCTTTCTTTGCATTCTCTTGCAGTGCCTAGGTAGTACGTAGCCACACACACACCAAGTGCTCAATGGGAGTGTGATTCAATCTAATAGAACAAGAATTTATCTGAGATCTTGAAATAGTCATGTTTCAATCTTTACTCTTATGTCTCTTTCTCCTCACAGAGATCTCATGGTCTGAACCAACATTGACGATCAGCCCATGACTCTCACATTCCACCGCCTGCCTGGCTTGCTTCCATCCTTCCTTGTGTTTCCAACACCCTCACACTTAAAATGTTGAAAACCATATTCATGGGAGGTATCTGAGTCAACGCTCTTTTGGTTACAAGAAGCAAAAACTCATTCAAATTAGCTCAGATAGAAAGCAGTGCTTATTGAAAAGCTGTAGTGGTACCTCTCACACAAATGGAGGGTGGAGACCCAAAGAGGCTTGCAGGACAGCTTGCTTGATTTGGGTAACCAGAGGAGAGCCTCCTAAAACAATAGCATTTGAAATGAAGTCTGGCTGTATTTGAAAAGGTGAACATGGGGTGAAAGTCTTTTCCAGTAGTTAGAACATCTTGGCTAAAGACAAGGAGAGGAATGTACTAGCCCTTCACAAATACTGCTTGTTGCTGTGGTTATTTGGAAATCCAACTTGTCTTGCCAACTGGATTCTGAGCATGAACTTGATCTTATGTTTCTTTATATTGATTTGGAACAAAATGGTAACAAAGATAATCACCACCACCAACACAACTATTTATTCAGCACTTAAGATGTGCCAGTTATAGTGCTAAATACTTTTGTATGTTTTTTTTTCTAATCCTTAGAGCACTTTTGAAATTTTTAGATGAGGAATTTGAAGCTCATGGAGGCGTGTTCTTTAACTTGATCAAAGTGATAACTTAAAAAGCATGTAAGAGGAGAGACTGGAATCCAACACAGGTCTGCCTGTTCCCAGAGTCCCTTAATCTTGAACCCTAAAACTTCTTTAGAACCTGGTCTTAACCCTCGGCTTGCTTGTTGAATGAAAAAGGTTCCTTGTGGTTAATATTGGAAATTTCGCTGCAGCCATCTAGAACTATTAAACTGTTAGTGCAGTCCTGAACTGAAGATCTTTAATGATGACTTTGTCCATCATCAAGGTTGCTGGCTCTTTGAAAAAGACAAATATTTTTTCTGACAAGCTCTTTTTCAAGTGGGATCTTAATTCTTAAACTTTGTAGGAATATTGACAAGGCGGGGAGGGAGTCATTGCTCATCCCCAGTTAGTGTTGCTAATCGCTGGCCAAACTGCTCCTTTTAAAGTTGGTTCCTTGGCACGGTTTTTTACTTAGAGAACTTTGGTTACTGAGAACTCATGGGAGGGGCTTTTCAATGGATACTGATCGATAAGCTTCAAGAGGCAGGGAGGAAATGATGGGCTTAAGTGGTCCCCAGTGGCCCTCTCTGAGCCAAATGCACTTTCAAGATATCTATGGCGGTGTCTTTTTCAAACCCAGGTCTCTATTCAGAGAAAAAGATTACCTTATACATTTGTTACTCTCTCTTTGAGCTATAATCTTCAAGCTCAATCAAAGAAAATTCTCTGATCGCCAGTCTCTGACTCATGCTCTCTGTGTACTACTGAAATTACTTGCGGTCTGCGAAAGAAGAAGTGGGGCTATAAAGACAGACCCTCGTCCAGGAAGGGGTTTGAGTCATTTCAGTGTGGTGAACAGGGCACCTTCCCTGTTGCTATTAGATCTCAAACTCTACTCTGCCCTCAGCATCCACTCCCACTGCCTGCCCTGGTGATCTGTCAACATACAGTCTCATAAATATAGTTCTGCACTTGTTTGCAGCTATAGAACTCTTTGTAGTTTACAAGGCATTTTGAAACATTTCTCCATCCATCTATTCATTCATTCATTCAGTAAATACATACTTAGTAATAACAGTAATGTTATGGGCCCACTGTGGGGCAAGCATTGTGCCATAGAGGGCACAGTGACAATCAAAAGTTGCACAGTCATGTTCCTGGCCATCATGGAGTTGGTAGTCTAGGGCAGTGTTTTGTTGTTGGTGTTGTTTTGTTTTTAAACACAATTCAGTGAAATCCAGTTGAATTGTGTTGTAAAAGTTATTTCTTACTGAGGATCATGGTCAAAGACATAGAAACACACTGTGAAAGCTATTGTGAAAGATTCCTCAAACTGTCCTCCTCACAGCCACTGGAGAGCTAACTCATGGAGACTAGTGCAGGAGACAGAAAGTATCATGACTATACCTGCTTGGAGTAAGATTTGTCAGGCAGTGTACCTTGCAGGAGAAGCAAAGGTGATCGGGCACACCAGTCCTTGTCTTCAATCATTTTGGGGCTCCCCATTGCCCTCAGGATGAAGGCTTAACATTTTAGCCTGATAAGGAAACCACTGCCTCTGGTCTCTGTCTGTCTTCACTGCTGTTCATACCACTGTCTCTCTCCTCCTCAGATGCCTTTCTAACCTCATACCACAAACAAAATCAATTCAGAAAGCCTGTAGATCCAAATGTAAAATGAAAACAGAAAAGTTACAGAAAAACATTGGAGGACATTTTTCTGGCCCTGGGGTAGGGCGCAATTTCTTGAATAGGGCTCAAAAAGTACCAACCATTAAAAAATTGATACATTTGACTCTATTAATATTAAGAATTTCTTTTCATCAAAGTGAATGATGAGGTACCTTGTAAAGTGAATGGAGATATTTGCTTATATATATATATCTGACCTGTAGTGAGGGTGTTTAAAAGAACTCTTATAAACCAATAAAAACAAAACAGACTGATCAGTGAAAAAATGGGGGGGGATAGACTTGAATAGACTCTTCAGAAAAGAGGGTATTCAACGTCCAATAATTGTAAAGAAGTTTTCAACCTCATTAATCATTAAGGAAATGAAAATTAAAACAATCTGATATCAACACACCCACCAGATGCCTAAAATCTAAGAAAAGGGAAAATACCAAGTGTCACCAAGGATGTAAAAAAAAACAGAACTCTCTTAAAAATTGGTGGGTGTGTAATTCGGTGGAATCATTTTGTTAAACTATTCCGCAACATCTGCTAAAGTGGGTTGTATACTATGACCCAGCAATGTCACTCTTAGGTGTATACCCCAAAGAAATGCAGATAGTTGTTAACCAAATGAAAGTTTACCACAGCATTATTTATTACAGTCTCAGTCTGGAAACTGCCCAAATGTTTATACTTAGCAGAGTAGATAAATAACTTGTGATACATGCCACAAATAGAATACTCTACAGAAGAAGGAATCTATAATTACATAAACAATATAGTGGAACCTCATAAACATAACATTGAGCAAAATAAGCCAGGACATCCTAACTCCCTCAGCCCTCTCCCTTGGAAACCATAAACTATGTGATTTCATTTATACAAAGTCCAAAAAAGAGGCAAAATTAATCTATACTGCTAGAAGCCATACTAAGTTACCCTTTGGGAAGGGGATTTGTGACCAGAAGGGGGCAAAAGGGAGCTTCTGAACTGCTGGTCTCATTCTCTTGATCAATCACATGGGTGTGTTCAGGCTCTAAAAATGGTTGAATCGTATACTTACTGATATGTGCACTCAAGACGTGTTTGCATTTCAATACAAAGTTGAAAATATAAATAATGCTGCAGTGAACATCCTTATTGCTACATCTTTGTAGACATCTCTCTTTGTTTCGTTTTTCTTTTGACTAAATTCCTGGAAGCGGAATGGCTGAGTCAAGTGCTATGAACATTTTATGGCTTTTGGTACATCTTGCCAACTTGTCAGGACTGCTTTATCTTTGTCTCCCTGTGCCCAGCACCACGCCACTGCCTAACAGACATATGGTGCATAGATGAATGGATGAATAAATGAAGGCCTTCTTTCAGTTCATTGAATGAATCATGCCCTTTCAAGCCTAAGAGCAGTTCCTGTTTGCTCTGCCTGGAACTCTCTTCCCCATCCTTTATACCACTGACTCTCGGCTTAGAAGGCACCCAACTGGGAGCCTTTCCCCACCATGCTATCTAAAGTAGTCCTCCTTTCTTACTTCCTTTCCTAGCTCCTCTTGTTTACAAATCCCAATGGGTAATTATTATATTTTATTTGTGTAGTTAGTTGCTTGCTTGTTACTGTCCCCCTGTCCCCCCACTGGACTCTAAGTGCCACAAAGATAGGAGTGACATATGTTTTGTTCACTATTGTAATCTCTGTACCTAACACAGAGCCTAGGATGGAGAAACCCTTTGCATTAGTGAGATGTTTTCCAACAAGGGTCAGACTTCTAACCCAGACAAGCTTAAGAAAAAAAAAATTGGGGGTGCATGTAATTAAGTTCAAGGGGTTGGTTCACTTTAGACATGGCTAGATCGGCAGGTTCAAGTAATATTATTAGAACCCTCTCTCTCTGTCGCCACTATTTGACTTCATTTTCAGACAGGCTCTTCCCTGCAATGGTACCAAAGGACAACTCACAGCCCCAACTTTACACTGTCCACCAGCTAGAAGAAAAGGAAGCCTCTGATAGAACAGTCAGAATCTTGAGGAGGATGTTCATTGGTCCATCTTGGGGCCACATACATACCATCACTGAATTAAGCACAGTAGTTATGGGGATGGACTTCTATGCGTAGGTGTTGGTTTTTTGACTGTCTCTGAGGGGGTGGATGGGTGGAAGAGGAAGCTCTACCCCAACCAAACCATGAGCTCAGATGTGAACAGTTGCAAGGCCACCTAAAGTTGACTTATTTGTCTAGTTTCCAGTCCAACCAGCTGCAAGGATTCAGCTCCCTCACCGGGTGTATGCAGTCATTAACCTAAAACCAGGAACTGAAATCCACAAGTAATTGAGCTATTTTCCAGCTAAGGGGGGGGGGCAACTGAAATTAAGTGCTTCCTTGAATCTTGATTGCCATTTCCCTGAATGACTCTGCCTTTTGCAATTTATTTGGGGTTTAGGTGGAGATCTGCCTTTTGTAACATACACAGGGATGGAGTTTGTATTTAACCTTTTCCTCCTTCACAATCCTTATCCTAAACTGGGTCTTCTATATAGTTTTCATGACCTGTTTAATGATAATCCCACCCCTTCCGTTTTATTCACTTCCTTCTGCTTCAAACAGCTCAACCAAAGTTGACTGAGCTAAGGGACAAACAGGAATTTTCTCACTGGTATGCTGAGGTCCATCAGACACATAAACTCACTGACAGCCTTAGTATTCACTGCCTTGCAGACTCATCACTTTAGGCTTCCAATTTGGCTCCTTCTTCAGGATTTGTCCATGACCTTGAGAAAGTCAATTTCCTCTCTCTGGACCTCGGTAGTGCTAGCTATAAAATGAAATAATTACCTTGCCTGCTGAACGAGACGGTTTCTGAGTGCCCTCTAGATTTCTGATCCTGGAATTCTCTTCCCCCTCCCTAGCAATCTGGGGATGAGAAGGTCACCATGAAGTTTGCAGGTTTCCAAACAAAATAAGAATGTGGTCGCCTTGTTCAACAATTACTAGGCATTTCAAGACAGCCACAGCAAAGCACTAAGCTAACTATGGGGCCTTTCTAAAGGTGGGGTCCTGTGCAGCTGCCTGGGTGCCTGAACGAACCAGATAAGATAACTGGCTATGCTCATGCCCTCTTCAAAATTCCATATTACGTATGTCTCCACATCTTTTGCAGGGACAACAGAACCAAATGCCTAGAAAATAAATGGCTGACATGGACTGTGGGTGGTTGGTGACTGCGACAAAATGGAGAACAAATGTTCTACCTAAAAGGAGCAGCTAATACCGATCTCTAGCCAACTGTCACCATGAGAAAATTTGTGCTTATTATTGTCTGACCTTCTAAGTTTTCAAGAGAAGCCAGAATAAGAATTTTTTTCAAAAATAATAAATTTCCTGATTTTTTCATTGTTGGGAACTGTTGAGAAAAATTATCCAAAAATTGAAAACGAGGCAAAGGATGACTGCAATCCCTTTCAGTGGTATCCAAGAGCAATGGTTCTCCAAACGCGCTCCCTTATCAACAGCATCGGTATCACCTGAGAACACAGCATCAGCATATCTAAAAGCATATATACATGTCTGTGTATATAGTATATATGCTTATATATAAGTGAAACAAATGAAACAATATAAGGGACAGGAGGGAGGAATTAGGATTATTTTGTTATTACAAAGTACTCACACTACCTTTGAAGTGGTAGAGTGTTATTTAAAAGTGGACTTGGATTAGCTATAAATGTGTACTGCAAACTCTAGGGCAACCACTAAAAAATAGTTTTTAAAATGTGTAACTGATATGCTGAAAGAGAAAATGGAATTATATATGATGTTTAAATAAAACCACAAAAGACAGAAAAAGAGTGGAAGACAAAATATAGGAGCAAAGAACATGGGCAACAAATAGAAAAATGTAACAAATATGACAGACACTAATCCAACTATGTCAATAATCACTTTGACTGTCAATCATCTAAATGTACCAGTTAAAAAAGAGATGATCAGAGTGGATCTAAAAACAAGATTCAATTATATTCAGTGCACAAGAAATCCACTTTAAATATACAGACATACGTAGATTAAAAGTAAATGATGGAGAAAAATATACCATGCCACTTAAAAGAAAGCAGGAGCAGCTATATTAATTTTAGCAAATCAGACATGAAATCAAGAAAAGTTATCAAGGAAAAGAAGGGCATCACATAATGATAAAGGGGTCAATATTCCATAAAAACCTAACAATCCTTAAAGTGTCTGTATCTAACAATAGTGCACCAAACTGCATGAGGCACAAACGGTTAGAATTGCAGAGAAAAAGATGAATTCACTATCGTAGTTGGAGACTTCAGCCCCTCTATCACAAATGGACAGATTCAGCAGGCAGAAAATCAGGAAAGACATAGTTGAACTCAACAGCAGTATCAATCAATTGGATATAATTGACACCTATAAACTACTTCAGCAACATCAGCAGAATACATATTCTCTTCAAAATTCCATGGAACATTCAGAACTATGGACCACATTTAGAGCCATAAAATACTCATTAACAAATTTAAAAGAATACAAGTCGTACAATGTTGAATCTCAGATCATAGTGGAAATAAACTAGAAATCAATAACAAAAAGATAACAAAAATATTTCAAAATACACGAAGATAAAACAATACACTTCTAAATAACACGAGACAAAGAAGATATCTCAAGAGAAAAAATATTTTAAAATAAACAAAAATGAAAACTTATCAAATATGTGAAAGCAGTGGTTAGAGAGCAATTTATAACATTGAATGCACATATTAGAAAAGAAGAAAGATGTAAAATCAATATTATAAGCTTCTACCTTAGGAAACTGGAAAAAGAAGAGCAAATTAAATCCAAAGTAAGCAGGAGAAAATAAATAATAAAAATTAGAGCAGAAATCAATAAAATTTAAAACAGAAAATTAAAGAAAATCAATTAAACCAGAAGCTGGTTCTTTGAAAATATCAATAAAATGGATAAGCCTCTAGCTAGGCTAAGAAAAGAAGAGAGACAGTACAAATTACTAATACTAGAAATGAAAGAGAGAGCATTAATACAGGTCCCATTGACATTAAAAGGATAATAAAGGAATACTATGAACAGCTCTATGCCCACAAATTTGATAACCTAGATGAAATAGACCAATTTCTTAAAAGATCCAAATTGCCAAAACAACACAAGAAGAAATAGACAAACTGAATAGACCTCTAGAAATTGAGTCAATAATTAAAAACCTTCCAAAAGAGAAAGCACCAGGCTAAGATGAATTCACTGGTGAATTCTACCAATCATTTAAGGAAGAAATTATACCAATTTTCTACAATCTGTTTCAGAGGATAGAAACAGAAGGAATACTTCCTAAGTCATTTTAGGAGGCAAACATTACTCTTATACTGAAACAAGGCATAGACATTACATGAAAACTACAGAAAATCGCTCATGAATATAGATGCAAAATTTCTCAAAAAAATTATTAGCAAGTCTAATCTAGCAATGTATAAAAAGAATTATGTACCATGGCCAAGTAGGATTTGTCCATGCAAGACTGGTTCAATATTCAAAAACCATTTAAAATAATCTTCCACATTAAACTGGCTAAAAAAGAAAACTACACATCAAGAAATGTGATCTGTAACTGGCCATTTACATTTTCTTGTCAGTTCCTAACCCTGTCTTTTTTCCTACCTCCTCCTTCCCTAGTTTATAGTGACAACCTTGTCTTAGGAATCTCTGCATTTGTACATTCTAGGAAATGCCAAGCACATAGTAACTGATCAATGAATGCTACTGGGTGAGTGATTCTAAGAGCTTTATGAGTTGCCCAGGGGTTGGGGAGATTTGCTTTTTCTCTGGATTTTGGGGAAAAAAAGAAACAGAACTAAAGACTAAAATCTTGAACATAATCAAGAGATGCTCTTTAGGCTTTATTTCCTTCTGTCAACATGGATTCAAGTAATCCTAACCCGGCTCCTTCATGGAGTATTTGAAGACCAAGATTGTTGCTGGGAAACTGCACATCTATTAGAATAGTTAAAATCAAAGAACCGACTACACCAAGTCCTGGAAGGATGCAGAGCAACTGGAACTCTCATCTATTGCTGGTGGGAGTGTAATATTGTACAGCCACTTTGGAAAATACAGTTTCTTACAAAGTTAAACATGTATTTAACCATAAGACATAGCAAGTCCACTCTTAATTTTTTTTAATCTAGAGAAATCAAAACTTATGCTCCAGTAAAACTTGAGTATTTATAGTGACTTTATTCATAATCATCAAAGACAGAAAACACAAAAATATTCCTTATCTGGTGAATGGATAAACAAACTATGATACATCCACAAATAGAATACTACTGAATAATAAAAAGGAACTATTGCTACATGGGGCAACAAGCATGAATCTTCGATGCATTATGCTGAATGAAAGAAGCCAGACTCAAAAGGCTACATTTTGTGTGGTGCCATATATATGTCATTTTCTTACAGCCAACAGTATAGAGACATAAAGCAGATCACTGATTGTCAGTGCTTGGAAATGACGAGAGACAGGAGGGAACTGTCTGGGGTGATCTTGATTGTGGAAGTGGTTATCTGATTGTAGGCATTTGCCAAAACTCAAAACCGTATATGTCCAAAAAAGGGGAGGAGGGGAGAATGTTAATGTATGTAAATTATACTTGAATAAACTGAACTTTAAAAAATGTGTGCTAGTTGCTGGGGAAATGATAGCAGGGTTATTACAGGGACAACATTATTTTCATAGCAAGGGCCAATTCTCCCATGAGCAATTTGGAAGTTTGTGCAGAGCCAGAATGAAATAACTATTATTAATAATTTCTTTAATAATTTATTTAATTAAACATTTATTGTGCCTTCCAAATGCTGGGAGGATGAGATAAGAACCAGGTCCAGCTCCATTCACAAGGGGCTAACAATGTCGTGGAGGTGGAGTAAGAAAAAGGCAATTACACATAGATCATTATCTTTGATAATAACGAAAGAATCAGTATATAATTAGATTCTGCGCCTCTTACACAACTAAAAGCACAAGCTAAGCATTATAAATGTTATCCCCTCCCCTGTACTTATTAGCGGTAGAACAAAGATAATAAAAGCTAGCATTTGACTGCTTGTTATTGGAGAAGTACTATGCTAAGCACCCATTTGGTCTCACAAAAACTCTATGAGCTATGTTGAATGAACTCAAAAAGTCCGGAGGTTTTGCTATAAATAACTGATAAAAATTTATTCAAGGGTCTTGGGGTTTGCAAACTGGGACTGCAGCGAGGCAAAACCCCAAAAGTGTTCCAAAGAAGACAAAAAAGTTATAGTAAAAAAGGACATTCTTGAGAATTACCAGCCCTGCATTCCTGGTTCTAGGACTGCTCCATGATGGTTATCAGTTAGATTTCAGGCGGTTAGGATCATGGGAGCCAGGAGCTCTGGTCAGTTCAGGGTGTCTGGATAATAGATGTCAAGGGGAGATATCCACTGAGGCCTTGCAGAGGTAATCAGATGGCCTGGATACGCAAGTCCTTCAAAGGTCAATTAGAACGTTACCTGGAAGGCAGATATATATCTGTTGACGCAGGACTGTAAAGTTAAAAAAAAAAAAAGTTCCTGGGCTAGTTAGAACAAGAATGAAGTCTTTCCTTATACCTCAACCTCCATAATGTTAATAATTTTAGCCACTTGGTTATAGTGACTTCATTTTATACACTCCCTATCTTCACTCTTTCTTCAGCTAGGAACTACCGTTATCAGCATCCTTTATAGGCTGGGGCAACAAAGTCACAGAAAAGGTGTTTTGTGTTTTGTTTTTGTTTGTTGTTTTGCCTCTGGTCCCGCAGCTGGTTAAAGACAGTGAAGGGATTTAAGCCCTGGCAGGATGGCCACCTCCTAACCATGGTAGTGTACTATAGAGGGGAACAGTGGCCTGGGTCACCTGTTTGGAATTGGTTATTTGAACTCTGCTTCAGTTTCCCTAACATCAGAGGAGAGAGGTCAAGACACCAGGATAAACCGTTAACCATTATTCCTTCCGCCTTCCTTTCCTGTGTTTACCATTCACCCACCCACTCCCATACTAAAGTCATATCTAAGTATTGCAGAAAATGAGAGGCAATATATATCTCATATATACATATATATATATGATAGATATATATGACAAACTAAAACCAAAAATAACCCAAAAAACCTTCATTTCTCCATAGTCTCACCATCCAGAGGTAACCACTGCAAACATTTTGGCACATTTCCTTCTAGTCTTTTTAAAAGTGTCTTTTATTTACATAGCTGAGGCCATGCCTACATGTAATTTTGGACTCTGCTTTTTTTCATTTAACATCAGAGCATAAACTCTTTGTAAATGTTATTTTAAATGGCTGCATAATAATCCATCATATGGATATTCTGTAATTTATTAACTGTTCCTTCACAATTTGATATTTAGTTTGTTTCCAGTATTTTCACTATTATAAATAACACCACTATGAACATTCTTGTCCATAAATCTTTGCATGCATTGCAGATTATTTTTTTAGGATAGTTTCCCAGAAATGTAAGTAGTAGGGTAAATGTCATGAATATTTTAAAGATTATGTAGAGACGTAATATTTTTTTATAAACAACAAATACATTCTTTACAAATAAATGGGAAGGTTTCCAGGGGGGTCAAAGGTTGTGTATATGTTTGTTCCTGTGTATAAGTGTATGGGGGGGTGGATGAGAGACAGAACAGAAACTTTCTCACTCCTTGGTCAGAGTTCAATAACCACTGGACTTTTTCTCTTGTGAGCTACTTTCCAATATCCAGGGGTATGTGCTGATTAAATATTGATTAACTGAGCACCCGCAAATGAAAGCAAATTTCAAGTATGGGGTTTGTGTGTCTTTTGCAAGGATACTACTCCCAAAAATTAGGGGATATTTCAAAATGAATCTTTTATCGCTTCATATTCATTTTGAAATACCCCTAATTGTTGTGAGCAGTATGATCCATAGAATCAGGCCTCCCACTTCAGCGTTTTTTTCAGCTGTGAGAAGTTTTCTAGTCTCACAGCTCTAGGGGCAAATTGCCTGTTATGGACAGAATTATGTCCCCTACCCCCAACCATATGTTGAAGCCTTAAGCCCCAATGTGACTATATTTGGAGATAGAGCCCATGGGACACCAAAGGTGTCACTATAAGATGACCCATGCAGTTAGTCAGCCATTTTAACAGAAATCAGGAATAGAGATATGATTATATCAGCAGAGAGAGACACTGCCATTTGGACCAAAGGGAACAGTCAGGATGAAAAAAAAAAAAAGGCTTTTGGAGTTTTGGGATTCTACAGGACAAGAAAACTATTGAGTATGCTTTATCCTTCAAGGAAAGGGCAGGATGACTCTGAAGGTGATTCCGAGATCATCAGGGCTGCCATTCCCACTATATGTCTAGAGCACACAGGTCTAGGGGGCAAGGCTCTCATTTTCTTGGACTCAGAAGGTGGGTCCCCTTCCCAATTTCTGGGAGTCACGCTGCCCCCAGGGTGGGTAGCTGCAGAGCTGAGGGGGCAGGGCCACTGCCTAGGGCCGCAGGACGACATCACTGCCCCATTGGACTTGGAAACAGAGCATCCAGTCAGAGGACTATTCAACAGCTTTAATGTTTAGTGGAATGTGCTTTGCTAAGTTTTGGACTTGCTCTGAACCTGTCACCGCTTTCTTCCTGGTTTCTCTCTTTTGGAATGGGAATGTCCATCCTATCTTGTATTTTGGAAGAACATAACTTGTTTGGTTTCACAGAAAGGAGTTTTGCCTCAGGATGAATCATGCCTAGAGTCTCATCCATATCTGATTAGGTATTTAGATGAGATATTGGACTTGGAGTTGATGTTGAAATAAATTAAGATGTTAGGGGCTATTTGGATGTGGTGAATGCATTTCAAATGCAAGAAGGATATCCATTTTGGGGGACCAAAGGCTAGAATATTATGGAATGAACTGTGTTCCCCTCCACATTCACGTCGAAGCCCTAACCTCCAGTATGACTGTATTTGGAGGTAGAATCTTTAAAGAGGTAATTGACCTTGGGTAAAGTAGCCTCTCAGGTCTGTTCTTCTCATCTGTAAAACAGGAGACTATTAGTATCTGCCCTAAGAGATTATGAGGCTAATGAAAAGAGATGATGTATGCAGAGTTCCTGGCACATTTTAAAGGATAATAAAAAGTAGTTCTTTTCCTAGATTAATTAATTAAATAAGTTAATGGATGTAAAGTGCTAAGGACAGTGTCCGACAGTCATTAAGTGCTGTGTCCATCTCAGTTATTGTTATTTTCTTATTCCAGCAGAGCAAGCCCTCCAAAGCCTAAATCTAAAGCATCCCAATTCCGGTTTTCCCCCAATACAGCCACCGGCCCTCCCACCCTCATGCGTTTCTCTAGGCCATTTTCTCTGCCTAGTGCTCCAATCCTCCTCCTCTCCAGCTCGGATGTCGTCTCCTCTGGGAATCCTCTCTTCTCCACCCTCTCCTCCCAGTGAGAAGGAATGGCTCCTGGATTTGTGTCCTGCTAAGAAAACAACTCCATGTAGCACTGAGTTCTTTGTGCCTGGTGGTTCCGTTAACTCTTTCGAAGCCTGCCTCCAAGACTGGCGGCCTCTAGGGAATGGTGCTGGGTGGGGAGCATTTTAGTGTCACCCAAGGCATCTTGTACAGTGCGGGACAGAGTTAGACGGGCCGCTGTGCAGAGGGAGGTCCAGTTTAACTCCTGAAAGCCCGAGCCCAGGACTCCCCACAGGCCGCGCCCACCTTGAGAGTGGATCCTTGCCCCTCAGCGGCTCGGACTCTGCTTCCGCTGTTCCGGGTCACCTGAGCCAGCCGGACTCCCAAGGGGTCCCCGGGCTCCTCCCCTGGCGGTCCCTCCCACCCCCTCCAGGCGAGCGCGTCCCCTCCTCCACCCGGTGGAGGAGCCCTGCGGACAGAGGGCGGAGCGTCTCGGCCGATGGCTGGGAGCCGGGCTGGGAGGCGCTGGGCGATCAGTGGGTTCCAGACGCATAGCCGCCTGGCTGGAGTGCTGGCATGGCCGCGTGCTTGTGAGCGCAGAGCGCGCGACTGGCCGCTGCCACCATGCCCGGGGGCGTGGGCGCTGCCCGGCTCTGCCTGCTGGTGCTCGCCCTGCCGGGATGGACCAGAAGTAAGTGGCCGGGTAAGGGAGGACTGGAGTGGGGATGGAGGCGGGTGGGCTAGGGGGTACGGGGACCTGGGAGTTGCACCCCGCAGTCTCCCAGCCTGGGAGCCCCGGCTTTGTTCCCACGTTGTGCGTCCTCGGAGGAGGTGGAGGTCCTGAGCAAGCAGACAACAGCGGGTCCCCTCCCTGGCTTCCCTCCCTCTCTCTCTTTTTCCTCCGTTTTTTTTCTCCCTCTGCTTTTGGCTTCGCTTTCCGCTGCTATCCTAGCCTCTCCTTTTTTCTCCAGTCTTTGTGTGTGTTCCTATAAATATATACCGATAAAATTGGAACCGTACCATATGTACAGTTTTGTGTCTTGCACTTTCTACTTCACATAAAGAGCATTTCCCAACATCCTTAAATTCTCCAAAACGTGATTTTAATGACTATAAATTCCATCAAGAAATAGCAGTATGATCTTCAAAAAGTTAAAAACATGACTTTCTTACAAATATGGGATGAATGGGGGGCCAAGATTTGTTCCGTTCATTAACGAGGCAGTGAATGGAATGGTAAAACTGGTTCAAAGCATTAGAGGAACAGGAGTGGTACCGGCATTGGAGAAAGAGGGTTGAAATCTTGTGGTGGAACAGATGCAAAAGTGGTCAGTACCCCACTGGGCAAACGACCAGAATTCTTAGTTATCTTTCTGCTATGTTGAAGTCATTTGCATCTCTACCTGACAGCAATCTGCAGTTAACACATAACGGAGTATATAGTCTTCTAGTTAACAGTAAATAAAAGAAGTCAGACAAAGATACATGCCCCTAGATAATAAAGTGATATACTGAAGGGACTGTTAAACAATGCTATCATGTGACCTAGAAAGGACATCCTGCTTTCTCTTTGCCTTATTTCTAAGTTTTGAACAGTTTTTTTAAAAGGATGTACTGTGGTTCTCCATTGTTGAGCCTTTAGATTGCTTTCAGTATTTCTTGTATCATGAAGTTCACTTCATTATTTAAATATTTCATTAAATATCGAGTGATTTCTCTCTCTTTTTTTGGCAAAGAATCTAGACTTAATCAGAGTCACTAGAGCAGGTATGATGAAACTAATGCAAGTCTAATGAGATTATTTTTAGAATATTTTGATTGAGAATACATTATATCAGTAATCTGAAAGGAAAGTTTATCACTTATAATCCTGCCATTCTAACAAAATGACTGTATTCTCACTATATTCTATGTGGTTGATCTGGTTGGTTTAGATAGAATAGATTTTGGTGTCCTTGTTCTCATCCTCTGGAGTCCTATGGATTTGGCCTCTTTTGGAGACTAATTTGCCTAGCTCTTGGGAATTGACCACTTTATTAAGCTTGTCTGCAACCAGTCTTTGAGGTTGCCACTGCCTAGAACAAGTTTAAAAATATGCATTTCTTAAAAAATAGGAATCCTGCACCCTGGCTGGACAGCACAGTTGGTTGAAACATCATCCTGGAGTGCAGAGGTTGCTGGTTCGATCCCTCATCAGGGCACACACAGGAACAGATGGATGTTCCTGTCTCTCTTCTCCCTCTTTCTCTCTTCTAAAGTCAACAAATAAAAAATAAATAAATAAATAGATAAATAAATGAAAGGAATCCCGCAATTTATCTCTTAGGGTTGCCATGGAAATAAAGGAGAACTGGGTGGTGAGATTCATATGGAAAGTAGGGAGTGATATCCAAATGCACACTTCCCTTTAGAAAGCTCAGCTTCCTGCCATGATGCTTTCTTTGTGTACAGAAAAGCAATTTGACAGTGACTCTCCCCAGTAATGCTATGAGATGGCAGGCAGGTATCATTGTTTCCATCTTACAGATGAGAAAACTGAAGCTCAGTTGAAATAATACTCATGAGTTTGACCTCCAGAATATGCCCAGAATCCAACCACTTCATTCCTCTCCACTGATGTCATTTTAGTCTGAGGCACGGTCATCTCTCACCAGGGCTCCAGCAAGTCTCCAACCTTGCCTTCTGCTTCGACTCTCGCTCCCGCCACCCCCTCCCCTACCACACCCCCATCACCACCCAGCAGGCCAGACAATCTTTAAAAAACTGAATACAGATCATATTCCTCTGTGTTTAAACTCTCCATTGCCTTCCAAGTCTATTTTTAATGAAATCCAAACACTTTCCATGGCCTCTGTGCTATCAGATTCATGACTGCCTTGCCGACCACGTTTCCTGCCAACTCCCCCCCTCGTTTACTAGACTCTAACTACCTTTGCCTTCTCTGCTTCCTTAAACAGACCGAGTCTCCTTCTGCTCACGCAGCACCATTGCGCCTGCTGGTTCTTCTACTTGGGATGCTCTTCTTCCAGATCTTGGTTGCAAGGCTACCTTTTCCTGGTCCTTTAGGTCTCAATTAAATGCCATCTTGTCTAAAACAGGGACTCCCCCCCCCCCTTCTTCGGTGTCTCTTTATTCCATGACCCCGTTGTACCATTTGAGAATATCTGTGTGTTGTCCATCTCCCACCTCTAGAAGATAAATTTTGTGAGGAGTATAGAGACCTCGCTACCGCTGACTAGCACTGCATTGCCAACACCTAGCAGAGTGCTTGACCCCTGGTAAGTGCCGAGGGTCTGGAATCCAGCAGGTCTTCTAATGACCCAATATGGGCTTCTTCCCAGTTGGCCATGCGGGCCTGGCTTGGCTAGGGTGCAGAGGTCTGGGATTCCGATGGTTGTGCATCTGTATTGGCAGGAGGAAGTGTGGAAGGCAGCGCCCAGCTACAGCATGAACTAATAATACCTCAGTGGAAGATTGCAGAAGGCTGTATGAGAGAAAAGGTAAGCCCCAAAGCTCTCATTTTCCGAGGCCAGAGCCGACCACTTCACTCTGTGAGGCTTGGGCCACCAACTTGACCTTCCTGGAGGCCGTGTCACCACTGTCAGTTCTATTTCGGGCCCACTCTACCCTGTCTGTTGGTTACTTTCGGGATCCCAGTTGGGACTTTCCTTCATCGTGTGACGAACTTCTAGAAGACTTTCAAATGCTATTAGTTGTGAAAATGAAAATCCACATTGACGCTGACACAAACTAAGGGCAAATACGTGTCACAAAAAGCACCAGCTCTCAATGAGAATTGATTAAATATTATCATTGTTATTATTGCTCTGCATAATACACGGCTTATTTTATTGATGAGATAGTGTACACAGAGAGAAGATACTAATCCAAACTATTTTTTTTTTTTTTTTTTTTTTTTTTTGCATTTTTCTGAAGCTGGAAACAGGGAGAGACAGTCTGACAGACTCCCGCATGCGCCCGACCGGGATCCACCCGGCACGCCCACCAGGGGGCGACGCTCTGCCCACCAGGGGGCGATGTTCTGCCCATCCTGGGCGTCGCCATGTTGCGACCAGAGCCACTCTAGCGCCTGAGGCAGAGGCCACAGAGCCATCCCCAGCGCCCGGGCCATTTTTGCTCCAATGGAGCCTTGGCTGCGGGAGGGGAAGAGAGAGAGAGGAAAGCGCGGCGGAGGGGTGGAGAAGCAAATGGGCGCTTCTCCTGTGTGCCCTGGCCGGGAATCGAACCCGGGTCCTCCGCACGCTAGGCCGACGCTCTACTGCTGAGCCAACCGGCCAGGGCCCAAACTATTTTTTTAATAAGAGCCCAGGTAGGGACTTAGTACTGTACTTATTTATCTTAAGATCCAGTAGGCAAATTGGGCCACTACATCAGCAAAATGCACAGGCTTTATCAAGGGTCTTGGGAATAAGACAGAAAGCACTACCCTGTTCTTGCAGAGAGGACCTGTGCAACTAGGTATCCTGATTTCATCAAAAAGTAATAGATGCTGAAAATAGCTTCAAAACATGGGAGAACTAGAAAGGAAGGTATGATTGTTGACCTTCCACTTTCTGAACTTCAGTTTCCTCATTTACAAAATAGGGCTTAGAGGGAATAAGAAGGAAGAAGGCTGGGAAGAGGGGATAGTGAATAAGATCCCTTTGGGTTCAAAGGGTCAGTGATTTGTTGGGCCACATATAAGAGCAAGATTATAGTAGGAGAGGGAAGAGAGAGCTGGATCAGGTAGGATTTCAGACTTTTGTGGCTTTTGAGTCTAGAAAGGCAAATAGAGAGGGAAAAAGGTCTGGAATCCTTAAAGTTATGGTTAGAGTAATGCAGACATGTCCCCAAATGTTCCAATTCAGGTTTACTAAGAGAACTTACAGCCAAAATTGTAGGGCAAATGAAGGCAAGTAACATTTTATCCTAAAGACAATAAATACATGGAATTCATTTCATCAAAAAATAAAATAACACTGAAAATAGCTTCAGGAAAAGTCTAGACAAATTAATGGATGGCCATCCTTGAGCAGGTTATTTTTAAAAATTAAGATCTCAGATAGTCCAACCAATCCATTATTGCCGAAGAATGTCTGATACTCTTTGTAGAGGCCTTTTTGTTCTTTCCAGATGTGGGATGCCAGGCATCCTGAGGAAGGGCTTGAGAAACAAAGTGGAGTCCCAGATCCTGTCTTTGTTCCCAGCCATTGTCTGCCCAGAAACTGGGCCACTGCATTTTGTTTGAATAGTCAGCACAGTGCCTGGCACCGTAAGTATTTGTTGAAAGAACAAATGAAGGAATGTCAGAGAGAGAGAGAGAGAGAGAGAGAGAGAGACAGAGAAAGAAAAGGTGGATCTCACTCAGGCCTCTTATTTTCATTTACATAATTTATCAAACATCAATTGAACACTCACTGTGTAGTAATTATCATACTAGATCTTAGCAGGGATGCAATACATAGGACAGATTTCTAATACCTTATGGAGCTGAAGATCTCTCTAATCCAGCCATAAAGTGAAAGGAATTTTAACCCTCCTCTGGGGTAAATGTAATAGCAAGTCACCTCCCAAGGGGAGGGGAGGTCACCTGTTCCTAGCACAGGCTGGAGTTGCAAGAGAAGAGCTGAGTAAAACTAGATAGGGAAGTAGCACAGATCCTTGAAATGCTGTTTCATTGTTTTGCTTGAAATGTCCCCTGGAAACAAGGAACATCGTATTTTAAAAATATCAGTCTCTGAGCATCTTCCAGACCAGAGAGAAGTATATTTGGATAAAACCACTTAAAAATAAATATTTGTTCTCATGTTGCAGCTTGGGTATCTTTGGGGAAGAGGTGACAGTGCTTTGATTTGTGTCAACTTTCCATTTTGGGGTGGGCTGTCACATGGCTACCTACCTTTTAGATAAGAGAATTGCTATAGCACTGTTACCATGTGCTTTTTCTCAAGTGATCACTCGGGACTCTGTCCCGGAAGCCCAGTGTGATTGCTCAGGGCCCTTGCCCCAGAACTGCCCAGAGTGAAGTGGCAAAGGACCAGCAACCAGGGCAGGTGTTGGCAGAGTGGGCGCAGGGCATCAGAAACAGAGAAGTGAATCCTCTAGTGAAAGTTATTGGGTAAACATCCACCCAGCTTCCTCTCCCCGTGGTTTAAAAATGTTCTTAAGAAGTGTCAATAGGACAAATGAGCAAAAAAGAAAAAAAGAAAACAACAAAGGACAGGATTGCTCAAGCATCCTGGATCAGAGTTCAGATATCATCAGAACCCTAAAAGTGTAGGACTCTGATGGGAGGTGGGGTTTTGGGCAAATAAAAAGAGGAAATGGACATGGAAGAGACAGGCTCCCCCCACCAGAGGCGGGCAACAAAGCAGGTGACCTACTCCCTCAGACACATGGAAACTGGAAACTAAGTTTTCAGGCCCACCTTAAAAGGGGCAGAAACTTTTGTGGATTGGGAGAGACTTCAGGAGTTTATCAATTCCCTGGTATCAAGTTAGAGAGCGCATATTTAAAATACCCCAGAGAATCCACTCTGTTTTAAACAGGTTTAAATATGTAAATACCCTGTTTTAAATAAATAATTTCTTTCTTCAAAAACAGTTTAACTGGCCTAAGTTGATTTGTTGAAGGCTAGAAGTTTATTTTGACTTCAATTTTTAATTTCTTAGAAATTTTCCATGACAATGAGGTAAATAGAAGAAATAAAGCCCATTTTTTAAGCAATTATAAAAACATGGAAAGTTGCACAAAAGAAGATAAAATTAACTAATAATCTCACTCCTTGGAGGTAACTATGGTAATTTACTAGTTTGGGTTTTTTCTTTCTAGTTTTTCCTTTTACAAAAGTATGTTTAAGTAAAACAGTGTTATATTTTAAGTCTTTGTGCTTAATAACGTATACTTTCTTGGTAATTTAGAAATCACTTGAAGTCATTGTTTTTAATGAATGTCTAGTGTTTTGTTGTATGACTGGATCTTCTATTTTGGACACTGAAGTTATATTTTATTATTCAGGATTTTAAGTAATGAATATCCTTCTGTATAATAAACTTTCGTCCATTCTTCCATTTGTTCCTTTCAGATATAAACTTGTATTACTGTTTCAGAGGGTCTAAACGCTAAAAAACTTCATCCATACTGTCAAATTACGTTCCAGTGAGTGGTGGCAACAGTTTAAATTCTTACTGCTAGGGTAGGAGAGTGCCCATTTGACAGCATGCTCCATTGCATTGTGATTCATGATTTTAAAAAAACCTTTGTCACTTTGATTTTTTAAAAAGGTATGGTTAAAAAAAATTGGAGGGAGGAATTCATCGCGATGTTGAATACATTTTTCTTGCTCGTTGGTCATTTGTATATTATCTTAAATGATTTATGCTGAGTTTATAGCAACTCTGGGCCTCAGCAAATTGTCTCTTGTATGTAAAATTATATCTTCCTTTGGACTTATAAAACCTTAGTTTGAAGTGCCCCTAGTTGTCTCCTCTGAGACGATTGAGGGTATCCAAACTGAGAGCCAAAACAAAATAATGTAAGGTAACCCACTGTGAAGAGGCCTTTCCTGGTATTTTAGATAATACCATGTATACAGGGTTTCTATCTGCCGGATTAAGTCTTTATATGCATTACGACGTCACTTGATCTTTATGAGAGCCCCAAAAGTTTGGACAATTATTATCTGTGTTTTATAAATGAGGAAACGGAGCTGTAGGAGTGAATGTTCAGCAACATGCCCACATGCCATCACCACAGAGTCAGAGAGCAGCACTTGAATCCAGATCTGACTGCATAAAACCTGCTATTGAAGGCCCTGGCCGGTTGGCTCAGCGGTAGAGCGTCGGCCTAGCGTGCGGAGGACCCGGGTTCGATTCCCTGCCAGGGCACACAGGAGAAGCGCCCATTTGCTTCTCCACCCCTCCGCCGCGCTTTCCTCTCTGTCTCTCTCTTCCCCTTCCGCAGCCAAGGCTCCATTGGAGCAAAGAATGGCTCGGGCGCTGGGGATGGCTCTGTGGCCTCTGCCCCAGGCGCTAGAGTGGCTCTGGTCGCAACATGGCGACGCCCAGGATGGGCAGATTATCGCCCCCTGGTGGGCAGAGCGTCGCCCCTGGTGGGCGTGCCGGGTGGATCCCGGTCGGGCGCATGCGGGAGTCTGTCTGACTGTCTCTCCCCATTTCCAGCTTCAGAAAAAATGGAAAAAAAAAACACAAAAAAAACCCTGCTATTGAAGGTCATGTTTTCCAGCATTGGCCTTGACCAGACCTGCATGGGAGCACTTACACCACATTTCAGCGTGGATTTTCTTTCCTGTGTCTTTTAGGAGGAGGCAAATGGGGGAGGGTAATTGGTTCTTCTGGGATTGAAGCTATTTTGCTTTTGGGCTGGAAATGCAACTGACTCTTCTCCTTCACTTCCTGTGGATCGCGGTCAGAGCACTGTGCTAGATCCTGCGTCTGTTCCTGAGAGCCGCCACCTTGTGTTTGGGAACTGACATTCTCTTTTGTTGTTGCTTCTAGCATCCACTCAAAGCTGAGCTCAGGGTAATGGCCGAGGGGCGAGAGCTGATCCTGGACCTGGAGAAGAATGAGTAAGTGGACTCCTCCTTTGTCTAAAATGAAACAATTCCCTTCCACGTCAAGGCCGGACTTAGGTGCCGCTGTTTTGGAAGGAAGCAGTGAGTGAAGTGACCCAAACTCTCAGTTGTTGGTTTCTTTCTGAGGAGCCTCTTGCAAAGACAGCGTTTCCACAATCTCTTGACTTGGCTGTGAAATTACTGGACTGTTTAACAAGCTGTATTTCCGGGGTTTCTTAGAGTTCACTCTGTGTGTGTGTGTGTGTGTGTGTGTGTGTGTGTGATGAGGGAGGCATGGACTGCAGGGCTGCATGCAGCAGCTGTCTCACTAGCTGCAGCACAGGGCATGGCAGGAAGCGAAGGAGTTAGAGGAAAACAACAGAGAGGAGAGAGGCAATGTGGAGTGTTCTGGGATTTGCGCCTCCAACCCTGGCTGCTCCATCTGTTCTGGGTCGGCCAGATCCGAGCGTCTGCCAATAAGGGCACGGTCAGCAGTCTCCTGGCTTCATCGGGCAGGCTCTTCCATCTTTCTAACCTCATTCATCTTGGGTGGCCGCCTGAGTCAGAAAGATTTCCACATTGATTTACCATCAAGCATGGCTGTATCTGGATTCATGCTGTCGAGCAGGTGAATAGATAGAGATAATGCGTAACTCTGTCTGTTGCCTGTTCTTGGGTCCTTCCCGATCTGCTCAGCCACTGGAGAGCTCTCCTTCCTTGGCCAGGAGAGCCTGCAGGCCACTGGTATTTCCCCACCAACAGTCCTGCTTTGATTCTGCTGCCCAGACCTTGCAGATAAGGCTGCAAGGCTCAGAAAACTGCCTGTGTCCTCTTGGCAGCCTCCCGGGAGGCAGATGAGTAATCCCACACATAACTGCCAAGAAAGGGATGGATGAGACCTTCCCGTGTCCAGAGGATGGGAAGGGCTGCTAAGCTTGGGTGGGGAGCAGGAACATAACTTATTGCAGATCTGGGCTTTTGGGCCCTTGTGAAGGAAGGTGAGTGGAGTGTGAGGTGGGGTGGAAGTGTGACGTTAGCACGTGCAGTCACAGGGCTTCAGCCATGTCTTTCCTCTGCCTCTGGAAAGATGGGCATCTCAACCATTTTTGCTGCTTTTCTTTTGAGAGTCAAACCAGCTCAAGAATGTGTTCTCTTTGTCCCATTTTCCTGGAGCAGACCTGCTGGCTTTGTCCCCAGAGAGTGCAGGCTCTGCTTGTCCGAGATGTCTCCTTGCCTAGTCCTCTTTCCGTCCTGCAGGAATAGGCCATTAGTAGGCCCGTTCTTGACAGTTCCTCTCAAGGATCAGCTTTAGTTTCTCATGGCTCCAGCCCTCTAGCTCTAGACTAAGTGTTCTCTGTTACCACTCAGCCTAATCGGCCCTCTTCTGCCTCCAAGTGGGGTATTTGACCCTTCAACTTCCTCTGGGCAGTCCAAATAGTGGGGTTGCTATCATGGGCAAATCCACAAGAATTGGACTGGCCAAGTAGGGATGCCAGCACCTAACCCTCCCTCCTATTTTGGGATCTTTGCAAGAGATCATAAGAAGTTATGGCGGGAAGACGCTTGAACAAGCGCTGAATGCAATGCTCTTATGTGTGGATGCAGAAACTTCAACTCAGAGAGGGATAGAGAGGGATAGGCACCTGTCTAAGTCCACATAGCAGGTAAATGAGAGCGGTAAGACTAGGATCACTTATGTTCCTGGCTTGTTTCTGGAGTCAGGGAGAGCCCGTGGATGTGGCTGTACTGTGTGCTGCTCTGAGTGGCTCTGGCTTCCTAGCGAGTGGTGGGGGGCTGGATGTGGTTCCTGGCCTCCTGGAGTTGGCAGGAGGCAGGAGACTTGACAAAAATGGAAACAGCCGCGTCAAGCGCTATGACCTCATCAGGTATCCCTGGGGGACAGCTTCCTGCTATTTTTGTCTAAATGGGGCTTTTTGTTTTTGAACATGTGTTAGCAAGCGGAACTCCAACTGCACACGACTTCCTACTTTGTTTATTTCCCAAAGCCATCTCATTCATGGTGCGTGCGAGGCCGGATGCAGAACGGCTTAGGGGGTAGGGATGATGCCTTTCTGATTTTTATATCTCTCTGTTAAAGTTTTTATTAATCCACTGATATTTGAGGGGAAACTGGGCCCTGTGCTAAGTGATTCCTCAGCCTCTGTTTTTTAAGTTCCTTGATCGATTCTTTTTTTTTTTTTTTTCTATCTCCCGTGCATATGTATGTAGCATTCCGGGCACCGGTGTCAGTGCTGGGAATATGGCTGGAATGAAACAGTTCTGCCCTTTTGGAGCTTTATTAAATTCTACTGGTGGGAACAGTAAACAGATACACAAGTGAATGTGTAATATGTCTGGTGACAAGTGCTGTGGAGACAAAGGAACGAAAGGGCTCGGAAGAGCAGGGATGGGAAGGGAGGTGCTGTTTCGGAATGGTGGTCAGAGAAGGCCTTAGTGGTGAGTTGATATTTGAATCAAGACCCGGAGGAGGTGAGAAAACAAGCCACGTGGATGGCTAAGAGATGGCATTTCCAAGGAGAAGGAACAGCTAAGTTCAAAGGCCATAATTAATTTTAAAGGTTTCCACTTCCCCTCCCCAGCCCCCATACATTGGATTCTCAGCCCCCCCAGGAGCTGTGGGCAAGAGCTTCTGGAACCCTGAGGGGAGAGAGAGGACATGTCTAATTTCTTTTTCATTATCCTAAAGTGTCTGGCCTTCTCCCATCAAATCAAAGCCCACGTGCTAATGCATGGCCCAAAATAGCAGTGAGCAGGCCTTTAATGGAATTCACACGTGGAGAGATTGCCAAGAATGGTGAGGATGGAGGAGCGTGGGGGTTGGGCCAGGAGAGAGGGGCCTTCAGCTCAGGCAGCAGATACCCAAAGTGCCTTAGTTCAACAGCATGACAGCCAGCAGCCTTTTTCTGCTGTGGAGCGACTCGGAAGAAATGGATGCAATTCCTGTGGGAGACACACACCCTTTTCTCTACTGAGTTCACAGGCGTTGTAGGGAGTATCTGTCTGCATGCGGCTTTCTTGTCAGATGCTGGGTTCAGATCCTGACTCTCCCCCTTACTAGCTGGATGTCCTCTTTAAGCCTCGATTTCCCTCTCTGGGGTACAATGATAGTCGCACACTGTAGAGCCATGGGGAGGATGAAATGAGATGGTGCACGTACAGGACCCAGCATAGTGCCTGCCTTCCGTTCCATGCTCAATAAATGGCAGCTACTGTTGTTTCTCGTTTGCTGAATTGAAATGGAACCTTCCTGAGTTGCGGGCATCTGGGAAGCCGCACACCTCCAGGGAGATGTAGACCTTGTCTCTTTCCCCTTCTCTTTTCTCCCCCTCTTCCCAAGATGAACTGTTGAACCGGCTTGCAGGGTGCTCATGGGGGGCTGCGTTTCGAGGGCAGGATCACTACATTCCAAGGGCACCTTCAGACGCAAATGAAAAGCTCAGCCAGTGGGCACTGTGCCCAGAGGGCCTTTGGCCATCTGCTTCTCTCTGCTGGTCTTTTAAGCACATTCTGGAACTCTCATCTCTTCACTATACTGCCCTTCCTTGAGTCTGAATGATGATAAGCTTTGGGTGTTGGCTTGGAAAAGGGACAGATGTCCTTTGGCCTCACCCCATTCATTGTTCTTTAGCCCTGGCTAAGGACGGATCCTGTGCGCACACGTCTAGCTAATAGAAACGAATATATTTTCTTTTGTGTGGGTCTCTACCTTCAGACCTCCCAAGGAACAGTAGGTGTCAAAGCAGAACTGGGTCAGTTAGAGATTTGCTGATGATAGTACTCACCGTTGCTTCCGACTTGAATCTTTCCTCATTCCTCTGACTTTTTATCCGTCCCTCAGAGACACCAACGGGAAGGAGGCTGCTGACCTTGGCTTGGAAATTGAGCTACAACCTGGAAAATTAAGTCACTCACCTTAATGGAGCCATTAGCTCCCTAATTTTCTTTTTTTCTCCCCTCAACCTTATGTGAGTTGTATATAATACTGGAGGCCCCGAGGAGGGGAGGACTAGCAGGCAGGAAAGGAGTTTCTCAGCACTGGACAAGATGGATTGGTTATCAGCTCTTACTACTGCACTTCTCTTCCAAGGAGGCCTGGTAGAAATATGTAGCTGATCCGGAGCAAAGCCCTGCATTCTGCCCAGGCCTCGGAGTGCGCCCCCCCCCCCCCCTTCCCAGCTCGCTTTTGCGTCAGGAGTACAGGAGTTAAACATCTTATCTAGGAGTAGGAGAAAAGACAGCTCTCTTTGACCCTCTCTCCTCAGGAGCTTCATTTTGTTGTTGGCAAAAGTCAATGTTCTGGATCTAAGAGAAACTTAAGAAAGCCTTAAGACGAAAGCCCAATGCTTTGGGGAAACTCATGCTTCGCTGAGTTGCATTTAAATGAGTCGCACACATATGGATTACATTTCACTTAAAATACACATGGCTTAAGAAATTAGAGGATATCATTCTTGAACCAAGCACTTGGCAGATCTCAAGTATTCAAAATGTTTTTCCAAACTCGGCGCGCAGCTGGGCTCCCCGTTCCCTGCAGCTGAGGTTGTCTAACCCAAGGAGACCGGTGCCGAGGAAATGGTTGGATGGATGGGTGGGGACTGGAATTTGATGAAAGTTGCCTATGAGCATTGAAAATTTTTTTCAAACTTTTTTTTTAAATATGAGCAACTTCTGACTTGGAGGTGGTGGATGCATAAATGATTTTAAATTCCTAGTGCTGTGCTTGGTTGGCACCTTGCCCCTCTGAGACCTTGTGTTCCCATTGGAGATGCCATTTCCAATGGTACCTTGACAGACAGAGATTGATTTCATTTCCAGTTCCCATGATGTCTGGAACCCCTGGAGTCGCAGACCCAAATGGATTGCCAGCCGATCCTGATGTGGTTTTTGTGCAAGCCGAATTCTTAGCCCTACCCCAGCATAAGTGAAACGCCATAATCTATAGAGCAAATCCAGCCTGGGCTCCGGAGCCGGAGAGACCCATGATGGATTTTGGGCACTGGCACTTCCTGGTCAGGCAGCTTTCAGCAAGTCACTTGCCTTCTGAATGCTGGTTCTTCCCTGGTGTTCATGATAATACTCCTTAGTGAGAGTTTATGGAGAGCCAGTCACTGTGTGAAGCTTCAGGTACTGTCTTATTTAATCCTCATGGGGGCCTTTTGAAAGAAATATGACTGTTACTCACGTTTTAAAAATGAGAGACTTCAGTGTGAGGAATTCACTTTACCCAATGTCAGGCAGAGCTAAGAGTCAAGCTCAAGTCTACCTGTCTCTTACTATATTCTACTGCCTGCACAGAGAATAGACATTAACATCTTTCTTGCAGGGTGGGGTAGGCTGAAAAGTGCCCCCTCCCACTGCCCCAAGATTTCCACACTTAATCCCTGGACTGTGAAGCTTTATTGCCTTATATGGCAAAAGAGAGTCTTTGCGTCACCAGATTAAGGATCTGGAGGAGGAGCGACTATCCTAGGTTGTCCGGAAGGCCTGTGCATGCACTGGCAAGTTTATTTGTGAGACGGAGGCAGAGGGAGATGCTCCGAGATAGAAGAGAAGAAGGCAGAGATTGCAGTGATACAGCCACAAGCCAAGGAGTGCAGGGAGTCACCGGAAGGTGGAAGAGGCAAGAAATTGAATGACCCACAGGGCGATTTGGGCTCAGTAATAAGACTTCATTCTTCCAGGTCTCCAGAACTGAGAAAGAAGGACTTTGTGTTGTTACCTCGTGTGTGGTAATTTGTTACACAGCAGCCACAGGAAACAAATACACGTGTGTGTGATATAGAGATAATGTATTTATGATGTGCTTAGTACAACGCCTAGCACGTCACAGGCAGGTTTTCAAGATGTGCTAACATTCATTAACGTGAGGTTAAGACCGTGTGTTTCCCGAAGTGTCTTGATACAAAGCATTGCATGTGGCCCTTGTGACTGTCTTCAAATATGGAAGTGACGGTGAGAGAAAAACATATTGACAAATCGCATGTGTGGTTATCGTTTGTGAGCTTTTCCTAAGTTCTGGATCATATACTCGGACGCTCGGTCTGCCTTTGAATTCTGGCAGAAGAATGAGGGTCAGATATGAATAATAATGTCCACAATTATGACAATAGCTACAGTGTGAGAGGTGCCTCTATATAGCAGGCCCTGTTCTGCAGTCTCTACGTGGTCCATCTATCAATAAATGAGTGGTCACAACAACTCTGCGAAGTGTAGGGGCCTAGATTAGCCATATTTGGCAAATGGGGACCCTGAGACATGGCGCCTCAGATGGAGAGGGCAAAGCCAGGCTCTTGGCCATGGCCTTATATTGCCTCTTGGATGTCTTGTTCTTGCTCAGTATGGTCTTCTTCTGTTACCACTTGCATCTCTTCTCCATTATTCTGCTCTCCCTCTCTTCTTTTTCCTTATTCCTTCCCTTGGCCCTGGTTAGAATTTGGATTGCAGTGGCCTGTGGTGTTGCAGGCCAGGTGGGTCCAATCCAGAGCCTGGCTTCCATGCCCACTGGCAACATTCACGTCGGCAAGTCGCTTCACACGTGCACGACTCAGTTTTCCTTATCCTCATGATGGGGCCAGTCATTGTGGTCACCTTGTTGGATGAGGTGTGACTTTAATAACGTAGTGCCATTAAAGGACTTACACTGTGCCTGGTGCACTGTGAGAGCCCAGTAAATAGTCACTATTATTTGTGTATTGCGGGGTTGGGAAAACATTGAAGAATGAAGTCAGAGGGAATTCCCCTGAGTTGGTTTCCAAATGTAATTAAGAAGACTTGACCTTAAAACCCAATGCCCCCGGCAGGAAGCTCACTTCTGTTCTCCAGCCAATGCCCAGTTTGACCTCACTGTATCTCAGGGATCAGCATCGCAGCGTTCTCCGGTCGGCCAAACTGTATCTGTTTTCTGTGCCTGCAGAACCAGTGCCTGGTCCCTCCCTTGGCAAGTCCTGAACTGTCTGATAAGGTCAGGATTTGTTCACCGGTTCCGGCTCTCTCTCCTTCCAGGGACTCACGGCCAGGGCTGCCTGTGTAGCCAGGAAGGATGTCCATGGTTTCTTTTGTCTCAAGCTTATTTCTCCTGGCGGCCCATCAGCAGGAGCATGGGGTAAAATGAATGGAAGGAAGCTGTCAGCTGCCCTGTTGGCCTTACAGGGACCCGTGTCAGAGCGCAGGGAAGCTGTGCACTTGGAGGAGGTTAGGAGTTGAGTGCTAAGCTTGAGGATTTCTTTACCATCTGACTGTTTACCTTAAGGTAATGGTAGCAGGTGTCCAGTGAGTGAGCATTTATCATGACCATACTATTTTACATAGATTTTTTAACCCTACAATATTTTACCCAAATAGCGTCATACGGTGTCTTCAATTTCTATACTTTTTTTTTCTCACTTGGAAATGTAGCATGGGCAATCCTAAATCATTAAGAAAACAAATTTACACATGAACTTTTTGAAATGTTTGAAAACTTTGATAATAAAGTTCTAGGAAAAAAATACACAAGGAATAGAGTTTTAAAATAAATTAAACCGTACTTTATATACTATTCTATAATTTGCTTTTTCATTATTTGTCTTCAATGTCTTTTTATGCTGCATATTTTATATAAGCCTATATTATTTTTTAATGGCAACATAGGATTCTATCAAATGGATGGACTAAAATTTATTATTTACCCTTTAGTGGACAGTTAAGCTTTCAATTTCTTGCTATTACAAATAATGCTGCAGAAATAAGCTTATACATATACATAAGCTTATACATAATTTTAAAGCACATTTGCAAGTATTTCTGTGGAACTGATACCTAGAAGTAAACTTGCAAGGTCAAATAGCATATATATTTAAAATGTTTTCTATTTTGACAAATTGTACCTCCACTCCACAGTCCCCGCCCAAAAAGGCTGTACTGTTTTACGTATAGCAGAGAATAAGAGTATATTTTGGATACCTTTCCATGTAAATTTATAGGACCATTGTTAATGGATGTATGATGTTACATTGTAGATTAGAAATTTTTTTATAATGACAAATTATCAAGTGCTCATGGAAGTAGAGCAATGTAATAAATTCCCTTATAGCCATCATCCAGATTAAGTAATAATCAAGATGCTTTGATTAATTTAATCACCCGACATGGATGGGGACACTCAAGCTGTTTCATTTCTTTTCTTCATTTTTACAAACAGTGCTGGAGTGAACTCCTTGTATTCTTTGAAAGGTACGTCCAGGCGATCTCCTTCTAGATGTGAGTCACTGGGTCAAAGGGAATTTATGTGGACCGCAAAGAAAGATAAAGGCGTAGTGCCTTTGGCTTGTCTCTAAGTTGTAGCTGATTACCCTTGTTTGGATAACTTGTTTTTACATACTCTTATCAATGGTTGATTGTGGAGTTTGGGCAGAATCTTTAACTCCAAGTTCTCTTGTCTTTTTACAAAAATAGCTTTATTGAGTTATAACTTAGATATTATATAGTTCATCCATTTAAAGTATACAAGTCAACATTTTTTTAGTATATTTACTGAGTTTTGCAACCGCATCATATTCTGTTATTTGAACATTTTCATCACTTCAAAAAAGAAGCCATCAGCAGTGTTATGGGTTGACTGTTCCCTCCCACAGGTTCATATGTTGAAGTCCTCACCACTAGCACCTCAGAGTGACCGTATTTGGAAGTAGAGTCCTTGTAGGTATAATTAGTTAAGATGAGGTCATACTGGAGAAACGGGGCCCCTAATTCAATATGACGGCTGTTCTTATAAAAAGGGGACTTTCGACATAGACGTGCACACAGAGAGAACGCAGTGTGAAGATTAGAGTTCTATTGTCAAAAACCAAAGAACTACCAAAACCAAAAGAAGGGCCCAGAACAGATCCTTCCCTAATACCTCCAGGGACAGCATGGCCCTGCCAACACCTGACCTTAGACTTCTAGCCTCCAAAACTGTGAGATAATAAATCTGTTTTTTAAACCACTCGGTTCATGGTACTTTGTTAAGGCGGCCCCAGCAACCTAATATAAGTTGTCACTCCCCATTTTCCCCACCCCTTTCTGCCCTAGGCAACCACTAACCTGCTTTCTGGCTCTAGATTTGCCTATTCCTATAAAAGGAATCATACTTTGTGGCCTTTTATGACAGGCTTTTTTTACTTAATGTTAATGTTTGTGAGTTTTCTTCATGTTGAATAACAACAGGTGTCTGTACTTCAGTCCTTTTGTTGTTGTTGTTCCATTGAATGGATTTACCACATTTTGTTCGTCCATCCGTCCATCCATTAATGTATCTCCTGCCTTGTCATCCATAGCTAACTTGCCTCCATTCTATAAGATTGATTTCAGCTAGGTGCTGTGGGGACGGGGAGATGACACACACACTATCCTTGCCCCTGGCAGTTTACTCTCTGTGAGAGAGAAAACATAAACAGCAAAATCCAAGGCAGATTCCTTCTCCATAATAGAGTTGGAAGTGCAGTGCTGAGGAGGAGGCAGCAGGGAAGAGATAATTTCTGAGGGGAATAGAGAAGGCTTCCCTAAGGAGAGTTGCCTGGAGCTCTGTCTTGCAGGAGCAAGGAGGGGAGTCTTTGGATGAGGGAGGGAGGGAGGAGAGGAGAGTGGAAGGATGAGAAGGAATTCAGACTGAGAAATTAATGCATAAATATTTGGTCTGGATGAAGGGGAATCAAAGTTGTAATGTTAATAATCTCTTAGGAATTCAGGATTCCGACCGATCTAATCATTTTAACTCCTAAGAGTGGTGTGTGGGGAATGGAAGAGGGGTACCTTTTTCTTCCAGAGCTAGGCTACCTGATAATTTGAGTGGCTTAGAGCTCAGTTTTTTTATTTTCCTGTTTTTGACTTTGAGTCAGTCTCTCTCTTGCCTGAGGTGAAACCACCATGTGGCCAGGGTGGGTGGGGTGCTTCTAGGAAGGATGCTTGAGGTGTACTTTGAAGGTAGGCTGTAGTTTCTACATCTTGGATGAGAAGAAGCACTTCCTCCACCACTTCCCGTTAATGAGAAATTTGGGCCGAACCACGTGGGCAGAGGGCTACCTGGGGGGGGGGGGGCTGTGGACTGCTAGGGATCGCGCACAAGGCAGACGCGGCTTCTTCACAACTTGGGGATGCAGGGAGTCGCCAGGGAAGCAGGACCTGAGGGTGGGTGGGTGGGTGGATGGGTATACATTTGGGTTTGGGAGGTGCATTGGAAGTCTTGCCCTCCAGATCTCTCTTTTCTCCCTAGCTTCAAGTATGTGCCGTGGGTCTCCACCCAGACTCCCTGGAGGTTCGACGACTTTCCTACTCTCCAGCCTTCGTGCTTGGGCAGTGGAGCATGACTCTCCTGAAATGTGCGGGAGAAGAAGGCTGATACTGGGGCCTCTGGACTGTTTTTTTTTTTTTTTTTTTTTTTTGTATTTTTCTGAAGCTGGAAACAGGGAGAGACAGTCAGACAGACTCCCACATGCGCCCGACCGGGATCCACCTGGCACGCCCACCAGGGGCAACGCTCTGCCCACCAGGGGGTGATGCTCTGCCCCTCCGGGGCGTCGCTCTGCCCCAACCAGAGCCACTCTAGTGCCTGGGGCAGAGGCCACAGAGCCATCCCCAGCGCCCGGGCCATCTTTGCTCCAATGGAGCCTTGGCTGTGGGAGGGGAAGAGAGAGACAGAGAGGAAGGAGGGGGTGGGGGTGGAGAAGCAAATGGGCCCTTCTCCTATGTGCCCTGGCCGGGAATCGAACCCGGGTCCCCAGCACTCCAGGCCGACACTCTACCGCTGAGCCAACCGGCCAGGGCCTCTGGACTGGTTTTGTCCTGAGGATGATACAGCATTCACATTCACCCAGGAAATATTTTGATTTGCAGAAAGTAAGCTTACTCATTTTCAGCTTAGAACTCAGTGACATACACAGACCTTTGACTGACATCTCACATATGAAATGAACAGGCTCTTGGGCACCCTGGGGTAAAACTTGCTCAAACCCAGCCCTGGGGCAGTGGTTGGGTCAGAGACTCCCTGGCTGTACTGATGAGAGTCTCTGATATACTGGGCTCTGGACCTCTCACTGGGAATTATTAATCCTGTCTTTCTTTTCTTCTCTTCCTTCACTCGGCAAATATTCTGAGTGCCAACCGCATGGCAAGCATTACGCTAGGTCCTGGGCTTTCCTTGGAGAGCAGTGTCACAGTCTCTGCCATCCTGCGGCTTAGAGCCAAGTGGAGGAGACAGAGAACTAAACCATTAATGAGCAGTGTGGACATGCTGTGATGGAGGAAGTTGAGGTCCTGTGGGAACGCGGGGAAAGGGAACCTACCCTGGATTGAACAAAGGCTTCTGGGAAGAAATGAAGTAAGTAAGAAGTAGGGCTTTGGTAAAGGGCTTATACAAGGGCAGGTGGGTTCCAAGCAGCAGGAACAAAGACCTCAAAGCAAGAGTAACATTTGAAGATGAAAAGAAGTTCTTTAAGGTTAGAGCAGAGAGCTAGCGTAAAGAGCGAGAGGGAGGAAGGAAGTGGTAAGAGGAGAGGTTGGTATGATGGACGGACAGGGGTGAGTCCTTGAAGGAGGGCCTTGTAGGCTCCTTAAAGGGTTTGGGCATTTATCTTGAGGATGATGAGAAGCTGGTGAAGAACATTTTAAAAGCCAGGTAGCAACAGCATCCAAAACGCATTTGAGCAGGACTACTTTCACTGAAGTGTAAGGAACGGATTGGGAAGGACAAGAGCAGCAGTAGTAATAAGACCCATTCGAAAGCTTTATTTATAATCTGAGTGAGAAATTATGGTGACGTAATTTGGGAAGAGGTAGCCGATATGGCGAGAAGGGGGTGGATTCCAAAGACATGTAATGTGGTGGAGTCGTGGAGACTAGAGATGGATTGAATATGGGCTGAAGGAGAGGATGGATCCAAGAAGCAGTCTGAGGTTCCTGCTTAAGTAGTGGCACAGTGGTGCCACTCCCTGGGTCAGTCCTTAGCTTCTGGTGGGAGCTTGGACAGGCCCCTTCTTTCCCCAGATCTTCAGTTTTCTCATGAGATGAAGGTTGTCATTGTAGCCACAACTTTGCAGGACTGTGATGGGGAAGCAGTGATGAAATCCTTGTGAAAAGTTGCCTCCAGTATTCTCTCCTTGACCCTCAAAGGGAGGTCTGTCCTTACCCTAGTTTTTTCTGATTTGTGGTCTGACACAGTCTTTCCTTCTTATCTACAACTCCAAGAACTTGATCTTCTAGGAACTGGTCGGACTGCTGCCCATTCCGGCAGCTGGGGCCTCACTGAGGACCTCTCTGAGGGTTCTCAAACCCACTTTTGTTGAAAACAATGGTATCATTGAATGGATGGACTGGGCCAGCTTTTCCTCACCCCCAGTTTAAGGAGAAATGGGGTCTTTATGACTTCTGTACTCATGGCTTTTTTCCACTCCCTTCCACAGCTCCCATGCGCCCCACTGCCCCCTTTTCCTCCTTGTTCTCCCGAGGTTACAGGTTTTCAGAACATTGGCAGCCTCCACACTCTCTTCTCTTGCATCAGTCTCTCCCTGGAGAGAGGTCCAGATGGGCCACGGGCTATAATGGCGGCATTGTGTCAGGCAGGGTCTCTTTTTCCAAGCCCCCCTTTCTGGGGAAAGGAAGGGCCGTCACGGAAAGGGATTCCTTTGCAGGGAGACTGAGAGCTAAGGAAAGAGCTGATTCTAAGTGTTGACAAAGATGGCAGGCTTCTAGGCTTCTAGAAGTTCTTCGTCTCTTGACTTCTTTTTAAAAATTTATATCAATATTTCCATTACGGTTTATACTTGGCATTTTTATTAGTTTCAAGTATGCAGCGTAATGATGAGATAATCGTGCATTCCCCTTGGTATTTTCAGTACCCACCTGGCACCACACAGTTATTACAGTATTATTGACTGTATTTCCTATGCTGTACCTCCCATTCCTGTGACTCTTTTGTAACTACCCATCTGTCCTTCTCAGTCCCTTCACCTTCTTCGGCCAGTCCACCAACCCCTCCACTGCCTCTGACAACCATCAGTCTGTTCTCTGTGACCTCTTGACTTCTGGATGTTCTATGCGGTTTGGATAAGAAGATAAAGATTAAACTGGCTTTCAGTGGTGTGGCCATAGGAATGTGGCTCTGGAAAAGGAGTTGAGCAACGTTGAGTGAGCATCTGGAGTTCCTGATCTGGAGGCTGCCCTTCTTCTCTGCCCCACATGTACGCACATGCACACATGCACATGTACACTTGCACACGTACACACACGCATGCACACACACATGTATGCACCCCTGCTCCATAGCTGTGTGGGCAGCTTGTTCGGGGAGTTTGGAAGTTGCTTGCAGCACTGGTTTGCAGCAATTCTACGAAGGAAGGAAGACGGGCCATGGAACAGTGACTTGGCTTCTGAGAACCAGATAGTATTCTCTGGGTGGTCTGGAGTGTTTGCAAAGGACTTCCACAGATGACCTTGTAAGGGAGGAAAAACATAATTTTCCCTCTACCTGTCTTAAGTTCTTAGCTGGGAACCCTGTAACAAAAGACAGATTAGCAAAAGAAAAACAAACAGAAGTTAACTTGTCTATGTGGGAGACACCCATGGAAAAATGAGTAACTCATTTAGACTACAGGCTTCTATGGCATCTTCGACAAAGAATACATTTGTAGAGAAATGACAGGACAAAGGAAAGAGCTGTTAGGCCTCTAAAGGCGGTGCTATATGATAAATAAATGGTAGATAAAGGCTAGTTAGTCAAGTTTGTTGTACAAATTCCTCTAGTGCAGTGGTTCTCAACCTGTGGGTCGCGACCCCGGCGGGGGTCGAACGACCAAAACACAGGGGTCGCCTAAAGCCATCGGAAATACATAGGCGACCCCTGTGTTTTGGTCGTTCGACCCCTGCCGGGGTCGCGACCCACAAGTTGAGAACCGCTGCTCTAGTGCCTTCTCCAGCTGATAGTCTAAAGTTGTCTCTGGAGATTAACTTCTGTCCTTCTTGGTAGAAAGTGCAGGAGGGAAGCCTTTGAAAATATATGTCTTGCTTTTAAGCAGATAAAGGGAGGGCAAGATGCTTTTCTTGTCTATTCTTCTCAATTGCCTTCAGCTCAAAATAATCCTATTCTAAAGTGGTATAGTTGGGGAGGCATATTCTGCCACCCTTCAGCTTCCTCTCATCTTCATGATGGGGGATACAGGTGCCCAGTGGAAGGTAGGAGAAACAAGCTTCCCTTGCAGGTGCTTGGCACACAACTGGCCTCAATAAATATTTGTGGAATGAGTGAGTGGATTTGCAGATGCAAAGCCTGTGGCTCAGAGGAGGTAATGCAACTTGGCCAAAGACCCAGAACAAATACGGGATGAATTGAAGCCAGGAGGAACTTGGCCTTCCTGATGCCATGCGCCCGCGGTTTGTACAGTATTAGGCTGCTTAGTAAGTAATTATTGATGAGATTGCATGGACATCCTTCCTGTCTGCCCTCTGGGAGTGTCTGGATGGCCTGACTCTTGGGTTATTTACCACTGACATTTAGCTTACTTTAGTTTATTTAGACTGATGGGTTTAGAAGCAAAATCTAACCATGATGTTGGATATGTTGCTTTCGCTCATTGTGAAGTGCTTCATCTGTAAAAGTGTAGAGGGGTAAGCACTGGGCAGACAGGATGGCGTATAAAGATCTCTTGTTGCCGTTGACTCTGAAATTTCTTTCTTTTTTTTTTTTTTCATTTTTCTGAAGCTGGAAACGGGGAGAGACAGTCAGACAGACTCCCGCATGCGCTCGACCGGGATCCACCCGGCACGCCCACCATGGGGCGATGCTCTGCCCACCAGGGGGCGATGCTCTGCCCATCCTGGGCGTCGCCATATTGCGACCAGAGCCACTCTAGCGCCTGAGGCAGAGGCCACAGAGCCATCCCCAGGGCCCGGGCCATCTTTGCTCCAATGGAGCCTTGGCTGCGGGAGGGGAAGAGAGAGACAGAGAGGAAAGCGCGGCGGAGGGGTGGAGAAGCAAATGGGCGCTTCTCCTGTGTGCCCTGGCCGGGAATCGAACCCGGGACTCTGAAATTTCTGTACTAACATCCCTCCCCCCCCCAAAAAAAAACCCTCATGGAAAAGATATGGGGCAACACATAGAATAAGGGAAAAGGTGAAGGACTGGGGCTTAGAAAGGACAGGAGCTAGGAAATCAGAGACCATCTCTTCAGGTGCCACCACTGGGGTGACTCAGCTCCAGCCGTTTTCACCAGGTGTCAACCATCTTGAAGTTCAGCTAAATGAGCCCTGATTGTCCTGGCTTGTCATGACTGCGTCTGGGTGCTCCCAGTCAGTGTGTCGCGAATGAAACATTTCTCTACACGCAGATCAGGTACTGTTATCCCGAGAAGGTGGCAGGGATACTGGAAGCCGGACAGCGGATGTTCATGACGAATTAGGAGGGCTTTCCAAGTTCTAACCTTCTTGACTTGTGCTTCAGTTGGGATTTATGCCTTAGGATGCAAAGAAACATTGGGCAAGATGTGTCAAAGTTACTGGGATATTAATCAGTGCCTGAAAGGGATCAAGCACCCACGTGTAGGGCAAGTTGGATTTGGGTCTTCACCCGCCTGCTTTTTGTTTGTTTGCTTCTTTTCTGCATAGGAAGTTCCATGTAGTCCCTTTTTCCTATGCATGTTCTCAAAGGTCCTGTGATCTTAGAGGTTTGTTTTCTTTATATCCTTCATGTCTTAACCACAAAGTTTATCTCTACGGTGTAGTCAGTGACCTCTTACATGGGCCCTTCCCTTCAGGTAAGTCTGGTAAACAAGAATTACGGTTATTTATCAAAAAACGGTTGCTAGGAGGCAGGCTACTGCCAAGCAAATGTTTCAGTTATTTATCTTTCTCAGAAATCGCAAAAACGATACTCCATTTCCCTTAACTGTTCTTACCCTTTCCAATAAACAGCTGTGTGGGCTATTCAGGACACTGTAACACAACCTGTAAACTCTTCTTGGGTGAGCCATTTTTAGGGCCCCAAAGGTCCCTGCCAGTTAAGCTCCCTGATCCCAAGACGTTGACCTGATTTGCGCAGAGAGCTTGCTCATCATTGTGGAGGCAGCCCAGAGGGAAGCAAGTAGAAGATTAAATAAAGACCCTGTTGACCAAAGGAGTAAACAGCGCTTATCCAAACATCCTTTGGTATTTAACATAAAGGCAAAACACAGGATCAGGAGCTGGTCCAAAGGGTACCAGGTCTTGTGGGGACCGAGAGAAGATGTAATGGGAAGTGGTTGGTGAAAGGGAGTGTTGATTTAGTGCATTGTTTGGACACTTCCTTAATAGAAGGTTAAAAAAACCAAAAACATGCTGAGTAGCTTTAGATTTCAGCCAGGCTTGTGGGTGGCGCCATCTTGCTTTCATCACTGCTTCTGGGGCAGCGACGATGCCTGCTCGAGTGTGTTCTGAGGGTGGGAAGAGATCCTTGCTCTTCACATTAGGAGCAACATTTAAAGTTCCCTCTCCCGTGGCCTTTCTGCTCCTTCCCAAAGAAATGTCTCTGCCGGTGGGCCCCTGGACAGGACAGTCCCTTATTTGGCCTCTGGCACTTGGTTTATCTCCATTCCTTCGGAGTCAGCGGTGGAATGAGCGCTGGTTGGGAAATCTTGGTTCTGAAACAGCTTGAGCCATCTCTTCTCCCCTTCTCTTTCTTCTTTTTCGAAAACAAAACCATACTTACTGAAGCTGTTTTATTATTGTCCCAAGTATGGGCAAGCATGGTCCATTATATTAAAATAGCACGCTCTGCTTTTCTCAGACGCTTCCCGGAGCCTGCCTGTCCTGGGCGTCACCATTTTCATTTTATAGAGAAACGGGCTGAGCAGCTTGTGACTCGCTCAGTATTGCCTAGCTAGATAAAAAAATATTAATATTAAAATTTCCCAGTGTACCCCAAAGAAGAGAAACTAGATTATGAGCCCTCAAAAAATTCATTGTCTCCGGTTTTTTTTTTTTTGTTTTTTTTTTTTTCATTTTTCTGAAGCTGGAAACGGAGAGACAGTCAGACAGACTCCCGCATGCGCCCGACCGGGATCCACCCGGCACGCCCACCAGGGGGCGACGCTTTGCCCACCAGGGGGCAATGCTCTGCCCATCCTGGGCGTCGCCATGTTGCGACCAGAGCCACTCTAGCGCCTGAGGCAGAGGCCACAGAGCCATCCCCAGCGCCCGGGCCATCTTTGCTCCAATGGAGCCTCGGCTGCGGGAGGGGAAGAGAGAGACAGAGAGGAAAGCGCGGCGGAGGGGTGGAGAAGCAAATGGGCGCTTCTCCTGTGTGCCCTGGCCGGGAATCGAACCCGGGTCCTCCGCACGCTAGGCCGACGCTCTACCGCTGAGCCAACCGGCCAGGGCTCATTGTCTCCGTTTAACAATTATCAAGATTTCACAGCTAGTCTGGAGAAAAAGATACCAATGGTACCAGTTTGATTCAGGGGTTCTTTTACATTTGTTCATTTTATGGAAACATATTCTTAATCAAGCACTCTTCTAACATTTTACAGTCACCCTGTGAAGTAGATTCTCTCATTTCCCCCATTTTTTTCGTTGAGGAAACTGAGGCACAGACAGGTTAACCCACTTGCTCAAACTCACAGAGCTAGTATGTGGCTGTCTTTTCTCATTTGATCCTCTCCGTGATGCTGTGAGATAGTGGTTATTACTCTGCCCAGTTGCAGTCCAGGAAATGAGGGGGGGGGGGCTCAAGTGAAACACTGTACCTGCAAATGCACCTGTCAGTTTTATTTGCGGACAAATAGGGGAAACGGCAAGATGGTGAAACGGGTTTAAAACTGGAAAAAAGGAAAGTGGAGACATTGCTAAATCAGATACACAACTTTGTTAATTGATATCCCAGGGGCAGTAAAAACCCTACATAACCTTTGGAGTTATCTCTTTTACTGAATAGCAGTCATTTGCTTCTCTGTTGTATCTTTCTAGGTTTTTACGAGTTCCGGTCTAGTTTTACAAGGTTGTACAAGAGCCACCCTAGTTAATTGTAAATAGTCTTATCCAAAGAACCTTACACTGGCCCCTCAGAGCCTATGACCCAACAGTGCTTTTGTATGACATTGAAAGGGACCTTGAGCATCTCTTGACTCATTTCCAGGGTTTCTAGAAAGCAGTGTGGCTGGTATTCAAACCAAAGCTTTCTGAACCTGAGACTTGTCCTCTGTCTTGTGCTGGTATTGTGTTTAGGTTTTGGGAGGCTAGACATGGGGGAAAGAATTTAAAATGTGAAATTGGACTCAATGGAACAGGAGAATTCTGAGCCTAATAAAGTATCACCTGGAAAAACTATTAAGAATACAGATCTCTGACTCCTTCTCTAGGGGATACAATTCCCCGTGGGTCTGGAATGGGGCTGGGATTTTGTAATTTTCCCAGCATTTCCGGGTGTAGTGCAGTGGCTGGGCGAGGTCCCACAATGATGGCATTAACAGTAGGAGCAAGAAATGAAAGAGGCTTACGTCAGCACCAACACAGGCAGACGGGGTGGAGATCCGCCAGGAAAACCAAGAGGGACCAGCGAGGCTGCACCTCCCGAGCATCACCAGTCTAAGTGCCTGGGTCCTCTTAGAAGAGCAAGATGGACAGCGGCTGGGGGAAGGAGGTGTCAGTAGAAATAGTCCCCCGGGGCTAGGGCTAGCGGGAGTCATGTTTGCCTCTGCCGAGCATGTCTGCATAACTGTTTTTCAAGGTAGCTTGGGGATGTTAACACGTTATCTTTACTGGTTTCTTATAAGAAGCAGCAGGAAGGAGGGTTGATCTCAGAGCTGTTGTGCAACTTTGCTTTGAGTTGCATCCTAGAGAGCCATTTCAAATTTGTCTGACAGTAAACAGTTCTCAAAGGGATGGTGCTGGGTTTGAAGGCTCCGAGCCTTAGGAGGGGTGGTCAGGGCTGTTCCAGACCCGCTTTGTGGGCAAACAGGTTCCAAGCTGCCACGGGCAATTCGATTGTCCTTTTTTGGAGAGCAGCCTTATGTTTTATGTCTGGAATTTGGAGGAGTATTTTCCCAGGTGGAATTCAGAAGATGCAGGTTTTGCCCAAGGACTTTGGGGTCTGGGCAACCTGATTTCGCCCCAGGGGACATTCTGGTGTTGGCTGCTATTAGCGTTGGGGTGGGCTATGGGCACGGCCTGCCTGGGGGCTGGTGCGCCTGGAGGGCCGGCTTCCAGAGGCCAGGGGGGCACACAGAAACAGCTTTTCCATCAAAGCCAGAAAAAGCAGGGGGTGGGGTGGGAAATCTCGATAGTCCTTCTCTCTTCCTGGACGCACATCACTCACAACTCGTTTCCTGAAAACCCTAATACACTCCAGTGGTGAGAGACGGCTTCCTGCCGATCTGCTGAGCCAGCTCCTTGTCAGGGAGGAGATGAGAACAAGATGTGGTCAGAGAAGGGGCGGGTGGGCCCAGCTGGGCTGCTCAGTGGCCCCCTGGCCCCTCTGTGAGGGGACAGCAGTGTCCTTGGTCCAGAGAGCAGTGACAAGGCACCACATGGCCATAGATGGGCCTGCTTTGGGGCAGTGGGGAGCATTTGAAGGAAGTGTGTCATATATCCTTAAAATTGCACAGATGGTGGTGATGAAACATGACCCTTTTGCTTCAAGAAGGAAGGACCTTTCTGGCCAACATCTGCAACCCCATTTGGGGAAAGGGCTGTTATTTAAAAAGAAGGAGGAGGAACAAAAAACTATCCCTGAAATTCTCGCATGTCCATCCTCTTTCCTGCCCTGCTCTTTGCTTGTACCGTTAACTCTTCTCTGTACTCAGTCACCTCTAAGAGCTGAGTCTCCTTTTTGTGACAGCACATGTGTCCTCGAGGCCACTATCCTCAACCATCGAATTGTATTCTGGACTGCTGGTTCCCGGCAGTGCTTGAGTGTTATGTTTCCACCTTCTAAGAGAGAGCAGAAAACAGCTTTAAGAGGTAGACTCAGGACCAACAGACCTGGGCGTGACGCCCGGTGGTGACACTATGCTGTGAGAGCTTGGATCATTACACACGCCTGAGTTCCCGGTGTTCTCAGGTACAACATGGGTAAAGGATTAGTGCCTTCCTTCCTCGCAGGTGTGTTGTGAAGGTGAAATAACTGAACACTTAAAAAGATGTGAGCTATTCTGACTGCAACTTGTCTGGGTTTCCGAAGCTCCGAGGGGTCGAGGATGTGGTGGAGGCAGGAAGGCAGTGGGCCGTAGGGCGGTGAGAGACACTCGTGGGTAGTTCTGAGATTTGCCTGCCTTAACGGTATGTTGAAATCTTGTGATCTAGGGCGGTGGTTATGATCAGAATCACTCAGTTATCACAAGATGGTGAGACCCCAAACCCCAGAGTTTCTATTTGCTTCTGTACATCTGGGGTGAAGCCGGACAACCTTGTATTTGTAACCAGTTCCGAGGCAATGCTGCTGCTGCTGCTGCTGGTCTCAATAGGGCAGTTAGGTGGAAGAAGAAGCAGGTTGCTCCTTGTCATTCAGAAGACAGCACGAAGGCCTCTGGGTGCCGGTTAAAGAGAGGTGGTTTTGGTTCAATGTAAGAACTTTCTTTAACTAATATCTGTGGTCAAATATGGAGTGGGTGGTCTCAGGGGCTCCCAGGGCTGAGTGGCCATCTGGCAGATTCCTGTACAAGGTAGAAGGTTCATCATGTGTTCATGCACCCACTTACTGACCTAGGAAACACGCACTGCCTGCCTGGTAGGGGCTGGAAGCTGGGGGAGCCAGAACGAGGCAGCTGTGCCCCCTGCTCCCAGGGAGCCTGTAGTCTAGTGAGTAAGTCCCTTTTGATGCTGAGGTTCTGAGAGGCCCGTGGTGATGGGAGCAGGTCCTCAGAATAAGGAACTGCAGAAAGAGGCTTACCCTCCGTGGGATGCGTGGCTGAGGACCGACAGGAATGTGGTTCAGCCGCGATGGCTTTCTCAGGAGCATCTTGATGTCACCAGATGAATGATTTCTCCCCCTAATACGGAGAACAGGCCGAGAATGAATTTATCAGGAGAACATCTTCTGTGGGAAAATTGACATCCCGTTGGCACCTGGCTGGACCATTAAGCTCTGAACCCCTGCCTAGCCATCCATTAAGCAGTCTGTGAAATCGGACCAGGAAATGGGGCTGCAGGAATGAGCGCACTGCCTTCTCATCGCCCCTGAGTGATACACTGAGAGTCACTGGCTGGGGAGATTTAGAGGGAAACAGGTAAATTCCATCGGTTTTGCTGGCTTCTTCCACCATAGTCCCTGTTGAAAGCAATAACGACAATTGCTCACCTTCACTGAGCTCCGCTCTGTACCGACTTGGTGTTAAGTCCCTTACATGCATTTTGTCATTTTATTCTTATGACAGCCCAGGCAAGTAAGGGTAGTGTCTTTGTCTTTGAAGACAAGAAAACAAACATTCAGAGGGAGAAAGTGAACTTGCTCATGGGCCACGGAGACAGTCCGTGTGAGAGCTGCCGTTGACACCTCATCTCTCAGATTCCAGGTCCTGTGTTAAGCTCCCAGCATGCTGAACAACTCATTCATTGACTTGTTCCTTCTTTTATCCATTCCTTCAATCAATAGTTAAGTCAGTCTTGCTTTAAGTAAATATTAAACACTAATCTATACTGGTGAGCGAAGCAGCTTGGCCTCTGTTCTCTTGGGGCCTACAGTTTATCTCCCTCAGACAGCTGGGGGACTCCTCCCTGAGATACTCAGCTGCCCAGAGGCTTAGGGGGAAGAGAAAGGGTTGGGAGACAGAACCCGGCAGGTTAGCTACTGACCTAACGTTTCCATGTAATGAGAGTATTCCTCCCTGCACGAGCTGAGTTTGGGGCTTTGCTTTATGTTTACATTTCCCTGTTGAGTTCCTTTCCTTCTTGTTGAAGGCTGGATGTCAAAGGGCTTGACATAGTACAAGAGACAACTCTTGTGGCGTTTACTTCTGACTGCACTCTGGGGCTAGAGGGGATTATGAGAGTCAGTAGTCCCAGAACTGAGAGCTGGAAGTGACTCTAGAGACTCTCCTCAATGACCCCGTCTTTCTGGGAAATGTTGCGTCTTCCAGAATCGGGGTGGTCCCTGCAGATTCCTTTGGCTTTCTGTGCCTGGCCTCAGCCTATATTTTCTTCTCAAAAGCAGTTTCAAACTTATTTTCAAAACAAATGCATGATCCTTATTTCTAAAAATCAACCAGTTTTTAGAAATATGCAGTTGGCATTTGTGGACATCTTCTGCAGTTCCCTGTGATAACCACACTAACAGTGGGCATTTGCTTTCTCAGTGTTTTCAATGTATACAGTAGGGTGTACTATTATTATTTTCCATTAGAAGGGATTTTGAAAGTACATACTTTTCTAAAATTTATTTTTTATCTAACTCAATTTTAGACATTCTTTCCAAATAGTACATATACATCCACTTAATTCTTTTTTTTTTTTTGTCAGATTCCAATTTTTCTTTCATTAGAAACTCTTTAGCTTCCCTGACCTTGACTTTCCATAGGTACATTCTGGTTTCAATGTGGCTGAGCTACTTAAAGCATCCATTTGGCTCTTTTATTCAATTTTTAGCTTTTTGAGAAATTCTAAGAACCTTGTTTGGTGTGGCCTTTCCTCTGGTGAGGGACTCTTAACCTCAGCTTCAAGGGGTCTGTGTCGAGAGAGAAACCAATGTCCAATTTTCTAAATTTTTTAGAAAAATTTATTGGAAGGGTAACACAGAAAGAAGTACCAGGTCTCAGGAAATCTGGACCATTGAGTCTCAGAAAGGACAAGTCAAGGAAGCTTCAGGAATCCATGCAGCAGGAACAAAGGAGCAGATGGATTGCCCCATCTGTTCAGCTCTTGTGACGTTATTCCATTGGCTTAGCTTGGATCATGGCCACCCTGGGCCAGGGTCGGTGGTGGTGATGGGGACACACCTTGATTGACAATCTCACCAAAACGTGCAACAGAGAAGAGGTATTTCCTTAAAGAAAACATTGGTGTGCTGATGCTAAGCACTGGTGGATGCAGTGGTAGAAAGATCAATCCAGATAAATTGAGAGTATGTGTTTGCATGTGTGTGTTCCCAGGACCCAGAAAACGTTTAAGAACCACTGCTTTGGTTCTGTGGACTCCATCTGGCTGTCTAAACAAAAGGATGATCCCCCACCAATACAAAATTCATAACAGACTCCATCTTGTATTTGTTGTTTTGTTTTGTTTGTTTGTTTGGTTTCTTACGGCTGCCCCATTTCTTCTGCGCAGATTTGCTCGGGCTGGTTCTGCCTACTTCAGTTAGAATGGCCGGCTGTGGTTCCCAGGAGAGTAGAGGCTGTCACCTCAGGGGACAAATGTCTGTTCTTCTTCTTTGCAGGCACCTTTTCGCTCCCGCCTACACAGAAACCCATTACACTTCAAATGGCAGCGCTCACACCACCTCGCTGAAGTCAGAGGTAAGTTCAGGTCAACAAGGAGCTTCCAAGCAGCTGCCCTCCCCGGCCCCACCCCCAGGAAGCGAAGAGATGGTGGGACATGACGGAGGTGGTCCCTCCTCTGAAGGGGTTGTTTCTCCCGACCGAAGGGAGCCAGCGGGAGAAGCCAAGTGGGAGTGTGTTGTTTTCCAGTTTCGCCCCCTCCTTTGCTGGCTAAAATGGTCAAACAAAAAATATTTTAGGATAATTCCATATGATTAAAATTGGTATAAATCACCGTGAGGCATACATTTTCATTGCTTTGTGTTAATTACTCAACATTAACAGAAGTTTAAGCAAAAGGAGTGATTTACTGCTCATCCTGTTGTCTCACCCAATCAGATGTCTAATGGTTCCTTTTTTATGTGGATCTTTGAGGTTTTTATAGTCTGCCTTTGAAAGGTGGTTTTAGGTTATGAAGGCTTTCTTATTTTGCTGCTGTCTCTGTACTGGATATTTTCCCCCTCAAAGTAGTATTGGAGTACGGGTATTTGCGCAAAGATTTGCCACCCTGCACTGGTAGACATCGAAGGTATTGAATCCTACACATTTCATGGTTTGCTAGCTTTTCCTCCCAGGGGGACCTGTTAGAATCGTTGGTTCAGAGCAGCGATTTTGTTTTCAGTCATTCGTTTACTTAAACATTTGTCAATATGTGGGTAACTAACATAAAGCAAAGAAAATATGCTTCACAATGATGTCTATCAATTATAATCCAATGCATTTCCCCTAAAATACTCTATTTTTTTGTTTGGCCATTTTAGCCAGCAAAGGAAGGGACCCTCAGCAGTGTGCAGAGACAGTTTTGATGATCATGACTGGAAGGTGGATGTTATTGGTGCCCAGAAGGTAGAGGCCAAAGATGCTGCTTACCTTTCTACCACGCACAGGACAGTCCCCGCACAGAGAACTGTCTGGCCCCAGATGTCAGTAGTGTCCAAGCTGAGACACTCTGGATTGCAGTGACCTTTCTCAGATTCTGGGCTGATGAGATGGGCTGATGGAGAAGGGAAGGTGGACTCCGGCAGGAGCCTTTGGGGCAGGACATAGTGGACTTTAGTGGCATGGGTGCAGAAGGTGTTGCAGGAAGACAGCAGGACAGGTCCTCTGCTTCTGTGCTCTTCCAGCAGCTTCCCTGGAAACCTAAGACTCCCACATGGCCCATTCTTTAAAATATCCCCACCTGAGTGTGAATGTCTAGAAGACAGTGATAGCCATTATCAGTCATTACCCTTGACTAAGGAAAGGGACACAAGACAGTTACATTTTGATAGATCTAAGAGGTCTAGAGCATAGTAATGGGTAGCTGAGGAGCTGTGTTGGATTGTTGGGTGTGAAGATCAGTGCTGCCTTCTTCACCAAGACCTTTCTGGATGGGGAAGGAGTTGGCCATGTGGCCAGTGCCCGTAGAAGGCACGTTGGCTGTGTCTTTTCATCTCTGAGGATGTCCAGCTGCGGTGTGTCTGCACACCCTTCTTCAGTGCCGCTTGGTCAAAGCCTCCTTCCTTGAGATTTCTGCCCTCTGCCTCCAAGGAGGTAGGGAGGGGACAGGCATCCTTTGAAAGCCCTAGCCATGAAGATCTCACAAAGCCCCGCCCCTGCGTTCAGCTCCTGAACTGATACACCAGCAGCTCAAGAGCGGGTCTCAGTGCACAAGTCTGCCATGAGCTCACGCTTCCTGCTCTGAAAGCCCCCTCAGGGTGGCCCCCTCAGGCCAAGAAGCTGAGAAGGAATGCGATGACTTCACATACTTGTTCTTTGTGCTCTCAGAATTAGGCAGAGATGTTGTAAGGACCTTTCAGAAAGAGAGGAATGGGCTCTTCCTCTCGTTCCCAGAATGCCCCTCCCTCATGAAGGTCTTGTTGACTAAAGTATGGCACAAGTCATTGTTTTCTTACATCCCTTGCTGTGGACAGCCCAGACCCCACCCGGCCCAGTGGGGCTCCCAGTTGGCTTTCTTATTTGGGAACTGAAGACTCAAAGAGAAACAAGAATAAAATAAACCATTTAGCTGCCCTTGACCGAAATGTTGAGGACCACACTCTACTACCAAACTTGGCCTGGGGCAGTGGGACTTCTGGGAACCTTATCAAACTCATCAGCAGGGCCAGCGGGGTACAGCCTTAATCTAGGTCAGATCACTGGGGGAATAGATCCATGACTGCGTTCCAGTAGGAAAAAGTTACAGAGTTTGGGGTCTGAAGCCAGGGTTTTAGTCTTGGCTTTAACTAACTGACCTTAATCAACCCTTTTTGACTGCACTAGTGTTGTTTCTTCTTCTGAAATTGGATCTGCTAAGATCGACTCTCAGGGCTATAGAAGGGTAAGATGAATCAGTGGTTTTATGGGAATTTATAAACATCTTTTCCAATGCCACAGTTTACAGATGAGAAGATTGAGTGAAAAGAAAAAGTAACATGTCTGAGTTCAGATAACCAGGAAAATGGCAAGGCTTAGATTAGAACTCACATATCTATAGGTACTTGAAGGTAACGGTTTTGACAAATTAATTTGTATGTACTTTGCTGGATCTGCTTTTCCTGGGAGAGGCAGAGAGAGCACGGAGTCTGAAAGTCAGGAGGCTGCTGGGGTTTGAATCTCCACTTTGCTCTGTGGCTTTGTGAATGACAAAACCTCTTCTACTAGTTTCCCTTTTTTAAAAAAAATGAGAATAATAATAGCTACCTCATAAGACTTTGGTCAGAATTAAAAAGAAAAATCTGTATAACTTGTTTATCCGATAGTAAAAGCTAGGCAGATGTTAGCTCTTCTTGTTACTAACACTGAACGGAGGTATTATTATTATACATGTGATGATGTGTGTGGAAGCCCTTTGGAAATTTAAGGCATGTCGCAAAAGTCAGTTGTGATGCTATTTGGAGAGCACCCAGGCATTGAACACTGTTTGCATCAGTGCAAAGATGGGAAAAGGTGCAAGGACTCTTTCTGCCCACCCCTGGATCTGAATTCTCTTTATTCGTAGAATAACCAGGATTTTTGAAACTGACCCTATGTCTCTGAACAATTTGACTCTCCATCATTCCAATATCTGTGAGCCCCATTAACCTCATACTGGCTCGCCCCCTTCTTCCACCCATGAGTGATCCTAGGTTTTAGAGTTCTCAGCCTCGTTGCTGAGGTCTAAGGATCAGGTTTAGAACTTGAATGCTTGACAACGTGCCTCCAAGGTCCCTGAGCCAGCAGTAGGTGGGGAAGCCACGTGACAGGCTGGCATTTGCAAGCAGATGGAATCTTGGCTAGGAGGAGGGTTGTGCCCACCTCCCTTCTTTCACAGGGGCTGTGGGGGGTCCCTGGCATGGAGGCTTTCCTTAGAGCCCCACTAAAGGTCGGGGTCTGAGTTGTTTCCAGTCCAGGAGAGTTTGATGCGAAAGAGGGGCCGGTGTCTGTCCCACCTGCTGACTGCCTGAACCTGAATGGGTGTGTCCCTGTTCTCGTAGTGTTTTGGAGTCCTCAGTTCTTGTCTTCTTGAAAGAAGGATTCCAGGTAAGAGATGGAGATAGCAAAGCAGGCCGTGGCTTAATGGCGAAGGGAACGTATACTTGGAGGATTTCAAAGAGGGCGACTCAGACCTGAGTGCCCCGCTTGGTTACATAGTCAGGATTTCATGCTTACCTGGGCACCCTGCCCGCCTCCTGACTCCTCCTCTCTGGCTGGTCTGTTCCTGACTGTTGCATGCACACATCTCTCTGCCATTGGTGAGTGGTTGCACACCTGTGGTATTCATGTTTTGAGTCCACATGCATGCTCTTTCTCATCATTTTGCCCTTCTATGTAGTGCCCCCAGTGGAAGGTCAGGGTCATACAGCAGTCATTGCCCTATTTGTTAGTCCCTGGGTGTGTGACTGCCCTAGGCTATATCAGGAAGTTTAAAACCACCATCACCCAAATCACCCACTGGGTTGACAGCTGATGTTTATGTTTAAGGTTGCTGTTTCATTTCCCTCTCTGTTCCTCACCCAGCTCATGTCTGATTGACTACCTACTCTAACGGGTGGAGAAGCCACCCTGCTGGCAACAGATGACCCGCAGGTGAAAGGGCACCCACGGAGACTGACCCTGAGTTGAGTGCCAGCCTGGCCTGTATCCTGTGATCTGGCTGCGTGGCTTCGCTGGGAGGGCACAGAATTGGTGCCGCTAAGGCCAAAGATTCAGCCCCTTGCTGGGCTCCCCGCTCCCTCAAGGCCACATTCTGCCTTTGACAAGTGATCACTAATGTTTATTGCAGCTGCTCCAGGTCACGTGTCCTGCTCTAGTTCCTTGAGGTACGGTGTTCTCACAGCCTTCCCTGAGGTAGAGAATGAAGAAGCTGGAGGTCAGAGAGAGGTTGTGCAACTGTTTACGGGGCTGGTAGACAGGAGCTTGCGTTCAGACCTGGCCTGGGCATGCCAAAGTGCTTCAGTTTAATCGTTAGGTTGTCGTCTTGCCCGGAGCTGGGCAAGAGATGAGCCAGAGAAGATAGACACTTGGATTAGTTGTCCCCTAGGTCACATTCCTGCCTTCTGGGGACCAAGGAACATCTACAAGCAAGTATGGTCCTGCTGATGGGTCACTGGGACTGTTCTGTAGGCGAATGCCAGAGATTTCAGTTTGGCCTGTTCAGGCTTAGGGTGCTGGGGGAGGAAGCTTCCACGTCTGCAGGTACACAGGTTATAACGTTAACACCTAGTTAGAGCCTGGCTCTGCCCTGGGGGTTTGACCCTCTCTCACCTCTGACCGGTTTCTCTCCCTTAACCCTTTGGGAAGGAGCTTGCAGGGATGTGTCCTTTGTCATTACCCCTCGCTGTGCCCGGGACGGCCCTGGTTTGCACTGGGTTTGCGCCCACTTGGCTTTACACTTTAGCACTCCAAGCAGTGTCCTGGTTTGCCTCCTCGACACTCTGGTTCTCTTCCTTATGAACCACTCTGCTGGCATCGCCAACTTTTATTTCAGGCCACTTTTCATTGTTCATAGTTGTATCTCTGTACGGCTTTTTAATTAAGATTGGCTTTCACCAGACCCTGAGTCCCATGAAGGCTGGAGCCGAGTCTGTTTGTCCATTGTTGTGTCTCTGGGGCTTAGCCCAGGCCTTGGCACTCAGCAGCGCTCCACAGCTGTTCATGGTCGTGGAGGAATGCAGCTGGGCTGGGGAGACCAGATGGCCCCGAGACCACAGACTAGAGAGCAGCATCCGACCTCTGCGCCCGGGGACGCAGGTTCCAAGTCCAGTCTGCTCCCGGCACGCGGCGATCCTGGAGAGGGACAGAGAAGCGGGGTCTGTCCGTTTCCTAGGGCTGCTGTAACAAAGCACCATGAACCTGGTGGGTTAAAAGAACATAAAAGTATTCTCGCTAGTTGTGGAGGCTAGAAGTCCAAAATCAAGGTGACGGCAGGGCCACACTTCCTCTGTAGTCTAGGGAAGAATCCTTCCTGGCCTCTCCCTAGCTTCTGATGCCCCCCGGCCGCCTCGGCGCTCCTTGGCTTGTGGCTCCATCACTGTCTTCTCTGTCTCTATTACCACGTGGCCTTCCCTGTGTGTGTGAGTGTCTGTCTGTTTTGTATCCCCTTCATAGAAAGACACCAGCTCAGTATGACTTCTTCTTTACCTAATTACATCTGCAAAGATCCTATTCTGAATAAGAGCACGTTCTGAGGCTCTGGGTAGACATAAATATTCAACCCTGCAGGGGGTCACAGAGGTGACTTCCATGGGGAGGCAAGCTCTTCAGAAGCCAGTTTCCTATGGCCAACATCCTGTCATGGAAGAGCTCTGCACTAGCTCTGGGATCCTGGTTTTCCAACTAGCAGATGGGCCTTTGGCAGACCTCTTTGTTTCTCTAAGCCTCAGCTTCTTCATCTGTTCAATGGGGATGATGACATCTGCACTGTCCCACCTCCCAGGACTGTTACGAGAATCAAATAGAATAGAGGCTTGGAAAGCTCTTTGTGGGTTGAAGGTTTAAACTGGGTATATAATCATCCATGACCTTCATGAGACATTAACATTGCTGTGCTTACCTGTATTCTTTGGCCTAACCGCCTCCCCTTTCTCCTTGCTAGGATCACTGCTTTTACCATGGGACGGTGAGGATGGCAGAACAGTCCAGTGTCACACTCAGCACCTGCCGGGGGATGAGGTAAGAGGCCCTGACAGTGCCCAGAGATACCTGGTACTCTCCCCAGGAATGGAATTTTCAGGACAAGCAGGGCTCGCCTTGGGCGGGGACCTGAAGAGGCTGTCCATGGAGATTGTATGCAAGCCAGTTCTGAGAAGGGCCGAGCTGGGCAGGAACTCGAGGAACATGATGGTTCAGTGTTTTCAGGTTTGGTAAAGCCAACCGAGCAGCAGGCAACAGCCACTGAAGAGACAGCTTGTTGTACCCAAGATTCTAAGAGGAGGTGTGCATGTGTGTGTGTGTGTGTGTGTGTGTGCGCGCGCCCGCGCGCGCGCGCAGGGGGAGGACAGGAAGCACAGGAGTCAGTCAGCAGGCAGAGGGGAGGAGGCAGTGTGGCAGAGTCTTTATTGTGGTTTCTTCAGGAAGGAGCAGGCAAGGCTGAGGATTGGTTAGTTTAAAAAATGTCAATGGGATCTGGGCTCAGGGGCTGTGGCTAGTTGTTTGGTCCCTGGCCTAGGGTGAGCAGGGCAGGGGGATAGTGACCCAGAGGGTGAAAGCCACATTTAAAGGGCTGCTCACTAGTGAGCTGTTTCCTGCCTCTAGGAACTGGCTAACCTGGGGGGTAGATGGCAGAGCACCAGAATATGAAAACTGAGAGATGGGGTTCATACTCTTGAAACTGATGAGTGTGAGCATTCATTCCTACTTCTCCTTTGCTCTTTTCTGGTAGATGCACTTGAGGAGACGGAAAAGGAAGTGGGCAGCTGGTGAAAAGAGAGGGTGGGAAGAGAAAGGAGAAGCAAGAATAATTTTCTATTTTTTTCCCCTTTTTTTCCTAAATGAGAGGAAGGAAGATAGAGAGACTCCAGCATGCACCCTGACTAGGATCCACCTGGCAATCCCCGTCTGGGGCCAATGCTCTGCCCATCTGGGGCCATGCTTGCAACTGAGCTATTTTTAGCACCTGAGGTGGAGGCTTCATGGAGCCATCCTTAGCGTCCAGGGCCGATGTGCTCAAATCAATCAAGCCATGGTTGTGGGTGAGGAAGAGAGAGAGACAGAGAGAGAGAGGAAAAGAGAAGGGGGAGAGGGATGGGCAGGGAGAAGCAGATGGTTGCTTGTCTTGTGTGCTCTGACCAGGAATTAAACCCGGTATATCACACACAGGGCCAACACTCTACCACTGAGCCAACTGGCCAGGGCCAGTTTTCAAGACAGAAAGTTAACTGAAAAATTTCCAACTAGGTGGCACGTTGGAAAGCAAGTGACTCTTCATCCTCTCAGCCAGACTACCTGGATTTGAACTAGTGTCAGTGTACCAGCTGGGTGAACTTGGGCCTTAATAGCCTCACTTGTAAAATGTGGATAAGAGAAATGTACCCCTAGTGTCATGAAGATTGGGTGTGTTGATAGGTACCTAATGTGCACAACTGGCTGTCACATAGGACATGCAGTCAGCTCCTAGATCCTTGGCCCCTGGTGTGGCCTGTCGCGGGGCGGCATCACCCGGAAGCTTGTCCAGAATGCAGTGTCTCTGGTCTCACCCAGACCTACTGGATTCTAATCTGCATTTTATCAAGACCCCCAGGAGATTCATGCGCACATTATAGTTTATCCCTGAGAGTGTGTGTTCCTTGACAATATGAATTGTATTTTGAATATCTTTCTCTCCTCCAGCCTACCCAAGTGCTTTGCATATAGTAAGATCTATACATGTATATTGAAGTAATATCATTGATTTAGACATTCCCCTCCTTTTGGAAAAGAGATTATCTGAAAATCCTATATTTTAGTTGCCTATATAATTGCCTGGGTTTTAATGTGATATCTATACTCATTGAGTTGATAAAATGTCTCTATGGAAAAATAAAAAAAGAAAAAGTACTTATTTGTTGTATCTGCCAATATGCTGGTAAAAATAATCCCACCATGACCAACATGAAGCTATCAACATGATGTTACTAAAGGCAGAATTGGAAAGTTACACGTACTGCCTCTCATGGGCCAGTAGCTATTTCCGCTGTGTATATAGCCTTCTTTGTCAACTGATTCATTCAACAATTGTTTCTTTTTTTTAAAAAATATTTTATTTTATTTTTTTACAGAGACAGAGAGAGAGTCAGAGTGAGGGATAGACAGGGACAGACAGACAGGAACGGAGAGATGAGAAGCATCAATCATTAGTTTTTCGTTGCGCATTGCGACCCCTTAGTTGTTTATTGATTGCTTTCTCATATGTGCCTTGACCGCGGGCCTTCAGCAGACCAAGTAACCCCTTGCTCAAGCCAGCAACCTTGGGTCCAAGCTGGTGAATTTTTGCTCAAACCAGATGAGCCCACACTCAAGCTGGCGACCTCGGGGTCTCAAACCTGGGTCTTCCGCATCCCAGCCCGATGCTCCATCCACTGCGCCACCGCCCGGTCAGGCAACAACAATTGTTTCTTTCATTCAGCGTATTAATACTAGATGCTGCTCTATGCCCATGCCCTATGTAGGTAGAGGAAAGCAGGCATTGGAAAGTACTTTCTGAGCTCTCAGTTTCCTTATCTGTAAAGTGGGCATCGATGACAGGCATGGTAGAGAATAGGATACACTATGTTAATTCTACAGCACTCTGCAGGCATACAAGATTATTATCGTCTTACACCATTTTATAACAGTGAATCCGTGTTTGGATTTACCCAGGCTCGCATGCAAATGCAACGCTGCAGATCCCACGTGTTTGTTTATAAATTGGGCCGTGTCCCCTCTGTAAGGCTTTGTGGTGAGTCAGCCGGAGGGAATTAGGCAGGAAACAAGCTTTGGCTGGGAGGCCATAACAGTGGCTTCCAATCCCCCACTCAAGTGACTTGGTTGAGCCAAGCCTCCCGGTGGTGTTTACAGGCCCAGCCAGGGCCACCTGCAGTCTGCAAGTAAACAACCATCTTTCCCAAGAAGAAGGAAAGGGAACATGCAGGTGTGACTCATATCTCTCTGCCCCTTCCTCTGTCGCCTTGGTCTGGAGTGGTGGGAACTTGGCTTGGCCTCTTGTAAATCATTCCCGCAGCCATACTGACAGGGGGAAACTGGAGGAGCCGTCCATGTGTTTCTGTTTTGCATGCTTCCCTCTGGTGGGGTCCACCCGCCTGACTTTCCCAGCCGCTCACTGCACACCTTAGGAAACCAAGGGCTCGACTGATTTAAGAGCTGGAGACTCATGCCAGATGGCTCCGTTTGGACTCTGGAGGAGGAGCAGCTTCAGCAGCTGCAGCCTTCAAACCCATGTAACACCCGTGTCTCCCCCCACTCCCCGGGGCTCATGAAGCGATAAAGTGATGCCGCAATGGAAAATCTTTTTAGCCATCGTGCTTCTCCTGGAAGCATGCTCCTTATGATTGGAGAAGAGAGGTAGGACTTACCCCAAGTGGGACCTTCAGGCTGATGAGACAGATGCAGAGCAGTCAGCTGAGTTTCGAGATGGTTGCTGGGCCCCCTCTTCACTCCAGTCCTGTTCTTTAACTACTTTAATTGAAGAAGTAATACATGATCGTAGTAAAAAAAAATATAACCTTCACACAGTGCGAGAGTGGACAGTGGAAGGTCTTCCTCTGAACTTACAGAATCTCTCCTCCCCCCGGGGCAGCCATTGTCATCAGTGTTTGATGTCTCCCGTTAGAAATAGCCCTTGGAGACCAGAACACAGATATGTAATGCAGTTCTTTGTCATTGGTTTTGCGCCATTGGCCCTTTTGAGAATTGAGTAGCAGCTACAGATACTTATAAACGACACCAGCAGAAAGATGGGGCACACGTTCTGGTAGGGGTGGCAGGTGTCCATAACCCTCAAGCTGGTCTCCGATGAAGGACCTTTCCTGCCCTGGCCGGTTGGCTCAGCGGTAGAGCGTCGGCCTAGCGTGCAGAGGACCCAGGTTCGATTCCCGGCCAGGGCACACAGGAGAAGCGCCCATTTGCTTCCCCACCCCTCCGCCGCGCTTTCCTCTCTGTCTCTCTCTTCCCCTCCCGCAGCCAAGGCTCCATTGGAGCAGAGATGGCCCGGGCGCTGGGCATGGCTCTGTGGCCTCTGCCTCAGGCGCTAGAGTGGCTCTGGTCGCAATATGGCGACGCCCAGGATGGGCAGAGCATCGCCCCCTGGGGGGCAGAGCACCGCCCCTGGTGGGCGTGCCGGGTGGATCCCGGTCGGGCGCATGCGGGAGTCTGTCTGACTGTCTCTCCCTGTTTCCAGCTTCAGAAAAATGAAAAAAAAAAAAAAAAAAAAAAAAAAAAGGACCTTTCCTCTGTCTACAGGACTTCTCACGTGCACAGATGCTTTGCAAACTAGTGCAAAGTGGAAATGTAAAGAATGATGGTTATTTGTGAGGAAGTTGAGCTCGCAATGGGCCGGAGTGTTCTCGATTGGACCTGTGGGATGTGGGGGAGATGGTCGACATGCGTGCATGCTGTGTGTCCCTAGCTCACTGTTAGCAGGAGAGCTATTGACTGCAGTAAAAACATTTTTAAAAACCTGGTCAGTTTATTTTTAAAGACACTGCTTATTAAAAATTATCATTGCATAACTAGTTACTATGTTAAATATTTAAATAATACAGAGTGTGGAACTTAAAAAGTAAAAGTCCTTTATCCTGTCCCACTCTCAACCAATCCCATCCCCCATCTGTATTTCCTGTTGGGGGTATACGGAACTGAAATAAATAATTATGTGTATATATGATTTTTTAAAATTCAAATGAGATGACCCCATACATACTATTCTGTAATTATTTTCTTCAGTTAACAAAAAAAAAAAATTGAAATAAGTTGAAATCACAAACTTCATGTAGCAAATTCTATAGAGTTAATGGATTGACCTGAAATGTTCTATACATATCTGTCCATATCTTTATCCTCGTAAGATCTATTCTATAGTCAAAGAATTTTCTTAAATGGATTTTATTTTTTAAATTGTTTTTCCTTTTCTTGTGTTTATTGAATTCATTGGGGTGGTGTTGGTTAATAAAATTATACAGGTTTCAAGTGTAAAATTCTTTTTTGTGTGTGTAGCAGAGACAGACAGAGAGTCAGAGAGAGGGACAGACAGACAGGAAGGGAGAGAGATGAGAAACATCAGTTCTTCGTTGCAGCTCCTTAGTTGTTCATTGATTGATTTCTCATATGCGCCTTGACCAGGGGCTACAGCAGACCAAGTGACCCCTTGCTTGGGCCAGCAACCTTGGGCTCAAGCTGGTGAGCCTTGCTCAAACCAGATGAGCCCACACTCAAGATGGCGACCTCGGGGTCTTGAACCTGGGTCCTCCACATCCCAGTCCAACACTCTATCCCACTGCACCACTGCCTGGTCAGGCTCAAGTATAAAATTCTATAATACCTCATCTGTGTATTGTAGAGTGTGTTCATGGCTCAAGTCAAGTCTCCTTCCGTTATGTAATTTCTGTTTTCAATTTAACATTGTGTCTTAGGCACACATAGTTCTATCTCATTCTTTTAATGGCTGCATAGTTTCTTATGTACTGATGTCTGGCAAGTTTAATTACACAGAAAGTCTGTCAAAGGCACATCATAGAGCACCTGTAGTGATCTATTCTTACATTGTAGCAGACCTGTCCTCAGATCTGCCCACGCTCACTGTGGTCGGACTCGGATTCTGTATGAGAGAATGTGACACCGAGAATGAATAGAAGCGTATGCGCAGGAATGTGCACGGATGGCCTGGAAGGAACTAAAATCTTAGCATCAAGGGGCCCGAGTTTGTCATCTAGCTCCACACCTCCTGGCTGTGTAACGCTGAGCTTTCCTCTCCCTACTTCATTTGCTCCTTATCTTTATCTTGGCGGGGCTGGTGCCTCCCGTGGTCCTCACTCAGTTCTGTAGATGGTACCCGCAGGCAGGAGGCTGCTGAGCCCTGGGAGGGAGCTTGGGACACAGTGTCCGAGCAGAGCCTCCATAGTACTGTGCCTCCTCAGGAGACCTGGGATCTGCCCCCTGCCCTAAGAATAACTCACTAAGTGACTTGGGCAAGTTCCTTTTTCTCTGGGCTTTGGTTCCTCTCCTCTGAGAAAGGAGGGTAGACCAGCTCACGAAACGGACCCTCTAGCATGGGAAGTTCTGCACTGCAGAGAGAGTGGGCAGAATCTCAGGGAGGTGGGCATCTGAGACAGAACAGGGTGGCCCTTAATGCAGGCAGCCAGTCCTTATATGCCTGCCCCTCTACCAAGGAGTGCCAAGGCCCTTTCCCCTTTGAATACCTGGCCTTCCTTATGCAGGATGGATGACAAGTGCCACCTCCGTGTCAGGCACAGAGTAAGCCCCCGTAGGAGAGGACCGTTAAGTTGTGACTGATGTCAGCTCCGAAGTCAGACAATTCCTGTCTCAAGACCTGATAGTTAGCTTCAGTTCTCCAGCATCGATTTTTCTCACCTGTAAATGAGAACAACAGTGACACCATTGGGTGATGAGTGCAACTTTCTTGAGAGCAGAGACCTTTTTTCCCCATCATGCTGCATCCCTGGTGCCTAGGACAGTTCCTGGCACTTAGTACGTTCTTAATACATCGGTTGAATGGCGATCGAATAAAATGCTTTGGACCCTCCCTGATGTATATAACACATGTTATTATTTTAATGTTACTTTGTTAGTAAACATTGCCGATTACTTCCGCCAATTATCCCAGCAACCCCGAGAGAAGGGCAGCATTGTTGAGTGACGTACCACAAAGCAGTGGACAGCAGAGCCAGGGCATGAACCCAGCTGAGCCTCACTCCCAGGCCATGGCACGTGCCACCCTAGGAAGAGCACATCACCTGCCTGCCTTCTTTCCTCCTTCTGTGCTGCCTTTACAGTTTCCTGTACCTCCTCACGTGGATGCGAATTGGGGTTCAGGGGGAGGAAGGAAGGGTAACAGGGTGATTAGCTCTTAGGGCTGTTCTGAATGTACGGAGGTAGTGTGTGTCCCCTGGGCTTAGCTCTGAATGGACAGATCCACAGGAAGCGGTCTGGCTGAGTTCCCTGAAAGGTGTATGTGGACCATTCCTGCAGTCATTCAGGGGTTAAACCCGAATCGCCCGCTGCCTGCCTGGCCTGCTCTGCCAAGGGTTCTCTGTACAATTTCATTTGTATCGAGCTCTTAACAATGAGGAATAGGATGGAGAGTGGAATGGAAGGTAGCTTGTGAGGTCCCGGCCACCCAGCCTCCTGGGCCCCCCTCCCATGTCCCTGGTGGAGCTTTGCCAATGCTTACCTTTAGCAAATTAAATCAACTGAGGCTGCTAGGAGGATAAAGAACTGGTGAGCGTTTAGCAGGACTTAGGGGTCGTGGCGGAGGAGGTCCCCAGGAACTAGAGTTTCAGAAACCCCGAACTGTCAAAGCTGAGGTTCACCGTACAGTGCTGAGGCTTGTGCCAGTGTCTCCCCATTCCCAGGCAGTCTGGGAGGATTGCAGCTGTGACACGAGGCGAGTGAGCAGGGGCCACAGTCGAGGGACGAGGGTAGGGCCACGGAGTCTCTTGCTGGGAGGACTTGCAGTGTCCTTCTGAGCCCATGTTTCTCACCTTGTCATCTGCCCACACCTGAAGCAGAATTGCTGGAGGGCCCTGTGAAGGGGTGGGCTCCTGCTGCACAGCCTGGGCTCCAGGCCACAGTTCCTGGGTGTGTCTGTGCAAGGCATTACTATGGGACTTGTTGAGAGTGCTGGTCCCCAGGCCCATGAATCCGAGGCTCCTCCATCTGTATTTCTAATGCAGATGGATTAGAAATACAGATGGATATAGAGAATACTCTATAGAATATTCTAATATATAGCTCTGGGCGATCTGATCCTGGTGATCTCTGACCCATAGGTTTGGAACTCACTGATGGAGACAGATGGCATAGAGGGGAAAGGCATGGTGTCCAGAGTCTACCACACCTTAAATCTCTGGCCCCAGAGACTTGTGAGAGCTTGTTCTTGAATCTCTCTAGAGCTCAGTTTCCTCATCTATGCAGTGGGACCCATGATGTAGCCTTAGAGCATAGATGTAGGAATGCAATAAGAAAGATGGAGTAGGGTTGTTGGTACCCATCGTTTGTGGCCATCTGTAAACTGGGTGTTTCCTTCTAACCACTCCACAGGAGCTGTTGTGACAGAGGCTTGTGAGGTCATGGTTAAGGGTGTGGAGCCTGGAACCAGACTGCTTAGGTCCTTACTACCTGTGTGAATCTGGGTCAGTTATTTAACCTCACTGAGCCTTCGTTTTCTCATTTGTACAGTGGGGATAATATTTATAAGGCTCATGGAAGCTAATGTGAATAATAAAATATTCAGCACAGTGCCTTGTCCCATAGCAAAGGCTCAATCAACAATAACCACTGTATTATTAACATCCACCCTGCACTGAACTTTGGATTGATCTCTGTCCACTTGGCCCAGAGGCTTGTTCTGGTGATACCCAGTCGGCTCCGCCGGAACTCTTCCCAGTCCCTAAGTGGAACCTTCCGCTCACTGGGTGTTATCTCCATAGCCATAGACTGACGCACACAAAAGCATTAGCTGGTTTACGGTCCAGCCCTCTATTTGCAAAGTCTGTAGTTGTTGGGGGAAACCGGTGTGACAGGAAGGGCCCTGGTCAGCTGAGATGAGAAGATAGTTTGGGAGCAGGATGCCCGCAGCAGCTCGGCCTACTGCCCTTTCCTGTCCACATTCAGGAGCGGATGTGCCCCTTGCTCTTTGCCCCATTCCCACCCCCAGCTGTCCAGGGAGCACCTTGGGTGTCCCACCAATGGGCTGCCCTGGGATGGCTCCGGGATTGCTGCGTCAGCCTGGGCGAGGCAGCCGGGAAGTCTCCCCAGCACTGGCCCCAGAATGAGGTCAGCCAGGGATGGATTCCAGGCAGGGCCGCTGCTGATCAGCCCCCGACATTGTCTCTCCTGGGCGCATCACAGGCTCTTCCCAAAGGGCAAAACCTAGGTGGGGGCCCCTAAGAACAAGGGGCAGGGCTAGAGCCCAAGAAAGGTGAAGAGAGAGATCCTTTCGATTTGGAGTGCAAAGACTGATGTGGAGCGCATTTAACTTCCGAATTCTCTGGGTGGATGAGAGCCTGAGGTTTGGGAGCGTGTGAAATGCTTCTGGGGCCCCAGGGACTCATTGCTGGGCTTCTTCTTCCCCCAGAGCCCTGGCTACATTCCCTTGTATACATTTCATTGCATCAAGGATGGCAAACACCTGCCGAATGGCCTCTACTCACCCTTCCATTGATTATTTGTAATAGTGATCGATAAGTCCTGGCACTCTTTCTCACCGCGTCCAGATAAGCCTCACCGGTGCCACCCCGCAGGCGGCTGCGTCCAACCCATCAGTGCTGGGGGTGATGAAACCTTTCTGCTGTCTCTGTTATATAGCATAGCGATATATTTCCATTATCAGACTCCAAGCTCCAGGCGAGCAGGCACTTTTTCTTATTCACTACTCTATCTCCAGCAACCAGCACGATGCCCGCCTGGCCCAAAGCAGGAGCTTGGGAATTATTTGTGGAATGAATGAGTGTCTGTCCTCCAATGGGTTGCAAATTACTCAAGGACCAGGATTGTGTCTCGCTGACATCTAGTACAGAGTGAGGGCTCAGTGAGTGAAAAAATAGAAAACAAACATGTCTTTATTCAGCATTCAATGCTCGTATCTATAACCAAGAGGAAGAGTTCTCACACAGGCTTGGTTGTGGATGTCACTTTTCCAGAGAGCTGCCTTGCTGGCCCAGGGAAGTGGGGGCTAGCAGGAATGCCATCGGTGATGCCTTTGGTTTCCAAGGACAAAGATACCTGTCATCCCATTTAGTCATCCCGAGAGTCATGAGCTAGTAGATTATCATTTGCATTTACACGTGGGGAGACGGAAGGTCAGAGTGATTTAGGAGGTTTGTTGAAGAGCATTTGACTATTTCACGTTGAAGCTAAGACCAGGACTTGGGTCTCTTCGTCCCCAGACCAGAGTTCTTCCTTTGGTCACCATCCCATTTTTTTCTGAGTCTATAAAAGTTTTGACCTACGATTTGTCATATGCCCATGTTTGGGTTTGGGAGGCTTTTTGGAATTTTGTCCCTACCATCATTTGTAGGTATTAACTGTCTCCCAGGTCAAGCCTGTTTAGAACCTTTAGAGCTTCTCTGCGCTCATTTTGTGACCTAAAATTGTGTGCCACATGTCACGGCCGTTGTGCGCTTCTCTGAAGAGGAAGTCTGAGTTTGCGTGAGCTTCTCACCAAAGGGTGCGTGATCCCACAGTAAGATTAAGAACTGATGATCACAACCAACTGTAGTGTTTTGCAGATGGGGAAACTGAGGTCCGAGCAAGGCCATCATCTCTGACCAGAGATTCTATTTCTCTCATTGATAGAGGACTGATCGTGGTGAGCAGCAACCTCAGCTACATCATCGAGCCCCTTCCCGATGGTGGGGACCACCACCGTATTTACAGATCTGAACATCTCAAGCTGCCTCCCGGGAACTGTGGGTTCGAGCACTCCGGAACCACCACCAGGGACTGGGGGCTTCAGTTTACAAATCAAATCAAGAAACGACCTCGCAGGGTGAGTTTTCAGTGCAGGGGTCAACCTTGGGGTAGGCTTGTCCCCGCTGAGGACCCTTACTTTGGATCCAGGAGTAATTCTGAATGAAAGGGAGACGGCCAAGAAGGAGGAAATAGCTGTTTCTTTTATTCTAAGTCATTGCTGAGTGTGGGATGTCCTTGTATTTGATAAAATAATGCTTTGGGGAACAATATTTAAAATACTTGGAGACGCTAATTTCAGAAACTTCAAAATGTGAGAAAAAACAAAACAAAACAAAACATATGCTTTCCTTTTTGGGATAGCCCCTTAACCATATGTATGGCCTGCTTGTGTTTATTTTACCGACAACAGAGGTATGTGGTTTAGATGTTTTTGGGGAACTTGATTGTCAGCATGTTCCCTCACAGTATGCCTCTGTTCTTCCTGTTCTAAGCTGCCCACCCAGCTCATTTTGTCCTGAGTGTAAAGAAGGGACCCCATGTCCCAGGGCAACCTCCGTGACAACCGAGATGGCGGGTGGAGGGTGGAGGAGGGAGGTGGCGACCACACCCGAAACTGGCTCCTAGTGCCCAAGCATAAAATTAAACTGACACCACTTCTCAGCAGTTTGTTGGGTTTTTTTTGAGATGAGGCCAAGCCTGCCATTTCCACAGCCCTGATCCGCTTGTATCTCTTTCTTAGATGAAAAGGGAAGATTTGAACTCCATGAAATATGTGGAGGTTTACCTCGTGGCTGACTACGCAGAGGTAAGGGGAAGGCGATGGGTTTTAGCAGAAAAGGTGCCCCCTTCACAGCTTCCATTCCACGCGTCCACCTGCTTCAGAGAGAGGCTGAAGCAGACATTTTTCTCCCGTTTGACATATGATTTGACCTTAAATCTGACGTAAGGCTCTTTTTTGCTATTTTAAACATAGTTGGGGAAAAAACAAGGAAATGTCTCTTCTAACCTGATACATTAATCAGATTAAAAAAATCAGTACATTTCACATTATTTGGATTAATATTTCTTATCGGTATCACTTCCTATCCCGCCATTACTCTGACGTCATCAGGATTAATATTTCTTAGACTCCATCTGAAGACCTTTAGGTTTTTGGGTGCTTATTCTTGGGGAGTCCCTGAATTCTCTTTAAATATTTAAAAGAACTTATTATTTTTTTTTTTTTCATTTTTCTGAAGCTGGAAACGGGGAGAGACAGTCAGACAGATTCCCGCATGCGCCCGACCGGGATCCACCCGGCACGCCCACCAGGGGCGACGCTCTGCCCACCAGGGGGCGATGCTCTGCCCATCCTGGGCGTCGCCATGTTGTGACCAGAGCCACTCTAGCGCCTGAGGCAGAGGCCACAGAGCCATCCCCAGTGCCCGGGCCATCTCTGCTCCAATGGAGCCTTGGCTGCGGGAGGGGAAGAGAGAGACAGAGAGGAAAGCGCGGCGGAGGGGTGGAGAAGCAAATGGGCGCTTCTCCTGTGTGCCCTGGCCGGGAATCGAACCCGGGTCCTCCGCATGCTAGGCCGACGCTCTACCGCTGAGCCAACCGGCCAGGGCCAGAACTTATTTTTTTTAAACACGGATAATACATGTATTCTGAATCATGTGATACAGTACAATTTTCTTGCCCACGTCTGGGTCCACTTTTATAATTAGGTTGGTGCTAAATGAAAACCTGAAGCTGTGGTTCCCAAAGTGTGGTCCCTGGACCAGTAGTAACGGTAGCTCCCGGGAACTTGTGAGAATGCAGATTCTTGGGCCGTACCCAGGAACTACTGAACCCTAAACTACGGGGCTGGGGTCCAGCGATCCCTGTCTTAGCCAGCCCTCTGGGTCATTCTGAGACGCAGGCCAGTTTGGGAACTACTGACCTAGAAGATGAGCTGTTTGGCCTTTAATCTCACATTCCTCAAATCAGGGTCTTGCAGGCCTTGAAGTCTAAAGTTTGATGAACGTTCATCTCTCTCTTTCATTTCATTTATTCATCAACGATTTCTTGATCCTATTCTGTGCCAAGCACAGTACTTGGCCCCTGGTACCATGGAGTTTACTGTGTGTACTGGTTCCCAGGGTGATAGATACCTGCTAAGATGTTCCGTTACAGAGGATTAGTGTGCAGATAACGAGGGATCCGACTTGGTGCTTTTGCACAATGGGAAGGCTTCTCCAAGGCAGTGATGTTGAAGTTGACACCTAAAGAATGGGCCCAGGCCCCAGAGCCCACATTTGCCTAAATTAGCCATCTTTAACCCCCCATTCTCACTTTATATAGCAGCTCGACCACACCAGTAAGCACCTGTTCCACCACACCACTAAGCACGTGTTCCGGGCGGGAGTCATGCGGAGCCCCGCCCTCTCTCTGCTCTAACACTGCACACTCGCCTGCGCTCCCCTTAGGACAGAACTCATCCAAGCTCCAGTCTGTCTCGTATCCCCTCCACATGGTTTAGTTACCAACTCCTTCTAAGGTCCCTCCATCTAGTCCACAGTCCCAAAGCGCAGACTCGGGGAGGCAGGGCCGGATGGTGGCACTGACACGACTACGCTTCAGGCCGGAAGGTCTGCCGTCCTGTGCTGGTGGCAGGAGGAGGTGGCCCTGGAGCTGTTTTAAAGGGCAGGGAGTTGTTAACTGGCTGGAACGGTGGAGGCGAAGGGCATTCCAGGCCCGGGGAATATTGTGTTCTACTTTGAGAAGAGTTTTGCTTTCTAACAGATGTCGGTGTTGGTTGTTAGTGGCCTTTCCCCCCACCTTGTGCTTTCCTTTCCAAAGACTGGTGTGTGTGTGTGTGTGGGGGGAGGTGGAGGAGCAGCGTAGGAGCAAAATCCAAAGCTGATTTAAAAGCCCAGGCCAAGGGAGGATAGGAGGAGGTAACCGCTGGGGTCCCTGGTGGGAGGGCTGCCGGGGAAAGCCTCTGGCCCCCCACCCCCACCCCTTCAAGCGGCCTCTGGCCCTCCGCAGGCAGAAGTGTATTCCTGACAATTTATCGGAAGGGATGGGAAGACAGGGAGGGGGAGGACTGCGTTCTCTGTGATTTGGTGCCGGGACAGGCCAGGTTCCTCCCCTGGGCTCTGTGCAGGGAGCAGGAACAGGGAACCATTGCTGCCCAGAGAGAGCGTTGTCAGCAGTGAGAGTGACAAGCAGCCACCTACTCCCCGGGCCTCTGTGGGAGCACCTGGGTGGGTCTCAGCTTGTTTCCGCAGATGAAACGGGAAATCCAGGAAGGGGGGAGGTGGAAGATGGGGCGTTGCAAGAGGGGACAGGGCAGCTGTAAAAACAGGAATACAGAGAGCTTGCATCATACGGACAGAATGTGAGATAACTGGGGAAGGCCAGGTGACACATACCCCCTGTTTCTATTTCCTCTGTCACTTAGAAAGTATAAGGTTGAGACAGTCCTTTCTTTAGGTCAGGGGTCTGCAAGCTCTAGCCCATGGTCAAGTCCAGCCCAGCCTGTTTCTGTAAACAGGGTTTTATTGGAACACTTCCATGCCCACTGCTATTTGTACTGCCCATGGCTGCTTTTGAGCTATAATGGCAGAGATGAGTAGTAGTGATGGATGGCTTCAAAGCCCCAACTATTTACAGTCTGCCCATTTAAGACAATGTTTGCTGACCCCTGCTTGACACTCTTCTGGACAACAGGACACGTTCCTTAAGCTGTGGTGGTATTATCAGGCATTTGCTTGGAGGTTGGAGTAATATATTTGAAAGGCAGTGAAGTGTGACTCTAATTTTATAATAAATATTCACTAAATACTACAGCACTCTGCGCAATGAGACTCATTTAGAAATGGGATGACCCTATAATGAGAAACTTCAGGATTAACACCTGGTAAAGGTCCAGGTCACAATGCCTGACATTGCATTTAACTCTTAGAAAGCAGTGATGAAAGTGAAATGATTGACAGTTCTGAGGAGTGACAGTTCCAGGGAAGCTCTGAAAAGTCCAAATGCAGTAGAATGGGAAAGGGTGGTTTTCTCCCTGTACCGGGGTGGGGACACATCCCATCACAATCAGTATCCCAGGGAGTTTGATTTGGCTGTTCCTTTTGTTTCTTGTTTGGATATTCTTGCTGGATGGGGTGGAGGAAGGGCATCAGGTTTGGAATTAAAGTAACATATATAGTGTATATCCAAGGTAAATCAGATACGCACCCAGGTTTTATGTACCTGACAGGGCATATGCCCATCCCTTGCAAATTTAGATCAGTTGTAGCAAATTTTATCTTTACACTGTGAAACGTCCCTTCATCATTGCAGCTGAAAGAGATCTATCCTTTTGAGGCAGGAGGGATGAATGTGAGGATTCATACTGAAATGACCTCTTCCTGGTACCCATGGTAGACATTTCTAATCGAGCCCAGCACTCCTTCTTGGGAAGCCCCAGGCAGTCTCAGAATTCTCACTGTAGAAGGCACGGCCAGTCGATCTGAGTGTCCTGCCCAACACAGCCAGGAACTTAGAGCCTCAATACCAGCACCCATTTTGTATCCCTCATGTGGCCTTCTAGTGCAGTTACTCTGTCCATGTTTTCTCAGCCTATTTCAGTCATGTACTCCTTAAATACAGACTCCGCCATTGTTGTTGTTTCTGGCCCTCTCTCTGTTTTGATGGAAGCTCCTCCAGGCTAGTGCCAGGACCTCACACCTCATGCCAAGCACAATACCTTGCACAGAAGCAGGCGTTCAGCAACAATTTGACCACTGTTGATTGACCCCATGTAGGGAAGCCTGTGGAAATTTCTTTGATGGTGGTGGCTTTATGTTGGGGTGATGACCAAGGCAGGGATTGGATCAGTCCCTCTTCTAAGGTCCCGTGGCACTTTGTGGGAAGCCTTCTAATTTGGAGGACAGGAGAACAAGGTTGACTTCAAGGGCTGGAGAAAGGGAATTCTATTTGCTACACAACTGCTGTATATCTCCTCTGTGCTCTGCACCGAGTCAGTAGTTGGGGCTACTGAGATGGACATGATCCTGGCTCCACTAGCCCCAAGTGGGCACTGTGCGTGTGTGTGTGTGTGTGTGTGTGTGTGTGTGTGTGTGGTGGGGAGACAGCTGTGTAGAAATGACAGCTTATAGAAGCCGGGGAAAAGTGAAAACTCATTCAAAGACAAGTAATGGGCACGGGAGGGGTCCTGAGAGAGGTCCTGAGTATTTACCTAGTTCTGCTTGTCCCATTTAGTTTCATAAGAATGGAAGAGACCAGACTGCCACCAAACACAAGCTCATGGAGATCGCCAATTACGTTGATAAGGTGAGACCAGGTGTGTACCTTGTGGGAAAGGTGCCACATTTCAGAGGTCAGGAGAATGAGCAATACCTGAGCTGCCTCCAGAGGGACTGGCCGGTCCAGCCAGTTTCCGGGAGGGAATAGCAATGTCACAGAGGCTCAGCGAGATGATCTTGATCGAGAGCTCAACTATGTGATCATGGCCAAGTGACTCATCTTCTTTGGCTTGAGGTTTTGTTTTGTTTTGTTTTGAATTTACAAAATAGAGAGGTTGAGCTAAATCAATGGCTTTGAATTATTTTTATTTTTTCTGGTGGGATCTTTTTATAAATTTAAATCTTCTGCCAGTATCTAAGTACTGTACGCCCCGACAGTGCTTACTTTTTTTCTTTTTGTAATGCTTGGCTTGAGCTTTGGTCGCCCAGACCTTCATTACAAGGAGGCATCCACTTCACAGTGGGCTATCTCAATAACTAGGGAGAGAGCTGGGCTACCTCCCTCCACTGAGGCTCCTTTGTTTTAGAGATCTTGGTTGATTTCAGTGACCACTGGGACTACTTGTCTTTTTCTTTTTTTTCTTTTCCTATGCTTTAAATCCCCACTCTGTGTTTTAAATTTAGCAATAAAGAACAAGCCCTCAAAAACCTGAGTCCTCACCCTTACCCACATTTTAAAAGAAAAGCGGAACCCAGGCTCGCTCTCTCTCCCCCCACCCTTACCTTCTCCCCCCCCCCCCCCCCCCCCCGCCACGACCTGGTTGCTGAGTGGCCCCAGGTATGCTGTGTAATTTCCAGGTCTTGTAAGTAACAAATCTGTATCTTTTCGGTTTCCTGGTGGTTATTGCTGAAGGGAGTGTCGCAATTATGATAAAGAGCCCCAGCACTGGTCTGGTTATATAACACTGGCTATTACGAGGCTGAGACCAGTACATAGCAGTCTGATGTAAGAGTCGGGTGAAGCACACGGCTCTGAGATGACGCGGGGTGAGGACTCCGAGCACTGTCCTCTCACTCCTCCCCTTCGTCCCTGCAGCGGCTCCCGGGGAACTGACAGGACACAGGAGCTCAGCTTAAGAATGCCTGCACGTTCTCTGAGGTTCCTCCCGGCTCCCAAGCCCAGGAATTCTCTGACTTAGGTGAGGATTGACGTAGGTTAGCAAGGGAGAGACGGACAGACTCTTAAAAGTTGAGGCGTGGGTTGTTTTGGGACCAGTCTGTACAGTCTCCATCTGTAAAACCGGTTCTAAAATTATTTCCTGTCCCAAAGACCGTGCAGATGTGTAACTTTCCTAGGGCAGGCCTTTGAAACATGCTCTTAGGAAATGCCCCAATTCTTGGATTTTACTAGAACAGGCTGGCCCAGGACATGGAAATACTTTGTGTTTTTTTTTAATATATATATTTTATTTGGTTTGGTACAAAATGCAGTAAAATGGGTAACTTAGCCTCTTGATAGGCTGGTAGTAGTTTGAAAATGTAGATTTTAATATGTTTGGGGTCACAGGTCTCTTTGAGACTCTAAGAACATTTATTGTACAATTACAGGGCACTCACAGAACTTGTGAAGCTTTAACTCTGGGCCTGCTAGGGATTCATGGATCCCAGGGCAAAGGGAGAAAGCATTTTTCCCTGAACAGTAGAGTATAAAGAATTTAACTATTTTTTAGGGGTTTACAAGCAAATGTGGTAGCATTCTGAAATCCTCAGGTGGACCAGTCTTTGCCGTCTGTTTTCGTCCTGGTCAGCGGTCAGTGACTGGTGAAAGTCAGGTGCTGGTATTTCCTGGAAGGAAGGACTCCAGGGACACAGCCCAGTTCTCTCTCTAGCCCTCACCTCACTCAACAAGAACGGCTAAATGATCCTGCAATCCAAACAGTCAACATCTGGGAAAACAAGAGCTTGTTTCCCTGGGGGGGGATGCAGGAGGCGGACCCTGTTATCACCCATGTGACATCTATTGTTCTGGAGGCCCACAGGTGGGAGACTTGGCTGGGCCACCCCTTTGTGAGCTCTCCAGCTGGTCTGGGAGATAGAACCCAGGGTCCCAAAGGTGAGTGGAAGGAGAAGAGAGCCGTGAGCACACCCAGTCCGTCCTTGAAGGCCCCCAGCCTGGCTCGCTGGTCTGTTCTGTGAAGCCGGGTCAGGTCTCTCCTCACAGCTGATGCTCGTCATCCCGGGCTGGAAGGCTGACCTACTCTCTGAGGCTCGCTGACCCAGCCACTTGAACTGAACTATTGTTGAACCAAACCTGGAATGAACTGTGCTAATTTGCTGACTCATGAACGCAATCCAAGACGTTTTTTCTTAACCATGAAAAAGCCAAGTTTAAGTCCGTAAAAAGCTCCCTACTGCATGCCGCAAGTCCAAATTGGAATCCAAACCTTTCATTTTCTGTAATGACTGACCTGGCACGAAACGGGAAAGTAAAAATTTCCATTGCGATCAGCTGATGTTCTGCTGAATCTGGAGCCCCCTCACGCCGCCGTTTTTGGGGGGCACGCGGATTGTGTGGATATAAAGACACCCACACTTAAGCAGCATAGCTCATGCATGGGCTCTGAGGTCTGACCATTTGGGCTTTAATCCTGACTCCACCATCTTCCTGCTGAGACTTTGAGCAAGGCACTAACTAAACTTCAGTTCTTAGTACATAGAAAGTGGTCCAGTTGTCCTTTTTAGCTGGGGCAGTAGCTGCCTAAAGCCATCCAACTTTGGATTAGATGGTATCTCTTTGTTCATATGACCTAGATTTATGTGCAACATTTTTTTTTAAGTCACTGCCTTAGTAGTCTTTAGGGTATATCAGTCAAAGAATTCCTTATACCCACGCCTTCCAATAGTCAGCTTTGAAGAAAGCTCTCGTCCTTCTTATCTGTATATGACATGAAAGAGACTGTGTCATAAAAGATATAGTTGTAGCCTTAAGGATCCCGAGAGTCAAGAGTTTGAGTTGGATAGAACCCTGAAGATGACCTGGCACCTTAGAAGTCTTGGTTACAGCCTGTTTATGATATCCATGATGAAAGTTACACACCTCCAGTGGTGGGGAAGGAAACTTTTGAGAGTAAGCATATCTACCTACATGTAGAATCGTTTATTTCCCATTTACTTCCAAAACGGGTGGGGACATCTCATAATAAAATACCCATGTATAACTGGGTATGTCCACACGATGGAACACTGTTTAGCCACCGGAGATGTAGACGCTCCTTCCCAGCACTGACGGATGAAGGTGATGCCATGTCTTTTCTGTTTTTACCGATCAGTTTTACCGATCCTTGAACATCCGCATTGCTCTCGTGGGCTTGGAAGTGTGGACTCACGGGGACCTGTGTGAAGTTTCGGAGAACCCGTACTCGACCCTCTGGTCCTTTCTTCGCTGGAGGCGCAAGCTGCTCGTTCAGAAGAAGCACGACAACGCACAGTTAATCACGTAAATAGCCTCTTGGCATCTGTGTTGCGTTGGCCGTGGCTGCCAAGCCCCTGCCCACAGGGCGTGTGCTTTTGGCCCCTTCCTCTCCCGGTGCCGAGTGTTGTTTGCATTAGGCCACCCTGACTCTCTGGTCCAGGTAATCAGGTGTTGCTCGACGTGTGCTCTGTGCCCTGGAAGGCACACACTGGAAAAAGTTAAGGCGCCTAAGAGGTATAACAATCCCAAGAAGTATTCACAATCTAGATGAGAAAAGTAGACCTGCACGTGTTCAGCTGAGCATCTGGAACCATTTGGGCGTGTGTTTGGGCAGTGACTGGCTGTTGGTCATGGGCAGCTTTGAAGCAGACTTTCCTCGGGGCTCGTCTGTACCTCCAGGCTTTGTTCTAGCCCAGAGCTGAGCTCTCCCAGCAGGCACAGGTGGGGTTCCCGGGTTGTCCTTCACTTCCTCCCTAGGGGCTCAGGGGCTGACCGCCCAAGATAGGCAGAATGGCAGACAGTGTGGGAACTGTGTGTCTGGTGGGAGAGAGACATTGGGAAATGGGGTGAGGACTGTGCTGGAGTTTCTTCCATCCCAGAGAGAAAAACAGAAGGCACTGACGGGGGTCATGGTGACATGTGACAGTTCCCTGGGGCAGGGGGTGGTGACTATCTGGTATCCAAAGGTATTCTGAGGCAGTTACAACGGAAGATATGTACGTAATAAAACTATTTTTCTTCTGTTGCCTAAATATCCTTCTGAATCAACAATCACTTAAATTTTTTTTTTATTCTCTAATAAACACATGGCACATCCCATTAATCTTAAAACATACTGCTCCACTGTCCTTCCTAAGTGGTGTGTCTTTTCAGTTTTGGTTTCCTTTTTTAAGCCACAGATCATTTAGAAGTTATTATGTTATGTAGAAGTTTTTTAATAAAAAGCTTATTGAATTTTTTTTTTTTAAATAAAAAGTCCCAGGAAATAGCTGTACCAAACGCTTGGGCAGTGAGTACAGTCACCTGGGAAGAGTCTTTGGTCACCAAGACATTTGCCTGATCTTTGGAAGCCTGGAGTCCTGCTCTGGGCAAGACCTGGAATCCAGGTTTTCCCGCTGGACTTCTTCAGAGCCATTGTCTAAGTTTATAAAACAACCATGTATTTTGCATATTCCTTTTTATATTGTTTCTCTGAAGAAGAGTCTGCCTTGACTTCATCAAACATTTATTAAGCATCCATTGTGTTTCAGAGTCTATGCTAAGTTCTAATGATCCCAAAATAAATGAGAGTCTCAGCTCTCAAAGATAATGGGACCCAGAATAAGAAGACAATCACGTAGATATAAAAGCACCACACAATGACTTTCCGCATAGATCCTTTAAATAAGTTGCATGTTGGTGGCATGTATGAAAGCGCGGGGTTTTAGTTATTCCTTGGCCCCAGCCCTGGATGTATGCAGCTGAGGGAGGGATGAATTGAACTGGGGGAATGGAGCTTGGCTGTTGGCAGATTAGGATCACAACCGCAAAACACAGGCAGATCATTCTTGCACCCAGCTGCACTTGGTGAGGCTTCTGATGGGACACATCTGTTTCCTTGGCCCCAGCATGATGTAGGAATGAAGCATCATCGCCCCACAGCTGCGGCCAAATTCCCCATCCGCATACCCCAGAGCCAGGGATGTGGCATGGGACCCTGGCAGCTGGCGGAAGTGGGCATGATTCACGTCGGCATCAGAACCTGTACTGCTCCCCCGCACCCCTCCCTCCGACCGTTTCCCGTGCAGCAGGAATGGGACGCGGCTTTGCAAGCCCTGCCCGTTTCCTTCCAGGGCATGGGGCTCTGGGCACGCCGTGGGAAGAAGTGACCTTTCACTCTTTCTGTTTTTTCTAGAGCAGTGAGAGAGTAGGTGGGAGGAAGGGAGAGGTGTGGCAGCCTGGAATCCGCCCAGTTGGCCTGTAACCCCAGGGCCTCTCCCTTTGGGAACCCTCTGGGAGAGTCAGAGGGTCCAAGGGACACCATGATGGCCCCCTGCTCCTGGGCACTTTGAAATGGGCCTCTGAGTCCCCTCCCTGTCACCCTCTCTCCTTCCCTTTTGCAGGGGCAGGGCTTTCCAGGGCATCACCATCGGCCTGGCTCCCCTCATGGCCATGTGCTCCGTGTACCAGTCTGGAGGCGTCAACATGGTGAGTCTCAGCCGACAGGAGGACGTGGCAGGGAGACAGAACACTGCCTCGCAAGACAGGAGCTCACCTAGTGAAAAATAACTTCACCTTTATTACTGCAGCAAAAAGAAAAGCTTTGACATCACAACAGGCAGTTGTTTGAAGTGAAGTCACTAAGTAATAAGAAATGGAGGTGCCCAGGGGTGAATGTTCACCGACTGTAGTTTATCCCAGTTTTCAAGCGCAGGGACACCAGGAAGCAATCGCATTAATACATCACCAGGTCTTTTATATGTTCCAAACCAGCGGCTGGGGAATAGTGAGATAATGGAGATGAGAAAAGGTGTTTTTTGTTTTTTTTTTTAATTCTAGGTTTTCTGTTATGTATATCATTATGAAACAAAAACCTGTCTCATAGTTATGGCTAGGAAATCACTGCGTTCTATAGAGTGTTCTCTCTGACTGTGGGACTGTTTATTAAATGACTCTTCACATCTGGCCTGTGAAGTAGACGGCAAGGAGCCTGCTCTCCTCTGCTCGCCCAGTCTCTATCCACGCTGTGTTATTGACAGCCGCAGCCTGTAGTTAGCACGGGCCTTTATCAAGCTGTGTGGCGTGGCCAAAGAAAAGGCGGGGTCGGGGCTTGGGGACAGCTGTCCTCTTGACCACAGCTCTCTCCCTGCGCAGGACCACTCTGAGAACTCCATCGGCGTGGCTGCCACCATGGCCCATGAGATGGGCCACAACTTCGGCATGAGCCATGATTCTGCGAATTGCTGCCAGGCCAGCGCGGCCGACGGTGGGTGCATCATGGCGGCCGCCACCGGGTGAGTCGAGCAGGACGGGGAGGACGGGTGGAGGGCGGAGCGTGCCAGGCCAGTGCAATCCGGTGCTCCTCCCGGCTGGCCGCGGGGAGCTTCTGTTAGACCTTAGAGAGAAATGAGCTCTTGACAATAACAGAATGGGAAGAGGAGAAAGAGAGCAAATGCAGGCAGGGAGCAGTAGGTTCCCAGCAGGGGGTTTGGTGCCGGAGGAACCCGAGATAGACTTAATTTCTGTCTCAGGTCTTCAGCTGCAAAGTCAACCCGACTACATGTGCCTTTTTCTGTCGTGAACTCTTGATGAGGACCCAGTTTGGTAACAGTCACGATTCTTAGTCCCTCCAGTCCGAGGGGGTTTGATGAGTGTGTTACTCCCCAGGGTCGATCGAGAGCGCTGATGTAGCCCCCAGAACAAGGACAGGAAGGAGGAGCATCAGCACTCCCCACAGTGACCCCTCAGAATCCACAGGCTGCGTCCGCCACGAGGAACAGGACGAGGCGGCTGCGTCTCCCTGTAGCTGGGAGGGGTTTTCAACCCAGAGCCCTTCAAAGAGAACTCTGGAGTTTATTCAGAGGATTCATGTTTAGTGTCTGGACTCACTCCGCAGAGAGCACTGGGTTCTCCCAGGAAGTGAGTCACTTGTTGGAAGGCATCATGCTGGGAGCTTGGGTTCCTCTCATCCCAAACCGTTACGACCTGTTTATGCCTCTTAAAGAGATGGTGTTTCAATGTTTCTAAGGGAAAATGCAGCTTTTTGGAGCTCCAGGGGCCAGTGTTTTTCCCATTCCTCCTCAGCTGTGACGACACACAAAGGGTGAGGTTGATATGCAGGATATAACTCATGGGCGATGCTTAGATTCTTGTGCGCTCCTGCCTAAATCCACGTCTTTCTTTCCCAATCTAAAAAAGCATATTTGTAAAAAAATGGTTGAGAGTTATATTAATTACTACCCCGCTTGGTTTTTTGAACTATTCATAAATTTTGGTAGTTTAACAGTTCGTAGCAGATATACCTGATAACTGAAGGAAACCCTCGCGTGTTAATGTTTAGGTGGCTTAGAGAATTGGATCGGGAAAACTTATCTTTTATAGACCCAAATGGTAGTACTGACCTCCTACCAGGAAATGTGTGGCTTTTAATGCTTCTTCTCAGTGGTGGGACCCAGGACCTTTTAAAGACTATGCACTTGTGAGACGGCTGGCTGAATTTGGGATACTGCCTAAATCCTTAGCACAGGGATCAGATCACTGACCCAACCAAAAAATTTAACCTGTGATCTCTCTGATTTGGTCCTCAGTCCTAAGAAAATCTCTATATAATATCAGCTTCAGAAAACGTTTAGGTTGGCTGGCATTTTATGCAGCTCTAAGGCTCAAAAGGCCTATTGTTAACTCTCATATCTCTTTATTTATTGCAGCCCCCGCATGCAAGGGGCAGAGATCGCTGCTTCTGCTTCTTAGATACCTCCTCTCTGCAGAGGAGGGGAAAAAAAAACCCCAGCATGCAGTGCTTAGTGTTTTTTAATTCTTAGAATTGTAAGTCATTATGTTGGTGATGTTTAAAGGGGCAGAGTGTATGTGCATGGGACTGTCGAGGGTCTTAGCCCAGCCAGGTGCGGTCAGCCCATTGGGCGGCAGGACTGGCAGCTGTTCTGGCCAAGTGGTGCTCAGACTCCCCGCTAACTCCAGCCTTATTCTCTGCCAGGCATCCTTTCCCCAAAGTGTTCAATGGATGCAACAGGAGGGAGCTGGACAGATATCTGCAGTCAGGTGGTGGGATGTGTCTCTCGAACATGCCGGACACCAGGACGCTGTACGGAGGCCGGAGATGTGGAAACGGGTACCTAGAAGATGGGGAAGAGTGTGACTGTGGAGAGGAAGAGGTAAGTAAGGTGTCAAGGCGGTGCTGGCGGAGGGGAGAGAATCTGCATTCATTTCAAATGTCACGGTCAAAGAGAATGCAATCGAAGAGCGTCTTAGTTGTGTGCATCTCCCGTAACATCACACCTAAGACGCGGAGAGGAAGCCTGAACTCTGCACCAGTTCTGCACTCTCCCAGTTTGAGGTTGACACTGTTTGTGTCCAAGTCGGGGTGGAGTTCTTCTTGTGAGGGTCTGACCTGACCAGAAACCAGTCTTCTCCAGTGGCGTGACAGATGGCCTCTTGGTCTTCCAGCTGCACTGAATTTATTCCGGAGGCCACGCAGCCGGACATAAGAAATTGAACCGGGACCTATGAGGATGCTTGAAATAATAAGCTCGTGCTGTTCAGCCTGGAGAAGAGATGATTGAAAGGGGAAGCAGGAAGGCTAGTCAGGCCCGAGAAAGGCTGCTAGGAGGAAGGAGCAGAGCTGCTGTGACCCTCATATGAGCGTGGGGGCGCACAGCGTAGCTGTTGTTTTTAACGGATGCATGCTGTTCCACAAAAAAGCAGAACTGATTAGTTTTTGTGTTGAGAACAGTTGTGGGGAGAACGCATGAGTAAGTTAGCTATGGGGATGTGATTTAGGGTCTGTCTGTGTGGGAAAAGACTATTTGATTTTATTACATTCTCTGTGGTCTGATTTTATATTAATGTCAGCATGTAACTTTAATAATAAAGGCCTAGTTAAAGGTTCTGCCACGCCCACCACCATGAGTTCAGAGCAGTCAGAAAGGAGGGTGTATGTTATCATGTGAGGGGGACATGGGGTTGAGGAGCAGCCCACGAGTGGGCTTAGCCGGGTGGCTTCCATTCGGAGCTGTTGCTGATTCTACAGGTATTTACCGAGTGTGGGGTGCTATTTTGGGTGCTAAGGCTAAGATAAATACAGCAAAATAGATATGGTCCCTGTCCTTGTGGCGCATTTAGAATAGTGGGAAAAACACGTTGATCACATAGTTGGAAAAGTATCTGAATATAATCCATGGTAAACGCCGGAGGGCCAGCGCCAAGGCGCGATGGGTGTGTGCAGTGTGAGGGGAGCGGCCCTGCCTGGGTGGAGCTGCGGCCTCTGACCCCATACCTGGAGGCTGTTAGGAGTCAGTGAAGAGCACAAGGACAGGAGGCACGTTTCAGCTCGGGGAGGAACTGTGCCTTGAGATGGGAAAAGACGTGGTGTGTTAGAAGGGAAGGGACGCGGGTCTGCCCGGAGCCCAGGATGGTGAGAAATTAATGGAAGGGAAGTATTCTTATTTTTTCTCTTAGGAGAGATGGGCATCTCCAGTAGATGGTGGCTGGTGTCGCTGCGATCTGCTAGGCCTGGGCAGTTATGGTTAGGATATGGTTAATAAGTGTGGGTGGGCGCCAGGCAGACATAGCTTGAACTCGACTCCAACACTTTCCAGGAATGTGCCTCGACCTGCCCTTGGGCTAGTCGGAGCCGCAGTTTCCCTGTCTGTGCAGTGGGAATAATCTCGCTTCACAGACTGCAATGGTCCTGTGCATGGAGACCAGCACATTGTCAAGAAATGATTATGGATCGGCCTGTGACCATAGTAGGAGTGTTATCAGGACAGTCAGAGGCACTGGCCATCTCGTCAGTCTTTTAAATCTCATGCTGTGTGTCAGCAAATCAGGACCGGGAAGGCAGGAAGGGAGAGCGGAGAGCGTGGAACCCCTAGAGACTTCTGTCCCAGAAAGGCCAGGGCCGGCGAGGGTTGAGGAAGAGCAGCAGATGGTGAGAGGAGTCTGAGGAAGCGGGCCGCAGGAACTTACATAAACTGTGCTCAGGGTTGTTGCAGGATGGCCTCTTTTTGTGGGATAGTAAGGCCGAGGGGGTGGGGAGAGGGCCAGGGAGGGCAGCGCAGAAGAGAGTCTGTGTGTTCCGTTAGAAGTGAGGAAAGCCAGTCACAGAGTTTCCATATAGTGTAATGCTATACTGAAAATCGTGTTTCGGGCCGATGCATGATTACGAGGAGAAGTGTGCACATTGTATTACGTTAAAAAGCAGTTCAGATCCTATGCTTTTGTAAAGTAAGTGTATGTCTCTAGATGTATATAGGGAAATGCCTAGGAAAATATCCACACTCAAAATAGAGTTGTGTCTAAATTGTAGCATTACTGGTGATCGTGCATGTGTATATATGTTTTTTCTACGATAAATACTCGTTACCTTAGCAATTAAGCTATAAAGTGATTTTTTGGTAACCACTTCCTAGAAAGCCCAGGTTCCAGGGCATATGGGTCCTGGGTGGGGAGATGGTGGGAGATAGAGGAGGTGGGTGAAGGCCCGGCCCCTGCCCAGACCCCTGTCTCCTGTTCTGTGGCCCCGGCCTGGCCCCTGCCCAGACCCCTGTCCCCTGTCCTGCGGCCCTGGTCCGGCCCCTGCCCAGACCCCTGTCCCCTGTCCTGCGACCCTGGCCCGGCCCCTGCCCAGACCCCTGCCCCCTGTTCTGTGGCCCCGGCCTGGCCCCTGCCCAGACCCCTGTCCCCTGTCCTGCGACCCTGGCCTGGCCCCTGTCCAGCAGCTCACGCCCACCCCCTCTGCCTCCCCAGGAATGCAATAACCCCTGCTGCAATGCTTCTAACTGCACCCTGAAGGAAGGGGCAGAGTGTGCCCACGGCTCCTGCTGTCACCGCTGTAAGGTAAGTGGCCCTTTCCCCTGCCCAGCATTCTGACCTACCAGCTCGATGCTTCACTGTGGGGTGATGGAAGGGAAGCAGCCTCCATCTAGGGGAAGATAGGGCCTCGAAATTTCAGATACATGGAGCTGGGACCCTCTCGAGCACATAACGAGCACACGTGGGTATACATGTAAGTGCTCAGGGGAAAGGCTGTATATATATAATTTGGTAGAATATGTGTGACTGGGTCTGTATATTTGCATATGTGAGTTTATAGTGTGTGTGTGTGTGTGTGTGTGTGTGTATTAGTTGGCCTGGTTCTTTTGCCATTTCCTCACCATGCGACTTTGGATACATTGCTTAACCTCTTCTGCCTCAGGTTTCCTAACCTGTAAAACAGGGATAATTATTTTACATAAAACTGTCATGAAAACTAAACGAAGTAATATTTGCACAGGGCACTTAAGCAGGAGCTCCGTAACAGTAGCCGTTAGGACCAAAGCACCCAGTCAGGTGAAAATTGTTGCAGAAATATTATTTCTCACTACTTCTTATGAAGAGGAAGTGAGTTAGCATTTGTGAAAACACCTGGGGAACTCTAAGTCATGCTTCATATCAGAAGGTGGATGATGGTTTGAGCTCATGAGGTCATGCAAAGTAACGGAAAGGGGAAATTCTGTGCCACGAGGGAGATGCTCACGGGCCCTTTGCTGGTCGGGCTGAGGGCTGGCACGGGGTTGACGCCTTTCCCTCTATCCCTTGGATCAGCTGCTGGCCCCTGGCACGCTGTGCCGCGAGCAAGCCCGGCAGTGTGACCTCCCGGAGTTCTGCACGGGCAAGTCTCCGCACTGTCCCACCAACTTCTACCAGATGGACGGCACCCCCTGCGAGGGCGGCCAGGCCTACTGCTACAACGGCATGTGCCTCACCTACCAGGAGCAGTGCCAGCAGCTGTGGGGTCCTGGTAAGTGACCCGGGCTGAGCGGCCCTCCCCGTCCCACCTCTGCTGAGTGTAGAATCTTGGCTTCAAAACAGCATGTCCAGATGCCCCCTTGGGTCGGGCTAGACTTTCAGGGAGAGGCAGTGGACCGTGTTCCTCCCGGTTCCTCAGTCGTTAAGTTCTCAGAGTGGGTCCACGGATAAGACTAATCCAAAAGAAAAGTGGACAGAGGATGGAGACAGAAAAGGCAATGCACGTGTCCCATAGCTCTGAGATGTCTGCCCTCACTCAGGTGAAAGCAAATTACAGGTACTGGAAAATGGGGTTTTTCATAGATCAGATTGGCAAAGACTGAGGAGTTAATATTACAATGTCACATTATTCATAATAACAATACTACAACGTCCACAACAAGAATAATAGTAATATAGTGAGATGGACAGTGTGGGGAAACAGAGAGGTACAACCCCTAAGGAGAGCAGTTGGGAGATAGGAAAAGTTTAAATGCACTGATCAGTGGACCCATCCATTCTGCTACTTAGAAATCTATCTTCCACTGTACTTGAGCATGTATGTGAAGATAAATTTACAAGGATAATCACTGCGGTGTTGTTAGTTACAGCAACAACACCTATATAGCCTATGCTGATTTAATAGCACCAGTTGAATTATTTCTGGTGCGACTGTACAGTGTTACACGATGAAAGGAGGCAGCTCTGTATGGAGTGAATACGATCATCTCCCACACGGATTAAGTGAGCAGTGCAAGATGCAGAACAGTGACTAGAGTATACTGTCGTTCTTTATTAAATTACCTCTGAAAGATACACAAGAATTGTATCTAAAAGATACCTAGTTATCTGTAGAAAACACATTATTCATTGTGATGACTCCTCCAAGGTATAGGAAGGAAGAACTGCAATGGCTAGTTAGAAAAATTCCCAAGACCTACTTTATTTCTTTAAAATGCTGCGCATGTATGAGATATTTTAAACAATCCTGAAAAGGGCTGGGCTCTTTTGTTAGGGAGAAGGCTTAAGATACAAACCCACAAATATGAAATCTTTTTCTCTGAGTAGGAATGGAACACCCTGAAAGGGGGCTCAGGAAGAAAAGGCTGATTATTTTTTCCCAAAAAGCTTTCTTAACCTTGGCCCTTTACCTAGCTTTACCCTCTGGGGGCTTCTGCTCAAGTTGTCTCGTGCACTGATAAATGTTTCTTGCCCACTCAGGAGCCCGGCCCGCTCCTGACCTCTGCTTCGAGAAGGTGAATGTGGCTGGGGACACCTTTGGAAACTGTGGGAAGGACATGAACGGGGAACACAAGAAGTGCAACATGAGGTGATGACCGTAGGGCAGACCCCATGAGGCGAGGGGTCACAAAGCGATCCCTGCTCTGTCCTCCTCACTCCCACGCTGCTCAGCAGCCTGGCTGGCCCCAGAGCTGGGCCTTTAAATAAACCGTTCCAAGTCAGTCATCTCTTCCAGGCCTGTGGTTGGACAATACCCCATTCAGCCCTAAGGACGTCAGAGGGAGGGTGTGGATGGCAGTGCTTCCTAGAAAGCTGATCAGACTTCCTTTTGGGACATTCTTATAGTAAGGCAGGGAATCAGCCTTTTTGGGTCACTTCTGCAGGGTGCTAAATTCCTAACTTATTCACTCATTCATTCATTTCCACCACCCATTCACCCATCTGTTCACCAATCCAGTATCTATGAGGATTTACCATGTACCAGCTACTATGCTGAGTACATGGGACTTTTAATCAACAATGTAGTGTGATAATGGACATATGGAGAGAGCCACCCAACCTGTTCTTAGTGAGTGAACGTGGTTTCCCAAAGGAAGTTATGCCTCAGCTGAGATCTGAACAACTTCTCTAGCTGAATAGGGTGGGGAAGGGTGCTGTACACGGGAGAGTGCCCCAGGCAAAGACATAAGGAGAGAAAAGCTGGTGGTCAGAAGAAGTGGTAGTGATTTGATATAAAGGATAATGTTGGGGCACAGAGGAGAGGGGACTGCTTAGAAATGAGATTGGATAGTAAAGCAGGGACCGATCATAAAGACTCATTTTTTAAAATTAATTTTAATAGGGTGACATTGATAAATCAGGGGATATATGTTCAGAGAAAACATCTCCAGATTATTTTGACATTTGATTATGTTGCATACCCATCACCAAAAGTCATACTGTCTTCCATCACCTTCTATCTGGTTTTCTTTGTGCCCCTCCCCTCCTCTCTACTGCCCCCCACATAACCACCACACTCTTGTCCATGTCTCTGAGTCTCATTTTTATGTCCCACCTATGTATGGAATCATATAGTTCTTAGTTTTTTCTGATTTACTTATTTCTCTCCGTATAATGTTATCAAGGTCCATCCATGTTGTTGTAAATGATCCGATGTCATCATTTCTTATGGCTGAGTAGCATTCCATAGTATATATGTACCAAAGCTTTTTAATCCACTCGTCCTCTGACGGACACTTGGGCTGTCTCCAGATCTTCACTATTGTGAACAATGCTGCCATAAACATGTGGGTGCATTTCTCCTTTTGGAACAGTGGTATGGTGTTCTTGGGGTATATTCCTAACAGTGGGATAGCTAGGTCAAAAGGCAGTTCAATTTTTAATTTCTTGAGGAATACTGTTTTCCACAGTGACTGCACCAGTCTGCATTCCCACCAGCAGTGCAGGAGGGCTCCCTTTTCTCCAATCCTTGCCAGCACTTATTCTGTGTTGTTTTGTTGATAAGCGCCATTCTGACTGGTGTGAGGTGATATCTCATTGTGGTTTTAATTTGCATTTCTCTAATGATTAGTGATGTTGAGCATTTTTTCATATGCCTATTGGCCATCTGTATGTCCTCTTTGGAGAAGTATCTATTCATTTCTTTTGCCCGTTTTTTGATTGGATTGTTTATCTTCCTGGTGTTGAGTTTTACAAGTTCTTTATAAATTTTGGTTATTAACCCCTTATCAGACGTATTGTCGAATATGTTCTCCCATTGTATAGTTTGTCTTTTTATTCTGTTCTTATTGTCTTTAGCTGTGCAAAAGCTTTTTAGTTTGATATAGTCCCATTTGTTTATCCTGTCTTTTATTATAAAGAGTCTTGAATGCTTGGCTGAGATAGTTTGGACTTTGGCTTGAAAACAATTTGGAAATTAGATGCCAATGGGGCAAGACTGGAGGCAGGGAGACTAGTTTCCTGGTGTCCAGATGAGAGAGGATGATGGTGTGAATTAGGGTCAGTGTATAGGAGAGAGGATTGACAACCTGAAAATTGCTTGAACCCAATAGTAAGAGAGAATGGGGAGTCTGAGATGACACCAGGCTTCTGGTTGCAGCATCTGGGTGCATGGGGTGTAAGGACAATAAGGGGCCAGGTGCTCTGGTCAGGCCGTTGTCCTTGCAGTAAAGAGGACTTCCTGAGGCCAGCCCTCTGGCCTGGAACTGCTTGGGGACAAGACCCCTGTTTCCTTCCCTTGGTCTGAGTCCACGTGGGGACTCTCCTGGTGGGATCCTGGAGCACGCCCATTTTGTCTTTGCCTGTTCCCCAGGCTTGGACGCCCGCTGTCCTGGTCAATAAAAACTAAGCTCTCTGCGCCCCAGATTCTTCCCCTCCCTCTGATTCTGCCTTCTTCTCTCCCTCTCTGTTGGGCCCAGAGATGCCAAGTGTGGGAAGATCCAGTGTCAGAGTTCTGAGACCCGGCCCCTGGAGTCTAACGCGGTACCCATTGACACCACCATCATCATGAACGGGAGGCAGATCCGATGTCGGGGCACCCATGTCTACCGAGGTCCCGAGGAGGAGGAGGGCGACATGCTGGACCCAGGCCTGGTGATGACCGGGACCAAGTGTGGCTACAACCATGTGAGTCTCTTCTTCCAGCTCCACTCAAGGGCTGGGCTGCAGAGGGTCGTGACTGAGGAAAGTGATCTCTGGAAGGAAGATGCCTAGGCCCCAATCCCAGCTAGCCTAGCATCTCTGTGCCTTGATGGGCTAGCTCTTATCACCTTTGTCCTCGTCATTAACCATCACATGAATTAAGAGATGGACTAGACTAAGAATCAGGGGAGCCTGGGGGAAATAGTGGTCACCTCAGAGTTAATTATGAGAATGAAATTATAAAACACACACACACACACACACACAGTACTTGGTATAGCACCTGCCACAGAATAGATTGCTGTCACCATTATCATTATTTTTGAGTTTGATATTAAAATTAGTGCATATTAATATACAATTAAGTAATAACATATAACCAACATGTAATAACATAGGCAACATAGGCTATAATAACACCTTTATTATATTATTAGAGATGTTTTAATAGTATTTGTGGGGGTTTTGCTAATCCCAGAAGTAATAGTGGAACTTAGTTAACTACTGTCCAGTCCTCTTGGTTTTCTGATTTCTCCATAATAAATAACTGGAAGTGGGCTGCCTTTTTGAGCCCCATACGTTCTAGGTGCAAAACCTCTGTGTTCTGATTGTTAAGCAATGAGTGTCCTTTTGGTTGTGCTGACGGTTTGGTTTCCTCCTCACGACAGATTTGCTTCGAGGGGCAGTGCAGGAACACCTCGTTCTTTGAAACAGAAGGCTGTGGGAAGAAGTGCAATGGCCACGGGGTACGTGTTCCCCGGGGTCCTGGAACTCCTCAGCTGGTGGCAGGGGTGCAGGCCCTGTGGGAGGCCGGAGCTCTCCAGGGTGCTGACGCCTCTGCCCGGCCTGCTCCAGGTCTGCAACAACAACCAGAACTGCCACTGCTTCCCGGGCTGGGCCCCGCCCTTCTGTGACATGCCAGGCCAGGGGGGCAGCATCGACAGCGGGCCCATGCCTCCTGAGGGTGAGTGCCTGGCCTGCTTGGGACCTCTGCCCACCTTAGGGGAACGGGTTGGTGCCATAGGGGCAGGGGGCATGTTGCAGAGCGGTAATGAATCAGCTTCATTATCCTGATGGTGTAGATGAGGAAACAAGAAACAGAGCGGCCGAATGGGCGGAGCAGCTGAGGCTGGTAGCCCGGTGTGGGGCTGAGCTCAGCTGCTCCCTGCCCTTTCTACTGAGGAGAGAGAGAGAGAGAGATCAAGACAGACCATAGGTTATCGAACGAGCTCATCCTTTTGGGGGTGGGGTGGGGTGCCAACCAGTTTTCCTTAGCCACTTAAAAATAATCATGAACCTGGTACACATTCAAGTGGTTTAGAGTCCCTTGGATGCACAAAGCTGGAAATGGAGAGCCAGGCACTCAGGAAAAACATATATATAGTTTATATTTACTGTATATTACAGTTTGTTACTGGAAATCTCAAGGATTCTAGCCCTTTGGTTGCCAAGCATTTGAAATCATATTTGCATTATAATTTTTAAGTTAAAATAAGTAATGCCTCTTACATGCAAGCCCAATACCTGAAGAGGAGTCACGTTGTTTGAAGCCCGTTGCCCGGACAGGCTCCGGGTCCCTCACCGAGCTCTGTCTCTGGCAGGTGTGGGCCCTGTGGTGGCCGGAGTGTTCTCGGCCCTCTTCGTGCTGGCGGTGCTCCTGCTGGTGTACTACTGCTGCAAGCAGGACAGCAGACTGGGCCACCTCAAGGCCTTGGCCCTGCCCTCCAAGTTGAGGCAGCAGTTCAGGTAGGATGGGGCGCCCTGGAGGCCTGGGGTTGTGGATCGCAGATCTTTCTGTCGGCCATACTGTGTGAAAAAGTTGGTGGAGATGGGTCTAATGCGGGGAAGGCCAATGCAAGGTGCACGCCACCCTGTCCCCTTAGCTGTGCGCCAAGACCAGGGCACACATTACTAGTTGATTTTCCCGGAAGTATTCTCTACTGAGCCTGCTCATCACTTAAGAATACTTTTCAGCAGAATACCCCCAACCAATTCTTGTTGAAGAAATCTATTTTCTTCCCTTTATCTCATCAGTTTGCTCCCCATTTTAAAGAGCAAGAAACTGAGGCACCAGAAAGAGAGAGAATGACTAGCCCAAAACATTCACAGGGATGGCTGGCTCCCAACTCAAGACAGCAACTTAAGTTTTGTTTTTGTTTTTAAGCTATTTGTTCCTACATTGGTCAGCAAACTCATTAGTCAACAGAGCCAAATATCAACAGTACAATGATTGAAATTTCTTTTGAGAGCCAAATTTTTTAAACTTAAACTATATAGGTAGGTACATTCCTTATCGAGGTAGCGCTTGCACATGGTATTTTGTGGAAGAGCCACACTCAAGGGGCCAGAGAGCCGCATGTGGCTCGCGAGCCACGGTTTGACGACCAGGGCTTAGGATGTTGAAGATGTCTAGTCTCTGAGTCCCATAGTAAATTACACTTGTCCTGGAGTGGATTTTTAATCCCAAGTCCTCTTGAGTCAGTGCCTAAGGGGGATTAGTTGGTGGCTCATGAGATTCTAGGGACTTCTTGGGGAAGAAAGGTCTTAAATGGGCAAAGAGAAGGTGCTGAGAAGAACTGTTTATATAAAGTCAACTCCTTTACCCTGAGAGTTTTCCATTGGCCATCCGTACCTTCATCCCTAGGGAGCTGGGGCTCAGGGGGCCACTCGGGCACTGACCCTCAGTGTTAACCCCCTTTACGTTCTTCCCCCATTCCCTGTTACTAGTTGCCCCTTCAGGGTGTCTCAGAACAGTGGAACTGGCCATGCCAACCCAACATTCAAGTTGCAGACGCCCCAGGGCAAGCGGAAGGTAAGGGCTTTGCACCTTGAACTTTGCTATTTTTCCTTTATCCTCAGGACCTTACTGGACTTTCCTAAGAGCCTCTGTGCCCGTGAGGTTGATAATAAAAGCCACTTTCTTGGCATGAGAGACATTCAGTTGGTTCTGACATCCCCTAGAGACTTTAAAGATTACATCTGACTCTGGGATCCTGGGATTTAACAAGTCACCCTCTCCTCCCTTGGCTCCTAGTCGTCTCAGAAGGGCACCCGTGAGTCTTTAAAGGCACTGAGGGTTCCTTTGTCTTAGTGTTCCTGTCTTATGCATACAGGTGACCAACACCCCTGAAACTCTACGAAAGCCCACCCAGCCCCCGCCCCGGCCCCCTCCAGACTATCTGCACGGCGGGTCCCCACCTGTGCCATTGTCGGCACACCTCATCAGGGCTCCCCGGAACTCCCCAGGGGCTGGGCCCCAAGTAGAGAGGAAGGAGTCTGCCAGGAGGCCACCTCCAAGCCGGCCGATGCCCCCTGCACCAAACTGCCTCCTCTCCCAGGTAAGTGGACGCCCAGCAGCCCTGGGCTGGGGCATTGCTGTAAAGGCCACTGGCACTGCGAGTGACCAAGGCTGGGGAGATGAACCCTGCTGAGTCCGAGCTGCCTGCCTGGTCTGTGTTCTGCTAACTGCAGGGCAGGAGCGAAGAGAATGGGGGACTGTGCCCCCCAGGCAGCCCCTCCGCTACAGAGGATTTCCTCCCAGGTGGCCCTGTTTTATCACAAGCCACTGCCCACCTTCCACCCCAAAGTCACTGCTTTCAGTTCCCCATGGACAGTCTTTCTCTCTTCTCCAAGTCTTTGCCAATGCTGTTTCCTCTGCCTGATACACGGTTTTCCTTCCAATCACCCAGTTCCTTTTCATCCTCCTCATCCTCTGATCTCCTCTTACATCCCACTTTTCTGACCCCCGAAGCCTGAGTTTGGTGGCCCCGCACTTCTCCCGGCTTAGTCATTACCCCACCAAAGGGTGCCCGTCGGTATCTCCCACCGGTCAGAAGTCTGATGAGGGATGTGCCGTGATGCCTTGCTCCTTTCAGGGCAGGGCAGGGCGGGGGGGCAGGGCAGGGGCAGGCGGCTCTGGGAGCTGGGAGTGGGGGCTGGGCTGGACGCCCACCACTGCTGCCCTCTGGGGGCAGAGCGGCCCTGCCCAGTGGCCGCCCGTGTCCCCGGCATGTCTGGGCTCCAATGGCTCCTACTGGACCTTCTGGCAGCAGTTCCCGCAGCGCAGACACAGATGTTTCCAGGGCGGTGGCCGGACCTGCTGCCTGCCCGAGTTGAATGTGTGTTTTGGGTGTGACCCCACCGTGGAGCAGGGATATGCTTATTTTCCTCCTGGGACTGCTTTCCTTGGGCACTGTCCAGAGGGCTCCCTGGGGGCCCCGCCTGTCCCTGAGCCTCAGGACTGTGGCGTTGGCACCAGGTCCCGGAGGGCCCCTGGGACATGGGCAGTGTCCAGTTTGGCAGAGCTGAGAGCGTCAGGTTTGGGTCTCTGACAGGGCGAGGTTTCTGCTTTCCCGTTTTTCTCATCTGGGGCAGGGGTGGGGTGGGAAAAGCTGTGCAGGAAAGTAAGGGGGAGGGACAGACAGATAGAGCAAGGAGGGACGGAGAAAGGGACAAGAGCCAGAGGGGGAGAGGACAGGAGACGAGAGCGCATTGTCTGCTCGGGCGGCCACAACAAATCATTTACTGAGTGGCTGAAACAACAGAAATTCACTTTTTGCCACATATTTTTTTAAATGTTATTTATTCATTTCAGGGTGGGGGGGGGAGAGAGAGAGAGAGAGAGAGAGAGAGAGAGAGAAAGAGAGAGAAGGGGGAAGGAGCAGGAAGCATCAACTTCCATATGTGCCTTGACCAGGCAAGCCCAGGGTTTCGAACCGGCGACCTTAGCATTCCGGGTTGACGCTTTATCCACTGCGCCACCACAGGCCAGGCGAAATTCACTTTTCAATCCAGAAGCAGCAAGTCCAAGATCAAGGTGTCAATAGATTTGTTTTCATCCAAAGCCATTCTCCTTGCTGTCCCCCGTGTCCTCACACGGTCCCTCCTTTATGCACGTGTGCCCCAGGTCTCCCTGTGTGTCCACATTTCCTCCTTGAAGAACGCCAAGGAGATTGGGTTAGGATGTCATTTTTAACTCAATCGCCTCTTTAAAGGCCCGAGCTCCAAGGGCAGTCCCATTCAGAGGTCCTGGGGGTTAGGGCTACACTGTATGAATTTGAGGGGGTCATAGCTCAGCCCATACAGAGGGAGAGGAGAGAAAGGGAGTTCAAGGGGGGAGAGCCGTGCGTGGGGGCGGGGCTGAAGGGAGAACAGGTTGCAGGAGGAGAGACAGAGCCAGCCGTCCATTCAGATCTCTGCTTCTAAAAGCCCACGCTGCAGGCTTGTTGAATGAAGGTGGAGTCAGCCTCATCCCCTGCCACTGAGCAGCACTGTTATAGCATTAAATAAAGTGGTCTGGGAAGACCTTAGTGGGAAGGTGACTAACCATGCAGGTGATAGAAAAGCAGAGGAAAAGATTCTTGTCCATTGTACCCCTCTTCCTGTCCATTGTGCCCCCCCACACACACACACAGCCAACTAGTCATTTCCCCGTTTTATTTTTATTTGCACAGGCAAAGCATATACAGTATATGCGCTTATTGAAAGCGTTACACGTTCACCTGGGCAAACCCTCTCCCCACTCACTCCCCATCCCGAACCTCTAGTAGCAGTTTGCTCTGTGTCCTTCCTGACTGTGCAGCTATATTTACGTTGGGGACAGGGTAAGAGGGCCGTGGAGGCTTATTTCACGTAAACTGTCCTCTGTCACTTGTGCGTCAGCTCGTAATGACTCTTAACCATCTTTCCTCATCAGCACGTATCAACCCCCTTCATTCTTTTAAATGCTGCCTCATATGTCCCATGTAAGTTTAGTAAGTTGTCTATTGATGCAAATTATGGTTATTTATTATTTCTTTTGCCGTTGCAACTGGTGCTGCAAGGAACGTCCGTGTCATTTCCCTTTTGTGTACCCGGGCAAATAGTTCTCCAGCACAGGCAGTAAGAAGTGGAATTATTACATCAGACAATGATTATTTCTAATTTTAATGGATACTCCCAACTGACTCTCCAAAAGGCTCTTTTCCTGCGTGTTAAAACACTCATAAATTCTTTTTAAATGGGACCGTATAGTATACCGTGTTTCCTCAAAAATAAGACAGTCTCTTATATTAGTTTTTGCTCCTAAAGACCTGCTGGGTCTTATTTTCAGGGGAGACCTTATATTTCTAAGCTTGAAAAAAATTGCAGTAGGTCTTTTTTTGTGTGTGATGGAGACAGAGTCAGAAAGAGGGACAGATAGGGACAGACAGGAAGGGAGAGAGACGAGAAGCACCAATCTTTGTTGCAGCACCTTAGTTGTTCATTGATTGCTCTTTCTTATGTGCCTTGATTGTGGGGCTACAGCAGACTGAGTAACCCTTTGCTCAAGCCAGCAACCTTGGGTCCAAGCTGGTGAGCTTTTTGCTCAAACCAGATGAGCCCACGCTCAAGCTGGCGACCTCGGGGTCTTGAACCTGGGTCCTCTGAGTCCCAGTCTGACGCTCTATCCACTGTGCCACCGCCTGGTCAGGTGCAGTAGGTCTTATTTTCAGGGAAACAAGGTAGTAATGCCTTTTCTTATCTGATTTCGATCCGTAATGATATTGGGAACATTTTCCTTGGAGCAGGCCCCTCTGGGCTTTGACCAAGGCGTGTGGCTCTCTCCCTAGGACTTCTCCCGGCCGCGGCCACCTCAGAAGGCGCTACCGGCTAACCCAGTGCCGGGCCGCAAGAACCTCCCCCGGGCGGGCGGCGCCTCCGTCCTGCCACCCGCTGCCACGGGGCCTCAGCAGGCCCGGCCTCTGATAGCACCCGCCCCAAAGGTGAGTCTGCAGGAGTCTGCGAGGTGAACGCTGCAACCAGAAGGACCCAGGGGGCAAGACTGTGGTTGAAAAAGCAGATGGAGTCCAGGCTCCTTGTTATAGGGCTGAACTCCTTCCATAGCAAAAAACAAGGAGGGCAGAAGCGAAGTGTTTCTTGGTGCCGACGTGACTCTCCCTGAAAAGGGTGATAGGGGTTTTTGTTTCGTGTGAAGTGATGTTTAGGAGTCTGAGCTTGATGGCATCACACTTGGATCTGCAATGGACCAGCCGGGTGGCCCTGAGCATGTCGCCCTCCTGAGTCCGTTTCCTTCCCTGGAACAAGGCAGTAAGAAGCAGCAAAGCCAGCCCGCCAGGTTGCCGTGAAGGTCAAGGCAGTTAATTTAGCTAAACTGCCGGCCTATGGTACAGTGTGCCCAAATGACCCCTCTTATACCTCTTCCCTGGGCTGGCGTGTTCTCCGGCCCCCAGTCCTAGGCGTCGGGGCACAGGGGAGGGGAGAAGGCTGCTGCTGGCTGACTCCCTGTGTTCCCAGGAGGCAGCTTTAGGGGGAGGGAGGGAGCTGGCTTGTCAGCTTGGAGTAGGGGCACCGCCATGTGGGGCTGATGGTCTAGCGCAGTGGTCCCCAACCCCTAGGCCGCAGATTGGTACCGGTCTGTGGGCCATTTGGTACCAGTCCGCAGAGAAAGAATAAATAACTTACATTATTTCCATTTTATTTATATTTAAGTCTGAACAATGTTTTATTTTTTAAAAATGACCAAATTCCCTCTGTTACATCTGTCTAAGACTCACTCTTGACGCCTATCTCGGTCACGTGATACATTTATCCATCCCACCCTAAAGGCTGGTCCGTGAAAATATTTTCTGACATTAAACCGGTCCGTGGCCCAAAAAAGGTTGGGGACCACTGGTCTAGCGGACATGTCACAGACTTCCACGGGAAACTGTCCCTCTCGCTGACTGGCTGTCACCTGTCCAACCTGTCAAAACCCAGAGGACAGCTCCCTCTGACCCCACCGATCAGCAAGTGGCTAATGTCTCTCCTTCTCCCCTTTCCTGGTTTCCACAGTTTCCTGACTACAGATCTCAGAGGGCTGGGAGGATGACCAGCTCAAGAATCTAGGCCTGCCCAAGGGGCTGCTCCCTTTCCCTGGGGACTCTGAACACCGCCGTCTGGAAGAAGCCTGTCTGGCCGCCTCTGAGCCTCTCCTCCCTGAACCCCCCGCATCTCCGAAACCTCCTTCTTGACTCCGTGCCTCCACAGCCTCCTCCAAGGCCCACAGGGACCACTATCCAATAGCATCCGAGTGTTTTTAGTGCAATATGCAGCCCTGGGTGGGGGGCGCAGGAGAGGGTGAATGGCTGCTTCTCTAGCCTCCCTTCAGCCGGCCCCTCGCCTCAGAGGTGCCCGTGCCAGGCTGTCTGAGCTGAGCCGAGGAGCCCGGCCGGGAGAAGTCCCCTTCAACCCTTCGGGTCAGGGCTTAGCTTGGAGAAGCCGTCTGTCCTCGTCCTGCAGTGGAGGGTATGCATGAGAGCCTTCCGTTGCTTCTGTCTTCTCGGAGGTCCCGGGCTAGGCAGAGGCCGGCACTCACCCACCCTTTGCAGCTCTGAGACTGAGGGAGGTCAGACCAGCCACTGCTGTGCCCCTGCACAGGGCTTGACTGGGGTCACAGCTTGTGGCTCTGTGGCCACATGTGAACAAGTGCAGTCCCCTCCCCAACCCTCCCAGCTCCCCACCTCCCCTTATTTACATGGGTCGCTCTGACCCAGACAGGTACTATTTGTAGGCAGTGCAGACAGCAGGGGGAGCAGCAGGCCTCCTCTGAGCCCTAATGCCAAAGGTTCTGACTCTTGACTCACCATAACTCTTGATTGCCCTTGTTTTCCCTTCCGCACTTTCCAAGTGCCCATGATTTTGATTTCTCCTTCCCCGCTCGGACCCGCCCAGTGTGGTGCTGCGGAGAGTGGGCCCTCGGCAGTCCTGACGTCCTGGGGCCTGATGCTTGTGACTTACACGTTAGGGTCCTGCCTCGAGGCTTGACTCCATTGGTTCTCAGGAGTCAAAGTGGACTCGGGCTGTGGCTGTGGGGGTTGTGGTTTCATTTTCCGTTGTGTCTTGCGACCTCAGCAGGGCCAGGGTCTCCCCCGCTACTCCCCGGGGAGCCCCAGCCTGTCCCGAGGTCCGTCACTGACCTGAGGCAGAGCTGGGGCCCTCTGAGCAGAGAGCGGCCCTGTCTCTGGAGGTCTCTGGAGAAGGAACTGTCACCAGTCTTGAAAGAATAGAGTCTGAGCTGGGGCCACCCAGGCCATTTATGACCTACCTGCTTGTGCTCTCTCCTCTGGTCACTGCCTTTACTTGGCCCTCACAGAGAGAGACCCCGGAGCAGCCAGGGGACCCCACTCTGGACGGTCCTCCCCGGAGCAGGGTGGGAGGGCCGTGTGGTGCTCTGCCAAATCAGACGGCTTATTGCTGGAATGTTCCCTGGGACTGGCTCCCGCCCCACAAAGGTGCTGCAGGGCCCGTGAAAACCTCAGTGCAAGGAAGAGACTTGACCTTTCCCTCCCAGCCACCGCCCGACCCCCTTCCAGTTCTCTGCACGCGACTGGTGCTCAATAGGTGTCCCTGCGCCTGTGGACAGGTGGGACGTCTGGGATCTGCACCCGGGGACACACATGGGGTGGATTCAGAAAGAGCTCAGGAAAACAAGGTTCTCTTCCCTCAGGTAGTCGTGACGTTCGCGCCCCCTTATCCCTGACATGGGCCCTGGTTGCTCCCCGTTGCCAATCTTTGCCTTTCTTGCTGTCACGAAGTCAGGGGACAGCCTGCCATTGAAGTGTGCTACTGCAAATGTCCCAGGCCGCAGTGCTGGGCCCCAGAAAAGTAAAGGTGAGAACAGGCTCTACAAATATATATAAATATAAATATATATATATATATCTATAATCACCCCTAAGCCACCCCAAGGCTCACCGACGTTCCCGCGGGCTGTCTGGCTCCTCCCTCACATCAGACAGTAGATATCTTGGGGGAAATGCCACACCCACTGTGGCTGCGTGAGCCTTCTGAACCTGAACTCCGCTCTCCCTAGAACCATCCCCGAAAGAGATCTGGGTTGTTGCTTTTTTATTTTTGTTTGTTTTCCACTGTTTGAATAGCACCTCCATCCCACAAAATTGTGCTGTGAACTGGAAAATGGCTAAATGTTTAAAATTTGATAGACGGCCCCGGCAGCCGGTTCTCCTTCCTATTCCACTCCCTCCCGGCTCTCTCTGTTCAGGGGGCCGGGCGTGGCTGTTCTGGCGGGCCACAGTGGCTGGACAGGAGCAAGACCGGCCATGACGGCCCCCGTCCCCTCCTGCGCCCATGTGCTGCTTTGAGGTGACAAAGATAAATTCGGACTTGGGGAAGCGGGGGAATTTACTTGACAGGATTACTGCTAGATGGCGGAAGGGGATATTGGGGTAGACAAGCCGCTGCAAGGTCTGCCCACACCCCACAGCTCAGAGCAGAGGCCTTGACTTTTCCAGGGAGGCCTGAACGTGGCTAAAAGGTGTATTCAGGAGCCGTCTTTGTGCTTGGCCTTTTGGGGGAGGGTTGTATATGTTGGCTCAGGCTGGCGGTGAGTCCAGGTTCAGAGTCTGACGGGGAGGAGAGGGGTTGAACTAAGGTTGAACTAAGGTAGGGAGTTAACCAGCCCTGCGTTCAGATGCAGATGTCCATAAATCTTTTTAAAAGTTAATTTAGCCTCCTGCCAGTTTTATGACCCTGGAAATGTTTTTCTTAAGGGCCTGGGAGCCATCTCTGAGATGTAAGCCTCAGGGGACCTTGACGGAGATAGCGCCTGGCTCCGTGCCCGAGTCAGTGGGAACGGCAGTGGGCACTGGCCCCAAGTCTGAACTACCTGCCGGCCTTAAGTTCTTTTCAGCCTTGTTTCCGTCTTCCTGGAAAAGAACAGGCCCCTTCCTCCCCAGCTCGGAGACACTTACAGATCTCGTGGAGTTGCAACAGCCCCCTCCACCCTATTGCAGGTGTCCCTTGCCGTCTCTTGCAGTAATCCTTGTGAATAAAGCCTCCCCTTACCTATGTCTAAATTTGTTATTTGGCAGAGGGGGTGGAAGACTTGCGTACTTAAATTGGGGACCAGTTCAAAGTCAGTGATTGTATTAAACACCTATGTAACAGCTCTGCTGGACACCCAGGAAAACCCAGGGAATGCTGACTGGAAAGGTGCTAAGAGGGGTTCTGCGGAGTCCAAGCCGAGCGCCCCCAGAGCGACCCCTCCCCACATCCTCACACCGCCCGCTGTGTGTGTGTATGTGACCAGGATCCAGGGCAATGTGAAGTTTCTTTTATTTGGGAGATTGTTCATGGAAAACAGATCCTCTTCTCTCACGTCCACCTATTAATTGTTTACAATATTTGTACATCTATGCAAAATACTTGAATAGGCCACGGTGCCTTTTTTTCCTTGTTTGTATTTAATTATAATAATAAATTGTCATTTGAAATGCTGTCTGGTTTGGCGACTCTCTTTTGTTTGTTTTGATGTCCTACTGCTCAGCCTGGTGAGGATCTGTCACGTGAGGACTCCTCAGAAGAGTGCCCACAGGGACCATCCATCCGTCCAGCCTATTGGGCCATTGTAGAGCTACACAGAAGTCTCGGGCTTCCCTGGGACCAGTGGAAAGGGGAAGTGTCTCTTTGCACTTGGACATAGGCTGGGCTAGTTTACTTAGGTCTTGAGTCACTAAAGGCATGAATAATCTTGGGATTCCCTGATATGCATTTAGGATACAGCTAAGACCCTCTGTTCTAACCATCTTAATTGCTAGGGATCATGTACTTCAAAGAGGGGAGGACTTGCCCGAGGTCGGCTGGGCTGGGCGGGCAGAGCAGAGCCCAGGTTCGGGGTGGGTGTGCTTTCTGAGTCTGGAGCCCTGTGTGGTAACAGCTCAGCCATTAGTGCTTCCCCAGCTGTGAAAGGGTTCCACCCTCATTCTCTCATTTGCTCCCTGCTTCAATTTTGAAGTTCCCTAAGAGAGAAAGACTCATAGTCACCATAATAGCAGTTAACATTTACTGAGTACTTAACCCACGCTAGGCTCTGAGGGCCACTTTATCTCATTTCATCTTCACAAGAGTCCTTGATATCTGATGATACTGTTCTAACTTTTCATGTTGATGAGTTTGCCTGAAGACACCGAAAGTGTCAAACACAAATGCCCCGACTACTAAAACACCTGCTCATGATATCAGCCCCCACCCAAACAGCGCTGCCTGCCTCAAACCATCTAAACCCATTACTGTGTCCATCTGTGGACAGCCAGTCACGGACTGGTCAGTAGCATATGACACAGAGCCTGGCTGCACAGACCTGAGTTCAAATTCTGCCTCTACTGCTTGCTAGGTGTGTGAGAGCGGGTATATTCCAGAAGTCTGAGTCCGCTTTTATTATACGAGTGGGAATGCTGCCTGCCCCCGAAGTGCTGTTCCTGAGTGCTCAGAAACGACATCAGCTTTACGGCTGCTCTGCTTAACGTGTTGGGCTTCTGTTAGGGTCTGTTCAGGTTGAAGGCTGGCCTCCAAGACCGTTTGGGCAAAGCAGGACTCACTGTTCCTATGAGGGCCAACTCTTTGCTGAGGACATCAACGGGACCTCCATGGTCGCCCTGTGAGCTGAGGAGTGGAACTCCAGACAGCTCTCACCGGCTCAGCCCAGGTCACAAGAAGAAATGAACAGAGTAACACCAGACCTGGTCGTTAAAACTGCGGGCTTGGAGCCAGATATGAACTTTAGTTCTTCCTGGCCATGTGGCCTTGGGTGGATATCTAACCTCCCTGAGGCCCTTTCCTCAGATATGAAAACAATACCGGCCCAGTACATGACTACTTGGCATGACCTGCTTGGCCCTGGCCGGGTAGCTCAGTGGCTTAGAGCATCACCCCGATACGCCAAGGTTGCGGGTTCAGTCCCCAAGTCAGGGCACGTGTATGAATCAACCAGTGTATGCATAAATAAGTGGGGCAACAATTCGACGTTTCCCTCCTTTCCTCTCTCTAGAATTAATCAAATAAAATAAATAGATGAGTATAGAAATACATCTGCCTTGGGGAGTTTGGAGGGCTGAAAGAGAGAATGGATGTGAAGCTCTTGGCACTACGCCAGGCTCCTAGTCAGGGCTCAGGCATTAACAAGGGATAGGTATCCTCTACTGACTCTCTTCCCAAAACAACCTTTTCTACTCTAGTGGGGGCTGTTGAAAACCACTGTAGAGACTTCCTTGGAGGCCACAACCCTCCAGAGACTGGGACTGGCTTCCCAGCCCCAGAGGAACCAGGGTAATTGTTCCGTGGCCAAGGAAGGCTAAGACTCAAGTATAAAGTAAACACACTCGAAGGTCTTTATTCTTGACCCTGCAGACCACACTCTCAGGGACCTCAGATTACTGATATTCTCAAGATCCAATGTGTTGCATTGATTTTAGTCCGATACAGAGATCCACATTCATTTAAAACTGGGGCTTTGAGGCTGGAGGTGCAGGAAGCCAGCCTGGTGATCAGGTGACCCTTTGGAGCTCCGGGGCCAGCAGGAGCTTGGCCTGGGCGTGGCTGCGCTTGGGGCAGGGTATGTAAACACGGGACACAGGTGTAGCGTATTCAGGGGAGGCACGGCCCCCACCTGGGGGCTGAGGATCCAGTCCTCCCTCAGAAATACGTGGCCTCCTTCCTTCCCCTTTCACAGTCCTCCTACCAACTCCCACACTCCTGCAGCAAGAAAGAAGACCCAGAGGGAAGGCTGTATCAGTCAGACCGCTCTCCAGCTGCTCTTGTTTTTCGAATGCCACTGGCCAAATGTGAGGGGACCAAAGGCAGTCTCCAAGGCAGGTGGCGTTGGATCATCATGACACGCTGCTTCCCAGGGTGAGCAGCTCGTCAGCAGAGCTGGGGGTTTGGTGGCAATCTGGTCAACAGCAAGAACGCACCTTTGCCAAACTGACATCCCACTTGGTCGCTAAAGTTTCAAGCTGGTCTCACTGGCCAAGCCTTTAAGGCTGGAGACCAGAAGTCATCCAGAGCCCTCTCTGCTTTGTTGGGCACCACAGTAAACACAAAAGTTAGTTCCTGGTTTCCGTGGAGCTGGTGGTGGCTTCCTGGCAAATCCTGACTTTGCTTTTTAATCTCCCCGCCCATCTCCCCAAATCATATTTTGCTTTACTCCTTAAGGAAAAGTGCATTCTGCCAAATTCCAGCTCAACAGGGTGCTTTCAAGAGCAGTGCAATTGCCATTTTCTGAGGCAAAATAAACACTGGGTTTGGCCAGCAGAGCTTGGCTGCAAAGCATCTTTTGTTGTGGTGGTTGTCACTTTGTCTTGAGTTCCGAGCTAACTGCCTGCACGTCTCAGTGACTGACTCCTTAGGACGCACAGAGAAAGGGAAGAGGCGGGCATGGCGGTGGAGTCCATGGGAACAAAGATGCTGCCCTTGGACCGGAGCGCGGGGGGAGTGGGGCTGGTGGAAATGTTTCCCTGAGACATCAGGTGACTCTCACAGTAAGAAGGTCAGCTGAGGTCCTGCTTCTGTCTCCGTAGAGGAAGTGGCAAGAGCAGCAAGACATTTTTCATTAGTGGTGTGTTTCTGTCAGCTCTGGATGGGGAGGCAGGACGAATCGCTCTCCGTGCCCCAGGGAGCCAGCGACACCTCGTCCTTGGGCTCAGGAACGGGCCATCAGTCTCAGGAGAACGAACGCTGAGGATTCCCTGATGACCAGAGTCTCAGGGAAGTTCTTAGAGGGTGCTACATTCAACAGGTCAAATTCCATCTTCTTCCCAACAATGCACAGATGGCAACAAGAGAACATGTGGGAAGGGAGGTCCCGGGGACCTGCTGGCAACAATGTAAGTAGGGTGTTTGGTCACTGAGGCTGTGTTTCCAGGAAGTCTGACCCCACCACTCACTGGGCAGGGATCTTTCTCCTCGAAACAGTGATGAGGTATAAATGAACGTCCCAGAACAGAGAGCCCATGGGTAACAATGGTGCCGAAAATATCCAGGAGGCTCCAGATGGAGAAGTCAGGCTGCACCGTAGGGCTCATCCTCTCATGCACAGAGTCCGAGCTTTAAGAATGGACGGTAAATACTTTGGGCTTTTCGCGTGGCAATGGGGTGCTGGAGAGTTCTATATTGTCCACAAGGACATTCTTGTCCTCCAGTCTGACCGGGGGCTCTGGGGCGGGAGGAGGTGTGGGGTTTTTGTGCGTGTGCGGCAAGCGTGTCTGGCTCATGTCCAGGTCCTTAAAAGCATGAAGCATGAACACACCCAGGACGATGGTAACAAAGCCAGAGAGGGTGCCCACAATGGCCACGGCGGACATGCTGTGCCACTCCTTGAAGAGGATGATGGAGGAGATGACCACGATCGTGGTGAAGAACACGTAGTAGATGGGGAACACCAGGGAGGTGTTGAACACGTCCAGCGCCCTGTTGAGGAAGTTGACCTGAGTGCTGAGCGAGAGTGTGAGGATGAGGGACAGGATGTAGGGCAGGGGGTGGCGCTCAACTGGCATCCCCTGGAAGAAGTTCTTGATGGTGATGCCCAGACCCTTGACGGCAGACACCGAGAAGGCCCCGATCACAGAGCAGATGACGATGTAAACGAGGATGTTCCTTTGTCCATAACGTGGGGCGACGACGAAGATGAGGATGAGGCAGACCACCAGCAGAAGCACAGCAAACACGATGTACCCTTCAGGAAGACAGGGACACAGGTCAACCCCAAGACCGTAGTTACCTCATTTGTAAAATAAGGCTGATAGGACCTCCACAGAGAGCTTTTCTCTTTTTGTAGGATCAAATGAGTTCGTATACACTGTAAGTTTGAATGTGTTCTACCCACATTCATATGTTGAAACATAATCTCCAATGTGACAGCATCTGGAGGTGGGGACCTTGGGGAAGTGATTGTGTCATCTCATGAATAGGATTAGTACCCTTATAAAAGGGACCTCAGAGACTTCTCTCCTCCCCTCCACCATATGGGACACAGGGAAGCAGGAAGCCAGCCCTGGCTAGACACACCATCTGCTGACACCTTGATCATGGACTTCCCAACCTCCAGAACCGTGAGGAATAAATTTCTGTTGTGGATAGCCCCCTAGTCTTTGGTATTCTGTTACAGCGGCCTGAGCAGACTAAGGCAATGCAGATAAAGCATGTAGAACAGCACCTGGCACTGAACTCTTAGTAAATGGCATCGATGCACATCAGGCTGGGAAACCTATATGCTGGCCTCAGTACCAGCCCGCCCACTTTCTTGAGCTTGCCTTCCCCTCCAGGGGGCAGCACGTGAGATGCTCCAACCAGGTCAGCCCTTCAACTTGGTTCATCCCTCAGTGCCTTCCTTCCCATGGTCGGGGGGGGGGGCAGGGGGGCTTGGAGCCTACCTGTGTCTTTCATCTTGGCAGCCATTGCAATGACCGTGGTGACCTTCTCTTCCTCAGGGGAGTGGATCACCATCACTGTGCTGCCGGCCACGCAGATCACACAGCCCAGCTTCCCCAGCAGATTCAGACTCTCTCCCAGGAGATATGAGGACATGATGGCACTGCAGGTGGCAATGGGGGGGAGCAGAGATTAGGTAGCCAGCACTGTGCTAGCGCCCATAGGGGAAATGGGTCTGAGCAAGGGCTCACGGAGAATGACAGATCGGGACGCACCCCAGGTCATGTCTTCCCTGTCTCAGAGGGAAGCTTTCGTAGACACCTCCCAAACCAGTTAAAATAGAAACTTACTTACAGGGGGTTACAGTGTGTGCTGGAGGACCTGAGAACACACAGGTGAATTTCTTTCATTCTAGGGATGGAAAGTATTCCAAAACAGAAGAGTTGGAAGAGCCCTTCAAAGCACTCTTGTCTAACTCCCTACCCAACAAGCACATTTCTCTTAACATCACAAACAGACAGCTTGTATCCCTCTGGTGGCAAGCAGCTCACTCCTTCACAAGGCAAATGAATCCACTGTAGGTTCAATTTAATTATACACCAAAACTATGGTCATTTCTTCTCATTTCTATTTCCATTTCACTTTTATCCTTTGAGCCATACAGAACTCTATTCCTTCTTCTTTTTGTATATATCAGTGTAAACAACCACAGTGACAATTATAGATAGGCACTGCGTCTTGGGCCTATATTACGTACCAGGTACTACACTAGGAACTTTTCATTAATTATCTCACTAGCATCTTACGACTCTTCAAGAAGTGAACTATGCTAGGACCATTTTGTAGATGAGAAAACTGAGTCACGCAGAAGTTAAAACAACTTGGCAAGGTCATACGACTGGTCAGTAGCTGGGTCCAGATTTGTGCTCCAGTTCTGTCTCATCATAAAGCCTATGGCTTTCCCACTACACATCACTGAAGTGAATCCTTGGGACTTCCCAGAGTCTCTTCTTTCTTTTCTGGGCAAAATACCTCCACTTCTTTGCTGTTTCTAGATGATGTCATTTTCATTCTCCTCACTTCTTCCAGGTGAGCCAGCAGAGGTGAAGGAAGAAGGGAGGGAAATTGGGCAAAACAGATGTAATCGCTGGGGCACGCCTTTGTTTCTTTACAAAGGTAGCATTTAGGGTAAAAATCAGGACCCATTAGAGGGGAACTGATGTCCAAGCAGTCTCCCATCTCTTCTCTAAAACTACCAAAAACATTTTACCCACATGGCCCATTAAAGAGTGCATGGTGGGCCCTGGCCGGTTGGCTCAGCGGTAGAGTGTCAGCCTGGCATGCGGGGGACCCGGATTCGATTCCCAGCCAGGGCACATAGGAGAAGCGCCCATTTGCTTCTCCACCCCCCCCCCCTCCTTCCTCTCTGTCTCTCTCTTCCCCTCCCGCAGCCAAGGCTCCATTGGAGCAAAGATGGCCCGGGTGCTGGGGATGGCTCCTTGGCCTCTGCCCCAGGCACTAGAGTGTGGCTCTGATCTCGGCAGAGCGACGCCCCGGAGGGGCAGAGCATTGTCCCCTGGTGGGCAGAGCGTCGCCCCTGGTGGGCGTGCCAGGTGGATCCCGGTCGGGCGCATGCGGGAGTCTGTCTGACTGTCTCTACCTGTTTCCAGCTTCAGAAAAATACAAAAAAAAAAAAAAAAGAGTGCATGGTGGCATAGGCAGAGGGGACACACTGAAGGATTCCTAACTCTCTCAACTTCCCACAGGAGGGAACTAATCATACATGGATTGTGAGGACAC